>NC_090923.1:523510701-524135701 GCF_040938575.1 Ambystoma mexicanum
CACATGTAATGTGCTTCACCCAGACATTAGTATTGTCTCCATTGCTCAACATTGCGTTCTGATTTAAGGAATCTTTGTTAATAATTGCCCAAGTGCCTCTACTATGGTGGGTACAAATTAATGTTAACAGCTCTCTCTTGGTCGCAAATCAGTTTGAATGATTTAGGCCAGTTGTGTTATTTTTGGTGTTTTTGTTCTTAATGGCCTTGGATTGATGCTCAGAGTCACCTGTTTTCAAAAGTTTTATGTCCGAGTTCAGTTTTTCATTCTCTTCAGCCACTTTTTTACTAAAAGGGATATATACATTCTTGGTTGACTTTAAAGCCACTTTTCCTAGATTTAAATTGTGAGAGGAGCGGAGCGTAAATTCACATCCCTCGTGTCATGGCAGTCATAAGATGTGAATTGATACATTAGAGCGTCAATCTCCTTTTTATTTATTTTTATTCTGTTTAAGCCTTGGTTGATCTCTATGTTAGTTACATAGCAGTCGCCGACATTGCACATGTCCATTTTCCAAGTCAACTGGACAGCGTCATGGTCACTATTTTCCATTTTGATTACTTTCAACTGCAGATTTTCCGAGGCCCAAATGTAATCCAATGTTTTGTGGCTTTGATTTCTATGCCATGTGTGGGACGCTTGGATGTCACCTCTTGTGTAACCCTTAACATTACGCAGTTTCGGATGTCTAATTCGTTCACCCAGCTTTTCCTGCACTCCACTTTGACGTCATTTAGATTTAGATCGAAATCTTTCAAAGCGCCCTTGTCATCGTTCCAGGCGTAGTTTAGATATCCACAAACAATAACAACTGGGTTGATGAATTCTAACATGCAATCGTCGATTTGCGAAGTAACAGATACAATGAACTTCTTGGACGAGATCATTGCCCGGTTCGAGTAAGTATTCACAATCAAGACTTGTTTGTGTTGGTTGGTGGTTTGCATTGTATATTGTGCTGTTCGAATGTACTAAATGGATGAGCAATAATTGTGACAAACTTACCCCGCCTGCAGTGGCAGCTGCTTTCAAATGTAAAAGCAGAGAGTCCTCTCAACCAGCCATTTTAATACGTACTCCAATGTCCTTGCCAACTTCGTCTAAGACGCAGAGTGCTCCAGTAGTAGAACCTAAACTGAGGTGATCGCAACGCTGATTCAAAAGCAGCAAATAATGAATTCTCACCAGAAAAAAAGGATGAAAGTTGCAAGAATCTCTGCTGAATCTCAGCTAGACGATCCCAGCTGATATTTGAATCCAAAACTAAATATGGTACAAACTCAAAGAATTGGAGTAAAAAAAAGACCAAGTAAATACTGGAAAGTGTGCAAATCCTCATTCTTATCGGAAACTACAACTGGAAAATATATTATGAGAAAAAAACGAGGTGAACTTGAACAGGCAAAATATAATGAAACTTTTTCATTGTATCCCCGCCTTCAGGACCATAACATCTGAAGATATCGCGATAGTGGAATACGTCTCAGAAAATCGGTCAGACTGGGTAATCTTGCATGTTCATTCCCAACTGATAGAAAAAACACTCTGGGATGCCAGAAATAAACTTAAATTCTTTGGTTCTGAGTTATCCTGTTACTCTGATGCCGAGAAACAACCTGCACACAATTCGAATCTTAGTGAACCAACAACGAGCAGAGGAGAGCTTTTCTTTGGGAAAGAGTCATCGAACCAAGAGAAGGACAAATCGATACATCGAAATGACAAATATCAAGGATCAAAAAACCTAGATCTGTGAATAAACTTATGTTAGCTAAATACCAGGACGCAAGACGCTGCATGTTCCCTTATCTCTCGGAACACCTGATGCTTTCTACACCTATTTCACGATGCTGGTTTAAAAAAAGAGGAGCATTTTGTGATCTGTCTCCAAGAAACATGGCTAAGTGAAACCCCAATATGTGACGTATATACCATTCTGCTCAATGCCGCAATGAAAAATCTAACAGGCTGTCCCTTTTTCAGTCTTCTGACTATGATAAAGAACAACATAAATTGGATGGTGTTAAAAATTTCAAGTTAAAACTGGTTTGTTCAAGGAACTGAACTGCTTCCATTAGGTCCGATTATTAGGGCAACTCGTTTCTGGCTAGGTCACTTAAACGATTGTGCCATTTCGAGGAGGTTTCTGCCTCGCCATACAGTCTATTTTGAATTCACTCTGAGAAGTTTTCAACTGCTGTTAGTTACACTTGGTCCTTCAAAGTGTCGTTCAGAGCCACAGAGTTTCACAAAAGGAAGCATTGCGATGAATGTAGCTGCAAGTACATTTTTTGTGAATGTGGATTCCGGCAGCTATGGACAAGTTGCTTTTATTGCACACTTCTTGTCGTACCAAACTTGCCCTGGAGTTGTTACCTGGCCTTGTGGGAGCGCTTCAGATACAGTACAGTCTTCTTGGAGCATTCCATTTGCCGGGCCTGCAAGTTCTATATTTTGTGTTTGTTTTGAGGCGGTCTGATCGAGTTTGTTTTGAGATTGAAGTGTCATCCTAGACTGAGGGCTACTGGTACGCTCCTTATGAAATGTTACAGAGCCGGACTTTCTTCCACTTTGTACCCCGGGGTTGGGCTTATTCTCACCATTGTAAGATGTTGGATACTTTGTCTACAATTGAGGACTTCACTGCAGCAGGAGCTTCACTACTCTTATTCAGCTCTTCTCTCAGAGTTAGAACATCTCGCTTTAGGCGGTCAGTTAAATGGGCTTCTCTTGCTGAAGGATCAAAGCGAAGGTGGCGTTCATACTGGAAATCTTGACCATCTGTTTCTCTGGCGGTTTTAGCTAGGATCCATTGTCCTTTAACTTAACAAACCACAATTCATCTAATATCTCACTAGCGCCTTTGCTTGGCAATACATTCTCTTTATGTTGACCAAGCTCATCACTTACCAAAGTTAGATTCACTGCTGGAGATTGGGAAAGCGCTTCATCTCGTGCATTTAATGGTGGCGTGTCAGCACCAGAATGGGTATTGTTTGAAGCATATTCCTGCTCCATATTTTTTCCATTCGTTTTCAGAGGTTGCAGTTGCAATGAATGCAGAAGGGCGATATTGACAACTTCGACGTTTGGCACACTTGTTGTGGAGAATCCATCAGGTAACGTACCGTTAGTAGCCACTTTGCTGTATGAGGCAAGTGGTACAGTGTTGTCTGGAGGGGGGGGGGGTTCCATTAGCTGCATTTGGATCCACAGAAGGATTGGCATTCCCAATCCCAGTAGTTCAGTGTCTGTTACGTCATATTTCGAGTGTGCAGTAACAGACACTGATTCAACTGGATGAGACTGGTCATTTGCAGCACTCGTATCGAAGCCAGAGACGGACTTCGTCGAGGTTGATTTAGAATGCTTTAAGGAATTTCGTGACGAGTTAGGGGCTGCCACGTCAGGTAAATCTAAACAGGAAAGCTGTGCAGCCGAAAGGGCTGACAGCGATGGAACCGGCATTGCCTCATTGCCTCTAGTGGCATTGGTTACATCACTAACCTCAATCAGGGGGGAGTCAGGGTGATGTTCTGACTCCAGCTGACGTCGATGCAGCATCAATTTCTGCCGGGTGAGTGGCCCAGCGGCGTCAGGCATTTTTCTTTGTCACAAAAGACCTCCCGGGAGAAGTAGATTGACAAGCTTCACACGAGTCCTAGAGCACACTTGCTCATCCACTGCAGGCAACAAGCGGACTAGACTAACGGAAATCCTTTGTGTTGAAGGCGCACTCAGTTGGGCGTAGCAGCAGCTCCTCAGCAGTAAAATAGAAGAAAAAGAACACAAGGAGACTGGAGCAGACTAAAGTCTGGCTGCAGCTGTGCATGTATTTCACCTCCCCACTGAATTTATTTTGCGCTGCATTGACATGCAACCGTTAGTGTCCATTCCAGAACAGGGCACCCACCGCCACCTCAACAAGACTCTGTTTGACGCCTTTCCGCAGTAGCACAGAGTCTTTAGGCAAGTCACTCCTCCTCTTCTGATGGAGCTGGAGAAAATACTGGTAACACAGTTTGGAGCACGATGAGTCCAAAGTCTGCTGCTCAGTCTGCTCTCTCGACAAGACTCTGCTTGACTGCAACTTCCTTTTTGCCACAAGTTCAGTATTATCATTTAAGTGTGAAAAGTGATATTAATGCCCACAGTGTCCTAGCTATCGAAGTCACCTCATGGTGTTGGAAACCTGTGTGCATCCCCAAATGGTATCTACTTTATTGACGTGAATGAGTGTGTTTTATCATTTAAGTGTGAAAAATGATATTAATGCCCACAGTGTCCTAGCTATCGAAGTCACCTCATGGTGTTGGAAACCTGTGTGCATCCCCAAATGGTATCTACTTTATTGACGTGAATGAGTGTGTTTTATCATTTAAGTGTGAAAAATGATATTAATGCCCACAGTGTCCTAGCTATCGAAGTCACCTCATGGTGTTGGAAACCTGTGTGCATCCCCAAATGGTATCTACTTTATTGACGTGAATGAGTGTGTTTTGAAGTGTATTTTTTGCCAATTGCGCCCTTCTAAATAAGGCTTATTTTAAAACTTACTGTTAAATTAATAAATAATTATTTAATCAAGAATCCTTGAGTATAAGGGTTATTTGAATACCTGTCACTGTGAAACTCTATGTTGCAACCCTATAGCTCACATTGACCCCTCTTGAGATAAGCACAGTACCAACTTGTGTATTACAGGCCTGGGTTACCTAGTGCGAAGAGGACAAGGGTGGTGTAGTCTCCACAGGGTTACTACATACAATCTTGCCTAACACATAGCCCGTCCTGCAGATACCTAGCTATCTGCACCTGTCTGCACCAGATTTGTAGTTTTGCTCAGAAAGGCATGTTTTGGATGTTTAACTCCTCACTCCTTGCGATCCATGGGTTAGTGAAACTGGAGAGCAGGGAAAAGAAACAAAAAAATAGCCCACCTGGTTAATGTGCTCTCAGGAAGGCAGGAGGGGTTGATTGTCATTGAATGTGCAGTCTGGTTGAAGCTCAGAATGTCGGGCCAATCCATTTACAAGATCAGTGGCAGCACACTCATCAACATATCAGGCTTGTGCCTCTAGAAGTCTGAAAGAGGGGATATATAGCTAGTTTATGTGTAAGGCCTTTTACCCATGGAGCCTAGTGTGGTAACTTTGTGTCGAATACCATATCAGGATTGTGTTACATCACAATCAAGAGGAAAGGGCAGGATTTGACTGATGCAGGCCCCTACACGACTATGGGAAGATTTTCAGCTGGGGAATTTTGAGGGTAGATGGGGCTGGGTTGGATGGAATCTGGCAACAATTAATTGCCTTTGAGAGGCTGGTAGGGCAAGGTGCAGAGGTAGTTGAATTTCTTAATGGCATGAAATGTCCATTACGTGACTACTGTGTTGGGAAAACTAGACCTCCATCGTCAAAGTGTGAAGCAAAGTAATAACAAGTGTCCAGTGGGTAAGCATTTTCCAGAAGCTAATCATACCCTTAATGATCTCAAGATTGCTATAATGTGGGGTAATATCAGGACTAAAAGCCGGAAAGACCTATAAATTCAAATGCTTTAACATTTTCAGACTTTCCCTTTTTCCACCCAGAGAAAGGGATCACTACATCCAGACCCCCACTTTCCATCATTTTATCCAAATCCATTCACATACATTCAATTGGCACTGTAAAAGCCTAACCAACCTCTCTAAGGCAATGAATTGTTGCCAGAACCCCTCAACCCCAGCCCCATCTGCCTTCAAAATGCGCCAGCTGAAAAGTACCCCAGAGACATCTGGGCCCTTGTCTCTAGTCAAACCCCAAGCTCTCTCAGCTTGAGTGACAGGTAAAGCAATTGACAGAACACTGGACAGATCCTGAGGGCCCAACAGAACCCTCAGACTGCCAGCGCGCCCCAAAATATCCCAATGTCTGGGTCAGGTTGCCAGGGGGACAATGACAAGAGGTAAACAGTCCAAATAAAAGTGTCAGAGTGCAAGAAGAAAAAGGGGATCTGGAGGAAAGGATATACCAAGCAGTGGAGGAAGCTTATTTTCTAACCCATAAACAGACAGAATTTAATAAAGAAATGCCAGAAACTAGTAGTAGAAACTAATAGTAACAACACTTTCCACTGGTAACTCGAACCAAAAGAACAGAGTAAAAAAAGAAGAGAATAAAAATAAAATAGTCACTATTGAGAAAGAGGAGCGTCTTCTCTCTCAGACATGGTGTGACGCCTCCTTACCTAAAGAAAAGTGGCTCAAAATAGAAGAGCCTGAATTCAATAACATAAAACAAGAGACCAAGAAGTGCGAAGAAACCCCTAGACACAAAAGCCAATCTTATCAAATAGAAACTATACACCCAGAAAGACCCCAAACAGTAGAGGTACCCTCCCTCCTAGAGAATACTGAAGATTGCTCACTAAAAAGTGAAGACCGCACAAAGTCTGTTGAAAGGAGAGAGTAAACTAACTTCATATCTTATCCACAAATTAATGTTTAGCCGACAGGTTCTAGAGTCTATGCACGTCAACTTTCTCACAGAAGGAAGCGCATACCTGGTGGCAACCCAAGTTAAATATAAGAATGACATCAAGAAAATTCATGCCAAACTATCCAATAACTAACATTTTCTTTGTTAACTAGAGTCTAAAAAAGATTTAAAGTTCCAGTCCAGATACAAAGTCAGTGAAATGTAGACGGAGTCGCAGGTGACCTTCATTTCAAAACAAATCTTTGGTAAACAACCTAGGAAGTTGGGGGAGGAGTTAAGAGTCAAAATCCCTCAAACCTCATCACGGAAAACACCAAAATGTTGACAGAAAGGATATTTCTGTCAATGGGATTGCGGATCTGGATATCAAAACTGGCCGACATCTGAAACACCTGGTAATCGGTCGTGGTTCCAGAGGGCACACGCTGTTACTGGGGAACGATTTCCTTTGGAGGCTGTCTCCACAGACTGATTGCGTGTACCAGGTTCTCTGGACCCAAACAAACCATTCATTCAATTAAGCTGAAGAGAAGTGACAATTATGTTAACCTGAATGGCACTTGTCACTTGATTGAATGATACCCCAACAAAATCGAATTTCATTTTTAGAATAATCAGGTTCCAGAGATCACCAGTATCTCAGTAGGAGAACAGACTGGTGCAGGGATGCCATCCCAGTGCCTAAAAATGAATTTTCGCTCACAACCACAAATGGTCTTCCACGTTGAGGTTCTACATTCAAGGACACAAAAGAAATCCAAAGTTCTTAGTGCCCAGAAAAATATATTCATAATTTGACCGTCCTTCAGAAAAAGGGTGAACACACATTACTGCACATTCAGATAAACATAGGGAAAGATCCTGAGCTCTCCTGAGTTGGTTTTAAACAGTGAAAAAAGCGTCACAAGTGATATACTGTTTCAGAGACTCCAAAAGGAACAGCCCATTCCCTGCTTTAATTGGACAAATAAATGGGAAGTCTAGCAGGAAAATCAAGATTTACATCAGCACATAGGGATCAGAGAGCTTGTCCTACGCAGGTTCAAGTCCTGCCTCGCCAACCACCAGCAGTTTGTTCAGATGGACTCCTCTAGATCACCAATGCGAGCGGTCAGCTGTGGAGCCCCGCAGAGTTCCATCCTCTCCCCAGTGATCTTCAATCTATACATGGAGCCAATGGGAGCCCTCCTAGTCACAAACATCGACATCCACCAATACGCTGACGACGCAACTATACCTCAAGATTGACTCATCAAGGACATCCACAGGCTCAAAACCTGCCTCTCACTGATCCAGTCTTGGATATCCAGTGCATGCTTGAAGCTCAATTCCACCAAGACCGAATTCCTACTCCTCACCAATACCGAACACCCAGCCATACAGACCCGGCTACCAACCCAGCATCTCTGGCGGACAGCGCACTACCAGAAACCAGGAAAAAAGGAAAGCACCAGAAAACAAGCCTTCTCTGCCAATGCCCCAAAACTATCAAACCTCCTCCCCATCAGCATCAGACTTGCAGCTACATTTCAGAAAAGACCTCAAGACCCATTTCTTCAAGGAGCTTCGCATCTAGGCCACCACGTCACCCCCGGACCACCTGACTCGCTAGACACCGTCCGCCCCTCTCCCCCAGCACCCTGTACAGCTGTACCCCTCTGTGCCCCTCTATCCTACCCCCCACTGTGTATCTATTCTGTTGCCTATGACAATCACCGCGTTATGCATCTGTATTGTTGTTTACCTCTGAAAAGTGCTCTGTTGCTTCTCAAAAGCTAGTTCTGCGCTCAATTACCAGAATAATAAAAGATTCGAAACCTATACCACCTAGCAGGTGCATGCTAAAAATGTCAATTGGCGATACAACTATTGCCCATGATTGTTGGATCATTAGAGCGGTCACTTGTGAATTTCTTCTGGGTAGTGTGACAACTATGTCCCTTCTCCCCAAGGGGGAGCCAGCACTTAAGAATTAGGCAAGCATGATCTCACTGGGGGGCGACCCCCTTTGGGGAGAAGGGAATCCATATTAAGAAATCTATAACCTCTCCCTTAACCCAATGTCAAACAGGGTTGTTGCATACATGTAAGTCGATGACCTCATCAACAAAGCGTGACCTTTGAAAGAGCTGGATTTCGCAGATTCAGATGTCTCCATGAAGCTGAAAGTCCATGGCCAATGGCACAGTCTCATTCCCAGGCGGAGCATATAAGGGACAGACTTCTAACCTGGAAGGGAAGAGGCGCTAGAGCGGAAGAGGGCGACCACTGGAATCGGACCAGGAAGAGCATGCAGAGCAGGAGCTGCTGCGGTCATGCAGACCCGAAATTGCCTGAAAGCAGGACCACAATGCATACGTGGTGGGCGGAGATACCAGGAACGCTATGAATTCCCAAACCCGAGGTCTGGGAGGGTTGGGGGGAGAAAGAAGAGAGGAGGAGAAGGAGGAGGAGAGAGAGACTGCACTGCACCAGACAAATGGGCCGTACCGCAGCACTGAGCGAAGGAGCAAGAAATCAGAACTGAAGAGGATGGTTCCCACCCAAAGGGAGCAACCAGCTCCCCCAATGATGTGTCCTGTGAGAACACAGGTGCGCAGGCCACAGCAAACAGGGAGGAGGGCAGCTATGCTCCAAGGGATGCCAAGAGAACTGCAACATTAAGCATGCGGAACAAATGCAAAGGGCACGCACTGGGCCAAAAAACACACTGACACAAAGAAAACCCCCAAAAAGGTGAGGAAAAATATAAGGGCCAAGAGGGGGCTAACAGGACCCAAAGAATAAGCAAACCACCCCAAAGGGCTAAACCCAAAGCATATACCTTAGGAGGGGTGACTGAAAGCCTAAAAGAAGTATACACTACTTCAAGTGTTGTAGCTGAAAGAAACATGCCTCAAGAGAGAAACTTTAAACCAAGAAGTCTGAATCCAGTCTGGGTTACAACCCACAGCCACACACTTGCTGTAGACTAATGAGCAGTTATATGGAGTAGAATCAATTGATCCTAGTAGGACCCTCATCAAGACTATCTGATATTCAATCACCCTGGATATCTAGGCCAAGAACAGGGAAGGAATGTTGAAAGACTTACACAGGATGGCACAGAGCAAAAAGCTGGTCTTAGAAGCAAGATCACCAAAGGCAACAGAGGTTCGAATCCCGGATCCGCGCTTCGAAACCAAACTCAGGTACGGTGTTAGGCGCGTTATAAAAAAAACAAAAATAAAATAAAAAGATCAAGTTTGTCAGTTGAAAGCTGAACTATCAGAATTGACCCACTCAGTTTATTCTTCGTGCTCTTGTCACATAAAAGGAACTGGTGATTTGTTGAAATTGTACAAGAAAGCTGAAGCCTAGTGGGCTACGGGGAACATTATATTATTTTGGATTTTAAGTTTCAACTGTATCCAAAGCCAAGAACGTGCGAATGCAAGAGGGATACTTTCTCAAGTGACGTTTTTTGGGCAAGAGGTCAAACACTAACCAGTAGAAGCCAAGAAAGAGGAAGAACCACCACTTCTCTAGGCAATGAGTGTGTATTATTTTTGTGGTAGGGCCAGTTAGATAGGGAGAAGTTTGGACAGAGAACTAGTTGTGTTTGTAGGACATCCTGGTGACCATGGTTTGCTATGTTGTAGAATGGGAAACTTCCACCATACCGATAAGGCTAGGTGAGGATTTTCTAGAAGTCAAGACTTGAAATTAAATTCTCCATTGATTTGCATTTAATTTAGATCTCAATAATACAGTTTGATATGATAAGATATGCTACTTTATTTATATAGTGCCTGTACACAATGTGTTTTAAAGCGCTTCAAAGCAAGGGAGGGAACAAGGGAAAATACAATGACATTCTTACAGGCCATGAACAGTAAGGATGTGAAAATAACTATCATACTCGGCCTGACATTTCAGATAGTGCAAGAGCTAAGACATAGATAAGGAAGAGAGGCGGAGAGTGGGAAGGAAATGGAAACAGACAGGCAACTACCATACTAGGCCTGATGACATTTCTGGTAGAGCCGGAGAAAAACAAAAGATGGGGGAAAGGGGTGCAGAAAGGGAGAGAAGGAACAAAACAAGCGACTATCGTACTAGGCCTGACCAAGACTAGGGGATAACCTAATGGGCTTTGACAATTTTGAGAAAGCATTTTAGTCAACTCAAATGTTGCTATATGTTGTTGAAGTCCAAGTTAAAGTTGAGATTTCTATTTTAGGACAGGTGCACAATTTACAGTACCGATGAAAACAAACCCTGATGATCAGGAAGCGTTTATAAATTTGAATCCTACCCTCCAACAACAAGGGTTTCCCCTTCACCCAACACTGCGAGTTGATCTAAAGAACTACAGTATTCAAATTTTGGGGAATAACAGCAAAGGGTCACTTTGGGTGCTGTAACGCTTCCCCGATTGGATGTTGGTGATGCCCTGGATTGCAGTATGTCAGCGGAAACCTCTGGATTGAAGCAATGTCAACGGTGGCTTCAGGTTTCCCTAAAACCAAATGTTTGATTACTTCTGTGTCTGCTAACCCCCTTCTTGCCCCTCATGTACCCTATGGGAAGGCTGGACTCACCTTGGATTGAAACTGCTGATGTGCAGAGTTTCTTCTAATTGCGCCCGTTGCCAGTTGCGTCACTGGCTCTTGCTTGCCCAGGCCTGCTGCGGCTTGCGTAGGTGCTTGCAGAGAGAAACTCGATGAGTGTGTCTTAAGTCCTTTATGTGCTCAGAGATTGCGTGTGGCAATTGTTGTCTGCGTTGCTTAGGTCCTTCTGCTTTTCTTTTCTTTCCCAATGTCTTTTACTCAGTCTGTTGCTGTTCTACTCAGTCCTCTGCTGTTCAAGATGTGTATTCCACTGGGTCTTTCCTTGGCCGCTTAATCAGTTTCATGCCTTCTGCACTTGTAGTGCCAATTCTGCTGCATTCACCCTCCATGTAACTACACTCAATAATATCATCCGTTTGTTTCCAGTATGTTCCTTGGTGGAGCACGCAAAGGTTCAGGCAGAGCAGCTGGTAAGAACCTTACCCTCTCGGGTATCGGTAAGTATTTCTCCTCAATTTGCAACTTAAAAATTAAACAACGCTTTCTGCTGTATTCACAGTCTTTTCTCTTTTCCGTACAGGTGCAGGTCGCGGCAGGCATGGGATGTGGTTCTCTGGTCCTCATTTGAGTACTCGGTATGCATTCAGCAGCTTTGGGGCAGGAGAGAGGCGAAGCAAGGGCGTGGGCCCCGGGGTGTGGCTCATATAGCCTTGGGTCCTTCCTTAAAGAGCTGAATCGCATTGAAAGAATCCCAGTTGTGGAACACCCGGCAGCCATATTGGGTGTCTGGCGGGCCTTAACATGGCAGCCATCTTGGCAGGATGACATGCTCTTCATGCTTGAAGGGTGCGAGCTCCAGCAGTGCAGGTTTTTACAGATGCGACGTGTGGCAGGGACCCCAATAGCAGCAACAGGGATCACGGGAGGCATCCTGAACCCCGTAATCATGACAAGCAAAGACACCTCTACTGGAATGGTGGTCGATTCCCAATACTATTTATTGATTTAGAAAATGAAATTATAGGTCAATTTCCTGAAGATTGCTACAACAAAGGCAACAGTATCAGACTAGGAAAGATTCATAACTGTTGGGGGGGATATTTTGGGTGTATTCTTCATGCCCTTATTGGGTAGAAGATGTTACACGTGACATCTTGGAAGATGAGGTAGTATTTAGAGTTAATATTAACTATCTCTAATCCATGAAACCACTGTTCAGGTAAACAATAGTAAAAGATTTCTCCAACCAACTGGAGGATACTTTTGAAATATATAAAAGAAAAAAGGCGGTATTTCTCAGTTTCCAGTAAATGATGAAAGAACAGATCAATTTGGCCGACGCATGTGAGACGGATGAATAGCAACGACTGAGAAAAGTATTTCTCTATTTCCAGAGCATCTTTTCAGTGGACTGCTAGGATTGAGGGCATACAAATATTCATTTAACAGTACCTACGTAACTTGAAAGGGCTCCTGTGTTTGTAAGACAATGCTGGTCGTCTCTAGCATCCAGGGAGTCACTGTTGAGATGAATTTCTAAAATCAACTCTGGTGAGCAGATTTTAGGAGGCCATCCTGGTTATGGTGAACAGGGAGACTAAGTTTAGCCAAACACAATCAAGATAGTGTGGAGAGCAGTCTAAGCTTAGTCTTAGGAGAGTGTGAGCATGGCCATGGGCCCCAGAGGTATCCAGGGGTGGAATCATATTTCCGCTTTTACCTATTGAAAGGAAGTGCAAAGCTCTATCAGGTGCATGTAAAATGATACATCTGTGATGGGATATAAACATTATGTTAATTAGGTGAATGTGGATATCTTTGCGCATAAACGGCGTGCGCCAGTGATTTATATATCCTAGCGTCCGTGCTGGCGATGCGGATATCCGGATGTGGTAATCATCCACCATATGTTGTGGCAAGATGAAAGTCACATTATTTGATTAGTCTAGAAGAGAGTAATCTGATGAACTTCTAAGTAACATGATCATGTGAGGAAAAGGATGTTTTAGAAAGTTAAAAATTGTAGAATGTCAATCTCCAAGGTGCCAGCACAGCAAATGGGAGGGGAAACTGGGTGTAGAAGTCCCTGCCATTAGCCTGTCCTCTTCATTAATATGCCCAATGGTTTAGCGTGATGTCACTTTTCAAACACTGTCCAATCACATACATTGACCAATTATTTTAGAGAAATGATACTTACCTCTAAAGGAAGTGGTTTCTGTTCTACAAAAGTTCAAACCCATAGATTCTGGGGATACACGCTTACTGATTCTCACTGACTCAGTTTACTCGGTCGAAGGCTTCCGAGAGGTCGAGCAGAATCAGGGCCAAGGTTGTGTTGTAGTCTGTTTTAAGGTTGTCCCAGATGGATAGTAGTGCCGATTCAGATCCTCTTGCGGGTCTGAAGCCGACTTGTGCTTGGTCTAGCAACTGGTGTTTTTCCACTTGTTCTTTGGTCAGTTTGTATGCGTATGTTTCTAGGAGTTTTGCTGGGTAGGAAATGTTTGAAATCATTCTGTAGTTGGAGAGGCCTTCCACGTCACCACTTGTATTTTTTAGAAGTGGTTTAATATGTGCTGATTTGAAGGCTGGTGGTAGTCCCTGTTGTGAGCGACAGATTCAAGAGGTTTCTGTAATATTCTGATGGCATTCCTTGTGCGATGGTTGATTTGCAGATGTCAGAGGGGCAGGGATCCATGGGTGATCCTGCTTTCTTGCTGTGTTTTACCAGCTTGACTAATGTCTCTACTTATATTTCCGGGAAGTGCTGTGGTTTCTCATCAGGCCCGGTTGGTTGAGTGTTAGGGTTGGTCTGTTTTGTATGATTTGTCAGAGGTCGTGTATTTTGTTTTTGAAATGGACTGCCAGATTGTTGCATAGTTTCTGTGAAGGTACTGGATTGTTGTGCAACCTGGTGGATTTCTCATTTCGTTGATGTTAAACATTTCTTTTTGAGTGTCGGTGGCTTTGTTGATTGTCATCAGAATGCCTTTTCTTTGCCTTATAAATTTCTTTCTTATAGGATTGGATTTGTCTCTGGAACTGGGTTTTCTGATCTTGGTCGTATTCTTTCCTCCATTCTAATTCCAGCTTATTGTTCTTTTGTATGGTGCTTAGTAGTGGGGTGAACCATTTTGCCATTGCTCTTTTTCTTGCGGTAAATGGTTTTTCCGGTGAGATGCTTTCGATTGTATCAGCAAACCATCTGTACTTTTCCATCAAGGTCTGCCTATTCCAGTGCTGCTGTTGATGGTTTGGTCATCTCCAATTGTTAAGTTGCTTCCTTTGATGGTTTTCCACTTTATTTTTGTGGTGGTTGGGAGATTGATGGGCTGGATGCTGACTTTGGTTGGTAGTGTCATCACGAAAAGACTGATGAGGTGGTAGCTCCAAAGTATTTGTATCGGTGGTGTAGTGGTGAGGACGTTTTTCTTGGCGAAGGTTCCGCCAAGGGTGTGTTCTGCCGAGTGTGTTGCCCTTTTGAAAAGCTGTTGCAGTTTCATGGTTGTTAGCTGCCAGATTAGTGAGTTTTGAGAGTTGGCATGTTTTTCTTCTAACCAAATGTTGAAGTCCCCCAGGACTATCAAATGCTCGTGTTGAATGGTTATGTTGGTGATGGCTTCTGTAAAGTCGTCGACAAAGGTTGCATCGTATAACAGTCGTCTGAACCAGAATGAATTTAATGTTTGTTTTTGGATTCGCCGATAGGTGTATGGCCATGGATTCGCAGTTCACAATGTTTAGAGGTTTCTCTGTTTTTATTTTCAGGTGTTCTTCGAATGCTATTGCGAGGCCGCCTCCTTTTTTATTTTTCCTGTTTAACTGGAGGCATTTGAAGTTGGTGGGGAGGCAGCTTTGGAGTGTGATTCTGTAGTTGTCGTCCAACTATGTTTCTCTGATGAACAGGATGTTGATGCTGTTGTTGCAGAGAATGTCGAAGATCTCTGTTGATTGTTTTGCCATGGATCTTGCATTTATTAAATTGCAGTGGATTTTTTTAGGTACAGTTTGGTTTGTGCTTTATTGTCGGCGTTGTCTTCTGTCTGGTGTTTAGGTTTCCTTCCAAGTCAATCTCTAGTTGAGGTGTTGGTACAGTTGTGTGTCGTCTAAAAGCTCTTCTAGGTTTAGTGTTGGGTTTTTGATTTTGTCAGGTTCCTCTTCTAAATTGTGTGGCTGTAGAGCTGAGGGTCCTCTTGTTTTGGTGATGTAAGGGATACGGGCGTTGATTATGTTCTTGTTTCCTCTACTTTGTCTGTCATTCTTATGCGTAGATGTGTTTGGTTGTCGGTCATTCTTGATTTGTACGTTGGGTCGGTGCGTTCCGGTGAGCGGTTATTTGCGAGGTATGGCGTTCGGTATAGGGATTTCTCTCTTCTCTCAGCGCTGGTTCTGTGATCGTTTTCGTCAGTGGGAGTGTATTCGGCAGTTATGAGTCTTCGGTGGTGTTCAGTTGGGTTTGTTGTTTCTGCTCTTGTCTTTCCTTTGGTCCAATTCATTTGAGGCATTGAGTTATTTGCCGTTTGCGTTCCTGGTAGTGTGTTAGGTTTGTATTTCCTTTGGGTTTCCTTGGGTTGCGTTTTCTGGGACGGTAGCCCTTGTGCAGTGCTTTGTTGGCTGGCTCGTTTTGTTATGATCGTACCGTTGCATGCGTTATTCTGGTTGGTTTTGTTTGGTTCGGTGTTACAGAGTCGGTCTTTTGTGCTTTTGGTCCGGCTGTCTAGTGGTGTTGGACTGGATGTGGGGGGCGGGGGGATTTGTCTTATAAAACTTGGGCTCTGTCTGTTGGGGGTGGTCTAGTCGGGTTATATTGCTAGGGTAATTTAGTTGCTGTCTCGAGTTTGGGGCTGTTCTGTTGGGGGGAGGTCTAGTAGGGTCAAATCACTAGAGTATTTCAGTGGCTGTCCCTGATGTGGCTCTTCCTGGATGAGACTTACTGCAAGAAACAAATCTCTGGGGTGCGACGCAGGCTACTGTTCACAGCACCATCTCAGAGTGTCAGGGCCAATGGTCACAGTACCATCTCGGTGCAGCAGGGCTAATACTTACAGTGCTATCCCAATGTAGAACTTTCTAGATGTGGCCTAAAGGCCTTATTAACAATTCTCTAATGGTGTGATGCAGGCCAATTATCTACAGAGCCATCCCGGTGTGGTGCATGCTAATAGTCATGGTACTATCCCAGTCTAGGACAGGGTGATGATCACTGTGCTATCCTCAGGAGGCACCGTCTAGTAATCACAGTACTATTCCTATTGTGGTGTTTTCTAGATGTGATTTGAATTAATATCCACAAAACTGTACGGGTGCTGCGGAGGCCAATAATCACAGCACTATCCCAGAGAGGCACAAGTTGTTAATCCAGGTAGCATCCCAGAAAGGCACAAGCTTGTAATCGCAATACTATTCCATTGTGACGCTTTCTAGATGTGATTCAAGTCAACATGTGCTAGTCTCCAAGGGCGTGGCACAATCCAATAAATACAGTACTATCCTCGAAGGCACAAGCTAATAATCGCAGTAAAATTATATATTGGTGCTTTCTAGATGTGAATTCAAGTCTGTATGTGTTAATCTCTAAGAGTGCAGTGCAGTTTAATAATCACAGTGCTATCCTACAAGGCACAAAGTAAAAATCACAGTATTATCCTAGCAGGCACAAGCTAAATCACAGTACTATCCTCGGAGGCAGAAGCTAATCACAGTATAGCCCAAGAAGGCACAAACTAAAATTCACAATATTATCCTAGGAGGCACAAGCTAATAATCACAGTACTATACTAGACGGCACAGGCTAACAATCAGTGTTATTCTATTGTGGCGCTTTCTAGATGTTATTCAAGTCAGTATGTGGTTATTTGTACGGGTGCGGCACAGTCTAGTCTAGTTTGAAACAGTTCAAATAACACAAATGTGCATTAATGCTCCCTTTATAGGTATGGAAAGTGAGCCAAACATCTGCAATGTTCCATTAAAAAATAAAAATCATGGGTTCTAAAGGTTGAGTAAACTGCAAACAACAAGTTACTTTCTTACCTCGTAACATTCTTTTGATGGGATGTTCCTCTGACGTATTTCACATCTTTGACAGTAATTACCACAACTGTGCTGCTTCGGAAAACTTTTTCGGGTTAGGCGTCCTGCATCGATGATGTCGATACGCTGTACCTCGAGGGCTTCCGTCGACGTCACCGGATGTTATATATAGGACGCATGGCGCCCGTAGCTTCAGTTGTAGTTTTTTCCCCCAGAACGTGTGGCACCAATCTCCTGCCAGCATTACTACAGAAAGCCTTGTGGAAACGTAAGCTGCAATCGCATAAGAAATTCTGTAGCGGGGCAGGTAGGGAGGGTACGATGTGGAATACGTCGTAACATCCCATCAAAAGAACATTACCAGGTAAGAAAGTAACTTGTTCTTCGAAGGGATTGTGTCCTCCGAGGTATTCCACATCTTTGACAAACACCCAAACAGTACCAACGTATGGAGGTGGGAAAAGAATTTAGAATTTTAGAATGCCCAATGTAATTGCTCAATATAGGACTGCCTTACCAAAGGCCAAATCTTGCCCATGGATAGAGCCCAAGGAATAATGTTTCACAAAAGTATGGACAGAGGCCCATGTGGCTGCTTCGCAAATATTGCGAATCAGAACACCCCTCCGTAGGGCAGTGGAGGCAGCCATACCCCTAGTAGAATGAGCCAGTAAGCCTACTGGAGGGTCCATTCCCACAAAACGATAACACTCAGAGATCGTCAAAATGATCCACCTAGATAAGGCCTGCATGGACACAGTCTGACCTAAACGCCTTCCAGAATAACCAATAAAGAGCTGATCGTCCACTCTGACCCGGGACATCCGTGAGAGATAGAAACTCAAAGCTATCCTAGGGTCCAACCTATGGAGCCTCTCCTCTTCCTTACCAGGATGTGGAGGAGGATAGAATGCCGGAAGAATTACCTTCTGGCTCAGATGGAATTCTGACACAACCTTCGGAAGAAAGGAAGGTCGCACCCTAAGGACAACTCTGTCCTTGTGGAACACAGTGAAGGGTGATTTGGTGGAAAGTGCCTGCAACTCGCTCACTCTGCGTGCGGAAGTAACCGCAACTAAAAATGCAGTTCTAAAGGACAATAGTCGCAATGGACAAGAATGTAAGGGCTCAAACGGAGCTCCCATTAGGAACTTTAAAACTAAATTCAAAACCCATCCCAGCACCTGGAAAGGCGACGGTGGAAACACATTAGTTCGCCCTTTTAGAAACTGAGAAATCAAAGGGATCTTAAAATAAGAACATTCTTCAGACGAGCGTTTAAATATGGACAGCGCCGCCAGGTACCCTTTAATGGTACTACTTGCAGGCCCTTGTGGGCTAAAAAAAAGCAAAAAAGACAAAACCAAAGGAATGGAACATTGAAAAAGGATCCACATTCTGTAACTTCCGCCAACGGCACAGGGATTTCATTGCAGGCCTTCTGGCCAAAAGCAACACCTCCATCACGCCTTCAGGGAAGTCCCAATCCTTAAACCTCAGCCTTTCAAAAACCAAGCCTGAAGGCTGAGATATTTGATCTCTGGATGGAGAACTCTACACCCAGTCCCCTCCCGTGAGAGCAGATTGCCTCGGTAGGGAAGACGATGTGGAGGGCAGATGGAAATGTCTAGAAGGTCCGGGTACCACGCTCTCCTGGCCCATGCCGGAGCAATGAGGCTCATTCAGGAACTGAACCTCCGCAACATCTGCGGAATGACGGAGACTGGAGGAAACGCGTACAGCAGTGGGAAGGACCACTCCACTACGAACATGTCCCCTAAGGCTCCTCTTGGAGGAAATTCCTGCGAGCAGAACCTCTCGCACTTCCGTTTGACACTGGTGGCAAGGAGATCCACTTGTGGGGTTCCCCAAAGGGCGAAGATCTCCAACATAACTTCCTGAGCCAGCTCCCACTCGTGAGAGACCGTCCTCTGTCTGCCCAGAGCGTCCGCCACTGCATTTTCGTCTCCAGCCAGATGAACTACCGAGATCGAAATTTGCTGCTGGATGGCCCAGAACCAGAGCTGCATCGCCTCCCTGCACAGTGGGAGTGATTCTGCCCCCCCCCTTTTTGTTGAGGTAGTGCATGGCCACTGTATTGTCCGTCATAATCGGGACATTCGTCCCCCCGTACAGACGGCAGAAAAGCCTTCAGGGCTAGCCTGACAGCCGGCAGCTCTAACAGATTGATGTGGAGTCTGGACTCCGACGGAGACCAACAAACGTTGACTGTCAGCTTGTTGGTAGGAGCTCCCCAACCCGTAGGGATGCGTCCATCACAATCATCACCTCCGGCCACGGTTGCCAAAACAGAGCCCCTTTCAACAGATTTCCTTCGACGGCCCACCACCGAAGGTCCTGGGTGACCGAGGGCGAAATCTGAACGGGATCCGACATCCTGCCGGAGAACTGCGACCACTGCATCTTCAGCGCCCACTGCAGAGATCATATCAGCAACCTGGCCTCTGGAACCAGTAAAATGCAGGATGCCATGAGGCCGCGCAATCTCAAGAACTCGAGCGCTGGGACACTCTGGGCACGTTGAAACTTGACCACCAACTGCAGAATGTGACGAGCCCTCACCTCGGGAGGCGAACACTGCCCCGATGTACTGGAGCCGCTAGGTAGGTGTCACATGAGACTTCTTTGAGTTGAGGGAGAAGCCCAGCTTGTGAAGGGAGTGGCAGGTGACGTACAGATGATCCAGGACTTGCTCGGGAGAGCGTGCCCTGATCAACCAATCGTCCAGGTAGGGGTAGACGTGAATCCCCCCCTTTCCTGACATGTGCTGCCACTACCACCATCAGCTTGGTGAAGACCCTTGGGGCGGAGGTCAATCCAAACGGCAGGACCCGAAACTGAAAATGCGAGTCACCAACCGCGAACCTCAGGTACTTCCTATGCTTGGGATGAATCGGCACATGAAAGTAAGCATCCTTGAGGTTGAGAGACACCAACCAATCCTGAAGTTGAAGGGCCTGGAGGACTTCAGAAAGAGTAACGATCTTGAACTTGTACTTTCTGAGGAGCTTGTTCAAACCATGCAAGTCCATGATGGGTCCCAATCCGCCGTCTTTTTTCGTAATCAAAAAATATGGGGAATACCATCCCTTGTTCCTCTCCTCTAAAGGCACCAGTTCTATGGCGCCTTTCTCCAGCAGGGATAGGATTTCCTGCACAAGAAGCGGATCCGGACGCTTCAAAGAGAGCTTCCTTGGTGGATTGTCGTGAGGCCTCTGTCAGAAAGGTAGACAGTAGCCGTGGGCAATGATCTCCAGAACCAACACATCTGAAGTAATAGCACGCCTTTCTACAAGATGCTGCGCCAGTCTTCCCCCAACCGGCGAACCATGGGACATGGCTTCATGACTGAGCTGACGCGGCTGCGGCAGTGCCTGAGTGCAAAGAGGCAACTGCCAGAGCAGCTTTGGCATCTCGAGTACCTTGTTTTCAACCTCTGGTACTCCTACGTTGGCCCCTTTGACTGCCAGCTCCCCTCGATCTACCAAAGGAAAAGTAGTATTGAAAGGAACCGCCCCTCCATTGCTGTCCCCTAGGACGAAAAGGCAGAGGTTGATGTACTGCAGCGCTCAAGGACTTTGCTGCAGCTTTGGAGGTCTGCAACCTCTCAAGGCTCTCATCAGCCTTGCTGCCAAAAAGATGGACACCATCAAAGGGCATGTTGAGAAGCCGGGACTGTACATCAGGAGCAAACCCCGACTTCCGCAACCACGCAAACCTGTGCATCACGGTGCTCGCCGCCATGGACCGGCTGACACAGTCTGCCACGTCCAGACCCGACTGAACGGATTCACACATGGCATCCTTGCCATCTTGAATGAGGGCTAGAAAACCATCTCGTTCCTCCCCTTCGGGAATATGTTCAGCCGCCAAAGATACACAATTCCACAGAGTGTGAGTGAATCTTGCCAAGGCATAAACAGAGTTGGCTGCCTTTAAAGCCATACCCCCAGAAGAAAATACTTTCTTTGCCCAACCATCAAAGCGCTTGTCGTCCCTATCATGAGGGACGATAGGGTACGCGCAGCCTGCTTCGCTGGGGCTGTAGCCACCTGCACCACCAAACTCTCCGGAGTGGGGTGCATAGACAAGTAGCAGGGGTCACCACTGGCTGGACTGTATTTTTTCGGAAGCGACTTATTCACTGCCGGGAGACTCTCCGGAGGAGTCCAAGCCGCCGCCACCCTTCTTTGTAAGGCCATATGAAATGGCAACACCGGGTCTGTTGGTGGACCGTGGTCCAATATATGTGTCAGGTCATCCTGCAGAAAATCCACAGGTGGCACAGACCACCCCAAGTACTCAGTCACCCTCGACATGAGATGCCTGTACGAGGACTCAGCATGTGTACCAGGCTTAGGCCTGCCAAACTCAACCTCCGAAGATGTATCAAGACCACTGGCATCATGTAAAGATTGACAAAGGTCTTCCAGTTGGCTATGACCAGACAACAGGTCATCAGGAACCTCAGGAGGCACAACCCCCTCATCAGACCCTTACTCCACCTCTGAAATGTACTCCAAGGGTTGTAACAATTCCTCCCTGGGAGGAGGAACAGAGTATGGGTCAAACATATGCCTCACAGACTTGCTGAGAGCCTTTCTCTGAGCTTCCCCAGCTCTCCGTGGCACCTCCGGTAAATTCTCCACAAAAGGCATCAAGGGCGCCGATGGAAGAGACGTCGACTGAGGTGCTGACGACTTCGGCTTCGAGGCCGGATCCCCTAGCGTGTCCTTCGACGGCCTCGGCGCCGATGCCGTTGACGACTTCCTCGGAGCCGGAGCTTCGAGAGAGTCCCTCGATGGACGTGGCACCGATGGCGTCGATGCCTTCTTAGAAGGCCTCAAAGGCCCCAACAGTCTCGCCGACGTCGAGGACCTGGACCGGGCACGGTGGCGATCATCCTTGTCCGATCGAGACCGCAACGGTTCCCAACGATGGCGCCGACCACCCGAGCCCGAAGGCGTGCGAGCGGTGGCTCTAGTGCATTCCTTGCCGGCTTCTCTCGCGAAGGCGCGGGCGGAACGGTGCCCTGCGATTCGAAAATCGCCATCATCTGCCGGCGGAATTCATCCCATTCGGCTGGCGACGAGTGTTTCGTGGGACAAGCCACCCGCAGTCTGGAAGAGTCCTCTGACGAGGAAGGCGACCGGTGACGGCGCTTCCGAGAATGCCTAGAAGAGGCAGAGAAATGGCGGGAACCACTCCGAGACCGAGACCCCCTGGACTTACGCCGACGCGGAGAGTCACCCCTCGTGTCATTGGTCGAAAGTGCTGCAGATGTCGGCTTATGGGTTTTAGAAACCCTACCTACCGTTAACAACTTCTTCCTTTCCCGCAAGGCCTTCGAAGACAGGGACGGGTATTCATCGCAATCGTCGGTGGCGTGGCTTTCACCGAGGTATCACAGACAAAACGTCATGCGGGTCCATAAAGGACATTTTGGAACCGCAGTCCCAACACTTTTTGAAGCCCGACTTTGGGGTAGAAGAAGACGAGGGTATTTTCTCACTTTAGCAAACAAAGTATAAGAATCGAGGTGCGCCGAGATTCCGAAGCGAACATGTTCGTTGAAAAAACGGAACTAAGGCTACGGGTGCCATGTGTCCTATACATAACATCCAGTGACGTCGACGGAGGCCCTCGAGGGACAGCGTATCGACGCTGGACGCCTAGGCCGAAAAAGTTTTCCAAAGCAGCACAGCTGTGGTAATTACTGCCAAAGATGTGGAATACGTCGGAGGACACAATCCTTTCAAACGTTTTTTTACTGTGGCATGATTGACTTAATATAGCATGATTTTATTTCCTCATGGACAGCATTTCTTAATCACTGTATAACATTTTAAGTCTAACATGTTTCAAAAGAGAGGAGGCCCACATACTAGGCTAGATAGATAAAAAGTGCAGCATTAAAGAAACAAAATATAGCTTTCTGAGCAACATGGAGCCATACTTCGAACAATGAAAACTGCTTTTTTGAAAGCAACCACGTCATGAATGCATGCACATTAATATGATGTGTTTGCCTAATGGCAGTTTTAAAATGTATTCAAAATCCAGAATACTTTAAAAATATATATATATATATTTTCTAGTGTGAAAAGGTAACTAGAAAAGCTTGCTTGTTGGACTTGCTGTATGTCACTGCTACAAATATTACATTACTTACTCCATTCCTTGGGCTGTTTGTCTTGCAATGTCAATGAGCTGGAACATCTGAAACTTGGTCTCCTGAACATGCAGATGTTTATATAGGCTACTCCCCTCACACCACTGAGTAACAATGGCTAGGTTATCTTTCGTCATATAGCCCATAAAAAGCAGAATATTGACATGGCGTGTTTTCCTAAGAGATGTGGAAAATAAGTCCAGTGTTAGTACAGCAGCTAATACAATGATGCAGAAAAGTACATGCTAATCAGTACTGGGGATCAGATTTTTTGTTTTTGAAAACTGGATGAACAGAGTACATATAGAGCTGGTGTCTCAAATGGAAAACGTGTGACAAATTTTACTTACCTACTCTGAATACCAAATCACCCAAATATTCACTGTATTTGAGACCACCGAACTTCCCAAATTGTTAAGCGTTTCAGTTAAACACTTTGGGCAGCCAGATTTGTCTGATAGAAGAGCCTACTGGAGCTCTCCAGCAGTCACTGGGAAACCTTTATAGAGTAAGGCAGTGGCGTCGATTGGTGTGGGACAGAGTTAGAACTTTTTATTTTGTTTTCGCAGTATGACTTTTTGGGCCTTTAAACAATATAGCTTTACTTATTTCAGCTAGCGCTCACAACGTGCCATAGATACTGTTTGCCTTTAGTATTTTAGCACAACCTAAGCCTCTAGAATTGCATTTGAACAATTTTAACATCTCAGCAGTATCTAGGCTTAATAGATTTGAAGTTATTTAAATGTAGTTAATTTTTATCAATTTATTGTATTCTTAAATTTGAAACTCATTTTAACATCAAGCTTTAAGCAATTGCAACTGTTGAATTTTAACCGTACTGATTTATTGTTCCTCTGCTTGCCGGGTAGACAGTCCTCTGCCCAGCACGCAACAGAACTACAAATCCCTGCGAAATTGCAGTCCTTATTGCATCCTTTTATATGCTGACGAGGCACGTGAGCGCTGGCGCGGCAGAACAAGCCATTTAGTGCCGGTTTGTGTCCGTGTGTGGAAATAAGCACATTGTTGGCGTCTAAACAAGTACGGCTTGCATTATTACCAATATGACCTCCTTAACACACAAAGTAAAACCACCTTGCCCGATTGCAAACTACACATCTCACTCCTTAATACCCAGTCGCTGGTAAAGCATGGAACTAAAGTGTCAGACTTCCTCATCACCAAAGGATGCACTATCACAGCCATTACAGAGTCATGGCTCACTCCTAACACCCCAGTGCTGCTACTTTAGCCCCTCTTCCTGGATTCACCCTGTTTAGAGCAGATCGCCGTGGTGGAACTCGCAGATGGCCAAAATTAAACTCCATGATAACTACTCTCTGATTGTGCTACTTATCTATTGGCCCGAGACACCTGCCTTTGAGGAACAGCTCATTAATCTAATAACCAAATCACTCAAAGTTAAGACCCTTCAATGATTGTTATGGGAGACTTTAATCAATGGGCTGCTGACCCCAACAAAACCCATGCCGGATGTATACGAATTGTTCGAACTACAATTATTCGAATCACAATTGACCTTTGCACAATTGACCGAATTGTGAAGGTCAATTGTTACATATCTGCGGGGGGAAACCCCCCGCAACACCCCTTTATATATATATATATATATATATACGGTCAATTGTGCAAAGGTCAATTCGGACCCTAGACATTCGATCAATTGGGTCATTCGAACAATTATGTTCGAACAATTTGGGTAATACCCCCATGCCACCTCCCTTCTTCCTACTCTTAATTCCATTGGTTTCATGCAACATGTGGACACTCCCACACATGATGCTGGTCCCACATTGTACTGGGTTCCGACTATCAAGTGTCTATAATTGACCTGAATATTGTTCAGTGTCCCTGGTCTGACCACTACCAGATTACATTTGATTTCTGCATGCCTAGTCCCTCCACTTTCCAGAAAGTGACTACCCAAGAACAGGTCTTTCTCTTCTCACTTGTTGCGCCTTCTTCAATCCAGTCACTTGTTAACCAACTCTGATCATCTTGCAAACCGCCTCACTAACCCCATTAATCGATTCCTTTGCACCCAAGAAGTTCAGTTTAAAAAAAAAAAACACAAAGCTAACACCAATTATTGGTTTGACGATTCCATCACTGCCCTGTGGCGTGATAAACGGAAATCAGAAGGAGAATGGAGAAAAGATCGGTTTTGCTTTTCTGTCATGTGTAATGACCCTAGAACCACTCACCTTATTACACGGACCAAAAGTTCTTGGACTCAGGGAGGCAATAATACACACTTAGACCAACAACTGGAATATAAATCAGCTCTTTACAGGCCCTTTTATTCATACAAAATGGTTATACATAGACACACAGACAAGGATAGCTACAAACAAGGTCTTCATCACCTTTAGTGCAGTTGAAGGAGAAAACAATCTCAGCCACTACCCAGTCCCGAGGCAGGTAGGCAGAGATATCACACATGCCAACGGGGTCTGGAGCGCAGTGTCCTCACTCTCAGCAAGACTTCATCACCCGGGGTTTCAATTCTCTGATCTCTCATCAGGAATACCTCTCCTCTTATGGGGGACAAATCCCCACCCCTCATGGGTTGCAAACTGCCCCCGGCTGAAGGACAGACAGCCAGCATGGGAAGAAAAAAGTGGAAAAACCCAGCTCATCTCCCGCACGCTCGTTCCCAGCAGCCCTTATCACTGCACCTGCACAGCTCTGACTCCCTTCTTTGTTCGTCCTTGGGCAAACAATACAACAGCTATCCTCCACAGTGAGCTAATTTGCTTCATAATATAATAGTGCACCCATGGCAGAACTCATATATGCTAACTGAGCTCACAGAAACCTAGACTTTCATTGCGGTTTGGAAGTGAATGTCCAAAATGCTACCCACCGGCGCCATGTTCTTTTAACTCATTTTCACACACGCATTATAACCACCACTTCTCGTCTTCATACCTAAAAATGTCTAGCAGCTAATCTAAAGCAAGTTATTATATCAGCCAATTCCGAAAGCTACAACAATCGGATTGCTTGCGCCAAGTCCAGTACGCACAAACTATTTAACATTCTCAAAGATTTTTGAAGGCAAAACTGAAGCAGGACCTGCTGTTCAAAAGGATAATTGGCAGCTCATTAATAATGAATTCAGTCACTCAGCTTTCTTCCCAGGCATTGCGCCCCTTCAAGCCTACAGATGCATTCTTACATGTAACTAATGGAAATCCTTCCAAGAGGCCATTTCACTTTAAGCCCACTTCGGAGGCTCAGATATGTGAAATTGTGGGGAAAATGAAACCTACCTCGTGTATGGGTGATCTCTGTCCATCAAGACTAAGGATTCCATCGAAACACTGGCACTATGGGTAGCGGGCTTGGTAAACTTGTACTTTAAAGAAACCAGTGTCCCCCAGCTGCTTAAAGAGTCCTGGGTTACCCGCCCACCCCTTATACCAATCAGTAAGTGCCTTTAATGCTAAAGATCCTCGATTGAGTAGCATACGCTCAACTTCAAGAGTTATCACCTTTTTAATGTTAAGCAGCGCATGTTTTCGGGCCAACCATGGAACCGAAACGGCACTCCTCGATCTTATGTGAATTGTGCCAGGCATTGTTGATGTGGGCAAACCAGTGCTCCTGATGCTTCTCAATTTGTCTGCCGCATTTGACATGATTGACCACTCCTTGTTTGTCCAGATATTGCATAAACAGCCACTTTGCTCTCCCCTGGCCACCCAGTGGATTGCGTCGTTCCTTGGCCACAGATATGCACTGGTGGCTGTGGATGATGCCCGTTCCCAACCGGTACCCATCACATGCAGAGTGCCTCAGCATTCCTTCCTCTACCCTACCTTGTTTAACATATACATCACCCCCTTCTCTCTCTCTCTCTCTCTCTCTCTCTCTCTCTCTCTCTCTCTCTCTCTCTCTCAGGTGACCTGCGTGTTCAATTCACCTATCATGCAGATGACACCCAGGTCGTCATTAAATTATCTGGACATTATATTAAGGATACTGGCCATATTAACAGCATTTACATATCAACTCAGGTTTGGAAGGACACACATTTGCTAGCCTTGAACGCCTATAAAACGTAACTGTTGGTTATGGCATCCGGCAATAAACTGAAATCACACAGCCCCGACTACAATACCTTCACCATTGCAGACGTTCAAATCAAAGTCGCGAAGCCTGTAAAGACCTTGGGCATTACACTGGATGCTGAACTTTCTATGAAGCTGCTGATGCCCAAGTTAAGGCCTCTTGTAGCTATGTCTCCAAACCTTTAAACCACACCCGCCCCCATATTTCTCTTCAAAATAGGCCACTGCTTGCAAAAGCACACATCAACTTGAGACTGGACTATGGCAATAGCCTCTTGGCAGGTACTGCAATTAGTAACCAGCATTTGTTGCAGGTTAATCTAAACAATGCAGGCAAAGCCTTATTCAGTCCATCTCATAGAGATGGATGTCACGACAGCCAGACAGGAACTTCACTGGCTCCCAGGGAGACAGCGTATCAAACACAAAGTGCTTACTCTCACCCAAAAGTGCCCTCATGCCAATGCCCCTCAGTATTCTTCTGATCGACTATCCGCCTGTAGAATAACTCTTACTCTACGTTCCACTGACCCCAAAAAGATCATGTAACCTAGATTCAAACTTTCTGGTTTTGTTGTAACAAGATTCGACATCCAAGCCCCACAGGCCTGGAACACACATCTGTCTCACCTGAGGCAGGTTTAGTCTATTGCAGATTTTAAGAAGGGAGTCAAAACCCACCTGTTTAACCTCGACCATGATTATATTGTTCACAAATACCTGAGGGGAACTCCAGCCCTGCTTCCATTTACCAGGTATAACCTTTCCCATCGGACTGCCATCTAGTTTGTGTTGTTCGTTTTGGCCACGTTGACTGTGCGCTCTGTGGCCTACGGGTGATTTAGTGTGTTAGAAAAATGTAATCAAACTGCATTTTGTGCCTTTAATATTTTTGCCAGGAGAGAAAAAAAAAGACGTAAAAGGAAAAGAAGCTTTCAGTGTCTGTTGGAGCAGAAAAATTGGGTCAAATTACATTCATGTTTAGGTAAGGCTTTTTGAACATATAAACAAAACACCATTGCATGTTGTGCTTTTAATACGTTTACAGAGAGAGGAAGACAATTAACTATTTAAAAACAAACAAAACTTTAGGTTATAGGAGAGAAGTTGGATAGGGTGATTATTTGTAGTACTCAACAGAATACACTTTTATTCATTAAACAGGCAGGATAGGCATTTAACCTTTGGGATTTTTTCAGGTGTCAAGGGAGGTTTTACTTTCTGCCAGGCACTCCAACAATTTGCTTTGCATACGTGCACTGGGGCAGCTTAATTGAACACCCGCTCTCACAGAAGCAGTTCAATTGAATTTGCCACAACTTTGAGTAAACTGAATAAAAATTGGGAGTGCTGGAAACATTGTCGGAGGTTGTGATCACAGGCACTGGGCATTATTGGCAGGTTGTAAGCAGCACCACCTGCTTTAGAGCAGAAGGAATCAAGAGGCACTTGATTTAACACGTGAATATTTCAGTTTCTTTCAGCAGTTAAGGTGAGGTGAGGTCAGGTGTAAGAGCATCCAGCACTATCTACTTTTGGAAAAGGCCCTACTGGTAGACTGGTAGACTGCACCTCAACAGTCCCTTGCAGAAGAGCCTGCTAATGAATCAGTGGCAGACCAATTCTTGAGGGGGGCGGGGGAGGTTGGTGATGGGGTGGATTTGCAGCTGCTGTTGACCAGGACATTGACTAGGCCCCCTCTTCTTGCAAGAGAACACTGGGAAAGGTTTTTAGGTCTTCACGCACCAATACACAGTCAGACACCAGCATAGGTAGAAAGGAAGGGTCAGAGGAACAAACAGCCCAAAAGGTTACTTACTACCATCACAATCCCTCACAGGGGTTCAAAGTGTAGAAATACCCCTACAATTCACTTGTTCCAGCTACACTAGTTTGAGACACCTCAGAGATTCCAAAGTGGCAGTTGGTGTATGTCAATGAACAACAGTACCTACCAAACCATAACAGCAACCAGTAGCTCCGCTCTCGCACCTGTGCACCCTGGAGTGCCATGTTCCATCCGCTTCTGCTCATCCGACAATGACACCTACTGTGAGTCCACAGCACACATCTAAGTAATGCCACACAGGTGAAGACATCTGCAATAAAGTGGAGCAGAGGGTGGCAGACTGAGTCGCAACTATTATTGGGCTTTGTGGCAGCAGATAATGGCTCTAGTGTTGTTGCTGCACTATAGCTAGGGAACACAATGCATGTGCCATGTTTTGCACATGTTCATCACCATGTGGTGACATTTGTTTGCCAGCTTTTGCACCTCTTTCTGTAATATGCTTGCTATGGCACACAAAATGTGCTCTCATTTTGTCCGGTTATACAACACCAGAAATATATGCATGGCCCTTTAAGAAAGCCAGTGTGGAAGCCAAAGATATGTGTCAATGAGTGAGGTACTTCTATTGATCTACTTACTCCAAATGAACCAAAAGAGCAATGAAACAGTATAGCATGGGGAAGTCAGCCATTGCACAGCTGGGGAGAGAACTGCTGGCACCCTTTCAGGATGACCCACAAAAAACACGACAGAAACAAAGTATCTTTTGGCGTAATTGGCCCCCGCTTTTAGATTTGCTGTATTTCACACTGTGGGCAGTAGATTGTCAAATATAGAAGAAATAATTGGAATGGGCAAGACTGCACGAGAGTCTTTTGGAATATCACATGCTTGCAGATCAGAGGTTTAAACGGCAGGGTTTAACCACAGCACTGTGTTAGTGCTGTCTAACACTAACTTTCAGGTACAGGGGGACTCAAAGAAGGATGTGAAACTATCACACATGTGGGCCTCATCTCCAGATTCAATATGTGTGGGCTTGGGAGTACAACAGGCAACAGTAGCGGGCATATAGTTACACAGATGGTGGATGTGTATTTGAGCAACACATCAGCTTGGTAAGGACGAAAAACCAACTGCAGTAATGGTTCTCCAAGAAATCTGTGGCCAGCAGCACTTGTCCATGTAGTAAATGGCATCCTAATTTCCGCCCCAGCTCGTGTACTATCCAAGCACATTTTGAGTGTTGCTGGTGCCATTGTCTCAGACCACAGAAGAAACCTCTCTGTAGGTCATATATAAGAAATGATGTTAATTTAAATGACCTAGCACCATATCGCATTCTAGTATGGCAAGTTACTGTTGCTTTTTAAGCACTGTGGCAAGATCCTAAAAGTCAGCAGCAGATCATAGTGAAGTCAGAGGATGGCTTGTATGCCAGTGGAATGGGTACCGTGGTCAGTGGAAGGAGGCAGTGGCTATTAAAATGTCCATTGATACTATCCACTCAGGCTTTGAAGGTTAAATTATTTTGTGGCGATACATGGTGGTTGAGATGATCAACAATTTTGATGATGACCCTGCCCAGAGTGTGAAGTACCAAGTGTGCAGCCTTTTGTGCGTGTACTATTCGAGCATAACACAGGTGTGCATGATCAATTAATCATGTGAACATCTAGGATGAAACTGTTATTCACATACTAAATGTGTACACCTTCTGTCTCGCAGGGTTAGAGCACACGCACAAAATGTTCACATTTGCTCTCTCGCAGGGGCGGTTGTACACTACATTTGTAGGACTCTTCTCTCTCCCAGAGTCAAGTCTTTCCTTTGCACAGGGGGAGAATGCACTGCATTTTGACACCCTTCTCTCACAGAGGTGGGGCTACTATTACATGTTTTCATCTCTCCTCTCTTGCAATAGTGGGGGCACATGCTGATTTCTTTTTACATCTTTCCTCACTAACAGGGGTGGGCCCCCTTTAGGAGGATAAGCGAATAGAGAAGAGTTGCCCAAAGAACCATTCTCAAATCTGAAGGGAGTACATTCATGTGGAGGGACTTGTTGCAAAAATATTATTGCCCAATCTAAGTAAGGCATACCACACTACTGCCACAAGGTATATTCACACACATTCTTACTTATTAGTGTTTGTTAGGAAAGAGAACTGCACCTATTTACAGGCTCTATCCCTAGAAAGGCAAATAGTGCATCAACTATTGAAAAGAGGATAGTCTATACAATGTTTCAGTGAGTATGATGTTATGCCTATCCAAAATAATTCTATCCAGATTTCTGTAGCAGGTCAGCTGCTTTTCAAATGTCTACACTCACTTGAATGTTTATTCTTCAATACCCAAATCAATACCAAGTGGCCAAAGGCAGCCCCATACCCAACAGGAATCTTCCTTGCCGAACAGCCAGGACGCCTCCCTCAACAAATGGGACATCCTTTTCAACCAAAACAGCGTTTCCATGCTTCTTTTCGTCCCCGAAAGGAAAGACTTGCCTGGGGAACCACCTATGTTTAAGTCTATGCCCATCACGCTGGCAGAGGTGTGTCTCCAGAAGCAAGGTTATTCCATCGCCTCCATCAAGCATTTGTTTTTACCATTGTTCTTCTCTTAAATGACGAGTTAACCCCTGAAAATTCAGCCAAAGGAGATAGGAATAAGGTGTCAGTCTAAATGCACAGCCTCTACCCAGGGGCGTTCCTCAAAGCATTTTGTGGCAAAACCATATATGAAAATGTCGAACCAAATAGTCCCCCATCTTCCAGACTCCTCCACCAGAGAAAACATTCCCATATTTTGTGCCTACCTTGAGACCACAGGAGCAGATGTCATACAGGCCTTGTGCTCCACCGTCTCTGTTCCACCTCCATCCATAACAAATGTCTAATTAGGTTACACAGTTAAAGTTTCCCCAGAGGTCTCAATAAACCAGAATTGTCCATAAGTTCGTCAAGGAAGTCCAACTTGCCGATTCCTGGATCCATCAGATTTCCTATCACGCTGCTACCTCCCCTTACACCAGCCCCTCCTGAACCACCGCCAGGCAGACCCTCTCGAGCCCAGGGCATTTCTCCAGATGAGGACTCCAAAGGGAAGACATTTCAGGAAGTTGAATGCATCAGCAGGTTTTTTTTAAATGCTTTATTGTTTAAGGCACAGGCCTAGCTCAGGAGCAGCAGAGCGCTGTACAGAGTGTGGGTAGTCAGCGTTTGGGTAGGCATCTTTTAATAGCAGGGCAGTACGGTGAGTGGAGGACTGTGCATCAGTATGTGTCACCACTGGAATTAGTCCTTGGTCAGGTGTTGAAAAAGCCACGTTTTGAGAGATTTGCGAAACTGGAGAATTGTTGGGGCATTCCGAGCTGACACCAGGCTAGAGTTCCAGAGGGTTGGTTTGTGACAAGATCAGGATTGTTTGAAGGTCCCATCTTTGCAGAGTTGTAATTCAAGCCGGTTGGTGTGCCACCAGATATGTGGAGCTTAGCCAGCAGGTAGGCTGGTGTGCTACTCGTGACTGCTTTGTAGATGATGCCTGCAATCTTGAACAGTATCCTAGCCTGGAGAGGAAGCCGATGTAGTTTGCATAAGATGGGTAGTGATTTGTCATATTTCCGTGCACCTGTAATAAGACGTGCTGCAACTTGGTGGACTGCTTTTGGGGGTCCCAAGGGAGCTGCTGTCTCCCAGTCAGGAGAGCATTTCCCACATTGATGTGCAAGACTTCAAGGGCCTGCACTATGGTCTGGAAGTCCTGCGGCGGGATGAAGGGTTTGATTTTGCGATGATGTGGAGATTTGGAGCAAGGCTATTTGGGCCTTCTTGGCTATGTGTTTCTGGTAGAAAAGGCATGAAATGGTGATTACCCCAGGAATTTGCGGAGTTTCAAAGTTGTGAATCAAATTCTTCTAGGCACATGTTATTGGGCCATTGTTGGACAAGTTGTTGTTTTGTGTGTGTACCAATGAGGACAAATGCAGTCTTGGATGGGTGTAAGTTTGTGGTAGGAAGTCGTCATCCAGGACTGGATGATGGAAAGGTAATCGCAAAGACGAGTGATGTCCTGCCTGCTATTTACTCTCATGTACAACTGAGTATTCATCGTGTATTGGTGGATGGATATATTGCTATCTTTCAGGAGAGTGCCCAGATGCTCCACGTAAAGGATAAAATGGATTGGTGAGAGGATGGAGCCTTGGGAGACTCTGCAGGAGACCTGGCGTCGGTTAGAACACATCTGGACAGCCTGGTGTCTGCCTGAGAGGTAGGTGGTGAATCAGTTCAGGACAGTGCCAGAGAGTTCCACCGTGTCAGCAAGAAAGGACGGAGGATGCAGAGGTCGACTGTGCTGAATGCAGTCAAGAGGACAAAGACGACGTGGACGCACAAGTCTCCTTTATCAATGATTTGGAAGGCATCATCCACCACCTGGACGGTGGCTGTCTCGATGCTACACTTTCGGCGGAACCCTGACTGATAGTCATTTAGGAGGTGAAGTTTGGGGGCGAGTAGTTGTGTAGAAACTACTTTTTCCAAGATTTTGCCAATAAATGTGAGGTTCGTAATGGGCCAGTAGTAGGCCAGGTCATCTGGATACAGGGGTGGTTTTTTCAAAAGATGGTCACATCAGACCAGTCTTGAGGGGTGCCCGGGAATTACCCATGTTATGTTACGTGGTGGTTTTGTCGAGCACACAATCACCTACCTTGATCTCAGCCCTATATTACCTAGAATCAAAAGTAAACCTATACAAATCGTCATATTAATTACTGATGGGTCTTCAATTTTATTCAGAAGGTTAACAGATTGGGATCTTTATGCAATTCAGCAGGTAGGGTATTCCATTGTCCGATCGCCTGAACCAAAAAGGAACGCCTACCCAGCCTGTTCTTCACGTGTCCTTCTGTGAGGCGAGAAGCGCATTCAGCAACGGGCCTGTCATTTGATTAATGATGGAGGACCGGATATTGTCGTCGGAGAAAAAAGTAGGTTTGAGGGAGACAATCATTTTAGGATATCCGGGGGATACAGCATGCACACTGCACATCGGTCCAGATGGGCAGTGTGCGTGCTGTGGTGCAGTGGGTGCTAATGCTGTGAGATTGATTTGATGGTCTCTCTGATTTTGTCAATTTGTTTGATAAAAAAGTATGTTGTCTACTTTAGGAGAGGGGAGGGTACCCGCCATTGTTTATCTTTATAACTGAAAGGAAGGGCTCAGGGAAGTCACCATCTATATCCGGTGTTCCTTTCGCAAAGCCAACTAGTAATCTCACACAGATCCTGATCAATATTGATGGGAGCATCTCTGAAATGGATTGGTGAAGAAAGATGAGCATTGTACATAATGCACACCTTAAGCTGAAAATAAGTGAACAATGGAGAAAACATTCGGTACAAGATTGTTATTTTAAAAATTGGTTGTTTATTGAAGTTCTTGGGTAGCATTACAATCAACTTCACAATAACAAGACCAAATAATGTTTCAACACAAGCATGTCAAAATTAAGGTTAAAAGACATCTGCTCGAAATATACCAAAACGTTCCAGTTTAAGCAAGCTCATATTTTCTGCCCTCCCACTCCCCTAGCTCAACCCCCGCCCCTTATCTTAACTAGAATTGAATGTGTACCGAGTACTACAAAAACTAAAAACACTATGGTGGACATAGTGAGCAGACCCTGGTTCGCCCTCAAGTTGGGTGTTTTGGAGGACCAACGGTGATCAATGCCTTAATTTGTTCTACACAAGACATTCCATTGTCTTGCTCACAGTATAAATGGGCAATCTTCTCATTTAGGACATTAACTCCTTGTAATACGATATAAAAGGCAAACAATTAGCATCAATGAGATTGTGTGTCTCCAGAAATAAAGCGGTTAAACTTTCCATTTCATAAATTTCGTGGGCTTTGTGAAGCCATTCTTTCTGAGTTGGGAGGTATTGCCTTTTCACTTCCTTAACCGATCCAGACTATTGGCAATATGGAAGGATATCCTGTGGCGCTCATCAATTAAAAGTAGGGATTTACTATGCATGGAACTATCATAGTGGGACAGCACCACAAACTGGGCACTTCTCAAACTGGCTTCATCTGCCATTGCATCTCTATTCTGTGCTTGTTCACTTGCACTGATTGAGCTGGGATTTAAACTGACAGTATGCCACAACGACAATGAGAGGGGGAGAAAGTTTGGAATGGCGGAAGATGGCCGGAGTTATGCTGTGAGCAACCTGGAACAGGCTACGTGACTGAGCCAGCAAGGTGATGCTGAAACAACTTTACACACAATGAAGATTATCTCCTGGAATATAGCAGGGTTTAATAGGAGTTATATCTGACCCAGATTGGTGCAACTTTGGCAGAAATATAAGGTGCTGCTATTTCAGGAGACCTGGTCACTAAACCCTGTGAATTTCAAAGGTTACGTAAAGTATACTATTCCAGCGACTGGGGAGCGAGGGGCACGCCATTGGGGGTCCTGCAGATTTCAATTGACAAACCAGGGCACCAGGGCGGGCTGGGGAGGGGGAAGGAGAGGGATTAGACGTGCGCAGATGCGCTTTACGTTAAATAAAAACCCCTATCAACTGCCCAAATTCAGTGAGGCCTAAACAGTCTCCCTCTTACCTTTGTAGCCGGTGACAATTTGCGCATCTGTGGAAACCATAGGACGCGCAGGGAATGCAACGTGTAGCTTGCTGTTCTTCATTCACTTCTACTGGGAAAGGTCAGATGTTTTACTTACTAAAATGCCACCAATATTAGAACGGGAACCTGGCTTCTGAAATTTGCCTGTAAGTGAAAGGAGTGGTTCTAACCTCTAATAAATGCACAGATTCAGAAGGAAGGAAGGCTTGTACACTTGATCGGGATGGAGAGGTGACTGAAAGAACAACATTAGAGGTGAGAGAGAGGTCCCTTCTCTTCCCCTTGCAAGCCTCAAACGGTCCGACAGGGATTGCCGTAGCAGATGTCTTGAATGAACACAATGAACACTACTGGGCAGGGGTGCAACTAGATACACATTTCCGCAGGGGATGGGGAGCAGCGAAATATTGGGAGAGGGTCCAAATTCAGAGACTGGGGGGTTGGACAAACTTATCGCGTGTGGGCATCGAGTTAACTCTCTCCTTCAAGTCTGAAACCAGGCACTTAAAGACTGCTATGAGAATGAGATGTCTCCTGTCCCCTCTACTCCCCTGACAAGCAAGTACTAACACCCCATCATGAGTTATGAGTTATGTCATTTATCGCGCCCTCGACTGCCTGACCGCTCCCCACATTAATTTCCCCTTTCCCGGCCCTCCTCCAACCTCCCATCCCGTCCCCCTATTCTGATTGGTCACCCGGACCAGCTTGCCTGGCTCTAAACATCGGCACTGCTCCCTGTGCGCTAGGTTTTTGCTGTGCATAGCAGGTGAGTGCAGGTTGCCCTAGACCCTCCTGGGCCTCATTACCCGACATTGTTTTTTAAAAAATGTGAGCCCCATCACCCAATAGCACCCTCGTCTGCCTGACCTCTCCCCTGATTAATTTCCCCTTTCCCGGCCCTCCTCCCACCTCGACCCCCTACCCTGTTTGGCACAATCACTGCTCTTAACTCACCTTCCCATGGCAGCCCTCTGCCCGAGCAGCCCCTGCGGCTAAGGGCCCTGAGGCAAAGGCAGGGTCCAACAGAGGCAGCTCCAATCTGTGTCTGCAGGTATCAGCGGGGGAAGCCAGTGGCCAGCCGTCAAGCAGCAGCGACTACCAAGGTAGGTGTGGCCTGGGTGGGGAGTAGAACAATGACTGTACTCCGAAAGCCCTGCCACTCTACCTACCTGTCATGATGCCTACCCCGGGCATCCGGATCGAGTCCATCAGCCCCGGGAGCAGGCATCCAGATACTCATTAAAACCCCAACAGCCCCGGCTGGGGGCTGTTTGGATTCAGTCCTGGCGCCTTAGGCGCCAGGCTCATCATAGAAATCAGTCCTGACGCCATAGGTGCCAGGCTCATAGGACTTTACTTACCTTATGCAGACCATGCTGCAAATGAGTCCAAGCCAACGTGAGGCCTGGATGGGACTATTTTATTACAGGGACTATTTTTTACTCTGGTGTGGTTCTGGGGATGTTCTTACCTGGGACTACTTTGCAGGCTATTTAAACCATGCCCGAACAGCAGCTCATGCTTCGTGTTATTCAGCATCCAGCAGCGTAACGCTCACCGTGTCTGCAAGTCAGCATCCAGTCTTCTGCCACGCCCGCCTCGAATCCGGAGCTCCTAGACAAAAGGAAAAGAAAGGAGAAGAGGTTAGATCACGGACATTATTTGATTCTTTACCTGATTCCGGACCCAGCACATCTCCGAGCCTGGAAAGGACATTATTTCAGCACGCGTCGCTTCGCCAGCAGCAGCGCCGCGTTATACTCACCAGTCCACCGCATCTTTCAACTCGGCGCTGCCTCCATCATTTTCTTCGTCGAAACCCAGCACCTGGGGGGAAAACAAAAGGAATAACAAGGTGAGCCGAGAAAACCGACAAAGACAATCTCTTTGCCACCATAGGCTTACCTGCTTTCCCACCGGAGGTATTATCCTTTAATTCGCTGCATCTTTCTATGCCGCACCTATAAAGGGAGAGAAAACAGCAAGTTAAACTCATGCAACTTTCACCGGACAGTGTTTGGTAATACAGACTTTTACCTGTATGCCATCAGCTGCCTCCAGGCAATATTCTTTTGGACCCAGCTGCAACCTAACGAGGTAATGGAACAAGAGTGAACATCGGCCATATTGAACTCTTTGAACTTTATAGACACTGGAGTCAATATTCCTCCGGAACTCCTCCAGTACCTTCAAACCAGTGAAGTAACCGGTATCTACGCGCCCCTGCATGCCATGCAGGATGGAGAGCTCATCATTTAAAAACATAAGGTGAGGTTACCAAGAGGGGATATCGGAGGTGATTAGTGGGGAGAACGAGAACAGTTAGGGGGGGGGGCCATCACTAAAGTCCACGGGTGGCTAAATCCCTTTCTCCACTTGCACGAGAATACTTCTACGAGTCCAGCAGACATGATTAGGCGGGCCAGTCCAGACTGTCATCTCTTCACTATGCATCACGTTGGTGGAGACCGCAGCTGTCCGGGTCCGATCGACGCCCCTGTGGGAACCAGGTGAGCGTAACACTACCCCTAGAACATATCTGGCCAGGCTACTAATATTAACCGGCCTCACAACTGGTGAGATTTGTGACTATTACCCAAGCCACTTTAAGATAGTATTGTGAATATGAGCCTGCGTTGTACTCGGAGAATTGTTAATATTGCATTGAGGCACATCTAGAAAGTACTGTAAATATTAGCCTGAGTCGCACTCTTAGAGAATTGTTATTGTTGCCTTAAGTCACATCTAGAGAGTGCCGGATTAAGACAGTGCTGTGAATACTGACCTGTGTTGCATGGCTTGAAAATTGTTAATACTGCATTAAGTCACATCTAGAGAGTGCCACTCTAAGATAGCATTGTTAATACTAGCCTGTGCCACATTGGGACAGTACTGTGATCATCAGCCTGAGTCGGGTGCCTTGGAAAATTGGAAATTGTCCCTTTGTCTAGGTGTCTCAAATCTAGGTGTTCCAATTACTGCCTGCCATTCTTTGAACCCTAAGCCTATCGCCCATAATCTAGGTATCACAAATGTAGCTGCTCCAATTACTAGCTCCTACTCTTTGAAACCTAGACATCTTTCACATTGTCTATGTGCTCTAATTATTGCCAGTTATTCTTTGAAAGTTAGGCCCTTCTTCCATTATCCAGGTGTCTCAAATCAAGCTGTTTGCACTACAGCCCGTCGACCTTGGAAGCCTAGGCCTTTCTCCCATTGTGTAGGTGTCTCAAATCTAGGTGTTCCAACTACTGCCTGCCATTCTTTCAAACCTAGGCCTTTCTCTCGTTATCTAGCTATCTCAAATCTAGGTGTACTAATTACTGCCTGCAATTCTTTGAAACTTAGACCTCTGCCCTGAAATCCAGGTCTGTCAATTCTAGATGATTTAAATACCACTTGCCCTTTTTCCTGCTGTGTAGGCATAGCAAATGTAGGCGTTCAATTACCGCCTGCCCATATGTGAATCATAAGCTTCCCTCCCATTATCCAGGTGTCCCAAATGTTGGTACTGTTGGTACTTGATCAATGCCTGCCATTCTGGGAATCCAGGGCCTCTCCCCTGTCATCTAGATCTCAGGAATCAAGGTGTTTAACTTATTGCTTGGCCTCGCCGAAACCTAGATTCTCCCCAACCCTCGGAGATCCTAAATCTAAGAGTATCCCATTTAAAACACCAGCGAAACCTAGGCTCCTACTATCTTATCTCCAACCTCTGGGCACTATCAGCACCTACCTTAATTGAGTCCTAAACCGCCCGACACCCAAGAACATCCAGCAGCCTGCAAAGCTAGTAATTACTTCCAATCAATACCCCCGTTACCCTTCTCCCCTTAGCCCAAAACAGCCGAGCCACATGTACAATGCCTAGTACTCCTTTGGACAGTCCTCCCATAGGAAAAAAAAACACCTCAACCCAACCGACAGAACGGACAGACACTGTCCGAGATCACCCAGGCATCGCAAGAGGAAAACCTCAATATTGTCCAAACACAAGTCACTACAGGTCGGCAATTGCCCTGTTAACCCTACACCCAGACCAACTCCTACCACCGAGGACCCAAAATGCCCCGACACAAAAATGAACGCTGACGAAGAGAGCAGGAACATGGAACAACTAATACGGATACACACATTCAATTGTCTCCAGTAGACGCGGTCTTGAATACAGAACACACCCGCCAAATACTATCAACAGAACAAACATTGTAAGAGAAAAACCCTTATACCTTACACTGTATCTCTCAAAAACCACATAGCCTCGATACTTCACCGGCATCGAGACAAGCAAAGAATCCCCCCCAAACAACTGAAAAAAAGACAGAAGTACCCAAGAAGAGATTGGGATGATACCAATCCCCTTACTCCATACATCACATGAACAGAAGGGCACTATTGATATCCACATGAAGCCATATGCGACAACCAAGCACTAGAAGTCAACAACCCAACTATCAATCTAACAAATAAATTCAATGAAGAAACAGCCTTCGCTGAACCTCAACCAACCAGCGTCCATACAGAAGCACCCCGATTGAACACCCACAAACCAAAACAAGGGACAACAAATAAACAAAACCACACCAAAAAGATCCATTGCAATCTAATCAACGCAAGGTCAATGTCCAAAAATGCCACTGAAATCTACAACCTCCTATGTGACGGAGGTATCGACATCCTATTTGTAACTAAAACATGGCTACATGACAATTACAAGATCACCCTCAACAACTGGCAATCATCCACAAGGAACACCTGGAAATCAATCTGGAAGACCCATTAAACATTGATTAATGCAAATCTCTACTCCTACGCCCATCAACAAACCCCGGACCATACCTGAAATTCATACTGGTATACAGACCGCCAACTTACGATTCAACCTTTGTAGATGCCTTCACGGAAGCAATCACCAACATAGCCATCAAGAACAATCACCTGATCATCCTCGTAGACTTCAACATCTGGTTCGATGAAGAAACCACAGCCACACAAAAATCTCTAGCCAGCCAACTAGCAACAATGAGCAACCCACACGGCAGGACATACACTGGACGCAATCTTCGCCAACAAAAAACTCATTCTCATGGTGCCACCAATTCAAACACTCCAGAGTGACCACTTCATCATTAATCATTTCCTTCATAACCACACTGGCCACTCCAACAACCATGCAAGAGGACAAGCCACCGATGATCATGAAAAGATATTGGAGAACCATCAAAAACTCCAACCTAACGACTTCTGGAACTCTGCATACCACAAGCAACAACTATGGACGAAGCAGGCATGGACAAAAAAAAATAGATCTACTCCACAACTGGATCGCAACAATTGACGACATTGACAAAGAAGAAAACAAAAAAACAAAAAAACTAAAACTGAAACTAGAATGGAGGATCAAAAACGACTGTGGAAACAAATTAAAATTTCAACAACCTTTTTTCAGAAAAAAGGAAATGCTATGACACCTGAAACCTTAAAGCACCAAACACCCAAAAAGAAATCTTTAAAATCATAAATGAAATAAAAAATCCACCTGGCTGCAACACACCAATACCATTGAAGAAACTATGCAATGATCTAGCAGGCCACGTCAAAAACAAAATCATTACCATCCAACAGACCATACAAACCAGACCGTTCAAGCAGAATATGGAACCGACCCACCCCTACGAGGAACGCCCAAATAAACTCTGAAGCTCCCGCTAATATCAGTGGAGACATTCGTCAAACTGGTAAATCAAAGCAACAAAACATGTTCCCCCATGGATCCCTGCCCCGTAAACTTGTACAAATCAAACCTCTCACCCATGGAATACCAAAAGGAACTTCAACCTCTCAATCACAACAGGAAAAGTGCCACAATCCTTCAAATCAGCATACATCAGGCCGCTCCTCAAAGATACAACAGGAACGTAGAGGAGCTCTACAATTACAGACCAATCTCCAACATCCCATATCCAGCTACACTGCTTGAAACATACATATACAGAACAACCCATGAATTCATAGAAGAGAACCGCCTGCTAGACTAGGCACGAGTAGGCTTTAGACCACTGAGAGGAACTGAATCAGTACTTCTCTCACAATGGGATGACCTAAAGGCAAACGCAGATTCAGACAACAGTACCGCTTTGATACTTCTACACCTCTCTGTGGAAATCGACAGTTAACTACGACATCCTCATCACAAGATTGGAATAAATTGGAATCACTGACTGCGCCTTACTATGGATCAAATCCTTCCTAACAAACAGAACAGAGACCATATGGATCAAACCTTTCAAATCCAACCCAAGAGAATCCTCACGCAGAGTACCACAAGGATCATCCTTCTCCCTGTTATTATTCAACATCTACGTGTCTCAACTAATCAAGATCATCAAAAGACACGGCCTCACCTGTTACAGCTACGCTGATGATACACAAATAGTCTACAAAATACAAGACATTCAAGAAGACAACACAACATTAGAGAACTGCCTCTGTGAAATATACAACTGGATAAACTCAAACTACCTCAAACTCAGCCCAGGCACAACAGAAAAAATGATCATCACAAAAAACTGAGGAGACATCCACTACATCCACTACATCCCATGGCAGTGGAACTCGGTACAACCCCTGCCTCATCGTAGATTGTAAAACACCTGGGAGTCCTAATGGAAAACAAACTTAATCTAGAGCCACAAGTAAACACTCTAATCAAGAAATGCTTCTTTCTCCTGTGACCGGTAAAAAGGAGCCTACCGTTCCCGTCATTCGCCAACAAAACACACACTCATCTCTCGCGTCATGTCAAGAGTAGACTACGCCAATAGCCTATATCTGCGCTTGCCTAAACGACTTCTGAAAAAAACAACGCATACAAAATGCGACAGCCAGACTTCTCCTCAAACTACCCCGAGGACATCACATCACACCAGCGCTGAAAACATTAAACTGGCTACCAATAAAACAGTGAATCAAGTTCAAATTAATGTGCATTACACACAAAATCCACGAACAAGGAGCAGAGTTCCTACGAGAAGAATTAAGCCTACACCGCCCTACAAGCACACTCGGATCCAGCAGCGATATCCGTTTGGAACCAAAACCCTACAACAAAAGAAAATGTGGAGATTCTTCTTTCTCTCAACTTGCCCCAAAAACCTGGAATGAGCTGCCAAAGAACATACATAACACAAGAAATCACCTTCTATTCAGAAAACTCCTCAAATCCTGGCTCTTCACCCCATAACTAGAAGTACTCCTCGGGTCATGATGTGCAGTCATAATGTCGACATCAATAATGTCGACAGTCAAAATGTCGACAAATTAATGTCGAAAAACAATAATGTCGACAAACAAAAATGTCGACATTTTTCGATATTTTTTCGAAATTTAATTTAGTGTATGCATAAATAAATATATATATATATATATGATGTGTTGAGTATGAGGGGTGGTTGGGGGGTGACAGGGGGGTGTTGGGTGAGGGGGGGCTGGGGGGGGACCCCCCATAGTAAATACAATTTTTATTTATTTAATTATTGAATAAATAAATAATTGGTATGTGTTGAGTATGAGGGGTGAAAGGGTGGTTGGGGGGGTGTGGGGGGTGGCAGGGTGGTGTTGGGTGAGGGGGGGCTGGGGGGGGACCCCCCCATAGTAAATGATCCTTTTTTAGTTTATTTATTTATTGAATAAATAAATAAATAAATAAATAATTGGTATGTGTTGAGTATGAGGGGTGAAAGGGTGGTTGGGGGGTGTGGGGGTGGGTGGCAGGGGGGTGTTGGGTGAGGTGTTGATAGTTTTAAGGGTTTATAGTCATAATGTCAAAAAAAAAAATGTCGACATTTTTTTTCAAAAAAATGACTTTTTACATTATAAGTATAGGATGTCGACATTATTATTTTCGACATTTTTTTCGAAATGTTTGTCTGTCGACATTTTTTTTTCGACATTATGACTATAAACCCTCGGGGGCATATACACAGATAAAACAACGAGGACAGAAGAAACTGATCCTCCCAATTCCTCCTAATTTACTGCCCATAAACAGAAGTCAACGAAGAACAATCTAAATCATATCAGCTTACCAACTCAGAGATAGATATGTTAGAATTATACCAAAGAAAAATCACAGATAGGTCAAGATGGAGGGGATATATCAAGGATGATATATCAATAACATCTTGGCCTACAAACTACACACAGGCAACAATGGACCACTGACAGAAAATAGATAAAAAGGGAGTGGGTGATTGCCAACTACAGCACCCGTACCAGAGTGGGGGACAAGACATGCCCCTACCTATTACACGAAGTTCAAACAACACAGCTGGGAACGTGCCACGCCATCACTCAACTAAATGGACAGGAAAGAAAAAGTGAACATATGCCTACCTATAGGACAACTGGATACATAGAACAAGAATTCTAAGGACTAAAACATAACCCACTAACCCTATGCTCAAATCTCTGCATACCTAACTCACACGAAAATCCACACAACCATCTTCTCACTCAGCAAACCACATGCACTTCACTGCACCAAAAAAAAAAAATAATCACATAAACTGCACCAACAGCACACAAGGTCTCGTATCGGTCTGATATTCACACCAAAGCTCAGTCCATGGTAAAAACCGAACTAAAGCCGTAAACAGCACACCACTTTCTCACTTTCCTACTCCCTCTTCACCCGACTAACCCATTCCCCCCCTCTTGTTTGCAGATCCGCCTGAGCGCCTGGGGACCAATTCCGTTGGTGACGGTGCACGGTACAAATTCTTTTAACATTAACATAAAGCTGGAGTGGAAGATGACCAACGTGGAGACACGCTCAACGGATCTGCAGGTCCTCTCAGTGGCAACAAAAGAGGTGGATCAATTCCTGCTAGTTAATTTCTATAACTGCTCCAAATCAGATTTTGTCAGCGAAGTTATGTCAAAACTCCAGGAGCTGACCGATTCAAGCATCCCCTTGATTCTTCAGGGAGAATTAAGTATAACTGCTGGAGATATAAATTTCCATATTGAATCTCTGAAAGAAACACTAGAGCTTTGGGGTGACCAAAATGCAGCGTGGACTATTCCAATTCTCAAGACCGCTCTGCCGAAAAGGGCCCATAGATTGGCGATGAAAACAGATTGCACTACTGGGGAATCGTAACAAAATTAAGAACAGATCCAACAGATCTGGAATCGCCCACGAGATAGGAGAGCACAAACTTTGCATACATAACCAAATGGATTAGTGAAAATGAACTCAACTATTTGAACAACTCACAAGGCAGAACACCTTACCAAAGATTCACAAAGATTCCAGCAACCCACCTGGTAGATTGATTGTTTCGGGTTGTGGCTCAATTAAATACTTGAGCCACTCTGCAAATTCATTGACTACTTCCTCAAACCGTTAAGCCAACTACCTCTTACCTGTGAGGCAACATGAGCATGATTAAATATTTTGAGGATACCCCCTTTCATCCAGACTCCCAACTACTGGTAACAATGGACATTAAAGCACTCTATACCAATATTCCACAAGACGCAGAACAAGAAAGCATCTGGGACTATCTTACTCACCACATGGCGCAAGATAGGGTACGGTCAATTTCATTGTGAACTTACTGACAATAGCCCATGTTCAAGAATGTATTCCTCTTTAAGGATTCATTTTACCTGCAGACATGTGGCAATGCAATGGGGGCAGCTTTAATTTCCGAGCTCGGCCATCATATATATATATATATATATATATATATGAAGAAACATACGCATTTGCTGACATTAACCCCTTCAAAGACAAAATGTATACTTGGAAACGCTACATAGATGACCATCATTTTCAGCTCGCAGGAGGTCCTTAATACCCTACAAGAATTTCATCTATGGCTGAATGGGAGGATCTCTGAAATACAATATACTGTGAGTAGCAGCTCGGTTTCCATCAATTCCCAGGATCGAACCATTGGAAATAAAGAGGGCAAACTGTATTGTACTCTTCATAAGAAAAAGCACGGATAGAAATATGCTGCTTCATTTTGACAGCTACCACCCCAAAATCCTTAATGAAATTCTGCCATATGGACAGAATTTGAGGATCCGTAGAAACTGTTCGGAACTCAGAGTGCACTTCTATCGTAGGGGCACCCAATCCAGTCCAGAAGAAGGCAGTAGAAATGGATGTCCCCTGTCGTTACGTCTCAAGCTAGGACCAACGCTCCAGTCATTTGGTCCACTTCTTTCATTTGCTGCTAAATAATAGCGACGTCAACTATAGGATTGGTCTCAGGGACTAGTGGAACAGACATTAGACTAGAAATAGCCCTGGGTTCTCATTTCTTTTGTTAACCTACTGGGCTTAGCAGAGGAAACTGAGTACCCCTGAACCAACACACAGACACTTTGTATAGCCATTTAATTTAGACGCTGGCTTAACAGACACATTATAGATGTAGATGTCAGTATCAATTATTTGTTTCTTAATACTTTTGATTATATGTCTATGAATGTCATTTTATGCTTTGATTGTTTTTGTACATGTTATTGCACATTACATTTACTTAGGTCTTGTTTTATGTATATGATTTGTACTATGTTTAAGGAAAAGAAATGAAGAAAAGATGATGGCTTTATGAATCAAGGAGTGACAGCAATTGGGCTCCTGAAATGTGTAATCTTTCAGTTATGAAGAAAAACATAATAGACAGGACAATGAGAAAAGCCCATGCTAAACAAACCAAATATGAGTTATGTTTTGCATGTATAATGGTTCAATAATCTTCTGAAAGGGAACTAGACTAGGTACACCACGCAAGGGTGACTAAAAGATGGAGAAACTAAAATTATCTCAGAAATTATCTATTATGACTCACCCCATGTTATAACACTAAGAACCTGCAATGGCAGAACACCAGGCTACCAGCCAGCAAAAGCAACATTCAATGGTTATAATGGCATGTCATGTATAGACTACATTTTCATCACAGGCACTAGCTGGTCTAAGGTTCTGGGTTTTGAAATAGTAGAAAGAAGCCAGAGTGTTCACTATCCTCTCGTGCTACAACTCCGCATAAGGGCACAGGAGACAAGCTGCGACTAGCTTCGACACCGATGGGAAAACAAACTGGGCTAGATGGATAAAGAGAGACGTGAAGCCAGAGGTGTATGACTCCATCAAAGATAACTTGGGAAATATTCACAGTAGCGGTTTGTCTAATAAAATGATTATTGCAGAACTTTAACTAATAAATAGGAAACTGACCCCCTTCCTAACATATGTATCAGGCCACCCCAAAAAGAAGACCACAGTGCCAAATGCTTGGTATGATGAGGACTGAATAAGGGCAAAGAGTCATTGTCTCATACAAAAGAGCCGGTGCAGTGCTGGATAAGCACTGCACCCGGCACCCCAGGGCAAAATGAAAAAAAAAAGAAAATGAGCTAGCCAAAACAAGGTGGGCAGTCCTGCAGATGGCATTGGCGCAGGGAGATGGCACCGGTTTTTGGAGACTAGTAACATCAAGGGAATCGAACCCTGACCAGACTCTTCAATGGAACATCTCTGCAGATGAGTGGTGGACCCATTTCTCTATACTATATGCAAACCCAGACCCATCAGCAGAGAATGTGCTTGGGCAAAAATAGAATGATTCAATCCAACCATTGTCCTGGCCCATTATGATCAACGAGGTAAAAAATGCCCTGATTTTACAAAAACTGAGTAAAGCGGCTGGCCCTGACCTGATCCCGGTGGACTTCTACAAAGATGACATTTTAATCTGGGCGCCAATTCTGCTTAAGGGTTTTAATGCTGTTACCTGAGAGGGAGAAATCCCCAAGACTTGGAGAGAGGCAACCATGGTCCCCATATATAAGAAAGGGGGAGGGGACATCCAGAGAACTACCGCCCGATCTCTCTACTAGACAGCGTCAGCAAAATATTCGGAAGAATAATCCGGACCAGACTACAAAATTGGTTGAATGAAGCAGGGATTATTACAGGAGTCGGCAGAGACACCATGGACCATTGATTTCTTTTATTTTAACTGATCCAAAAATATGCAATTCTGTCCAAAACTAGGGTGTACACCATTTTCCTTGATCTAAAATCAGCCTTTTATACTGTCTCACTAACTACCCATTGGCAGGTTCTAAGGGAATGTAATGTACCTAAGCCACTAGTGGATTTTATTAACTATAATATTCAAAATCACAGGCATCAGTCCGCTGCGGAGCTGGTGGGGTGGGGTGAGCAATCAAAGCCGTTTGCAGTGAATAGAGGGTTGCGCCAGAGATGTGTCTTGGCACCCCTCCTCTTCTTACTTTATGTACAACTCCCAATAGAAGCACTAGAAAAGGATGTCCTAGATGCCCCAAGAATTGCGAATAAGAAATGGCCTACCCTCTTCTATGCTGATGATGTGGTCATTCTGTCCACATCCCCTAGGGGACTTGAGACCTCTGTGAGAAACCTGAAGGTGTCTCCCTAGCTAGTCCCCGTGGATCGGTCATTCAGGTGGCCATGGCACGGCCATCGCTATTGTATCCAGTTCCTGGGTATGGACCAGTGAGGGAGGATCACCTAGATGGGCGGCCTTAGGGGAGTGGGACACCAACGGGTGAGACGCAATATTCCCCTTCTTTCAACAACTTCTCCACATCCTACCATGTTGGACATTCAAAACCATTACCCCCCCGCACCCCTTTCCGACATGACCTCTAGTGTGTCTTACAAGAGTGAACGGACTAACACCAGAGCCGTTTACCTGACATGTCCCAATACAAGGGTCAGGCAATTGATCAGGATCACACACACCGGACAGTCCTTTCCCTTCCCCACTGGCATAAAAGGTGGAGCCAGAGTGCACAGTACGAGCACAGCAGAAAGCATGACGAGACGGCTAAGCAGGCATGGCAGTTCAAGCGAAGGAGAAAAGTGTCAGGAATCGAGAGGGTGGTGAGGAGAGAAGTGACCTTGCCCTTTGTGTCCCAGACTCGTGGAACCTTCGAGGAAGAAAGCCTAAGACCGCGAACAACAGCACAAGTGTCTTTCAGCAAATGTCAACGGTACACGGTGCAAGCCTGTGAGGGAAGCTCCTGCGACCATGGTACCGGCCTTGACTCCAATGAAGAGGAAAGCCAAGCAGTTGAACACACCAGCGAGTCGAGGGGAAAACCGTTAAGGACCGGGCTGTGTTAATTGAGAATCACAAATTGTCAAAGATGAACTAAGTTCAATTAACTGTGAAAGAACTGTAAAGTGTTAAAGGGGAGACCAGCTGCAGAGGGAAATCGGCACCACTTGGGAGCTAACTCGAAAGAGACTGGCCGATCCCAGTGTGAATGAAACTACAGAAACCAGAAGGCCATGGGAGAGCCGCCAAGATAGGTCAAAGTGGTCATACAAGAGGTGGAGCAAAATCCTGGTACAGTCGAAAGTCTTTGATCAACAAACTATAAAGAAAGCCAGGGAAGTGAATCCCGCCAAGTGAGAAAGCAAGAGAAGTGAATCCCGTAACCTTTTGTGAATTGAGGTTGTAACGGTATACCGGTATAAACACTGATCAATTTCATTATAATTAAATAACCGTTACCTTGTTTGGTACGGTATACCAATGTAAATGATGGCACATGTACTGTGCACTGCACTGCAATGAATGCAATTGCAAATTGCAAGCAGGGCTGGCACTGGGCTAGGCTGAATTCTGTGTCCGAGCCTGGGACTGGAGAGGCAGAGGCAGAGTTTGCCCGGCCCTAGTGGCGGCCGCTTATTCAGGGCGCCGCCCCCCAATCCTCGAGAGAATATATTGTTCACTTGTCTGTGTGCATTCATTTTCTTATGCGTGGCGCGGCTGCAATGTTTAATTAATTAATAAATAATTTTCTCACATTGTGTTGTGGCTGGACCTGACCACACAGAATCTTCTTCAACATAGTAACAGAACATACAAATTTTCATTGGCTGTTTTTAATGAGTGTATGGGTGGGTGGGGCGATGGGCGCTCGTGCGCCATTTTTTTAGTGAAGTTGTTGCAGTACAGCAAACGAGACATGGCATGGTGGACCTAGCTTCCTGAGCCAGAAGTATAAAGCAGAAGTATGGGGCACCACGTGAGTTACAGTCCATCTCCCAATTTTGAACAGTAAGAGTACAGTGATAAGTGACTGGCTGTATCCGGCTCATGCACCTGTGACAGGATGGAAGCTGTGTTATCGGAGCATCAGACATCGAGGGTCTGTACTAAGCATGTGGACATTGGATGTCAGTCAGAGCCAAGGTCATCCAGCAGATTGTGCCATGGCACAGGGGAGACAGGTGGGCGCGACATGCGTGGGAATGTGTACTGGCATTGCCGAGCCCCGGGCTATGTCCCCAAACAGCAGTGAGTTCATTGGTCCCGCGGGGTGCGACGGGCCATAGGGGGCTTCAAGGTCTGAGGAGTGGTGGGAGGGAAAGGTGTCAGTGGCTCGGGCTGGGGTACTGGGGATCAGAGGGCCGACAGTGCCAGGCCTGGTGTACCTGTAGGAGTGTGTTTAGAAAAGAGGACTGTAGCTGTGATCTTGGTGGTTCACTTACTAAGGGTCACAGCCTTCTAAGCACGGAAGCAAGCCCGGGATTTCTCTAACACCTCTAGGATCCCTGATGGAGCAGCCATTGCGGATTTCAACGCTGCTGTTCGTCACATCTCAAAGAAAGAAATGCAGCCATTTTTTGGTCAAAAAAAGGACTTATCCTGGTGGATGAGACTGCAGCATTGACGCCAAACTGGTAGATGAGATTAGAAATTTTGCGCTCTAGCTTTGGAAGTTTTGGATGCAAAAGCTTTCTATATCAAATTACAAAGCTAAATTAAAAAACCCTTCCTTTTGAAACTGCCACTCAAAATGGCAAACATACAACAATAGCCTGACATTGTAATTATAAGCTTTTACTTATGATTTATACATTGGATGGTTCTAAATTGGTTTATAATTTTGATCCTTCAGAAATGCATATTCCAAACTCACCACCTCGAGCTGACCATCATGTATCAAGTTCTCATCTCTTATTTAGTCAGGACGTTAACTCTGGGTTGGTACAGCTTTTGGTTTGGCTACAAAAAGCTTTTGGTTTTTCACAGAACTATTGCATGACCTGCTGGGTTAGTGCCCTGATTTAGCATGCTTCATTGAAATGTAACGTATGCTCTTCCTTTCTCTCCCCTCTTGGTCTTCCTGTATGCCTCTGCCACTACCAACATGCTACATGCCCCACTGACCTCCATATTTCTGCAGTTTTAGTACAGCTAGGAGAAAGTATCCGTTTTGTTATTTACACACCCACCGACTGCTCATAATCATCCTAATCCATATGGCCATTTCCACTCACTATCTGCCCCTCTCAACCAAAACACATCCTCCGGGGATCTCTGAGTTTATTCTATCAAGCAGTAACATTAAACCGTGGTCTGCCATTGTTATTTGTAAACTATCTGCTAAGAGTACATGGGTTAACTGTCGCTGTAAATGTGCTACTGGTGTGATAAAAGCGCACAGATCCAGTAAAAAAAAGCCTGTGTTGGCATAGACCATGTTAGATAGGCATTTGCCAGGCACTGCCATCATATGCCCAGGTAATCGCACCATTTTCAGGCTGTTGATATCTTATGATAATGTTTTAATTATAAAGCACTTTTGCCAAATACATACAGTATATTTACATACAATATCACCCAACTGAAGTTGGTGCTCATCGACCTCAGAAGACAGAAAGGCTGAGTCAGACTTACCGGGATGCAAGCTTGCGACTTGTAAATCACACAGACCGCAGCATGTTTGGGTCTGCTATTCCTCCCCTGCCTCTTTAATGTTTGGCAGACCACACAGTTTTCAAAGAGGACTAAACGTCTGTAGTGCTTCATGACTTCAACCACGAGAGCATGGTCCCGCCAATTATATTGAATACATGCATGCAGTGCACACTTTTGAAGTGTTGTATGGTGTAAACGTGCACTGTATGTAGTCATTATAACCATCTTCAGGCCTCCACCTACAATGCCTATTCGGCCAGCATGAGAAAATATTATTCCTGCATTACTGGATATCTATATAAGCATTGTTTTAATGCATGCAACATAATACCAGCTATTCTCAAAACAAACGGCTGAAATACACCATCACAGATGTACACATGTAAGAATAATGTACCATCATTAGTACCTAAAACCTAAAGCTTTTTAGGTCATGTTTGTAAGGGTCTGGACAGTAAATTACACATTTTGGAAGCCATCTTTAGTTTTCCTGGAGGAAAATCCCCTGGCACCCTTTTGATGTGGGTCAGGCTCGCTCGCTAAATCCGCCTGCAATATTTGCGCTCCACCAAGTCACCAGCCGGCGCTGCCAGGGCCCAGGCTGCTTGGAACATTCCCAGATATATGATCCTTTTGACAGTTTTACCGTGGTAATGTTGCAAAACCATAATTCAGCAAACCAAAAGGTTTGGCATAGCCCTTCTGGGCACCCCTTCTCTGACCATCGTTCTTCAGAAGGAACAAAACACATTGAATTTTCTAATTGGGCGTTCTTCCTTCCGTGATGGCAGGTTGAACTTGAAAAAAGATAGTCTGGATGATTGCCCAGAGCTATGCCAGCAGTTAGGATTGATTTTAAAACCTTCCAGCCATCATACTTTGAGACCGCAGGGTCATACATGTCTTAGCCTCCTACTTCTTTAGTTAAACTTCTAAAATGGTTGTATTGTCTACAAAGTTAGGACCGCCTGCTCCATTGAGTTAAACTAAAAAACAAATTTGTAAGAACTAAGACAACTTCTTGGTGTTTTCTTGTTTCTTTATTGTGTCTTGCTGAACATGTGACTTTTACTTTCAAAATAATACTTTAGACAAAGGTTATACACATGTGCGTGCTATAGCACAATAACCGCGGTATACCGCCATTTCAAATAAAGGTAATCATACCGTCAAAAAATCAATATCGTGACATGCAAAGATGGTAAGAGTGAACGAGACCGAGGGAAATTGACAAGAAGGAGAGCAGGTCTAAAGTCCCAAGAAATAGTGTGTTGACAAGAGTGAATATGTCACAGGGATGTCCACTCAAACTGTTTAAAAAGACATTAAGATTTGTGAAAGAGGGATCTACGCCCAGATGAGGGGGGTCCAGGGGTGAAGAATCCTCACCCTAAGTGAAACCAAGAAACAAACTTTCATTTTGATGAACTATCTTTTGTTTTGTTTTTTGAACATGTCAGGCCCTCGAAGGCAAGAGACTTTCTAAGGAAACGAGACTTGACCATCGAGGCTCCAGATAATCTAGAACAGAACTGTTGACTCGTGCCGAGGAAGTTCAAGTGTGTGCTGTGCTCCAAGATCCCACCTTACCCCGTACTTAAAACGTGGTGAAGGGATACACAAGCTGCCGCATACTGAAATTATTTGAGAACACTTCTTTCTTTTCTTGAAAACTATCCTGCACCCCTTTTTGTATTCGCTGTGAGATTTGGCAATCAGTTCCTGTTACGAGGCATCACACAGGGCACTGGTAAGTCTATAAACAAGTATTTATTTAAGTAAGAGGGGAATAAGACCCCCAACAACAACAAGGGCTCCTTACAGGGACACAGAGAAAATCAACTGACAAATTTAGAACACTGAGATACATTTCCAGCTGCATGACCTCATCGGAACTGGAGGTACTTAACATTCCATGCCCTCCAGCTTCACTATGTTGGGTGGCTCAGGCCACCCTGTTGGCACAACATCATAACACATCTCCTTTTCTTTTTAATAAACCTCTCCTTCTCAATAAAATATTTCACAAATTACCTCTCTTCACCGTGGCAACTCTATTCATATTCCAAACCTGGCCACCGGCCACCCGCACAGCACCCTTCAACACAGCCACCACTCTTACTGGGTCGGAATATAACAACTCCCCCTTCCTTTTCACTACTCCTTTCTTTATTCTTACAAAATCGCCACATTCCACACGCAACTCCTTCCTACCTCTCCTCTTATTTTCCCGCATGACCCATTCACTCTTCTTTTTGAGAGATCTTCTCACCTCGTCAACAACCACATCGGACTCTCTGCTTCTGCCCAACCAAGGCGGGCACGCCAAAGAATACGGCTTTCGACCTCTCATGAGTTCGAACGGACATAATCCGGTAGTAGCGTGGGGTGCCATACGTAACGCCCACATCCTATTCTGAATAGTTGCTAACTTGTCAAATCCACACTCTTCCCCCATACGAATGCTTTCCATCACACATCTGTTGAGTCTCTCAACAACCCCATTGGTTTCCGGATGGTACAAAGCTGTCCTCTTATGGCTCACACCACATTTTTCTAAATACTTGGGAAAACATCCACCAGTGAATTGCGTTCCATTGTCCGTGAGGATACTACCTGGAAGACCCTCACTCGCAAAAATCTCTTGCAACACTTTTACCATGCTTTCTCCCGTTATCTCCCTCACAATTCTAAAATCCGCCCACCTAGAGAATAGATCAGCCACTACTACCACAAATCTTCCCCGACCATATCCCAACTCAACAGGTCCTAGTATGTCCATGGCTATATCATTCCAAACTCTTGACGGAACTCCCACATCCACCAGGGGTTGCTTCTTAGCTTCTACCCCCCCTACACTTTGGAGACAAAATTGGCACTCACCCAACCGAACTTCGACCTCCCGGTCGAAACCAGGCCACCAGTAATCCGTTCTCAACACTCCCTTGGTCTTCGCAATGCCTATATGACCATTATGCGCCAAATCTATAATCCTTCCCCGAATCCCTTTGGGAGCCACTGCCCTTTCCCATCTAAACAATATATCGTCAGCAACTGACAATTCATCTTTCACTTCCCAGAAGGGTTTTTCTTCCTCCAATAACGCCGCTTTGCTTAGCCAAACTGCGGACTCAACATATGATATCACCTTCCTCAATGTCACATCCTTTCCTATTTCCTCCAACCACTCTTCTTTGGATACGATACCCTCTGTACTTACAAACACCATTTTCATCTCATCGGTTTCTATTCCGTCCTAAGAATGAACTCTCACTCTCGACAAACTGTCCGCTAATATGTTTTCTTTCCCCGGAATTACTTCCATAACAAACCTGTGGGCCTGCAATCTGGTGACCCATCCAGCCACCCTACGAGATACTTTGTCCAGACCTTTAGTTTCAAAAATAACTTTCAAAGGCTTGTGATCTGTACGGATCACAAATTCCACCCCCCAGACAAAATTTTTAAACTTCTCTACCGGCCAGTAACATGCAAGGGCCTCCTTTTCTAGGACCGAATAGCGCACTTCCGCACCTTTCAACCCCCGCGAAGCATGAGCTATTATTATTTCTGATCCATCACCTTGTTTCTGTGCTAGGACAGCACCCAGGCCGCCCTCATTTGCATCCACCGTAATAATCGTCAACTTCCTGGTATCAAAACATCCTAACGGTCTCGCCATATCAATTTCTTCCTTGATTCTGGCAAACTCTACGTCACATTCATGACTCCATACAAAGTCCGCACCTTTCCTCAATATCTTTCTCATCTCCACGACCTTCGCAGCATAGTTCTCCACGAACTTCTGGTAAAACTCTGCCATACCTAAAAATTAACGCAGTTCACTCTTGGTCGTTGGTCTCTCGATCTCTTTTATGGAGTTTATAATGCTCTCCTTGGGCTTCACCCCTTCACATGATACCTCATGACCCAGGTAATCTACCTTGGGTACTGCAAATTTGCATTTCCCTTCCCTCAAAGTGATGCCTCTCTCCTCAAATATTTTTAGGACCGCATACAAACTTCTGTCATGCTCCTCCAACGTCTCACCGCATATCAGCACATCATCCTGAAAACAGAACACACCCGCTACACATCCAACCAGCCGATCCATAATTTTCTGAAATACTGATGAAGCTGATGCCAACCCGAACGGCATTCTTCTAAATTGAAATAAACCCTCATGCGTTATGAAAGCTGTAACTTTCCTACAATCTTCTGTCAGCTCGACCTGATGGTATGCCGACGCCATATCGAGTTTTGAAAATACTTTCCCTTTGCCTACCATAGTTAACATCTCACCCATGTTAGGCAAAGGATGCCCGTCAACCATGATGCACTTATTGAGCTCCCGCATGTCTATGCACAACCTCAAATCACCTGAACTCTTCTTTACCACAACGACTGGCGATACCCATTCCACACCTCCTGCTCTCTCAATCACACCCATTTGTAACAACTTCTTGAGCTCATCCTTTACCCCTTCCCTCAAGGCGAATGGTACCGACCTAAGCTTCGCCGCGACGGGCAAACTCCCCTTTTTTAAGACAATCTGGTGTTGAAACCCCTTCACTTTCCCCAAACTTTCCTCGAAAACTCCTTTATGTTTCAACACGTTTTTGCTTGATCCTGTGCATGACCCTGACACTTGGAGCACCTGTTCAGGATGATTGGGGTCCAAACGGATGCCTAAACTTCTGTTCTCTCCATCCTAATAGAGACTGCCCCTTTCTAGTGACATACACCTTACCCTTACAACTCCTTCCCTTGAACTTAAACTCACTCCACTCATAACCCAGTAGATCAATTCTGTCTTGATTGTATCCGCCGGGACATATATCCGGACGAATTAAACGGCTTACCGCTCCACACATCCCCCTCTCAAACACATTTTTAGATACCAAAGTTATTTTCGAGCCTGATCCTGCCATCATGGACACATCGCAACCGTTCACATTCACCGTCGCATACGGTCGCTCGCAGTCATCTTGATCACCGTCCAGCACAACATTAATAGTATTGACGATGACATTTGGCACAGGAAGCATCACTTCTTCATCCGATGATCTGCCGTCATCTTCTTCATTTACATATAGTACTTTTCTTTGACTTGATTGTCCAAACTGGAAGTTTTTACAACAATTTGCAAAATGACCTCTCCTCTTGCACTTTGCGCATGTGGCCTTACGCCCTGGACATACGAGCGGGTGTGTTCTGTTTCTATCACTTTTGGTCTTTCTATTGAAGCTATACAAAATTATATCTTTCATGCGCCTATGCTCCTAATGCTTTGTTGAATGCGCTTATACTTGACACTGCGTGGTAGTATTCTCTGGCTAATCCACGTAGAGCTTCTACTACACGCTGCTGGGTAATCCGCTTAGGTTCATCCACGCCGAGCCTCGGGAAAACGCTGCGTGTGAAATTCCCTTGACGTCGCGGATGCTCTTCGTGACGCTGCGTATAAATCCTCCTCGGCTCCCCCACACTGCGTCTCCCTCAACGCTGTGCGGCAATCTCCCTGTTTCAACGAAGTCTCTCGCCTTCCATTTGGCGTCCGTGCACAGCTTGAATGCGCTTATACAACGCCGAGCCTTGACACACACGCGGCAGCGCACTTACTTGTTGTATAAATGCCGATGAATTTTTGGTGGCCGCTCGACGCTAGGACCAAAGCGGAGCAGCCAGCGCACCATGTATCTTCAGTTCGGCCCTTAACTGCCACTACAACGCTGGGGAGGACAGCGGAGTGGCAGTGCCTTCAGTAATGTTGCTGGGGGTCTTCACCGTATCCCATCCTCGTCGCCATTGTTACGAGGCATCACACAGGGCACTGGTAAGTCTATAAACAAGTATTTATTTAAGTAAGAGGGGAATAAGACCCCCAACAACAACAAGGGCTCCCTACAGGGACACAGAAAATCAACTGACAAATTTAGAACACCGAGATACATTTCCAGCTGCATGACCTCATCGGAACTGGAGGTACTTAACATTCCATGCCCTCCAGCTTCACTATGTTGGGTGGCTCAGGACACCCTGTTGGCACAACATCATAACAGTTTCTTAGTATAGGCCCTTTTTAATTTGACACAGCGCCTCTAGGACTGCCCGATTTTCATTTGATGGTCGATGCTTGCTCACATCTTAGATTTAGGTTTAGTTTAGGCGTTTTTCTACCCTGCAAACATTTTCAATAAACACCCTTGAACTGTGATCACTTGTGTTTGTCTTTACTGTTGCCACCATGACTGCCCCCCCCATCCAGCACTATCCGAAATGTCATCAGACCAAGTACGATAGCCACTTGTTTTGTTCTTCGCCCTCCGTTGTCCTCTCCTCTCCCTTACCTCGTGTAATTCTCTGGCTCTACCAGAAATGTTGTCAGACCTAGTACGGTAGTCACCTGTCTGTTTCCATTTCCTTCCTATCTGTGTCTTAGCACTTGCACTATCTGAAATGTCGCTAGGCCGAGTACGATAGTTAATTTCACGTTCTTATTGTTCATGGCCTGTAAGAATGTTTTGTATTTTTCCCTTGTTCCCTCACTTGTCATGAAGCACTATGAAACACTTTGTGGATAGACACTATATAAACAAACCATCATATCATGAGTTCCTCACACATCACTGGCTATTTTTAAGAGTAAGTGCATTGAGCTTAGCCTGGAACTGAATACAACCAAAGCTAACGTTCTGGTCTTTAAGCCTCTCTCTATGAAGAATATCCCTCTGAGAATAATGGCAGATGGCATAAACCTGGAACAAGTCACATTTTTTGAATACCAGCAATTAGGTTCCTAGAGTCAGGGGGCTGGTCTGACCAACTCATTAAGGCTAGCCTGTGCAGTATAGCAGTGGAATACACTTTTTTTTCCATGCCATGGTAGTGGGGCACTGGAATTATATGACAAGCAGGCCTTACCAGTGGCACTTTATTGGGGAGAGTTGTGGGGTCACTTTAAATCGGTCCCATTGTCAAGTATTGAGAATAAGCTTTTGAAAAAGTTACTCTTGTTACCTACAAATGCTCCAACTTCCTTGGTGCTAGCGCTCCTTAGTGTTTTTCCTATAGCCGATCAAACTGCCCTCAAGCCGGTGCTCCACTGGGTCAGACTATGATCTTCCCCGGGCTTGTCAACATATCGGGAGGCTCTGAAGAATGTTTTACTTTTTGAGGGGGCAAAGAGTTGTGGTTGGTTGGCCAATGTAAACATCTATTCTATATGTGGGATGAGAGAGCTCTCTGGGATAACCCCCCATCAAATTGTAATAATTCTGTTAAAGTGGAGCTTAAAGCAAAGGCAAGCAGGAAAGCCATGGAAAAAGGCTGGAAGTGCAATGGGCCTCCTTGAAGAAGGGTCCAGAGTTTCCCCACAGTAAAACGATGGGAAAATCGCTGAGCCTTCTAGATGAAATCCACCCCTTAGGAGTGTTCTTTGTATGTACCAATGAGGCTGGGGATATTACATACAGCATGTTACACCCGCTCATGGTCAACCTCAAGATCTGGGCATTGTATGCTTCTACTAATGAAACATTGACACATTATGTTTATACTATTATTTGGCCTGCCACTATGGATTTAAGGAGAGTATTTGAAACCACTATTTGTTGTGCTGGGAGTGCGTGGCACGAAAACAGCTATACAACTTCTAAAGTGCTTAGTCGATAGGACAATTGTTTTTCCATCTGCACGTTATGTATATGGAGCCTGGCTATTAAGGAAGAGACATATAGAAACTTTTTTTAACAAAGAGGCTGCGAGCGTGCTCTCCTCATAAAAGCGATATTGGATGAAGATGTAACACTTTCACTAGTGCTCCAAGACTTGCTCTGTTTATTTCATCGTTTAACATATGCTTTTTACCTTATCCCTTTTTAACGTATGTACAGTGGAGTACCTTTGCTGAAAAAGTTGGGGGAAGGGGACATGACATCTGAAGAAAAGGTGCCCCAGCCAAATGAATAGGGACAAAATGGTGTGCCATGAAAGTTGGGGGGGGACAAACGCCCCTGTCCCTCCCTAAAATTATGCCCATTCATATGTATCTCTGATGTATTGTACTTTTCCTGTATAAACTGTTAAATTGAATCTATGCTAAAGGTTTTATGCTGAATAAAGCCGTTGAATTGATTGAATCAGTCAGAGAGCTTAGAGGGAAGTGCTGCATGTGGCGCGCCCTGCAAATGGGAGAGTAAAAGATGGAGCGAGTGGTGGCATGACCACAGAGGGACCCTGGTGGAGTGACGGTCCTTGCAACAACGCCGAGATCACTATGCAGCTGGAGCCGCGTAACGCCCCAGTGCATGGGACACCAGAAAGCCATCCTAGACGATATTGTGAAATATGAGAGACAGAAACAACATGAGAAGTCTGCCAAGTGGAGAGGGAAACCCAACCCCACCTAAAAGAACCCCTGGTGATGTTATCCCTCAGGTAGACAGTTAACGTGGAAAGCTTTAAAACCGTGAGGGGAAAAGAAGAATCATTACAAAAGTGTTTTTACTCGTCTCAGTCAAGGTAAAGATACGATAGCATAGAAAGTAAGTAAAGTGAGAAAGATAATTATTACAAACATGTTCCTAATCGTCTCAGTCAAGATACACAGACTATCAAGAAAGCAAGAGAAGCGGATGAGAATCATTACAGGAATGTTTATACTATTTTCAGTCAGAATAAAGAGACTATAACCAAGTAAAGAAAGTCTCCACAAGGAAAGGAGCATAGCTGCAAGATAAGAGTGATACACTCACGCATAAGAAGAGACATAAGTCAAGAATCAGAGAAACTCTATACAAAGGAAAAGCTAAAACATGGAAGTATGGAGAGAACTATATCACTTGATCAAATAAGTCATGAGACTATTTGAGAATCAGCTATTGAGCCAAAGCTGGAAATAAGCTAAGCTCATGAGAAGGGTGTAATTCTCCGGTCCTCAGTTGTTCTGATAGTGGTTTGGTCAGTTAAGAGTTAGTTTGGATGGTTGACAGAATATTTTAAGACATTCACTGACTGCTGAGCACCTCAGCCAGTTTGTTAGGTGGAGAACGCCCCATAGAAGTAGGGACAAATAGACATTTACTGTTCTTTAATAAAGACCAGTTTAAAAATGTCTTATAAGAGTCAGCGTCCTCCTTCTGACCTGCCACAGCCATCTTAAAAAAGGATTTGAAGGGGTAACCAGAGCAGCTCCTTGACGATGGAGGCAATATGGGCCTAATTCTATAGTCTTGTGTTGAGGCGCTGTAGCGTGTTGGATGTCATTCATGGAGGCCAAGGTGACACCTGTGACTCATATGTTGTTGGCACCGTCCACGTAGGACATGTCTAGGACTTGGACAGGAGCCACGCTGCTTCTATCTTCTTGGTTTTCTTTGTGTCTTTACATTTCCTCAGAGATTGTATAATAGAATATATGTGCCATTTAGTTAGAAAACATATAGATAATTATGTATATCACCTTACTATCTCATTCATCAACATGTATCAAGAGCTTCCACCTATCCTCATGGTTAATCTGAGACTCTCCTCACACTTATTCCTCCACTCTAACTATATCTCCTCCTCCAGCCATGTTTTCCTTCCATTGGTTTCCCTCTTCTTTCCCTAAATAATCAGATGATCGTGTTTATATTTCCTGACGATACTTAAAAGTAGTTAACCAAAATTGTTTAAAGGTCTTTGCATTGAACAACATAAGGTATTATTATAGGAGTAGGATTGTTAACATTTATACAGTCCCTTAAAGTAAAGTCGAGGGAAGTATACTTAAAAGCGTTGAATGGGACAATTATAAGTTTGCAAGAACTGTGTCAAGAGAGATTTTGCTACGATTTAACATTTTTCATCAAGGCAAATGGAATGATAGAATGCTACCTGCATCCTTTTCTTACTGCACAGCTTTAAGATAACTCCCGATTTGATATTAATTGGCAATGCTGGTTTTAGTTGACGTATGGAGATTAAAGAATGTCATTCTAACAATTAAATTGTGATGACTTTCCCTTTAAATAGATGCATTATCGGTATTGTGTTCAACCTTCCTGGATGAAGAAAGTTTATTCCATTCTAGTTAGCTGTTCTAGTTAGTTAGCATTCCAGTTAGTTAAGAGTGTTAGCTGGTATTGCTGAATGTTTCACCAGATTCCTTTGGCTTCCAAATCACCAAATTCGAATGTGTGGAAGCTATAGGTCCAAAGGGGTAGGGAAGGCAATGCCACATCAAAACTCTGTGGTGGCGGAAGACTAAGAACTGTGGTATAATGCTTTAATGCAACATCAAAACAGACCTGGAATACTTTATTTCTCAGAGTAAAGTTTTTTAGCTGGTTCATAGTCATTTTCTTTTTCATTACTTTTTTTTCCGAAATGGAAAAACCCCCCTTTTTTCTATTTTTTTTTATTTTACCACTTTTTTATTCCCGGACCCCAAAATATATATATAATTTAAAAAAAAGAATTTGACTTTTTTTTTCAATATTTTTTTTTTCGGCATTGTCTTTCGACATTATGTTTTCGAAAAAATGACTGCACACCGTTTAGCCCACATTAATGTAGGTACTGTGATGAACCGAAGGCATTCGTCCCTTATACCCAAAGGGGAGCCACCTCCTTTGAGGCTAGGGAGGTGAACCTGCTCTGCAAAACCCTTTAAGAGGTATGGGCAAGTGGGAAATCGATGGGAGTGACTCCCCCTTAAAGGACGGACTCCAATTCTGAGAAGGAATTCCATAAACTCAATAGCATTTCTGCATGCATGGAACTGCCTGCAATGAAGATCAATCTGTCATCCTTATGTTTAGCTGCAGGCAAGATGGGAACGAAACAGCCATATTAAATAAGACCAGATGCCCTTTTCAAAGGAGGCGTGCATATAACTGGGAGGAGTAGCCCTTGTGAGGAGAGAGAGTATGGTATGCAGGCGAAGCCCCTTACGTGCATACACCTTGGAGAGGTGGCGCAGAGCAAAGTCGCAGAGCCTGCGACTTTTGGAAAGGCGAGGAACGCCCGACAGACGTTGGAGAGCTGGCAAATCCTGTAACAGGAGAACCATTGCCCAAACAGGAACCTAAGACCCTGTGCAAACATGATGCTTGACCACGGCTGCTTCGTGGTGGGCGAGACACCCAATGAACGATGCTGAGACCACCGGAGAAGCAAATTCTCCTACAGACCTGTAGACTGCGTCTGTAGACGGCACCTGAAGTCAAAGGAGCAAAGAATGCTACACCGGCCAAGGCAGGTACCGAGAAGAGCAGACTAGAAGTTGAGTACCAGAGTGTGCACCGAACCCTGTGAGGATCCCCTGCATCAGAAAAGGTACCAGGAAGAACGAGAGAGGCGGGAGGCCACCGGAACTCATTATTGGGGGGAGAGACAGTTCATAAAGTCCCAATTATGAAAAACTAACATTAAATGAACAGAATTGTGAGTATCTGAAACCAATACAAAGAGGGACGAACAACGTTGTATGGGAAACAGGAAAGAAAGAAGTGGACACTAATACTCTTGGAGGAAGGGAGAAGCCGCCAGGTATTGAGGTTTAATTGGAGGAGAGGGAAATAAATCATAAAAGACAGAATCCAATATCACAAACCCAGGAGTGGGCAGAGGGGGCACAGTTTGGAAAAACTCATACAAAACCTTTGGGTTCTGAACACTGAAGGACATAAGAGACCTGCAAGTAAAAATCAGTGTTAGAAACTACTTTAAGGAAAATTGTACAGTTGGCAATAAAGAGAATGCAAGACCCACAAGTATGTGGGAAGAATTACATAAGCTTATGAAGGAAACGTCATGAGACTATGAGGGAAGATTACTTAGAGATTTCTATAGGCTGAAGAGACATTTGAGTATCCATAAGCGCCTGTAGCTGGATAACCTCCTTTCTACAGGACAGAGTCATGAAGGTTTTCTTTGATTCTTCCTGTGCCGACCCGAGTCTCATGAAATGCGGGGTTCCGCAGGGATCCTGTATTGCCCCCACACTATACAGCCTCTTTACTAGGCCAGTTTTCACAATTTTGGTCGCCCTAGACATCTCATACACCAACTACGCGGATGATACACAGGTATTAGTCCCCCTCCCAGGTGACTACCAGTCTGACCTTAACACCATAAATGCCATCTACTCTACCATCCAATCCTGGATGGCAGAGAACTGGCTCTGTCTCAATAGTGAGAAGACAGAACTTCTATTAATCGGATCCTCAGGTACCCTAGGAAAACTGGGCGAGCAATACTCATCCTTTATTATCGACAACATCCCTATTGCAGTCTCCAAAGTCATTTAGACTCTGGAGTGTACATTGAATCTGACCTAACCATGAACAGGAAGGTCAATGGAGTCGCCTCTGCATCAGCATACCACTCCAAACTGCTTAACGTAGCTAGACCCTTCCTCTCCCAAGAAAAATGTCTCACTATTGCCAGGGCGATTATCGGCTCCAGGATCGACTACTGCAATGCACTCTTTGTAGGGACTTCTTTCAAAAACCTGGCCAAACTCCAATTAGCTCAAAACAACGCTTTGAGAGCCGCCACTGGCACTTCCAGACACGACCACATCTCGGAAATCAGGAGGAAGGTTCACTGGCTCCCCGTCAAGGAGAGGATTGTGTTCACTGGCTTTGACACACAAATGCCTCCATGGGCTGGCACCACCCTACCTAGCCCACAGAATTATCCCCACACCACTTCCAGACCATCAAGAACGGCCTACGCCAACAGAATAATGGCGCCCATCACACACAAAGTGCATGCTGGTGGCTCGAGCTTCCCTAACATGGCTGCCACCCACTGGAACGCTCTGCCTCCAGAACTGCATCAGATTGACTCTCACGCAGCCTTCAGGAAAGCCATCAAGACTAGGCTCTTTGTCTAACAGATGCCTGGAAAGCCATAAGCGGATGCACTCACTGTATGCCTCCCTGTAATGCCCAATGTAACTGTTCACTATGTATTTTATCATTCTGCACCAAGTATTTTTGTGGTGCCGCATTACTGTAATCCTGGATCATGCCTTCATACATGTCCTTCACAGCACCTCAATGCCTGAGGGCTGCAGTGCGCTCTATAAATATAAATAAAAATATAAATATAAAATAACCAGAGGGGTGAAGATGTAACCTTACAGATTAAACTGCTGGGAAGAAGACTAGAAGAAACAACCAGGAGAAGAGCCATTCTCTTGGCTATTTTGAGTTATTCATATTAGTGGCAGGGCCAGGTAGAGTTAGGTTTGGGACAGAGGACAACATACACTTTTGACTCCATGACGACAGATAAGAACCTTTAGTTAATTTAGATAGGCAGTGCGATCCCTTAGTAAGAGGGAAAGATAGGACTTTGTCTTCTAATTTTCATTAAAGAAAAGGTTACATGTCCTCAATGTCACCGCCACAGTACCGAGTGGCAAAAGATAGGTTCTGCAGAAGTCCATCTTGATGCAGGATCCCAAAAGGAATGTAAAGGATGGCAGTCTATGTAGACACCAGATGGCAGAAACTAGACACTTAGTAGTGTATTGAGATGTGGCTGATAGTTTTCTTGCTGGTTCAAGGACCTCTTACTTCACAATCTCTTAAGTGGGGGTGGGGGGGAAGTTTCTCAGGGACTATGCCACCAAGAACAGCAATTGGGGAGATGGATGTGGAACCAAACCCCCCTGCTGTCTTTCTCTTGAGGAGCACTCATTTATGGACCTGAGGATCCCCACTGCATCGCGCCACCCTATGAGAGAAAAGCCAATGCCAAAAGGCAGTCATGGATCTGGTAGGGAAAAAGAGTACTGTAACAGGGCGAGATGGCCGCAAACCATCAGCAAAAGACTAACATGACTGTCTAACAGCCCAGAAGGAACACAGACTGGAGTGCTGTCTTGCACCCAATTGCCTTCCAAACTCATCTCTGTATCTCCTGTGCAGCATAGAATACAGGACTACCAGAACACATGACGACACAAGACCCAGGAGGAGGAAAGACTCTACCCAGGTTGGTGTCCCAGAGAAGACATTATGTTGCAGTGGTTGGGGTGAAATGAGACCGATTTATTCAAGGTGATTGATGAGACACAGCGAGAAAGCCATCTTTAGGGACACCGCCAACAGAGAAACGTTATCTAGTGCAGTAATCCGAAGCAATAAGTAAATGCCTCTTGAAAGTGTGATGAAGGTTTTTGGTGGAATGGCAGGCTTGAGCAGTGAGATGGGATTGAGTGGAAGGTCTTAAGCCATTCCTGAACACGAATTTGATCCAAAAGGTAGAGGTTACAACTTTCCAAAAAAGATGATGCACCAAAATCCTCTCCCCTACTGGAGTGCATGGACGCTGGGCCTGAACAATATCAATGCCTCCTCTCAGTTCTCGAATTTGCACTCTGAAATAATCTTTTTATATGTGCCTAACATTCTCTGGAAGGGAGTGCAGAGAACCCAGACACTTGTCCTGGAATCGATGAAAGTCCTAGAAGAACAACGTTTACCACTTTTGCACCATGGCTGTTTTTGATGTCTGGACCTACTTTTTAATGGCAGAGTAGGGCTTGGCTATGAGAATGCCAACCTTTTCCTTGCAACCTCCTCATCAGTGGGAGAATTAAGCACATGGAGGCCATCAAAGTGTAGGCCAAAACACTAGCCAGTTCCTCCGTTAGCAGTATAAGTTCCTTTTAGCTGCACATAGTGGTAGATATCATGCCTTAACCTGGGTGCTTGGTCATAGCAGCCGGTAGGCATCCCTACTGAAAGCGGAATCATTGAATTCCTGCAAGCTTGCCATAGCTGGAGGGCACGGTTAATGTCCACCTTTCTACCACAGGTTTTCTGGTGCTTTTTCTCCCAGCCCAGTGGGGTCAGTGAGGCTTGGCAAGAGGGGAAAGGAGCCCTACCCTGCTCCAAGGCAGCGGAAACTACTGCTAAATTAACAAGCCAGTTCGTGCCAATGCACATCTTTATATATCACTGGAGGTTCAACATTTTGCTCAACTATTTGTTGCATAGACTGATCGGGGAGATCTGTATTGCCAATCCTTAGGGCATCAGGTTGCAGGGGAAAATAATTCAAGTTACAAGCTACTAGCCAGCCATAAATAAAGTCACTTCCCATCACAATTCTATACATAGACAATCACACATTTTCACTCTGCAAGAGTCAAATATCAATAGCCAACAGCTAGTAGGGAGTGCACATTTTGAACCCTGAGGCTGCATTGTATATCGCAAAGTTTGAAGAAAGAACTGCTATTTCCATCACTAAGAATGGAGAGACTGAGACGTGCCGCTCTTGGACGTCCATCACAACTTTGTAGAGTTGCAAGTTATCATTTATTAGAGCGCGTGGTTTTAAATTAAACCTTAACACAATTCATACAATTTAGGTTAATACTTCCATAATGTTACACTTTTAAAATAAAGTTAATAGTTTCAGAGTATAAACATACAATAGATAGAACATCGCAATATAAGATAACAATTGAAGAAACATCTCCTGTCAGTCACTTACAAATGATTTCTTTAGATTACAAATGTGTAAGTCAGTAAAATATACAGTTTAGCAGGTTTAAAATGGTTTTAAAAAACATACTAAAGTGCATGTGCTTTAGGGTTTCTTACTTTCTAGCACCAACCTTAATAGATGCTAGACAACTATCTTTATATATGTCCTTTTTTAAGATAGCAATCTCTTAAATTTCCACTTACCAATGTCACAAATGCATAGTATTCAGTGAATACAAAAATCTTAATGCGAATGCTAGGTCCAATGAGTGAGTTGCCCTGGTTAATCCGTTCCCACAAGACTCACTAAAACATATGCCCGATTATGTACAAATCAACCAAAAATACAAAGGGCCTCATTACGAGTCTGCTGGAGCGGAAATAAGGGTTTAGTTTATTTATTTGTAGAGCGCACCAAGCCCTGGGGCATCTGGGCGCTTATCTTACATAATTACATAGTTTGCATACAGTTTAGTTACAAGAATACTAGAATACAACAAAAAAAAAGTACAGCGACAGTAAAAAAAAAGATAGTCTTCTGGATGCTTATGTTAAATAGTTGCATAGTTATATACAGATTCACACATGTACGATACAATAATTACAATGGCTGAACAGGAGGCGGTGTAATCAGTGAATGTTAAGTGAGGCTACTAATTTGTTGCTTGTGAAGCCACAACTTTACCTTTTTTCTGAATATATGGTAGGTGGGTTCAGATCTTAGTATTATAGGAAGGGTATTCCAATTTTTAGCTGCTAATACAGGAAAGCTGCTGCCTCCTGCCTTTTGTAATTTGAACCTGGGGATCTTGATGCAACGTGTCTGTGCAGTTCTGGTGGGTCAAGCTGGTATGTTACCCGAGATAATGTTGGTCAAGTAACTAGGCGCAAGATTAGCGAGGTACTTATGTGTAAGTGACAAGGTTTTGAATCCAATTCTTTGTTTCCGAGATGTGTTGTGATCTCGGGATGTTTATTGCTGATCTAATAGCATTATTTTGTATTTCTTGCATCTTATTTAGGTTCCAATGGCTGGTTCCAAGATAAAGTGCATTGCAATAGTCAAGCTTTGAAAGGACTAGGGCTCTGGCTATGGTGATTCAGTTTGCAGTGGTGATGAATGGTCTGCAAGCTGTGATTAATTTGCAGGTGTATGCCATTGAGGAGGCAATAGCATTGGTTTGTCTTGTTAGCGTAAGAGCGGAGTCAATATAAATACCTAACGTTTTTACGTCCTTGGAGATTTTAATGATGTTCCTGTCTATGTTGAAGGAGGTAATCCGACCATCTAGTTTGTTAGGTTTTGCTGGTGAACCTAGGAGGAGTAACTGTCTTATCGTCATTAAGACAGTCTGTGCTTAGCCATCCAGGTTTGTATGATAAGGTAGATGTCATTAAGTGTTTTGCTGTCAGTAATATAGTCTCCAGTGATAGGGATGAGTATTTGGGTGTCATCAGCGTAGTTGGTGTAGGTGACACCCAAATAGCCAAGGTCATCGAACAGAGTCTTAGTGAACACATTTTATAGTGTTGGGGACACACTTGAACCTTGGGGGACTGCACAGGTGATCCGTTTTGGCTCTGCAGAGGCGGATGGAGCAAAGACCCTCATTGAACTATTGCTAAGGAATGACTGGATCCAAGCGTTGGCTTTATCAGAAAAATGTGCTGCTAACGTTAGATGGTTGCATAGGACTTTGTGGTTTACTAAGTCGAACGCTGCTGACAGATCAAATAAGAGGAGAAGGGCAAACTTGCCCTTGTCTTTAAGGACTGCAATTTGGGTCTTGAGGTCAATCAATGACGTTTCTGTTCCATGTTTGGGTCTGAAGCCTGACTGTCTAAGACCCAAAAGGTTATTTGTTTCTAAAAGTTGTTGGATCTGCAGGTAAGCTGCTTGGTCCAGTAGTTTCAGAAGAAAAGGTACAGTGGTGATGGGTCTGTAGTTGGAGGGATCGTTTGCGTCTAGGGTTGGCTTTTTTTAGTAACGGAAGTACCTAAGCATCATTTAAGTTGTTGGGGACAATGCTAGATTTAAATTAGGCATTGATGAGGGTTATGATGAAAGGAGCTAGTTCCTTAGCTAGCTCTTTGATGATGGGAGCCATGCAGAGGTCTCCCTGGCATTTAGAAGGTTATAGTTTCATGATGATATTCTCCACCTCTTTGATAGATAGAGAGGAGAAATTAAATTGGTTGTGGGTATTCTGGTCTGGTGAGGGAGGCATTGGTGTCGATGCAACATTGGTGTTGGTGAGGTTTTTTGGATTCCATTTTACTTTGTAGCATCAAAATGTTGTCCTGTAATGCTTTCTGAATGTTGGTGCACCAAGTGATATCTTTGGTGCAAGTGTCTGGTGGTGGGGCAGGGGATTCTAGCTCTCTGAGAATGTTGAAAAGTTCTTTGGTGATAGATTTGGCTTCAGTGATGCGGTCGTTGTAATCATCTTTTTCTGCCTGGAGAATAGCCTCTTTGTAATTGAGTGATGCTCGTAGGAAGTTATCCTTGTTAACTGCTGACGGGAGGCTTTTCTAACAAGCGTCTGTGTTTCATTTGAGTTTCCGTAGGGCTCTGAGGTGCGGGGTGAACCATGAATTAATGCACGACGTTTGGACTGCGCAGTTTAGATGGTGCTATTGTGCTAATGGCATTGAGTCATGTGTGGTTATAAAGGTCAACTAATGCAGTGGGGTCACTTAGTGTAGTCGAGGAATTGATAATAGGCTGTAGTAGAGGCAGTAATTTCTCACCTGTTCATATTGCGTTTATTCCTGGTACTAATAGGTGGAGCAAGGTTCTGCTGGTTAGGCTGATTGTCTTCCTTTATGGTGAAAGAGATGGCGTGATGGTCTGACCATGCACACAGAGTGTTGGAGAGAATATCAATGTTCTAAATGGGATCAGCTAGCCAATCTAGGGTTCTGCCTTTGTTATGTGTTGGTTGGTTGATGCAGTGTAGGAATCCTAATTCTGAGATGGTATTAGCGAGGGCGAGTGCCTTCAGATCTTTGGGGTCCTGAAAGCCTAGGTTCAGATCACCCATAATGATGACTTGTGGGTCTGGCTTGGTGTAAGCCTTGAGGAGGAGAGAGAGGTCTTCTTTGTATGTGGGGCCAGGGGGTCTATATAAGAGATAGATGGTGATCGTATGGGTTGCTGATATAGGTAGTTTGATGGACAGTAATTCTGCGGATGCCATGGATTGGTTGGAAATTATCCTTAAACCTAGGGAGGTTTTTGAAATGAAGGCAATACCCCCGCCTTTAGTTAGGTTGGATTCTCTATCGTGACGGATGATGGAATAGTTGTCCTGTATTGAGAGGGAGGGTCCTGATGCAGCATGAAGCCAAGCCTCCGATTGTCAGTCCGGAAAGGGTGCCGGTAGCAACGTACTGGCACCCTTTCCGGACTGGCAGACTACAACTGCTTTCCGGGTGTAAAGACTGGTAGGGGGTGTCTCTACTTCCGCTCTCTATATGGTAGAGGAGAGGCACAGGGGCCCCAGCCAAGATTCTCTATTATTGGTAACGTAGTCGAGCAATCAAGGCCTAGCTTCTCAGGAGGTGATGCGGGCTGGTTCTTACAGTGTAGTCCCCGAACCCCTACAAAGGAATGTCCACACACTGTATTACTGAAAACACAGTCTTTATATAATTAATGTACAAAGGTATGTACACGATCACAATAACGCACCTTGTACTCGGAAGTCAATAATGATAAATATATACAATTCTAAAGTGGTACCACCAGTGTTATCAAATCTCATTAAAGTGCATCAACTGTACGGTTAAAATGTCACACAGATTAATAACGAGGAAACCAGCAATAGAGATAGGAAGGAACGCAAGATGGATGAAACAGTGGGCAGAATACTGGCCCCGTACCCTAGACACAGTTCTGTATGGAGATCCACCCCAGCTAGGCAACCTGTAAATAAAGATCTATAGCACAAGCCCAGTCCATATGTTCAATAGTCTCACTTCTTCCTATTAAGGAATTACCCCCCCCCCCAATGTACCTGGTGGAGTAGAGTTCTCCGACGCGGCGTCAACCGATCCTTCTCGAGTGCCTTCCTTTCAGACGGGAGCCACGGATCGTCGAGAGGTGTCGGGGAACTTGGCGTTCGGTGTCGGGGAATCGAATGCCCTTCTTGAGTGCCATCCCTTTAAGGCAGGAGTCACGGGTCGTCTAACGTCCGACGGTGAACAGGGTGAACTATGGCAGGGAAGTGGCAGCTTCGTTCCTAGCGGTGTTCGTCGACGACAGAGCGTTGGCGTCCTGCAAGGAAGAGGCGTGCGGGGCACCTCGGTGACGATAGTTCTGGACCGCAAAGAGATGATGAAGAACTGTGGCCCAGCAAGGGCGTCGAGTCATCGGCGTCTGTGGTCTTTAGGTGGCGGGGAACCCACCGGTGGATGCTCCTCGGTGCGTCGACGGTCGGGCCTTCTCCAGCGGGTGCCGATGCAGACGAGAGCGTCCGATGATCAATGGAAGTTCTTAAGCAAACGGGAGCACGGCGGCTCCGGTCGGTGGTCGTCGACAGTGGCGGACAACAGTCCGTGTGCTTCTCCTATGAGTTCCACAGCAGTCCCCGTATCGGGTCGGCAGCCTGTCGAAGGTCTGTCTACCAGGGAGAGTTGGCAAAGATCAGCTGTGCACGATGGTCCCTCGTAGCTCGGGAAGAGGGCGCCTTACCAGGTCCTCTCTGGGTCAGTCCTTGGAAACACAGCAGCTTTCAGATTGTGAAGGAGAGCAACAGCAATTCTTCTCATCCAGCAGGGCTTCAAGGTCAAGCGTCAGTTGATCCAGTTACTCGTCGTAGTGGACTTCAGCTTCTGAACACGATTCCTAGCAGTGAGAGGTCCCAGATATACTGTTGATCTCCCATTCATTCCGCTGGGTCACACTCAAGCATCCAATCATGACTACGGGCATTCATGCAGGCAGCCAGCCAATCGGGCACACAAGGTATTCAGGCCATTCACTTCTCTCCAGACACTTACAACAAGTTATGTGTATTGGGACAAGTACCGAGCCATTCAACACTCCAAGCTGCATTCATACCGCTTTCGGGCAGGGCTGTCTCAGTCATTGTGTCAACCACCAGATACTAGACATCCACAACACAGAATGCATATTCTTCACACTCTATTCACCCGGGTCCCACCCACAGGAGGTACCCACAACATACATCACCGGGAAGGCTCCAGCTAGTCTGGCCGGGGCTTCACAACAACACTATATATGGCATTTCCACCCAACAGCCAGTCAGGGGGAAGGGACAGAGCCAGGGCTTCCCAGGACTTTGGGAAAACAAGGTAATGGGTAATAGAAAGCAAGAGGCCACTGGGGCCATCTTGTTTTCCACCAGGAATCAACTGATCCCAATGGCAGTGCCGGGGTATCCCAAAATGGAGGACACTCCGCGCACCTGTCAAATTCAGCATGGAGCTGCCACCAGCCCATACCCTGCTCTGTGGGCCACCCACAGGTGCCCAAAAACATACACTAGGGGCACAGGGTTGTACCCCCCACCCATGGGTGCCATAAGGGTATCCCACGGGTCCATTCACCAAACCAAAAGAAAGAGAGCTGAACCGCCAGGAGTCCCACATGAACTCCTGTGCGGAAAACACGACAGAACACATGATAAAAAGCAGTAAAGGACAAGGATACGGAGGCCCTGTCCCTCCGATGCATTTCCAGCATCACACCGGGGCCTGCACGCCCAGCACTGGGAATGGTGCCGGTGCTTCAGAGTCCTCATTCCTGTTGGGTCCCATACGACTAACATGTTCTGCCACCTGATATCCGGGGCCGCTGGGACTTGGAATGTCCCGGTGGCACCAGGATATTAGGCAGCAGAAACTGTTTCAATCCAGCAGCAACCCGCCGGTAGTACCAGCGGGTTACGGCAAGACATGGAATGAGGCCCGAAGATTTCTTCGAGCTTGACAATCTATAAGATGTTTTAAACTCTCTATAGGAGGTCAGACAATATTAGTAAGTAGCATTAGAGGGTTCGGAACTGTCCCCATCTACAAGTACTTTCCCTAGTCTTAAGAAGGTAGAGGTTAAACCTCAATGTGCTTCTCAAACTAGGAGAAGGAAACTTTATAAGATAAGGTGGTTTAACTTGCAACCCTTTGTGTGTTTCTTTTAAGATGGGGAAGACCATACATCGCTTTATAGTCAGGCAGGTCTCGCACCAGTCAGCGTCCCTTAATATTTTTTTATGTCCTTCTAAATTGCTGATAATTTTATCGAAGGAAAGGCCTCTAGCTGTTAGGAGTTGTGCACATTTTTTCAACGTACACATTTCTCCTTCCTTTTTAGAGGTTATGTTTTTAGAATAGGGAATTAGGAGTGGCATACAAAAATTCTTGCACAACAAGAGATATTTTCAAGTTAAGTTGCATGTTCACAAAAGATATACCCAACTCAAAATGAATGATCAACATCGCAATAGCTTTAGGTAGAGTTAGTACATGTCTCAGAATTAGACCTACAAAAAGTGATAGATCCAGGTCTACTAAGAGATGGTGTGATTCCAATTCATGTATATAAGAGGGGGTCATTTTCCCTTTAAAACATTTTAATGGCACCTAGCAAAGAAAACTTCTCAAATCGGTTATTAAAATGTTCCACAGTAATTAGGCACAGCTTTTTTTTGGAAGTCAGTAAAAATCCTGTCTGGTTGTGCTATTAAGGCCTAGATATAAGTCAGCAAACATATTCAACTTATAGTTACCTAACCATCAACTATGTCTGGCATTAGTCCTTCCAGAGAAGAGCTGCATATTTTCTTTTTTTTTTTACTATCGATTACTTATTGTTTTTAAATGTATATTCTTGGAACACGTTCAACAGATGCTATAGGTTGATTTGATGGCAATCAAATAACATTATATCATCTGCATAAGAAATCCAAGATATCTTTTGTTCATTCACTTTTGGAAAAATAAACACTTTGCTTTGTAATGCTTTACCGAAATTCTCATAATATAAATTAAAAGACTGGGGGCTAGGAAGCGCATACTTGTCTAAGACCTCTGTGAGTGTTGATCTCCATTGTAAAGTGCCCTTGCAGTTTTAACTTATTTTGGTTGTAGTATTGTTATTTTATTTCTATTGCGCTCGTACACAAGTGTTTCAGAGTGCGACAAGGCAAGGGAGGGGAACAGGGGAGAACAAAATAATGATCTTAGTTTAAGTGAGATTGAGAATGTGCAAGTGCATGGGAGAGGGGGAGGGGAAAAGTACATGGAAGGGGGAAGAGTGGAAAGTGCAGAGCAAAGGAGACACAGATTAATAATAAATAAATAATAAAGGCAACAAACAGTTGTAGTGCAGCCAGCAAATGGCAAGTGCTTAAGGCAGCAGACAGGGTAGGTCTGATAAGTGCAGGAAGAAAAGGGGGGGGGGGGGCTGTATGGGTACAGATACAGACCCCAGTGCAAGGGGTGGCCCGGAGGAAGTGCGGGAGGGTGGCAGGGTGAGCAGGTACCTGGGCCCGCAGGACAGAGGCTGGCCAGGTGCACAGTGCCAAGAGAGAGCAGATCAGCATGGGAGAGGGGGAGCGAAGGCAGAAGCAAAGAGGAAGGTCTTGAGGTGCTTCTGGAACCAGAGATTGTTCTCCTCAAGTTTTAGAGTGGCAGGGAGGCTGTTCCAGAGGGAGGCCCCAGCCCAAGACAGATCTACCCCCAGCTCGTTTCTTTGAAAAACGGCTGTCCCTGAGGCAGTTAGAGGTATAGGACCAAAGGGCTCGAGAAGGGGGGTATTAGCGGAGGGATAGCTTAAGGTATTTTGGACCCAGGCCCCAGAAAGCCTTGTGGCCAACGCAGATGGTTTTGAATTTAATCCTTGCATCCACTGGGAGACAATGGAGAGATTTCAAAGCTGGAGAGGTACGATCCCAGAGCTTGAGGCCAAGGACAAGTCTTGCAGTCATGTTCTGGATTAGTTGCAGAGGGCGGGGAGTAGAGGCAGGTAGATTTAGAAAGAGGCTGTTACAATAGTCCAACCTAGAGAGAACCAGAGCTTGGGAGACCATGAGCTTCTGGGGAAGGAGAGGAAAGGCAGAGTACCTCTGAGGAGGAAGTTTGACTTTTTAGAGACAGAGATGTGGGCGGAGAAGGAAAGTGTGGAGTCAAAGATGACCCCGAAGTTCTTAGCCTCACAGGTGGGGGTAGGAGGAGGGCCAAGGGAGGCCGGCCAGACAGTGAGGGGAAAGGATGGTGAAGGTGTGCCGATGAGGCTCTCCGTCCTGCTGGCATTCAGAGGGAGAGGAGGTGGCCGAGAGCAGCCTGAAAATGAGTAGAGTGTCGTCAGCGTAGCACTGGAAATTTGAGCAGAAAATGGCAATGCAGTGGGCGAGAGTTGCCAGGTATTGGTTGAAAAGCCAGGGCGAGAGGTTAGATCCCTGAGGAACACCACAGGTAGAGAGGAAGATAGATGATAGGAAGGACCCAAATTTGACCAGGGAGGGTCGATCAGAGAGGAAAGATGTCAGCCAGCGCAGCGCCTGATCAGTGATACCCAGGTTATCACAGAGACGGTTGAGCAGGATGGTATGGTTGACAGTGTCGAAGACAGAAGAGAGATCGATGAGGACAGAGGGAATGTTAGAGTCACGGTTGGAGAGTAGATCTTTAGGGATGATCAGGAGAGCAGTTTCCGTGCTTCTGGTAGCTCTGGTCATGGAGACAGCCAACAGAATTGGAATGAAGGTTAAGCTGAGAAATGGCAAACTTTTCCAGGAGTTTGCCAAGAAAGGGAGTAATGGAAATGGGCGATAGTTAGCCAGACTAGAAGGACCAGTTGTGGGTTTCTTGAGAAGAAGATGCACAAGGGCGTGCTTCAGATGGGAGGGGAAGGATTCCGAGGCAAAGGAGTGGTTGCAAAAATTTGCAAGGGCCAGAGCGAGTGTGTCAATGTGGAGAGGAACAGGGATGAACCTGTTTTGACAAGGCTTTCATAGATCGGACTTGTTTAGCATCCTCATCGGGTGAGAAAAGAGGAAAGGACGAGAAGGAGGGTGGCGGGTGGCTGATGGAGGGTCAGCAAGCACAGACACCGGGGAGAGGAGAGGCAGGGGTGGACAGGATGCAAATATACTAAAACGTTAAGCAAGTGAGATGGAAGACCCCAATGATGTTATCTGGCCCATCTGTCAGTCAGGTGAGGCAAGAGGCAGAAAAGCAACGCAACCAGCAGTTTCTCACTTGGGGTCATGCAGCACAACTGATCTCGGGACGATAGCTCAGGGGCAACGGGCTCGCCTTGGAAGCAAGGCAACATGGAGCAACACAGATTCGATCCCCAGGTCCACGCTTAGAAACCTCTGGGTATTAAGCAAGTTATAAGTAACCCATCATCAACTGCACTTACGCTGCACTTTACAAGTAATGCCCAAACTTTCTAGTAAAAGGATTTGGAGAGTTCCTCCTCCTCTTCAACCAACTCGTCCCTGGTCAGGTATGTTGGTTGCTCTGAAAAATAATCTATACTCCTGAGCCAGAACCTTAGGAGACTGACTTGTTGGTAGATGCTTACTCACTGGCGCTATCCAGGCTTATTGGTCAGAAGAGGGCAGGGAAGTGGTGGCTCAGGCGCGAGATTCTAAATGATATCCTTTATGAAGTTCCTCTTCGTAGGGGAGACCATAACACTATGAAACGGAACAAGTAACTGTATCAAGAGATTACCGGAAACAGTATAAAGCTAAGACTATTAGTCAAACAGATTGAGTTGGGTGAAAACCGGTCATGAAGCATGATTTCTTGCTATCAAATCAGGACACTCTGCAGCCTCAACCATTTCATTCCACTATATCCTATTTTTTTTAGCACACTGGACAACACACCGCCCCCAAATTGGCTTCTTGGCACCGAGTTACAAATTAGAAGACAATAAAAAGTTGTTTTTAAAGTTACAAAAAATGTAATCTCACCAAGCAGGCTTGTTGTTCCCATTTGGTCATTGGCTCATCCCAGAGATTGTCGTAGCTCCCCCCCAGTAACCTCTGTCCATTGATGGTCCCCCTGCTAGATGTTTTCCCTGGCTTGCTTATGATTGACCCTGCTAAAGCCATCTGTTTACCTAAAGATGGTTCTTAGCCGTAGGCAATAGTGTCTGCCACCTGTTTCATTTAAAAAAAATGTAATTATCAGCTAAAACATGGTTTAAAACCATGCTTTGCCATCTTAGAGTCGGCAGAAGTGCATGATTGTTGACGCAGCACTACAGGGCAGTGTTTTTCTCTCAGAGATGGAGTTGATCAAGTTCTCTGGGTGGTGGCTGTTCTCCTGAATCAGGGTAGGGTTTCACATGAGATTCATATAAGAGCCGCAGAGATTTTAATAGATTGTAATAAGGGAAGGACTGCTCCTCTCAGATAAGAGTCTGGAAGTAAGGAGAGCCTCTGGGTGATCCTTTGTGTAACTATTTTGGCTAGTGCTTTAGGAATCTTGTGTGAATCCCTGGCCTGTAGGGGGCATCAAATACACAGAAGCGTATACAATGTGACTGTCACAAGGACCTTCCTCCTATCCCATGTGCAGCTTTCTAACCTCTTGAAGGAATTGGACGTGGAGGGAGTGCATGCCTAGAAATCTGAAGCATTGATCTAGGTAGTGCTAGCTATGGGTCTGGCAGACAATACAGCATTGAATGTGGCATCATTGAAAACCCAGATCGACTCTGCAAAGGGTATGAGCAATCCAGCCTGAATTGTGGGCTTGGGCAAGGAGTCCAAACCACCTAGAATCCAGAATCCTCTTTGAAAGTTCCTGAAATACACATATAAAGTCTAGGGAGAAAACGCCAATTCTCAGAATGGGGTCAGAAATTATAAGTTACTCACTGTAGTGACTAACGTACTATTAGTCCTTATTCCCCTTTCCTCCTTACTGCATAGGGCGTCCCTTCCAAGGGACAGGAGACAGAACCTTTTCACCAGAAAAAAGCTACTTCCCCTTTAAATTTAGAGGCGCGCAGGAGTGCGGCCCAGGGAGCATGCGCTGCCCTGACTCAGCCCTCCGGCGCCATACCTTGGTCCCTATTGACGCGTCGACAATAGATTTAACTTTGCCTAATGACACCAGTATAATTAGGGGGAGGTTGGTGGGAAGTATGGAGGAAAGGGAACTAAGAGTCACTACGGTGAGTAACTTATTACTCGTACATCCTATCCCCTTTCCTCCATACTGCATGGCCGATTACAACTGAATGTAGCCCCAGGGTGGAGGGGAGACCCTTACTAAGAAAATAGGTTCTTGAGAACCACCTGTCCGAAAGCTGCATCAGATGTAGAGCCGGCATCCAAACAGTAATGCTTGCAGAAAGCCGAGGGAGTGGCCCAAGTGGCTGCTCTGCTTATGACTTGTCAAGGGACATGGCGCTGGAATGCGATGGCCCTTGCTTCGGCCCCGACAGCATAGGCGTGCATTTTGGCCGAAAGCGGCTTGTGCTTGGTCCTTGATGGCCAAGACCATTCAGCGACATATGGAGGCCTGAGCCTGGTCTTGAGCCTCGGAAAGTGACAAACAGGTTATCCAATTTGCAGAAGCCCTTGGTCCTGTCCAAGTAAAATTTCAGGGCACGCCCGACATCCAGGCAGTGCAGCACCCTCTGTGCTTCGTCCTTGGGATCGGGAAAGAATGCAGGGAGGACTATTTCCTCGTTCAAGTGGAAAGCAGACGGCACCTTGGGCAGAAATGGTGGGTGTGTCCGCAGTACTACCTTGTCCCTGTGACCCCGCTCCTGTATTTCGATGACTCCGCGTGCCAAGGCAAGGCCGGCTAGCAAGGCCGTCTTGATGGTGACCAGCCTGATGTCCGCGGACGCCATTGGCTGAAACGGTTTGTGCCTGTCCGCATCCAGGCTGGCTTCCCCCGGGAGGTGGACTGCCGTGAGGTAGATGTTTTCCAGGGGCCCACTCCCACATGCTGACTGCCAGTCTGCACAGAGGAGGATATCTGGTGCCTCCCTGCTTGTTGACGTAGTACATGCTGGTCGAGTTGTCTGTCTGGATGAGGACAACTTTTTCCCTGAGAAGTGGTAGGAATGCTCTGAGCGCTAGCCAGATGGCGTTCAGCTCTAACCAATTGATGTGGTATTCCTGCTCCTGTCGAGTCCAGGTGCCGTAGACCGAGAGACAGTCCAAGGTGGCTCCCCAGCCCTCGAGCGAGGAGTCTGTGGTGATGGTGGACTGCGGAGAGGGTGGCCGAAAGGGCTTGCCGTCCGTAGTTTGCAGTCCTTGGACCACGTTAGGTCCCGGTGGACAGATGGAGGAACGTTGATCATCTTGGATTGGGAGCCCCGATCCAGGTTCCATGAGGCCGTGAAGTGCAGCTGGATACCCTCATCCTCAATCTCATGTGTGGAATGGCTAAAAGGACCTTTGCCAAGAGACCCAAGAGATGCTGGTACCACCATGCCGAGGTCCCTCCCTGCCGATAAAGTGGGCGGTGGCCCTCTTGATGGCTGAGATCTTGTCTTCCGAAAGAAAATACTTTCTCGGAGCATGCGTCCCAGATGAGGCCCAAGAATGTCAAAGTCTGCGTGGGGTGCAGCTGCGACTTCTTGAGATTGAGCGAGAAGCCCAGATCGTGCAGTGTGTTCAAAAGGGCATGGGAAGAGTGGTGAACCGCTTCCGGATATTTAGCCCTGACAAACCAGTCGTCGAGGTATGGGTAGATGGAGGCCCTGCGCTCTCAGGAGGGCAGCCACTGTATTCATTAGCCTAGTAAAGAGCCTTGGGGCCGAGCTGAGGCAAAAAGGAAGGACCTTGTACTGAAAATGATAGCCCATGATCCTGAACAGTAGGAAAGAACGATGGGGCTGCCAAATCGGGACGTGTAGGTACACGTCCTTCAGATCCACGGAGCACATCCAGTCTCCCTTGCACAATGTCCCCGCTATAAAAGCTGGCGTAACCATCTTGAATTTATGTAGGGGTAAGGAGAGCTTGAGGGTAGAAAGGTCCAGAACAACTGAGGCTCTTCTTCCGAATGTCGAAAATCCTGGAGTAAAAGCCCAAGCCTTGCTGGGAGGCTGGGACTTCCTCCACTGCCTGACTCTCTATGAGCGACCGAATCTCTGCTAAAAGAGTTGCTGTCCCAATCTGTGGGATTGGAGGGGGGGATGGAGGGAGGAGAGGCTGGGATAGGGAGGCAGTACCCTGTGGATACTACTGAGAGGATACAGGGGTCTGCGAAATTCTGGCGCCAGAAATGTGCATGGAGAGCAAGCCTGCCCCCCCCAATGGAGACCCCTGAATCCGAAGGGGCATGTCATGCCTTCTTTCCCTCGGAGGCTGTCGCGGACGAGGGGGGGCTGGAAAAAGCCCTTAGTCCCCCCATTTTATTTTCTTGCGCTGGTTCTGAGACGAGTAGTCTGGCTGCCTGGATCTCCTTTCCTGGGGACTGTGGAACCCTCCATACGTACACCCCCTGTTGGAGCGCTGCCCTGTTGGAGCGCTGCTGTGACTGGGTGTACGACTTGGGCGTGGTCTTTATCAAGATGGATAAAGACTTGGCCAGTGCTGTTTTTCTTCTTGTCCAGCTCTTCGTCCGTGGTGAAGTAGAAGAGATTCCCCCCCCACTCCTCGAACGGTAGATCTAATATGTGTTCCTAGACATCCGGGTTGAATTTCGTTGCCCGGAGCCAGGCTGTCCTTCCCATGTCCATGACGATACAGATGGCACGGCCAGAGGTGTCAATATGGGACACAGTGGATTCCATGAGGTCCTGCACCACTAGCTTGGCCTCAGCCTGTCCCGTCTTAAAACATGATTGGCTCTGCGCATGGAGTTCCGGGAGGAAGCCCGCGATTTCCCAACATAACCTTTGGTTAGCGACCACCAGCATGGCGTTGGTGTTGGCCTGACAAAAATGAAAGGACGCATTGGAATAGAGTTTCTTGCTGTACGCCTCCATGATCTTGTCCTTGCCTAGCAGCACTGCAGAGGAGGCGGCTGAGGACAACTGAGGCTTGGAGTATAGTGATGCCGTAGCGATCACCGAGGAGTATGGCTGAAGATGGGCCGACAGCAAGAGTGTATCCCCCTCCATCTGCCTGTACGTGTTGCCCAGGCGTCGATTGACCGGCTGGACCGAGTGGGGCTTGAGCCAACCCTTCTTGGCCAGGGAGACTACATCGACTTGCAGTGGAATCCCCGTTTTTGGCAGAGGGGCGTTGCGTGAGGCCTTCAGCCAGAACCCCCTATGCCGCCTGCTTAACCTCGGGTTGGGGTAGGCCAAGGTACTCCGCCAGCACTGCAAGACATTCGTGGAAGGCCCTAGCCGAGGATGGCGTGTCCGGATACTACTCCTCATCTGTATCCTGTGGAGGAGGTGGAGGCTGGTACGGAGCCGCTTGAGGAATCCACTGGGGGGCCATGGGCAGTGGCTGCGCCAGGACCGGGGGGGCGCTGGTGGAGGCGCTTGTAGTGCCGCTAGCATCATAGGGAAGACCTCCGTAATGGCATCCTTGAGGATAACCCCCATCCGAGGTTACTTCATGAGCCCTAGGAAACTCTCGAAGAACCCCTCCTCACTGGCCCGAGAGATGGTAGGGGGATGGGGTAGCTGGGAGCTGCTGCGTACCCTGCCGTATGGACGCAGTGGGAAGCTGCCCTGCACGTAAGAAGGACAGGCTGTAGGCCACGTACCTGCTTGCACCCAGTCCCATTTCGACACTCTTTCTTCACTGAACTCCTGGAATGGCGTCGGACGGGTGCCTCGGTCTGGCGCTGCGGCCATTTTGTCAAGCTGATGCCACGTGCCTGCAACGTGTTGCTCAGCTCGCTGGACCCAGCCTCCTGGAAGGACTCTTGCGATTTGGATCACGAGGCCCAACCTGCTCCTTGGGCCTAGACCAGGTAGGTGTGACACCCTCGACCCGGGGGTCGGCAGAACTGCGTTTAGGCGTCCCCTCAGACGTATTGCCGGTACTAGGGCGTAGCCCCTCTGCCATATTGCCGGTACAAGGGCGGAGCCCCCCGGATGAAGATCTGGTACCAGAACCTTCCTGTCCCTCATCAATGCCACCGGGAGGATCCAATGATCCCTTGGCCCGAAGGCCGGTAGCTGCAGCAGTCTCAGTGCACGTGCTGGTACAAGGACCTGAACAGTCCCTCCCGCGCAGGAGAGTCCTTGGGAAGGAGTCTCCTTTGCGGGGTGCGATGGAAAATGGCGGCCCTACCTTCGGCCTGGCTCAGTGTTTCACAAAGTTCTTGAGGTGCTCTGGAAGAACTCCCTCCACCTGGCTAGTCTGTTCTTCAGCGATTTCGATGACAGCGAGCCACATGCTGCACAAGCTTGCCAACTGTGGTCTGGGCCAAGGCAGCCTAGGCAGAGGGCGTGGGGGTCTGAAGTTGGGAAGAGCCCGTTGCAGGATGGACACTTGCTGCACCCTGTGGAAGTCGTCATGCGCCGGGGAGGAGTGTGATGCCTGAGGACCGAGTTCCGGAATGATAAAAAGACAAAAAAATAAGACAAAGAAGTAGTATCTGCGCATGGAATTACATGGCCAACGCCAAACCCAGGAGTGCTGGTGAATTCGGCCGTTCCCGTCGACGTGGAAAAGGGGACTGGGGTGTTGCGCCGGAGGTCAGGGCAGCGCATGCTCCCTGGGCCACACCCCCGCGTGCCTCTAAATTTAAAGGGGAAGAAAGTTTTCTCTGGTGAAAAAGGTTCCGTCGCCCATCCCTTGGAAGGAACGCCCCATGCAGTATGGAGGAAAGGGGACAGGACGTAAGAGTATTAAGTTCGATATGTGCCCATCTTAAGGCTAATGCAGGCTCAAAAGAGTTTATGAATCCTAGGGTCTGCTCTTGCAATAACGTCATACTGGGATTCACTCTGTCGTGCAATGGCGCAGTGACCATTACCCGATAGTAGGGAGTGCTACAGAGCAAAAGGAAGTCTGGTACAAAGGTCAGTTATTGAAAAATGTCAGAGGAGCAGAGTGGGCCTGAATAGATAGATTGCCTACGTCTAGGCAGAAACAGTTTATCTAAAGGCCCACAGGGGCCTTCAGATGGACTTGGAACAAGTCACAATTTTAGATTACGTCTGCCCCTTGGTGGCAGTACAGGTGTAGGGTTCTTGGGGAGCCTCTGAGAAAACCACTCTAATAACTGTCTTGCAGGAAGGATCAAAAAGAATGTCTGCCAACCAGTGGAAATGGAGGAAACCTTTCAACAGACCGGGGCACCTTAAAGAAAAGGAATGTGCTTCCCTTTTTTCATATTCACCAAGGACTAGTAAGCTGTGCTGAAAGATGACGTCCATCTGCAAAGCAGAAATGGGAGGGACGGAAATGATGAGGCACTGCAGAAAAGAGGACCTGGGCATAGTCCAGCATGCCCGGGATACTACAAACAGGAATGCACATCAGGGCAGGAAAAAGACCAGCGACAATAAGTGAAACACCGAAACCTCAGGCCCGGCTCTAGCAGGGGGGCCAGAGGGGCCAGGCCCCCCCCCAGGACCAATCCATTCCCCCCCCTAGAAAGGAGGCCTTGAATGTGGGACCCGAGGGAGTGGGGACATTGTGGTGTGGGGGGGGTCATTTTGCACTAAATGTAGAGCAGGAACTTCAGAGTGATGGTTCCATGTGATAAAGTCGCCACAATAAATCCCGCAGTAAAAAATGCTGAATTATTTTCATTTTCTTTTTACTTTTTTCACATATATATGCGGGGGAGACTCTCTGGACCCCCACCCCCCAAACATTCCCCATAACAAATACTTACCATTACGCACCCCACATATATATGTGAAATAAGTGCTTTTTAAAAAAAAATCTGCATTTTCTACCGCAGGATAATCTCTGCGACTTTATTACTGGATACCAGAGAGATTAGAATTCTGATGAGCTGCACTGCAGTAGGCAGAGCCAGGATTTGTTTGCTTGCCATGGACAATTATCTATGCCCCACAGTCATGAAAGCACAAATGCCCAGAGAGATGAAGGGCCATTCACACCTTTAAGTGAGAAGCACACTTACTTAAGCAGGCCTACAACTATTTTCTCAAACCTTAAATACCAAAGTTGCTTTCTGTAATTTAAAGTATGTTTATTTTTTGTGGGAATATGGTGTTTTTTCACCCCATTCTTAATAAAATGCTTACCTATATCAAACAATAAATGACACATGATGTTGTTTGCACACATATTTGCAGAAGCTGCATCAATTGACTGGGGGCTGTACGGGTGTGGAAGAAGGAAGCTGACACAAAGGTGGCATGGTAGTGGTTATTTGTGCATAAAAAGGCCTTCACTACCCCCATCTTCTAAGAGGGGTTTCCCTGCATCAAAGCTAATACTAAAGGGTGCATCAGAATGGTCCGTCATATCAAACTCCACCGTGTCACAGCCTAATTCTATCCCTCACAGTAAAACTAAAGGATAACCTGACAAAGTTTCTTCTCCAGCTAAATGTCTTCCTTCTCCTGATGCTTGGATAGCGTTTTAAAAGAATGTTCTCTTACAACAAGAATGCCAGGGAAAAGGATTCCCTTCCCCTGGTTTGAGGGTTTCACACAGCGTTTATATAATTTCCATTTCCAGGAGAATGGTTCCCTTCTCTTAGTATAGGTCAATAGAGTTTCCAATAAAGCCAGGGGGAATGACTCCCTTCCCCTGGCATCTCTAGAAAAACTCCCAGTTCGGGACTAGGAGATTTACCTCCTTCTCCTGTATTTCTTGGCACAAACAAGGTCAGGGGGAATGACTCCCTGGCATCTTTAGAGTTTGTCCCGAGAGCTTTAGCCCCTTCCCAAGGCGAATGCCTCCCTTCTCCTGGAGTCAGAAAGTGTGTTCTCACAATGTTCAGCTTGATGTACACTTTGCCACTCTGTTTTGGTGTTAGCCCAAATCCTTCTTTGTTGATCAGTGAGCTTAGTGTCACCACTGTGATGAGGAGGTTCTCCTTGCTTGCTCAAGTTCACTTTTGTTGGGGTCCCAGATCCTTCTCTGGGGGTCAGTGGGCTTATTACTGCCACAAGGAAGTTCTCGCCGGATGCTTGGTTTCCAATAGTTGGGGTCCCTGAACTGTCTCTGGTGGTCAGTGGCCACTGCGATGATGGAACTCTCCTTGGCTGCTTGGTTTGTACTGATTAGAGTCCGCAACCCATTTCTGGTGGTCAGTGGGTTTATTGTTGCCAATGCAACAAGCAAGCTCTCCTCAGATGCTTGGTTTTATACTAGTTGGGGTATTTGACCTGTCTCTAGTGGCCAATGGGCTTATTGTCACCACTGTGATGAGGAAGCCTTCCTCGGATGCTGCGTATACAAGTGTTAGGGTCCCTGACCCATCTATCTTCCACCCCATGACCTTTCCAGGTTTCTCGGATCTCCTATTACCTTCTGAGGGATTTTGACATGCCACAGGGACTTCCTTGGACTGGGGATCTTCTCTCCAATGCACTGGACTTCTCTCTCCGGTTTCCACAGCAGACTCTGGTCTGCCAACAGTGTTTGAAACTCCCGCTGGTTTCTGCACCTGTTGCATCTCTCGGCTGGGTTTGACAACAAGGTAAATCCTTCTTACATTTTTATAGGAGTTTACATTATTGGAGAATTACAAGAGTCTTTTGTCTGTTTTACTGAGGCAGTCTCTATGCCTCCTCGGGGCTATCTTAGCACTACTGGACCTTAACAGGTTACAATATAGCATCTGAGCACAGTAAGGCATATCTGGTGGTGTACTGGTATGTTGGATGATGGTGCTATTAAAGGAATAAGGTGGTTGTGGCCCAGAATATATGTCCGCATCCCCAAGAGCGGGGCCCTCCCCTGGAAGGCCCTCCCTCAGGTTACCACATCTAGGGGGAAGATTGGTTAGTGGCCACACCACCCTAGCCTTACAGGGAAGGGCTCCCCCATGTGGAGAATTGACGTTATTCAAAGATTCATCACAGGGCCCTTACAAATTACATTGAAAATATATATTCTGCTGCATTAACATCTTTAGTAGAAGTGAAAAAATAAGGTTGGTAGTAACAAAAATGTAATTCTGAAGGGGGGAGTAGTAAAATCAAAAAGTGATAGACGCAAGGATTTCAATGAAACATTACCACTATCATTCCTCTGCACAACATTACATGCCATACTTCTTTAGTATGTCTGTGCCATTACAGAAGGGGGCAATCCAAAAAGTGCAATTCAGTCTCAATTGCTAAACCTTGTACCCTCTGCACTGGAACACAAGCAACCATAGGCATGTTTAGGTCTTGTGGTCTGATGGTCTAGCAGTTTGGGCACGGCTCCCCACAATATTGGCAAGGCTAATGCTGATTTGCAGATAGTAGTATGGAAGGCTGACCAGAGCAATGTCAGTAGTTATTATTGATTCGAAACTTACATCCATCCTTTTTTAGTTTTGCCTACTAGGTGTCCTACTAGGTGTAAGCCAGAACTTTTGCAGTGGAACACAGATAGGATTGAGACATGATGTGAGGAGAAACACACAACCTACTGGCTTGTTTGGTCATTTAGCCACAAAATGACTAGACTTTTCTATGTGAATTTCTATGGCATTACTACCAAATACCTGTCCCTCGCCACCAAAACGTACCCTCTGGGAACTCATTGAGCAAACTCAATCACGAAGTAACACCAATCTTTGCAATGTATAGGACCTAGCAATGTATAGGACCTAGCAGTGTAATATTTATGCATTCTTTTGAGTGTTTAATTACTTAATTGCCTCTGTAAATGAGCTACTGGTGTGATACAAATCTCTTGATGTGTTTCTTCAGCCAGTTGATTTTATAAGCAATATGTGTGTCAATGCCTCTATTCCTTGCACAGGAGTTCTGCCCAAAACAAATCGCAAATCAAGCAGTTTTGTCAGGTGTATAGATATTAGACAGATATTTTCAAGGCAATGCCATCATATGTCCTGGTACTCGCACAGTTCCCCTGCTGTTCCCAGTTTATGGCCAGGTGATACTTTTGTGGCAGTGCCTATCCATGCCTAACCAAATGCTGAAACTGTTGGCTTTGCCAATTCATGTTGGTTTCAGTTTGTCTCCCTATGTGAAAGTGCATCTGCGCAGATGTGGATGCTTTGTTTGCTATGCCTAGGGATTTAAACTGCACCTCACTGAGTTGGTTCAAAAAGGCCCTACCTGAAAATGACAAGGCTAGGATGGCAAGTATGGACTAGTTTCAAATCTTCTCATGAGAACTTACCAGTGGGGTTCCAACCTAAATAGAAGGTATCTTTGTCTGTGTGGAAGCCTAGCCTGAATTGCCAGATCTTTCAATGATTCAAACTGATAAGTACTGACTTGATAACCTCATACTGTTTGAGTTATTTACCAGAGTGTGCATGCAAACAGAATACGTCATGGATATTGTGGGTCTTGTTTGGAAAGTTTGGTGTAAATCCTGGCTGCTGGGTGTTTAGGCAGTGTCTGAAATGGAAATGGTTTGCTGTGGGACCCCACCAGTTATTGGGAGGGGAGCGGGTTGGGAGGATTGCCCACCCCCCATAAACATTTCCCTCTCTGAAGATTATCCTGAATACCTGCAAAATAACACAAGAGAAGAGCCTCTCCTTTAACGTTACGGGCACAGTATGATATATGATATGGCATTTATTACGTGTCTATACACAAGTGTTTCAAGGCGCGAAAGAGATTCACCTTTTAAAACTAAAATACAGTAGTTAAATATTTTCTAAAGAATGCAATCAAAGGTGAATTTAACAAGGGACAAATGCCCATGAAAAAGTCCCCCCCACACACCCCCCCCCGCTCTGCCTCTTTCCCCTTAAACACAAACAGCCAGGGCTGCACAGGCCCTCCCCAGTAAGGTCCTAATCTGTAATGTGTCAAAGAAGCAGATTATTTACAACAGGAAGTGATTAGAGATGCAAAAAGGGAAATGGCAGTGACCATTGCTGTGACACTTTTTCCCTTAAATTATTTAAGCTGTGATTGTTGGGTGATTAGAAATTAAGGAGATGCAGAACAAGTTGTCTGAAACAATGACCTTGTCATGCATCACGTTTCACTAAGTCTCTTATGACTTTTTTTTTTTTTAAAGTACTCACTATTTTCTGTTCTGGAGCGTGCAGGCTTCATTCATGCTTCATTCATGAAGAAAATAAAGCTACAATCATATGGGGTCATTTTCCAAGTCAAGCAGTGTGGAAAAAGTGGCAATAAAAGTATAATCGCCACTTTTTTTGCACTGTGGATTTTGTATAATTTGGCAGGCGAAGTTAGAGAGCAGATGAGACTTAACATGTTTGCCTGTTTTTACATGCCCCCCCTGCCAAATCCGATTGGTTTTCCACCAGCATGCATTTTTATGTTGATAGAACACCAATGGATTCATTCCTATGGAATCCGCCTGACTCACCCTAGTAAAAGCAGGCAGATTAAAAAAGAAACCATTATGGAGGGCACCCACAATCGTTAATTGTGGGAGGGATTTACAATTGTTCAGACTCGTTAGAAAAGTGAAGACCAGAAGGGATATTTACCAGTGTTTTATGCTTTACGTTACCAGTACTTTGCAGAATAAATTCAAATTACATGGAGGGGCCCTTTTGCAAATAATTTTAAATATGAGTGGTCCCCTCCGCGCAATTTAGGATTCAAAGCCAATTGACTCCTTTACCCTTTTTCATCGACCCGTTTCTACAATGATGTATACATTTTCAGGTTGGTTTATCATCTGACTTTTTAAAGTAATTGTTTACAATTGAGCATTATTTTCGGTATTCAAAACCAAACTTCAAAACATTTTTCCCAACTTGAGCTTGGAAGATGTGTGGTCAAGTATCTAAATTTCAAGCTACCCTCGAATTCTGGCTTTACCACTTAACCAAAGCGTGTTATCCTGGACAAATCATTTAATCACACTGTCCATTGCATGCAAAAATCAGGTTCCTATAGAAGTGATTTAATTCACAGTATAAGCTATTTAAAAAAATAGCCTCAATCATGGTTTAATAGATGGGCAGTGCATATTTCAGGGCCTTCCATGTACACACACACGCCTTTCTTTGAAAATATCAGTCCACGTTATTGAACAAACACATTAAACACAAAGCCATCATGGATAATTGCATATCATAACCAGTTTATAAACAATATATACCAGATAATGATGTACAGGGGCATGAAGGGGAGCAAGGGCCCCTCCTCCCTGCCAAGCCCCACCGGGAGTGATAACGGGAAGCCAGAAACCACTCTACCGGCACTGTCTGCCTCCTAATCCCACCATAGCTCTCTCCTGCATGCTAGCATTCCCTTGTGCACTCAACTCAATTAAAATGTTCTGCAAAAATGCAACAAAAGAAATAGAATTTTGTCCCTCGAATTGTCATTTTGTAGGAAACAAAATCTCATATTCCTTGCTTCGGTATTCTGGAGTAGCTGCTGGGAGTAGCCACAGTATTCAGGGTGGCATTGTTGAGCGCCCACCATCTGAGATGGAACAATGACTGGGGGCCTCGCTGCTCAGCCCTCGCAGAGGACGACGAAGCATCAACCTCGATTCTCCCCAACCAGGACAAGAAAGACATGGTTGTTGATTTTTGGTGTTGGTGGGATTGGAGTTAAATGGGAATGGTGGTCAGGGGGACCGGACCTGATTGAAGGTTACTAGGGGGTGAAAGGTGAAAGTGAAGTGGTTATAATAGAAACAGGAGGAGCAGATGGCAAGTAAAGAGAGGTAGATTGATGATGCAACATTATTTTCCTTGGTTCTCTTTTGCTCAATACTGTTTTTTTATACAGCTGAGCAAATGTATTTTCCGGATCTGGAAAGGGATTTTTCTGGATCACGGATCTGGGAAATCTGGATTAATGCCAGGACTTTGTTTAGGGTACTCATACACTCTCACCCAGTAGAAATTGGACCCCCCTGATCACAAACCTTGCCCACCGAGATGAAAATTCCTTGAGCCGGTCCTGCTCAACCTACAGCCCCAAGATCATAGATACGGGCGGGCTGTAAAAGAAAACATTTTTAACAGCGAATCACGGCTGCTACCCGAAGCTTGCGTCCTACCAATTTAGTGAAAAGGACTCACGATTGGGAGAGGTAACGTCCTCGAGCGATGCCAAATGTAAGAGGCATGTACAAGACGGTGCCATGCAACATGCTCAGTTCCATTATGAGGAGGAGAAAGGGGGTGGTGGGGTGGCAATGGAGAGGGGAAAAATAGAGAGAAAGAGACGAAGGCGGAAACAGACGGCACCACAGACGAATATAGGAAGACATGTCACTTTCAGCTTTGTCAGCTTGCAATGCAATGAAGCAAAGTGGCACCGTATTTCCTTTCAGATATGAAGTATCCTCACAACATCAGTCTTCCAGGCATCAATCAATTTTTGTTACTTTGTAAAATAAAGTTGCTGCAGAGTGTCTCCTCGCCACATTTGAGGGTTTCTTACGGGGGCTAATTTACATACGGTCCCATTTTTCAAGGTGCTTCAGGTTTACTTCAATGTTTTATATAAAATGTGTTCAAAGCAGGCGACCACAGATTTTTCTAAAGTGTAACAACTGCTCTTCCTCAAACTTTGTTCATACTGCTTGAATACATTAACCAGGCATTGTCAACAAATATGTATTGCGGTGCTCGCAGCACAGTCCTTTGAAATCACAGACATAGTATATGAACAACATTTGCTTGACACCTCAGCCCTATTTGAGGAACAGGATGACGACAGCTGCCTGTTCTTGGAGCAACATTTTTTATGGCAGAAATTGTAGGCACGCGCTTCATAAGGAATTATGCAGTGGTGAAGAAAATACTGTGCAACGTCAAAGTGGGTCTAGCTATTCATTCTTGTCGGATGAAGTGTGTCTATCCTACGATGCTCACAGACACTAATTATGCACCAGATGCAATCCAAGGTAAAAGGCCTTTTAAATTGGAGGCAGCATGCAGCAGATACCCAGAACATGAATGTCTGGCTAAATAATGTCATGTCAACTGGAATCCTGTTTGGGATTCTTTTTCAGAAGTTGGACTTAATGCAGCTAACAGGGGTGCCTTGGTTGGGTCAAATTCAACTTTTGATCAACCAAATACTGCTTTGCTTCCTTGTTAGTAACAGTTTATTTTTTTTTCTTGGGGTCTGTACCCAACAGTATGAAATTTCTACAAATCATTCCTATGCATGTATCTCCTGACCCTACCTGTGCCAATTCGACTGTGCATGTATTGCCAAGTAAACACTTTGTTTTCCTTGGAAAACACTGATTTGTTCGAATTATGCACTTTAGCAGTAGGTGTATCACACTAATTCATTTAGAATACAGCATAATAGGATCATTACTTCACTATCCAGTAGTAGAAACATGAAATGCCAGCACACGAGCATCTGCTTACCTGAGCACAGCCACTTCATTTCTGAAGGCCTGAAACTGTTCAGGGGTTGGATCTGTGACTTTTAGAATCTTCACAGCAACGTCTCCTACAAACACATAATAAACAATTGCATAAAATATCCTTTATCCAAAGTTCATCTCCAAATTTCATAGCCTGCTTTAGATAGTCATTACAGTAGAAGGCTAAAAGGAACGTGCAGCATTAGTGAACAATCGGAAGTGTCCTCATGGATTTGGACTCTCGGGCTATAGCCATACTACTTCATGAAATGATCAGAACCAGTAAGGAACAAGTTACTTACCTGTAACTATTGATCTCCAGCATGGCTCTTACATGGATTCACGTGATTTGAATATTCAGTCATCAGGCAGGGAATCCTCTGTAAAATAAAGAATTTTAGCTTTCAGCTAAAACTGCATTGTCGATTGTATAGCCTATTGCTGTCCCTTTGGGTCATACTGCCCCAACCAATGACACTCGTCCTCCTTAGCTCCCACACCTTGTGGCCATCCTCAGATTTGGTCATGCACGTAAAGTTGCAGCAGTACCAAAGAAGAGCCACAAAGGGCAAGAAGGGAGGGTTCGCATGTGAATCCAGGTAAGACCCATGCTGGAGAACTAAAGTTACAGGTAACTTGTTCCTTCTCCAGCATGGGGTCTTACAATGAAATCACATGCTATGAATACGATTACACAGAAGTACATAAACAACCACGGGAGTGGCAAGGCTCAACAGAAGCAATAAGATTTCACCCTGGAACACACTTACCTCAAGAAAACGGGTTGCGAAACACTGCTTGTCCTACACAAGACTCCTCCCTGGAATCCCCATCAACACAGTACAATCTTGTGAAGGTGTGAGAAGACCTCCATGTAGCAGCCCTGCAGATATCCAGCAGGGGAACACCAGAGGGGAACGCCGTCGTAGATTAGATTGCCCTGATGGAAAGGGCCCTCAGTCTACCTGGCGACGGCCGGTTGACCAGCTGATGGCAATGCATAATTATTATGTTATGGTATTTGTTGAGCATGGACCTAGCACTGAGAAGCTCTGGAGTACACATAGGTATGCACCAATACAGATACATAACGGAGCACTTTACAGAGGTGTACAACATTACATAAGTATAACAGAGAGCTTTTCAGTGGCAACAGAAAAGATATACAGCAGGGGGTTAGGCTACAGAGGCGGTGTGCAGCTGTAACGGGTCGTGGGGAGGAGAAGGGCGACATGATGACCTAGGTGTGGAGGAGAGACTCCTTTTAAGAGGTGGGGCTTGAGTTCTTTTCTGAATTGTAGGAATGTAGGGGAAAGAGTTTGATGCTGACGGGGAGGAGGTTCCATAGTCTTGGGGCGTAGGCAGAGAAGGCTTGTTTTCTGGTACTTTCCTTTTTTGCAGCCTCGGATTTGAAGTCTGTACATGCCCTTGCTTCTGGTGGTGCGCTGTCCGCCGGAGATGCAGAGTTTCTCTGTGAGGTAGCTGGGTAATGCCGAGGGCGACTTCCTTATAGATGATGCAAAAAGACTTGAAGGTGATTTGTGCAAACCAGTGAAGGCCGATGTGGGCCGGCGTGATGTGGTCTACACCCTTGATGAGGCTTGTTGTCGTGTGTAGGACACTTCTCAGGGGCACAAGGGAGAATAATGGAAGGCTTTTGAGGAATGCATTGCCCCCATCCAGGTGGGATAGAACCAGTGCTTGAACAGTGGATCTAAAGCTGTCTGCAGGGAGGAAGGACTTCACTTTTCGCAGCAGGAAGAACTGATACCAAGCTGTCCGAGTGTGTGTGTCTTGAAGAAGAGGTGTTTGTTGATGTGGAACCCAAGGGCCTAGGCACAGGAGGTTAGCTTGGGTGTGAAGCCCTCAGAGTTCATGGTTGATAGCCAGGTCTGTATGTCTGGGTGTTCGGTGTTGTTTGTGAGAAGTAGTAATTCAGTCTCGGAGGGGTTGAGCTTCAGGTATGCACTGGACATCCAAGACTGGATCAGCAAGAGGCAGGTTTTGAGCCTATGGAAGTCCTTGATGGAGTCGCTCTAGAGGTATATCTGTGTGTCGTTGGCGTATTGGTGGATGTGGATGTTGTCTGTGGTTAGGAGGGCTCCCAGCAGCACCATGTATAGAATGAAGATCATCAATGGGGAGAGGATAGAACCCTGCGGAATTCCATAGTCGACGGTAGCATTGGCCATCTTGAGGAGTCCATCTGAACAAACTGTTTGCGGTAGGACTTGAACCAGCGTACGACAAGGTTGCTGATCCCAATACTCCAATTTAGGGTGTCGTTATCGCCTGGTGGTCTACTGTGTTGAAAGCAACCGAGAGGTCGAGTAGAAGCAGGAAGCAGTGGTGGCCTTTGTCAGGGATGCTGAGGGCCTCGACAACCACCTGTATGGTTACTGTCTCTGTGCTGCATCTGGGTCTGAATCCGGATTGGTAGGTTTGGAGGAGATTGTTGGTGTTGATGTGTTGCTGCAGTTGTGCGGCTACCACTTTCTCGATCTTTCCCAGGAAGGGAAGATGGGTGATGGGGCGATAGTTACCAAGGTTGCTGGGATCCAGAGTCGGTTTCTTTAGTAGAGGGAGCATTTGTCCTGTTTTTTGGGTCGCTAGGAAGGTGCCTTGTGTTAGGGAGCTGTTGATGATCTCCAGGTAGAGAAGGAGAGCTTCTGTGGGGAGGGGGTCTTGTGGATGGATGCTGGGAGGAGGTCAACTGTATACGATATGACTTAGGGCAGCCAGGATTTCTACCAGGTCCTCTGTCGAGAGGGTCTTGAATGTCCAGGCTGTGGAGATATTGGGACATAAGGTGGGTCTGTGGATGCAGATCTGATGTCTATGTGCTGGAGAATAGTGCTGATTTTGTTGACGGTGTTGATGACGGTGGATTTTTCGATGTGGTATGGGATGGTTGGGTAGCAGGTTGACTGCGTGCTTGACCGCTTTGAAGAGGGCTTTGCTTGTGGTGTCGGCTTCTGCTATGGTATTCGAATAGTAGGAGTCCTTGGCTGTGTTGATTAGTTGTCAGCGTGGTGCTCGGCGTTCCTTGAGGAGCGCCAGGTTTTCTCTCATTTCCTGATGCAGCTGTAGAGCCATCTGGAGATGGATGCTTTAGATAGGGCCTTCCCATGACCCACGTTTCCAAAGTTTACAAAAGCTGAGAAGTCTTCGAAAGTCCCTTGTGCGTGCAACATAGAATTCCAAGTCATGCGCCACATCCAGCAAATGCAAAGACCTTTCAGCAGTTGTAGAAGGGTTTGCAAAGAAAACAGACAGTACTAAAGGTTAGTTTAAATCAATGATAGTATCTTTGGCATGATGATTAATGCCTATTTTATATTTTTAAAGTGCCTTTAGTCACTAGAACTTTATATTGTGTACCTTTCTGACTTTGTGTTCAATTGAGTTATGTTAGCCTTTATAAATACAGCACTTTGCCTTAAACAGTATTAGCAGCAGTACGATTTAAAGCAGAGGCTGTTTTCCCCCTGCACGTACTCCTAGGCAGTCCAGGCTACAATCCCCAGCAGGAATGTAGTCCGGAAAAAAATGTTTGGGGCGCCGGCACGCACGAGCCAAGCAAGTCTGTGTCAGACGACGGACTAGGCTGGAAGCTCTGCCAAAACTTTCCTGCATTGCTGCTGCTCCAGTACCAGCTACTATGGGCTTGTACCAGGTTCTCAGGTCAATTGAGGCAGAAAAACAGAAATCACTGGGTCACGAGCGCTCCGATACTTCACTACCCTCGAGAAACAAAGGTTAGAACTTTGGGGATGGATCAGTTGTTGCGCCACCCTCTTTTCCCCCCTACCCCTCTCCATCCCCCCTGTGTCCACCTGTTCTCTCATCACCACCTTACTTACCAGTTTGGGCACCACAGCTGTTCACATGGGGGAAAAGCGAACCACAACAGGGACTTCATAAAAACCAATGCATTACTCCGCCCAATACGTCCATCATGGGGGGTGGTCTGCATACTGTTCAACCGGTCCGGACTGACTCTGTGTCCAACACTGGTCTCAGTACCGGTTGGCAGGAGGAAAATGGCGACCTCAGGGGCCAGGAGGTTATAGCTGCAGACACCTGTTCAGTTGGGCCATTATGCCACCTCACCTATCCTGCCTCTTACTTAATACCCGCTCTATGATCAAACATTCCGTAGAAATAGCAGCACACATCGAAGAGTATGACATCAACATCTGTGCCTTTAGCGAGACTTGGGCACACAGTGCTGCAGGCCCTTCGCTCAACCTAGCAGTTCCAGAAGGATATTTCATGCTGAGAACAGATAGGGCATCCGGGAGGGGTGGTGGAGTAGCATTGACTTTTAAATCCCACATTACCATTTGGGGTAAATCAACTGCAGAGACCATCAATCTACTATTGATATACAGGCTTCCATCCCACGTCGAGGACTTTCCCACTGCGCTATCTAACCATCTTATAACATGTCTCAAACCACTCTCTAGTTTCATCGTTCTAGGTGATTTCAACTACTGGCTTGGCCATCAAGATGACCCAAAAGGGGCAGACATTGAGTCCACCTTGCACTTGCTGGGTTTCACCCAATATAATCGCTACCCTTCGCACAATCTTGGACATACTCTCGATTGGATAGCAGCAACCAACGTGTCTATAACAGACCTGACCACCATGCCCTGCCCATGGTCAGATCATTATTTTGGTCATTTCGTTATCCGCTCTGTCTTCCCTGTTAAACATAAAAGTAAAACACTTCCCCCATTTAAGGGTCGCAATCCCAAACTGCTCACTTTGGAATAAATCTCCCCTCTGATCACTCACCTGACTAATGAAACTAACTTAGTTCAGGAACTTGCTACTAATCTTATGGGAACCTTTGAGGACATCACTAACAAGCTAGCTCCAGAGAAATTGAGAAAACACAAACTAGCTCCCCCTAATAAATCTTGGTTTACACCTATGTTACGCAAACAGAAAGTGTTTATGCGTAAACAATGCTAGAGCTGGAAAATTAACCATTCCCCGGATCTGCTTTTACCCTACCAAGTGGCAGCCAGAGCATATAAAGCCGCCATATTGGAGGCTAAAAAGAGCTTCTTCAATGATAGGATTACCGCAGCTAGGTCAGAGACCAGAGAGCTCTTTAAAATTCTCAAAGAGCAAGAACTCACACCTACCCTTGAGGTAGATAAAGTAGTAAAAGATAAAGCATGGTGCCAGGCCATTCATGATGCCACGAGTACCAAACGTGAGGGCATCAACGCCAAAATTAGTCTGAAAAAGGCTAATACACAGGAAAAACAGCACCACTGAATGCCAGGATCCCATCAGATGTCCCACGATCACTGAATTCTCATTTTCAGCTATCACGCTGGAGGAATTGACTGAGGTAGTGAATCACTTGAAAACAACCAGCTATCATCATTAAAACATGCTAACCCACACTGTTAACGGCTATTCTCCAGTTTGTGAATGCATCCTTCAGAGAGCACTGTTACTGATGTACTAAACGCTCATGGGTGACGCCTCTAATTGAAGAAATCTAGGCTGCCGAAAGAGGACCCACTGAACTACAGGCCCATCATGAACTCTGCCTTCCTGATGAAATTCTTGGACAGGTTTGCATATATACAAATAGCCAAACGCATAGAAAGGCACCCCATTCTTAATTGCCGTCAATCAGGTTTTAGAGCAGGGCATAGCACCGAAACAGCCCTACTAGAACTAAAATCTAGGCTCCTATCCAACATGGACAAGGCAGAGGCCACCATGCTCATGCTGCTGGACCTCTCAGCTGCATTTGACCTGGTCGACCACACACTGTTGGTTACCAGGCTCGAACAAGTGGCAGCATTTTCCCCAGAATCTTCGCGGTGGGTAGCTTCCTTTCTTAAAAATCAGGTTAGTTGCGTCTGCTCAGGCATAGCTGAAGCAGATACAATTCCGATTGAATATGGAGTCCCGCAGGGAGCAAGCCTTTCGCCCAGTTTTTATAACATCTTTACTGTTCCCTTCTTCTCTATGCTGGTGCAATGAAACATTTGGTTTACCAAATTTGCGGATGATACGCAATGTGTCATCCCCCTGACCGGAAACCATACTCAAGATGAAAAGTGTATAAATAATGCCTACACGTGTATTGAAAATTGGATTGTGCAAAATGGTCTTGCACTAAACATAGCTAAAACTGAGCTTCTGATTGTGGGCACTCCCAGCCGGATCTCCAAGTTAGATCCCAGATACAGCAACTTCCAGCTTGGGGAAGTCAAAATTGACACCCTCAAGAAAGTCAAGTCTTCAGGGGTCATTCTTGACCAACATCTCTCCATGAAAGATCATGTGGGAAGTGTGGTATCGGGTGTGGCGCACACCTTCGTCCTATGATCTCCCAGGCAAATGAAGAAACTTTGGCCAGAGCCATATTGGGAGCCAAAATGGATTACTGTTGGAGTCTGTTGACTGGCATTAGCAAAACGGAAATAAATAGACTGGAAGTTATCCAGAATGGAGCAGTGAGTGGTTGCAGGTCTAACCAGACATGACCACGTTACACCGGCCAGAAGAGCTTTACACTGGCTCCACGTAGGTGTCAGAATCCAATATTGCCTATCACTCATTACCTTTAAGAGTCTTTTGGGTATTATGCCCCGCTACTTGAATGAACTTATCTTGCCAAAGACCACCTCTCGATCTTTAAGGTCGCAGGAGATCAAAATGCTTATGATCCCGAAAAGCAAATACATGAAAGCTGAAAAAGGAGCCTTGGCCATTGCAGCTCTGACAGCCTGGAATTCTTTGCCATTAGACCTCAGGCTGGAAACCAAACTTGAGCTTTTTAAAAGAAAGCTTATAACTTATCTGTTTGATTAAGGTCCCCTTCTGCTTTAGTCTGACTTCCCTGGACTGTCTCCTTCTTGTTCTCTGTTGTGTTAGGTCTTGTCCGCGCCATCATGCCTACGGGTTCATTGCTGCGCATTATAAATCTATTAAAGTAAAGTAAAAAGTCCTTAGAACCACTTTCACTGGGTGGAACAACAAATATGGAGACTTACATGGCAGCCTGTATTTCACCGACCCTCCTGGACGAGGCGATAGCCACTAGGAAAGCAGTTTTCCAAGGAAGAAACTTCAAGGGGGCCCAATGCATAGGTTAAAACTGCTACCCCATGAGCTTGGAGAGCACCACATTAAGCTCCCACGCAGGAGCCTTCACTGGTGGAAAAGTCCTGAAGAAGCCCTTGAACTCTTTGACAAGTTTATACAACCATAGGGAGAACTTGCCTGGAGTCCGGGTGCACCAGGAGATGACGGCCAGGTGTACCTTGACTGATGCAAGTGCCAGGCCACCCTTGGCAAGCGAGAGCAAGTAAGGAAGAAGCTGTGGTGCCATAAGGCAACATGGAGAGATCATCTATGACCGGCACCATACTGCAAAACGTGTTCACATGTGCTTGTAACAGGCAAGTGTAGATGGAGCCCTGGCCTTCGCCAGAATGCTCTTCCATAGGGCAGCGAGTAGTGCACAAACTCTAGGACTGCAGGAGCCAGGCTGCTAGGCTCAGAGATGCGGAATCGTGGTACAGGATAGATCCTCCTTTCCTGGAGAGCAGATGTGGGAGAGGAGGCAGTCTGAATGCTGGTGCCACTGAAAGGTGGAGGAGATCTAGGTACCAGATCTACCTGGGCCACGCCGGTGCAATGAGGATCATCTTGCAGTGGGATAGCTTGTGTGTGTTGATCACACATAGAAGCAACGGTATTGGCTGGAATGCATACAGTGACCAGCCTTTCCATGGGATCTGCTGGGCATCCTCAAGACTCTTTGCTTGTGGGAATCTGGTGGGAAACCGCTGGCACTTAGTGCTGGTCGCTGTAGCAAACAAGTCGACCTGAGGCTGGCCCATTTGCTGTAGATCGGAGACACCCGAGTTTGATGGAACTGCCACTAGTGGTAGGACCACAGCTCCCGTCTGATAAGAGTCTGCAATGGTGCTTTGAACGGCTTCCAAGTGGAACGGGAATAGAAACATCAGCTGAGCAATCCCAGTTCCACAGGTTCTGTGCCTCCAGGGAGAGGACGGGAGATCTCGTTCAGCCCTGGTTCCTGATGTAATACATGGTGGTGGGGCTGTCTGTGAAGATCCTAACCACCTTTCCCAAAAGCTGTGGCTTGAAAGACTTGAGCCCAAAAACTGCCTGCCGTTCCAGGACGTTAATATGCAACGTCTTCTCTTCTGGGCGCCATAGTCTCCTGACATACAGTCGGCCCGTGTTGGCGCCTTAACCCTCCAAAGACGCATTGGTAGTGACCATTTCCTGATGTGCTGAGGTCCTGAAGGGAGCCCCCACCTCAGGGCTTTCCTGAACGTTTGAGGACTATCCTATCGTTCCATGAGCCGGAGGTCTGCTTCCACCTGGCATGCATGAACACAAGGTCTCATGTGCAACCTGCGATGAGGGACCAGATGGATGCAGGAAGACCTCATTCTCAACAGGAATTTGATGAACCAGACTTCCAATGGAGGATTGCCTTTGGATTTTTCTTAGGACGGCATGTATTCTTGCCTCTGATGGGGCTGCCATGCACAAAACCTTGTTCAGTCAAGGCCACAGGAACAAAGCATCTTGGGACAGCACAATGCAGGATTTGGAATAGTTTATGGAGAATCCCAGAGAGGTTAGAATCTGGACTGTCTCTCTATATTGCGCCGGCTGGGCGTGAGAACGACACAGGACCAGCCAACCATCCACGCAGGGGTAGAAATACACTCCCTGCCAATGAAGGAACGCCACCACTGGGGCTAGGCATTTGGTGAACACTCAGGACCGATTTGTGGCTGATGTTTTGGGTGAATGGGCTGTGGCAATATGCATCCTCCAGATCAAGCGTCACAAGGAAATCTCCCTATTCCAGTTGGCGGAGCATGTGCTGTAACATGACCATCCTGAACTTTTGGGACTTAAGGAATATGTTGAGACAATGCAGGTCTGGGATGGGCCACCACCCACCTCACTTCCTGCGAACCAGAAAGTATCTGCAGCACATGCCAAAGGCGCATGGGGACAGGTTGTATTGCCCCTTTTAGCAGCATGGCCTGAATTTCATGTACGAATTGGCCTCTGTGCTGCTCTCGTCTCATCACAGGAGGAATGTGGGGGCACTTGTCTTGGAACTCCAGAGCGTTCCTGCTTGATGACGTTGAGCACCCAGTTGTCTGGAGATGTTGTGCCACATGTCGACACACAGATAGCTGGCCTCCCACTGGGGCACCTGCGTCCTGGTTGCTTGCAGACAATGATGCTGGGTACCTCCACTACAGGCATGGGAACGGCCTGCCTCTTTTGTTGCAGCGTGCAGAGATAGTGTGCCATATCTGTGTCTGCCTTGATGGTGAGAAGGGACTCGTCCACTGCGCTGTCAAAAAGATTGTCCCTGTCAATAGGCATGTCGGATACTTTGGCTTGGACATCTTGCCTGAGGTTTGTGGCCCTGAGGCAACCTGGATGGCGTAGGGCGACCCCGTTGCCCATCTGCCTGAAACCAGAGTCAAGGGCAACCATGAATACATGGTCAGATGCCTCTTCCTCCTTCTGGAAGATAGCCATGGCCTCTGCCTTGTCCTCTGGCAGGAAATCGGAATGGGTCCCAACGTGTACCAGAGTTCTCTGTCGTATGCGTGCAAGGATGGCTAGGGCATTGGTGGCCTTGACTGTAGACACAGCAGTGGTTCCAGCTGCATCAAGCTTCCCCCCCTTCAGGTCAGGAGGGACTGAGCAAGAGGTTGATGCATTAGACTACTTTGTCCTCGCAGCAGCAGAGTCTGGCTTTGGATGGTCTCGGAAGCATTTAGGAGCCATATTCAGGACCCTATATTTCTTCTAAAGCCTTTCCTTTTTAGTAGGCGAGCAAAAGGGTTTTTACATCACCACCAGTCCATCCTTCCAGAAGCGGGACAGAGACCACGGTCTTTCTGGAGGATTCACAGCAGTGGAAAAGGAATCCCTCCATTTTCCCCAAAACCAGACTGAATAGCATACAAACCTGTAAGCATCTTTCTAATGCACGTTTCCACTTCGTTTCACATGCTTTGCATAGGCTGACATCTAGTGGTTGGTGTTGAATATTACACGACTTTTTTCGAAATCAAAAAGGAACGTCGATGGGGTATGTTTGTAATACTATCCCTACTGTGATGTGTAGTACCAATGGGTCTTTCATGCGTCTAAGTCTTCGGATTGTTTTTTCCGCCATTGTGCTGGTCCCAATTCACACAATTTGTTTCAGAGTAATTGCTAGTCATCAAGCCTTTCATACTTAATTATATCAATCATAACTCTTCACATCCCGCCTTTAACAGTTAATACAGTTTAAATGCAAAGTTGGATCATTTCAGTTCCTAGGCAACCACCACTGTAGAATGCAATACATTGTGAAGCCACAAGATGTTTCCATCAAATCTATTTGAGGAGCATACTAAAATAAAACTAAAAAAACCTAGGAGACTTGAAACATGCCAACTCATGCATCTTATTAATACCAAGCTAATCAATAAATGTTTGAAGTCTCAAGAGAAAACTATAGCTTCCACTTATTGGTTCCAATTATTTGAGTATGCTGTTTGGATAGAGTCCCTTTCTCGGAGGATACTTCCACTTGTTCACTGGACAACTTGGGCATTGTCCACTCCTCAGGTACTTATGCTGTCCTTTCTCTCCCTCCTGGATCAATTCTCCATCAAAAAAATCTGGTGCATGCATCTTGATGCCTACCGATGTTTAACACTGTTCACAATTACCAGCCAACGTACTTACCAACTTGGAGGACTGCGCTTGATTTCCCCAACAAATCTGCACTACACAACTGAGCCGATCTGCCATTCAGAAGCGAGTAGTACGTTGGCAGCCTTTCAGTTCTATGGGCTGCATGCATCGTAACTCTTACACTATGCAAATGCCATCAGGCAGGAATTGCATATGGAGCATCCACATTCATAAAAATAAGCAATTACTTTGCAAGCTACTCTGGGGTTGACACTCAGGTTCTAAAAATTCAAAGAATGTCTTTCATAATAGTTCATAATATTATAAAAATGTGAGGGAAAATGCAGCGAGGTCTGTGCCAAGATGCATGCTGTACAAATATAGCTCTATGTCTTAAGAAGGTACAATTTGTAGTTCCTTGTTTATTTCAACTCTTGCAAAACGATTTGTAAACAATTTGGAAAACGCAGAAGCCTTTATTAAAACCAGCAGTTATAAACGTTTTTCTCAACCTTGTGTTCTGGGTGTGAGAAGGGCCTCCACCCACAACAAGGTAGCAGGTATTCCCACAAGTCCACCTTACTCTCCCAGTGTTAAATGTGGTGGAGCACTCAAAGTCAAAACGTTAGAATGGGAGCATGCTGGTTAACGGTACAAGATAACATTTAATAAAGTTCAAAAATGCAACGTGCACACATAATATTTAACATATATCTTTATATATGAACAAGGTTTGGCTTTTAACAAAACTGGTTTTATTGGCGACTCCTTTTCCGGTTGCTGCTTGACCTTTGTAGGATTGTAATATGTGTACTATTGCATAAGCTCAATTAGACTGTTGCGTCTCAGCGAGTAAGGCAGTAGAAGCTAAAAAAACACCAAAAAACTAAAAAGAACACAACTACTCTTAGAGACCTGCGCCAGTTAGATTTATATGTCAAATATTTTATTGGAAAAAGCATCACAGTGTGCCCCTAACGATGACACATGTTTCGGCATAATCCTGTTTCAAATCAGGGCATGTAGCATTAATTAAATTGATAACAGAAAACTTTGTATAGATGCATTGTGTCAAACCATAAAGTCATGCGTGTACACATTCCACAATATTCAATCGGAAATATAAATATACATTTGTGTGACAGATAATGATGGGTGGGTATAAGGGAGGATTGTTATGAGGTTGGAAAAGAGAAAATAACAAAAACAAAAGGAAATGAACGTAAGTTGCTAATATCTCACAGGCCTTTGCTTTCTCCATCTTACTCCTTCTGGGATTTTCCAGGTGGATCCTAGTGTAATTCCCCAAGGGCATTTGGGCTGTGGTGCCTTTTAACCGTTTCGTTCCTTGGCCTCCTTCCACTCTTGTTCCTGTCCTTACTTTGCACTCCTCTCTCCCTACTATCTCAATCCCTCCTCTTCCCGCTTTCTGCTTTCTTTCCCTCCTTCTGTCCCTCTCTTTCTTCCTCCGGTCTATCGTTCTACTCTCCTTTTCTCTCCACTCCATTATGCTTGTCACTCCACACTCGTCTCTTCTCCCTTCTATGCTTCAGCCTTGAATCCCCTCTTCTCCCTATTTCCACTTACATTCACCTCTCACTCATCCACATTTCTCACACCTATTCTTCTACTAACCTTCATTCACTCCTCTCGCTCACCATACACTCATTCATACCCACTCATGCATCACTTTTGACACTCTCTCCTTCACCTCCACTCCCTTGCCCTAACCCTAACAACCCATACTCCCCCAGTTCGGTTTGTCCATTTTTTTTTATTATATTTTTATTTGGTTTATTACAAACCTTTAAAAAGCGAAAAAACACATCATCAATACTCATTGCACATTTTACAATCTGTCCTGACAACACGGATAGTCCCCCTTTTTTGTTTTTCCTTTAAAAGAATGATTTTTCCACTACAGCATTTGTTACTTAAGACAGTTCATCACCAATTTAGGTCACAGACAAGAGTTTCCGGGAGAAGATAGCTTCTAAGAAAAAAGTCAAGGCTATAGTAAGCCTTCTGTCACTTTCATCAAAAAGAACTTGCCACCAGTCCTCGAGACTCAATGATGGACGTGCATTGCTGAATTTCCCCAGGTGATTGCATCTTTCACCAGATAAGGCTGGGCATGTCATTATTAGATTAAGTGATTCTTCCGATTCATTACACAGTCTACATAATTCCGGCATGGTAGCATTGTTCACCCATAGGCTAGAACGTTCTCTCGTCTGAAAAGCATTGAGATGAAATTTCATATACATTTTCCTTCGGCGTATATCCGGAAATTTCACTAAATAGTTTTGAATTTCATTAACACTTTCAGCGGAGGCACATTCTTCATTATGCAATGTTTTTGGCATTGCTCACTCGTTAAAATCCAATCTTGTCTCCACAACTTTAATTTAACGTGGTTAGGATTTGTCTGCAGAGTGCGAGTGTCAGTGCCCAATTCCTTCAGGATCTTCTTAGAACGCTCTACATGGAAAAAACAGACACTATCGTCGTTTGATTCGCCAGGGTCAGAATCTCAAATTGGGGTTTTTGGGAAGATAGTGTTATTTTTCGGTACAGGTTAAGCGTAGACCAACAGACGCTTGCATTGAGTGAAATCAGACTGAGCTCATGCCTGATGCAGGCTGTTGGAGTACCCCGTGGAAGAGATAAAACACGTGACCAAAACATATTTTCCAATTGGTTCCATAAACCTGCTGAGCACCCAAGAGCACACTCCGTTCCATATAGAAGAGCAGGTACAGCTTTCTGTTTACAGAACGCTAACACCGGTAGAAGCGAAAATTTGCCATATTTTTTGTTGAGCCAAGTCGCTTGATTTGATAGTTTCTTACATTTCGTTTTGATGTTGCTGACCCGATGGTGCATCGTTTATGTTCGAATTAAACACAGTACCCAAATATTTAATTTCAGATGTAGTGGTTAGCAGTTTGTCACCCAAGTACCATCGAAATTTTTGTCGGGTTCGTGCGTGGGACCCTTGTAGCTTTTGCAATACTATGATCTCAGATTTAGTAGTGTTAATAACCAAGTAATTATTTTTCACGTATTTTTGAAGGGCATTCAAACTGCGTTGTAAACCAATCAGCGTTAAATCGATCAAAATAAGGTTGTCTGCATAAATCATATGGCCAATATGACAACCATTGATTTTCGGGGGAAATGAGGCAGCTTCCTTCAAAGTTTGATCCACATCTGACAAAAAGAGATTGAAAAGGATTGCTGCCAGGGGGCAGCCCTGTTTTACCCCACAAAATGTCTGGATGGCCTCAGACAGTCTACCAGATTTATCCAGCCTAATACGTATGTTTGTATCGGTATGTAGATCTTTAATGGCAAGGATTAAGCTGGCAGGACAGTTCCATTTGGACATCTTTTCCCATAGTAATTCGCGATTAATACTGTCAAAAGCGTGGGATAGATCAATGGATGCAATATAAATGTTTCCACCAACTTGGAGGTTGTTCATTTTCAACAAATTAATTAACAAAAGGTTAAGACTACAGCCAACACCTTTAATGAACCCAGTTTGTCGGATGTCTGTGTGATTGCTAGATAATGACCATCTCCGTAGATCTCGCTGTAGAAAAGTTGCATAAATCTTTCCAAAGACATCGAGTAAGGCAATGGGTCGATAATGACTAGGATCTAAGCGATTGCCTTTTTTAAAAATTGGCACGATAATGGCGCTTTTCCAAGTGGTTGGTGTTGTAGCAGTAAGAGCAATCTTGGTAAAAAGATCGTAGCAGAAGTCGGTCCATTCCACAGGGTTTTGTTTCAAGGTGAAATTGGTCAGACCATCAGGCCCAGGGGCTCGAGATGACCTTAATTTAGTAATGGTCTCCAAGATGTCGGATTTCTCAAATTTTAGGTCCCAACGGTTCAACTCTGGCACTAAAGATCTTTTGGTATCGCCTTTGGAACTATAGAGTAATGTATAATGATTAATCCAGCTTTCCTCTGATACCATATTTTCTTGTAGGGCGTCTCGAGGAGCACTAAGATTATTTACAAGGTTCCAAAAGTCTCGGGTATTTTTATTTACCAGTTTTGACATCATGGCTTCCGCATCAAGTTGGAGCAGATGGGCTCGATGCCGTTTTAACCAGTTTTTGTATGATTGCTTTATTTTTTTCCTTTGCAAGGTGGACATACTGGTTGAATCTCTTGGACATCGTGTAATCTCCATTCTCATTCGGCGTTTACGTTTCAAAATATTCAAGTCAAAGACATGGGATCGTTGAAACGTTTGACTTCTTGGTCCCTTGTTAGTCTCTTTAAATTGTGTTAGTAAGTGCCGATATTCAATTTGATTCGGTTCTTTTAGGAATGCTTGATTTATGTTTTTAACCTCTTTATTTGCTAAACGCAGACGGATCCTGTTGGATTCGACAGAAATATCGTGTCCCCAATGAGCAACTGGCTTATCATATGCGGAAATTACCAATTTCAATAAGTTATGATCACTTTCTTTTTTTCCACCACCTGAAGTGACTGCACTCTAGCATGAAGGTCATCAGAAACATAAAAATAGTCAAGATTAGATTTCTGAGCCGTCCTTTTCCAAGTAGGTTCCGCAGGGATGTCTCCAGTAGTACATCCATTAAGCATCGACATTCCTCGCGCAGACATCTCTGCAACCCACAACAAGACATCATTTTGGGTAGTGCTTGTCGCATCCATTGTCCTAGTCTGTGCTTTTAGGCAATCGATATTTAAATCCCCGCACAAAACAATTTTAGGAGACAGTTCATTTTCATAGATGGTATCAAGAAGGGTTGAAATTTGATCAATAAACATATTTGCACTAGACGCTTGATGTTGCCAATACACGTTAATGTTTGATATTAAGTCCACGGGACATTTTGCTTTGTTCTCTAATCTAACCGATACAAATTGAAGATATGGTGTTATATTTCTACTCTCTTTGATTTGATACCCAGAGCTTTTCCTTATCATAGTGAGCAGATCGGCCATAGGTCTACCTCGTTTGTTCTGGATCGCAGGATTTAAGGCCACTTCGAACTCATCACATAGCGGAGACTCTGATAGCCATGTCTCCTGGATACACACAAAGTCCAATCCCATAAGCCAGGAGTGTGAAAACAAGTGGCTAAACCCACGAGAGTTCCATAATGCTAGTGTTACAAAAGTTCGTTTTCCAGGTTTTAGGCATTAGCTTCGTTGATTATTAGCCAAGGATTTGGCAATCCAATCCCAATCATTCGACTGTGTAGGGCCGACTGCAATGACCTCCGTAGCGCTGTTATTGTTTGCAGCAGATCCGACACAAGAAAAGGTTATTTGAATTTGTTCACTCATCCGGGGTGCATTTGTTGTCTTGGGGGGCAGACCATCATCAACATTGAGGCTCTTTGAAGGGTCGATCGCAATCCCCATGAGGTGGGTTGACCCAAGACCATCAAGGCACCCAACAGCGTCCTTTGATTGCAATTGGGAATCAGGTTGAATTGTCCTTGAAAGGATACAATCTTTCTGAACAGATGGATTGGTTTCTTGTGTAATTTGATCTTCTCGAATGTCAAAGCCCATTGATAAAAGAACAGCAGCAGAGTCCAAAAGGATGTTACGTATGATCCCAGAATCGATATGCAAACGGACAGTATCGTTTTGTGGTTCTTTATAGAATTCCACAGTTCTAATATCCCCCGTTTCAATTGTCCGAAGATTAGATACATAATGGAGTAAACGGAGGACGTTGTTCCTATTTAGTGTAAGACCATCATTATTCGACGCTATACGTTCCAAAATCAGTTGGTATTTAGAAATCGGCTTTTTAAAGAATGGCAGTTTGGTTTGATTCTTCGAGGAAGATGCTTGTGTTAAGGCATGCTCATTTGTTAGAGCTCTTGGAAAAAGATCCTTCCTGTTTTCACTCTCTTGTTTGTTAGCAGACATAGTGTCAAAGGGAGTAATTATAGAACTCCCTACCCGACTGTACACATCATTGGCAGATGAGTCCTTCAGTTTGCCATGTTCGTACATTGATAAGTTTTTCCATCTTTCTCCCAGAGTAAGAACCTTCGAGCTTTCAGGTTTCAAAATACCAACGAGTTGTGATTCTTTCGTGGGCACAATGACGCACAGTCTTGAATCCTGCAAGGGTTCAGATAAGATGATGTTAGGAAGAGAGGTTCCAGCCAAGTTAACCTGGTTTGTGTCATTTGAACCTTTTGATTGAATTTCTGTCACAATTTCAGTCTCATCATTATGATCATGTGTTGAAAGATCTAACAAATCCACATCAGATTCAGGTAAATTAGTCACAGGTTTATCAGAGATGACAACCGGCAGACTTTTCAGGCTCAACTAAGTTATCATTTTGTTCTTTGTTGATTGTAACAGGATTGAGGGTAAAGCTTATAGCTTTTAAGTTACGCAAGAACTTGCGAGAACCATTCATAGCACGAGGCTTCCTCTTAGTTATATTCTTTGATTTTTTTTGCTGGTTTACTTTCACACTCTGATGTTTAGCATCCGATTTAAGCTTGGTGTTAAATATGTCAAACAAAGCCTCTTGTTCATCGGAAATAACAACGGGCTCTGTAGTAGTCTTATCTGCCAATGCTTCCCGGATAACAACCTTTTCGGCAACCTCGAGTGCTACATTAGATGTTATAGGCTCCTGGATATCTTGGTTTGCACCATTATCAGGTTGCTTAAGACTAAGTAAAGCAGAAGAAAAGGAATAAACTTTACTTACTGGTACAACACTTCCAATAACACAGTCCTTGACACTAACGGGTAAATCAATGGGCTGTGTTTCATTTGCCGGATCTGAGTTTTCCACAGCACAGACTTTGCCAGCGTCTGGTAGAAGAGTGAGATCTGGGGGCAATAAGTCGCTGGGTGCTGATGGAGAAATAGTAATTACTTCAGACACATTTAATCGGCCACTCGAAGAATTACAAGGCCTTGTAAATGGTGCTTCAACACTAGGAAATGAGGCAGGTTTCGAACTTTGTCATTGTAGGATACTTGGAGCCTGTTTGGCCACTTCAGCAAGTAATTTCTTGTCATCAGCATCTTTTAACCGTTGGTCGTTCGTGTTTGTTAAATTGCTGTCCATTTTATCTGACATTTTACCTAACAACTGAGTGGACGACATACTTGCATGTTCAATTGCACACATTTTTGTATTAAAAAGTGCAACTAGCATTGTCAAATCTTTCACACCATCTTGAACCTGCTCATATAATTTGACAAACGGTGAAAGTGTTATAGACATAGAATACATCAGGATCGGTAAAAGTTCTTTAGACATTTTTTCCATCATCTGTGCATAATCAGGCTCACAAGGAATTCGATCTGCTGTTTTATAATAAGTTCTTCGAACTTTAGGAAATGCACGTTCCATAATTGACAATTCAGAAGATTCATCATCAGAAGAGCAGTCTGTTGTCTGACTCTCAATATTCTCAGTATTTGTTGGAATGGTTAATGTATTGCCATTTCTGCTTACACCAATAGGTTGAAAAGACTGAACCTTAGAGAGAGAGGACTCAGGAGTATTTGCAGACTTGCTATTAGAAAGTCTAGGTCTCGATTGTGAACAATGTATTTCTGGAGATTTGCTGACTTCAATCCTACTTCGTTTGATGGAACCAGAAAAACAATTAGTATCAGCCTCAACCATGAGAGTGCCTTGACTATTACTTATATTTAAAGCTTGTGTTGACTCAACAGGTCGGGTCTTATTATGTTTAAGACTAGCACGAGCAATGTTGATTTGTTCTAGATCAACCAGAAGTTTGTTTACAATTTCGATACAATTCCGCCTGTTGGGAGGTTCAGGTAACGAAGAAGGAAGTGGAAGAGGATCCATTACAAAACCACACTCACCAGAGCAGTAGTTAAATTCCTCACAAGGCGCGTCTAAAACAGACACTGGTATCAAAATGCTCTCATACGACAGATGAGCTTGCAATTTCTCGGTCGCCATGCGAACCAAAACATCCAACCTAGGTACAGCAAACACAGCAGAAAGTCTACCGGGAACAACATTAGGCCCATAGTCATTCACAGCCTTCATATGCATTTTTATCTCTTTTGCCAAGACGCTGTCATGCGATAGTAAATTAAAATCGTCAGCAAGAGCAATCGGGCAAGGGGTGGTCAAGTCCAAGACACCCGCTCCTACCCCTAACCTACTTGATGAAAAAGCATCTGCATTATATTGCATATCAATGGGCTCTTCAAATGTCTCTTCCTCTACAGATCTTAATTGACTTACTTGACTTGCTTCAATCGTTCGAGGCAACTGGGGAGTGAGCGGTAATAGGTGTTGAACGTTCCTCTCATTCTCCCGACGTTGTTGCAGACGTGTAGATGGGTAAGACAAGGTCCTTATTTTCCGACGGGTGACTTCTGTAGGGGCAGGCACCAGAGGTTTGGAGAGCAAGTCATTAGCCAGAGACACAGGCTGCATTTTGACGCCCTACAGCCAAACAGCAAAACTGAATCTCCTCGCCCTTGCTCCTAAGGGCTTACGCCGCAAGGGTGGTTCGCGGCTCAATTTGAGGTCGCTGTTTTCACACGTGATCAGTCACGTGACTTGCCTCAGGACCGCCTCCTCTAGGAAGCGGCAGCAGCGTCCAGCAAGAGCTCAATGCAGCTCGCAGTGCTGGCAATGTGAAACGAAGGAAAAGCGAAGCAGATTAGCAGTTCAAGCTTCCAAGGCAGAAGAAACACCATTTGTCCATTTTTATACTGCTTGTAGTAAGATGTGGTCTTCACCACCCACTTCCATTGGTACTTGTGCTCACTTAGTTCCCTGGTCAAGTCTCTACTTGGCTTTCCTACAGGGACTGGGTTATACAGGTGTGAGACAGTGTCATTTAAGCATAGCCCCCTTTTAAACACAGGTCCGCTGGTGCATCGCAATTGCAGTCCAGCATTAAAACTGTCTGTTTCAGAGTTCATAAGGCTCGAGAACCGGGGTGACCCTATTAATGAAAAAAAAAAGAAAAAAAAAAGAAGAAAAATAAGTCGAATTAGAAGAGCACAATCTAAACTTCTGTTAATGGAATCACATAGAACCTTTCTGGAATATGGAAACCACGTTGTGGCTGCCAGGTTGGGGTGGGAGCACAGACCTCACTGAATCCTATGGTCAGATTTATGCAGGCCAAAGAGAAAACTGGTTACTCCGTTTGGGACCAGTTTAATTGATTTCAGTTGTTGTTGGGGCAGGCATAACTAGATAGAATCACAGTAATCAAGTTTGTGTACTATGAAAAAGTGTACAAGTTCCGTTTGGCTGCTGTATTGAGAAGAGGTAGGATAATTTAAATGATGCGCAGTTGTAGGTGGGCATTTTTGGTAAATACATGGACTGATTTTGAAAGGGAATCATGTCAAAAGTGATGCCTCCAAGTTACTTTGTCTGCAGGGCCCAGCACCAATTGTTTGACCTACTAAAAGCGATTTCCAGTTACGGATTGTTGCCTTTGTGAACGTTGGTGGTGATCCAAACTTGAGACGCAGGGTATCTATTGGTCATACATCTATGGATTGATGAAGAAATTTGTGATTCAGAGACTTATTGAATGTCGCCTTTGTAAAGTTGTAGTGTTGTTGAGATCTGCAACTGGGTGCACAAACATTAAAGAACTGTGGTGATAAGGATCCCTGGGGTACTCCACATTGTTCTGATCAATTTTAGCCAGTCCGATTCTGTTAGCGAGGAAGAATTCAGTCCACTGAAGTGTTTTCCTGCCAATTCATGTGGAGTGTCCGTAAATGTTTTAATCAACTTTGTCACAAGTAACAAATCAGTCCAGTAGCATATGAGTCCCATTCTCCTTTTTGTTCCGAATTTTAAGCATGTCTTCTTTCATATCCACTAAGGCAGTTTTGGTGCTGTGGTTGGAACAAAAACCGGTTCATCATTGAAAGGCTTTATCGATTCGCAATGCTCTTGAAATTGGTTCATAACAAGGTTCTTCCAATAGTTTGGACAATAACGGGAAATCGGAAAGGCCTGCAATTACAGTATCTTGGGATATGATACCATCACAAGTTGGGGAATTATGGCATTTCTGAAGGGTGTTGGAATAGAACCTGAAGGGAATGTTGATTTGAACATTTTCATCAGGCTCCGTGGGATTATTTGTATCGGTTTGTTCATTAATGAGGCAATGCTGGGTGTGCAAAGAGTGCTGGGGACTTCCATTTTTTTGGTGCAGTCAAAGTGTCCGCTTCCCACCACCACTTTTACTTAACTTCCATTAAACACCATCGGGTTGGGACCCAAACCTTTTCTTTGGTGGTTGGGGGCCCAAGCCATTTTTCTGTCCTTGCAGGGACTCTTCTCTTGGTAAAGTAATCGTCCATATCATTTGGGAGGTGTGGGGGAGCAATTTTAATACAGGTTTGGCTAGAGAGAGAGAGGTAATTTGAAATGGACTATAAATCCCTTGTTTTATTTTGGCCTTCTAAAATCCTATTGTTATAAAATCATTTGTTCCTCTGGCGTGTTGAACACAAGCCATTTTGTCCTCTATAGTGTCAGGGAATATCGTGAGGAGCCAGGAAGGAAACACGGACACAGAGCTCATAGTTTTGGCAACACACTTTTATTCAAAATAAAAGGGGGTTGGAAACTGCCTTGATGTCCCTATCCTAAGAGGTATTTCCCTACCTCAAACAAAAATAAAGGGCCTGTCCCAGGGTAAGATGTCCAAAGCAAAATGTCCTTTGTCCGAAATACTATCCTAGCCTATCCTATCCTAGCACTCACACTTTAAAAGTGATACTAATGTGATACTGATTTTGTCTTTGGGCTTGAAAGTGCACAAATGCTCACAATCAAATGAAAATTGTAACTCCAACACAATTTCAGGGGATGGCTCCCTTCAGCAGGTTGCTCTTCACCAACACAATGAACCAATTACACAACCAAAGTTCTTTATGGTTTCAAAGGATACTTCCTTCCCTTTGGCGTCATAGTTCACTCCTGGGGAGCTGCATCCCTTCCCGAGGTAGCTTTAAAACCATTAGAAACTCCTAAAGGGATGAGTCTTCCTTGGCTTCTCTGGTCAACAAAACTACTTAAACTTTGCTTTGCCTGGTGTACTGCCCCCTACCAGGACTTTCTCATGCGACTTCCTGTTTCACACTTACATACTTGGCTACACCTGCTGTACTCTCCTGCCAGGGCTTTTCTCATGTGATTCACTTTACAAACTTGCAAACTTACTCTTCCTTCACATTCACCTTGTTGTATATTTCTCTTTAATAGTCCCTCGGTCAGCACCGAGAGGACAAAGCTTTCCCAGGCAGCGTCTGTTTACCATGCTGGTTGGGGTTTTTAATGTCCCAGCACCTATCACAGGTTTGCAAACACTATAGCGCGTGATGTGCTTCTCGGACTCACTGGTCTTCAGACTCTGTCCAGTCTCCTCGTACCAGTAATTCTATGCATATGGGATCCATAGGTAGTTCTTGGAGGCTTATCCATTGGATACTGGAAACTGTTCTCCTCAAATCGCCACCAAATCTACCAATGACAATCACAGAAAGCCATAAAGGCTTGAGATATGGAGAGGACTTCCCTAAAAGGAAAAGGGTTTATGTGCTTTCAGATGACGATGCTGTGTCCTCCCCCTTCCACCGCCCCCCACTCCTGAGGTTTGCCTCCCCCATGTGGTCCTCCTTCATAGAGACACTGCTAGGGTCAGGATCAGGTAGCGACTGCCGTCCCCTGGCCACATGTTTCTTTTTCTTCCTGTTCAGAAGTATTTTAAACATGCTAGTGCATGTTTTGTATTGGTGGTTTTCAGATCTCAAGACCGTGATAGTGGCTGGGGATGTACAAGTGTGTGCAGTAGGGTTTCTCAAATGGCTTATATTTGTCCTGGTTTAATTTGAGGGTTCTTTTGTACTTCTCCATTTTGGAGGTATTTGTTTTAAGTATTAACAGTGGTCTATCCAAAATTGTTCCTCAACTGGTAGAGAGGCAGATTGCATGTAAACAAAATGGTATGTGTGGCCATCTCTATGGGTGGGTCTTTTTACAATCGAGGAGAAACCCATGGCCGCCATGTTGTTTATGAAGTCTTATGCATTTATGGTTGGATATCAGTACCAATATTCAACCACGTCTCCTAAAATAAACACCTTATTGTTTTGGGGAAAGCGGTAATGGTTCAGATTGATGGTGGTTTGATTCCATAAAGTGGCGTAAATGGTGGTTACACTGCTGTCAACATTGTTTCCATGCTATTTGTCACAATATTAAAGCATGTATGGTATAAATTACTGTGGCAGAAGTGGAAAGTCAGAATCAGGAGATGTACAAATCACTGAGGTTTGCAAAGTGATAGTTTTATTTTGTGTCATGAGCCTATAGTAACCTTATGCTTCTGGTCTATATGGCAAGACAAAGAAAAGAGTTTGAATGGGATCAGGATGTCATACAACAAAGTTGGTCCACCGTCTAGAAACGTAAGCTAACCCGATGCTGGTCCCTACCATTAAAAAGGAAAACATCTAACATCAACACAAAAGATTTCCTAAGGGCCTTCTACCCTAATGACAAGTTCTTGACTGGTTTCTGACCTCCATTGTATCGTCTATGGAATACACAAGGCTGCTCGCCCTCAGGGTGCCGATTGATTACCAGGAAATGCTACAGGGTTTTCCCCCTGTCTGCAGTTCGGTAAGGTGTAACCTCTCAGTTTGCTCCTGCCCAATGTACAAAAGAAAAAGAAATGTCTCTAGGACTCCTGGCCAACTATATAGTTCAGATTCAGTATGCTAAACAGATCCCGTCAACACCTCTATATGGCTCTGCCTCACCTGGCTTGGTTTGGAGCCCTTTGGCTCTTACCTCTCCTGCGGTCTTGGGATTCACACCCCCTCCTGGGTTCCCTCAGCCCTTCTTGGGCTTTTCAGTTTCCTAGATCCTCTTGGGCTCTTCAGTCTCTGACCCATTCGTGGGTATTGCTGGGACCGGTCATAGTTCTGCCTCAAGGTTTACTGTAGCGCTGTCCTTCAGACAAAGCAGTCTCCTTTGTGGAGGCGTCAGTGTGGTCTCGGCTTTTACTCGGGCTTCAATGCCCCCCCCACCCCACTCGGCTCATCAAGGAACAACTGCGTCGGTCAAAGCAGGTGTCATTGAAACACTACATGTGGTCGCGTCTCTTCGCTTGAGCAGGCCCAAGCATTTCCAGCTCATGGGCCCAATCCAGGTAGCAGCGCTCCGTTGGCTTTTTCACTCCTCTGCGCATCCCGCCTTCTGTGCCTCGAACCGTGACGGGCCCTTCTCTATGTGGCTCTGCAGGCTTCTGACTCATTCTGCTGCTTTTCCCCTTTAGTGTCATATTCACAGGCCCTTTTTGTTCCTTCTTGTAAGGAGAGGAAGCATTCCATTGGCCTGCGGCTTCATGCAAATTTGGAGAGAGAAACTACAACAGCTACATCAGTATGAATATTCACAGTGTTTTGTGCAATTTCCACGTAACCCTTAAAGACATTGTCTGCCTGGGACAAAGATAACAAATAGCCCTGTTAAGGCATAAGCTGCCTTTTAAGGGGAGGCGGGGTAACATTCCAATACATATTAAGTGATTGTGAAGAATGGTCACACGTCTGGTACCCTCAGCTCCTAGGCAGCTGAGGTCTTCCACGTCCGTGATATGGAAAGAATGTGCAACATACCATTAGGCACAACAGCTTTGTGGTTGGTGCCTAAAAATATCACTAGTACAAAGTGCTACAACCATTAAGCATACACCAGCCGTAGGATACCTTTAAACTCTGGGCTTATGGTGCGACTTGCTTTGTATTTTTCTTCTTCCGAATTCCATTTCTTGAGCATATTTGTACCTTTCAATGAGGAAAAGCAATACAGTCGAAAATTAAATTTCAACAGTATCCTGCGTGGTAAACAGCCAAGCAGGATTCTGTTTCCCAACCTGTTGAGCCTTTGGCAAACCACGACCACGAAATCTGTATAGTACTGCCCTCTAGATCACGTCTTACTATAATTTTGCCCTTTCATGTGTCTGATTTGTACCCCATGCACTCGTTTTCTGCTCGGAAACTGCTGCAGCAGGCTGCTAGCGTTACCCCCTAAGTGATATGTTTCCTTAGAACGTTTCAAGCATTTGAATAGCTATCCTGCCCTACTGTCATAGCTACACTGGAATTTTATTTGCATTTAGTGAATGTCTCGTTTATTATGATTGTCACGACTTTGAAATGTTAAATGAATAGGACGTTTGCACAGTGGAAGATTTAAAAATGCAATCTTTACTAGACCAGTATTTGCAACGTTTGTAGCTCACTGGATTCCACACGATTGCCCCACCTAGCTACTATGGTCACATACACAGCCATCTCGGACAAATCAGACGACTTGTAATAGGTATAGTACTAGATATTGCTCGCATGTGATTATTGTTATATGATATGATAGTTTATTTATATAGCGCCTATACACAATGTGTTTCAAAGCGCTTCAAGGCAAGGGAGGGAACAAGGGAACATACAACCACATTCTTACAGGCCGTTAACAGTAAGGATGTGAAATTTACTATCGTACTCGGCCTGACGACATTTCAGATAGTGCAAGAGCTAAGACATAGATAAGGAAGGGAGGGGGAGAGTGGGAAGGAAATGGAAACAGACAGGCGAAAACCGTACTAGGCCTGACGACATTTCTGGTAGAGCCGGAGAAAAACAAAAGGTGAGGGAGAGGGGTGCAGAAAGGGAGGGGAGGAACAAAACAAGCGACTATCATACTAGGCCTGACGACATTTCAGATCGTGCTGGAGGGGTTGTGGGGGGGGGGGGTGACAGTAATGGGAGGGTGGAGGAAACAGACGAGTTTGCTATCATATTAGGTCCAGGGACAATTCCGATAGAGTAAGTGCATAGAAGAAAGTAAGGGGAGGAGATAGGAAAAGGGAGAAGGGAAAGGAGGAGAGAACAGAGAGTAAGCAGTCAAAAAGGATTGGAGATGCAAGAGTGGAGAGCGAATACAATTGCAGAAGTCAGCAGTAACACATAATGTTGCAAGCCAGGATACAAGATGAAGATGGGAATAGCATGATTCATGGCCACCATGAGTATAAGATGCAAAGGAAGTCCAGCATGAGAGTTGAGAAAGAGTGACGCACCGTGAATGAATGAAGTCCATAAAAGTCAAATCCAGCATTGGCCACAAGACGGTGATGGTGAAGGAAGGTACCAGGTGGGCGGGGCTTGCTAAGTGGTGAAAAAGAGCAGCAGGCAGGAAGGCACCAGGTGGGCAGGGCTTATGCCAGGTGACCTAGATTCACTTGCACCTGCAGTATCCACTACACTTTTACCATTGCCGTACTTGCTATCGTATATAGTTCACAGCAAACACATACTATATTCATTAGGTCAACCTACCTAGCATCAACTGCCATGCTAGCCTCGTTTATCGGAACTTACTCACTCCACCTCTCAGCCCTGCACACCAGCGCTCACGCTAAACCCACTCAGGCCCTCCAGTCAGCCATGTCCACCCTAGAGGATAGTAGCCCTACCGAAATCAGAACCTGCTCCAAAGGTGCCTTCATTCATCTAGGTACAGGCCTAGCACGGATCCACTGCCTCAGACACCATCCTCTCCCCTGCCCCACAACATTGCTGCCCATAATAGCAGCTTTCCTACCCACAGCAAATGACACCTACAAACCTAAACTCATCACACCCTACCTAGGCTCCTTGCGCCGGTCACAACTCTGCTGAAGGACCCAAAACACCACCACCGCACTCTCGAGTACCATACTGGGACCACCAGGAGAATTTAGACTCTCCACCCATACTTACCAACGCCCTATAGCAAACAGGAATCAGTCCAGCCTTCCCTTGTTTATGTTAAAATATGTTGTGTGTAGTACACGCATTTGAACCTAACTGCACAAACTGAAAAATCACAGATTATGCCCGGTTTTGAAAGGCTGGAATTCAGCCGAAACACATGTCAGTTTAAGGGCACTGTTAAATTAAATAAAAATAAAAATGAAACTAAGCTAACAAGTTAAGCAGTCGCGCTATTCCATTTCGGCGCAGTATTGAGAAGTTAGAATCTAGTGTCCAAAATCTATTTGTTGAGATATTTCCAATCTTTGTAAATTCGGCCCATTTATAAAATCGTAGCACTCCAGAAAACGTAGTATCTTCAAACTTTAGATAATCTAATTGAACAGTGCCTTACTAGCTAGGCTTAACATACTTTGGCTTATCTCGAGGATTATATATAGATCAACAAATGCAACATAAACAAGGTAAGTGCATTGTGTGATTGCTTTGCTTAGAGCTTTAATACACAAGTTTGTGTTAGCGCAATAAAGTGCAACCCCAGGAGCAAGAAAATATTAATCACATTAAAATAGCCCAGAGCAGGTGGAGGCTGTGGACCTGGCCGTCACCATTCAAACGCCACAAACACGCTCGGCTCTAAACCAAACAAGCACTGGTAAAGCCTATAGGTCTGGCCTTGCAAATGTAAAGGGACCATTTCTTTTGCAAAACCGTCATATCGCAAAAAGGCTTACCCTCTACATTTCCACTAAAGTCAGACCAATGCGTATTACTGTAGATGTGTCCATGAATATCATTGCCAGCTCTTCGTGAAGTCTGCCAGACTGCCAACCTCCCAAATTACTCTGCAGCCTTCTGTTTTAATTCATCTGACCACCAACCAGCAGATATGCTTCAGAAATCAGCAATGCCTCATTTGCATTTCCATGAACCCCTGCCTGCGTGTGTCTTGTAAATAGTGTCACATTTTCAAATAGAGTAGATTAGAAAGGTTTAAGTGGAGAGAGTGGACATGGGTAAACCTAATCATGGTCACACCAATTTATACATTTTTCAGAAATTGGCCTGTTATATGCAAATTTCAGGAGTTGGTATGGCAGGACTCGTCCTGTCAAGGCGAGGTGGGGCAGGCTAGTAAGGAAGTGGCCCTGGTAGACAACAAACAGGCAGTACACAATTTCTTCAAAATGGAGTCTTAAAGGCTTCCTTACCATGATACGGTTGGTAAATGATTTTAACTTTGACTCTCATGCCAGTGTCATGTGCTGGGTATCCTTAATGTAATATTTCATCTGATATGCAATTATTGTATACGTTACTTTAAAGCAAATCAAAGCCAAACTATATTCTCAAAGTCCCTCTGGAATATCTCAGTGTTTCCAATATATTTTAGAGACGTTGGATTACACGTACAGGGCAATACAGCAAATACATAATCATATGCATCCATCACTGCCCATAAATAACTACAAGGCAGGGCACTTCCCATTTGGAGGATATGTAGGGAAGGAGATGTGGGTCTACCCTTGTCCTCCACAACTGTTACTCTTTTAACCAAAGTAAACGGTCAAGAGGAAAATATTTAGTCTTTAGGCCTCTCGGCCTTCTTAAAATTGGGAACAGCCACATTTCTTAAAACATGTCTGGACCAAACAAAACGGCCTCACCCAAACTTCAACCCATTAAAAAGGGATGACAGCTGCAACCAGTTAATGTTCTTTACAGATGACAAGCCCCACTGCATACATTGGAATAATACATGTTCACAATTGTCCAAAGTGATCCAGCAAAGCTGGCCAAGCAGTCCAAGAAGGCAAAAGGAGTATCGCAAGACAAAATTATTAGAGAATGACCAGCAAGCCTTTGATGTGAATGAGTGAATCTTTTCTCAGTCTAACTGAACCTGTTGTTCTTCCATCTCTTGCAGCACATCGGTCTGCAGAGTTTGGGGACAATATGGCATAGCAAGTCTATATTCTTTAAAGTAGGGTAAACAAAGAAGGGTCAATGGGAACCAAAATTAAAAGGCCTAGAAGGTAGTGCCCTGTAGCAATAAACTATGTACATGCAAGTTCAGCGGATGGCACAGTTGCACTGATTTTGTGTCTCAACCATTTGGATAGATCAAAAGCATGCCAGCAGAAGCTAAAGTTTACACCACTTAAGACATGCAGCCAGGTACACAAAGCACAATTAGAAGGTATGAACCAGAGACCCACCACTCAAACTTTGAGTTTACTATGACACATATGGTTAACAAAATAGCATTATTAACTATTTTGATTTGTGTAAAGGATTGCAAACTGAATATAGTCAAAACAAATGGATTGAAACTATGATGAGATAGGCTGTCTAACAAGGCCCAGAAGGCCATCTGCAGCCTGGGAATTCCGGCCTACCAAGGAGATCTAGCCAGAGCTCTGAGCTACCGGGAGGCGGAAAAGGGTGGGAAGCTGCAGAGACACCCCCCTTCCCCGCATCGTTAGGGCTATACCCAATTAGAAGTGATATGGTATCGGACTCTGGAGAGAGCGTTCAAGCTGCCTTATGCAGAGGATACCGACTCCTATGCAAATTTATGAAAGTACAGACCCCATGGCAGAGTTGTTGGCTTTGGCAATGGTGACTGGACGAGAATCCTAGAGAGCCATTTACATCTAGAACCTGCGAGTGCGGAGGATCCAAGCAAGATGGTAATAGGAAGTGAGAGACTGCAAAGCAGACACAAGTGAACCTACTGAAGAAAGGGATAATTGAAGCAGGAAAGGTGAGGGGGTGACTATCATACAAAAGCACATTGAATTCTGTGAGCAGAGTTCCAGTTTGCTGAGAGTACATGCTGGTAAAGTAAAGGTGCTGGACTTCTGCCGGACCCGAAAGTGGCCATCATGCCCTTTTCACTTAATCAGACTGCAGACGAACAGCATGGCGGTAGACTATGAATGAAAGTCTAAACCTCGAACAAAGTAATATGCCTGCTAACCAGTCAGAGGCATTTAAAGAGGTGGCATGAGAAGAACAAGTTACTTCTTTTCGATGGGATGTTCCTCCGACGTATTCCTTATCTGGATAGATCACTTCCAGCTTGCTGGCCTCGGAAATTCTTTTCAGTAGAGGGCGCTGTGTGTCGACCTCCCTCGAGTTGGTGTTCCTCGACAGCCTCTGTATCGGCGCCAACGTCATTGTGCGTATAAATAGACTCGCGCAGCGTCCGTTGTTCAGTTGCGTTTTGAAGCTGAAGAGTAGCTGTGCATGAATTGGTTATTGACCTTGAAGGAGCGTAAGCTGCAACTACAAGGGAAGTTTTACTGAGGGGATGGATGGGAGGGGCGATAAGGAATACGTTGGAAGAACATCCCATCGAAAGAATGTTACAAGGTAAGAAGTAACTTGTTCTTCAAAGGGATTGTGTCCTCCGACGTATTCCTTATCTTGCTAGACTCCCATAGCAGTGGTGTGTAAACGGAGGTGGGAGTAAAATTGGAATATTTCCCTTTAAGAATGAACAGAGTGTAACACAGCTTTGCCAAATCTTGTCTCCTGGCTGGAGGAGGAATCCAGATTGTAGAATTTTGTAAAGGTATGTGCGGACGACCACGTGGCAGCCGCACATATGACTCGAATCGGTACCCCTCTTTGGAGGGCCAAAGAGGCTGCGATGCCCCTGGTTGAATGAGCCCCAAGGTGTTGTGGGGGCTCTTTCCCTGCCAATTTGTAGCATTCTAGAATGGCTAAATCCATCTGTAATGGTCTGTTTTGAGATTGGCAATCCTAATTTGTGTCCTGCATAACCTATAAACAGTTGGTCTGCTTGCCTAATTCTAGCAAGTCTGCCGATATAAAAACTCAAGGGTCGCCTTGGATCCAGCCTATGTAGCCTCTCTTCCTCTTTCCCAGGACAGGGACGAGGATAGAATTAAGGTAAGGTTATCTTCTGAGTGATGTGGAATTCAGAGACTACCTTTGGGAGGAAATTAGGCTTCACTTGTAGGACAAAATTGTAAAAATTGTAGGAGGAGGTTTGCAAGATTCTGGCAGATGTCAAAGCCACTAGTAAGACTGTTTTAAGGGTGAGAAATATTAATGAACAAGAATGGAGAGGTTCAAAGGGAGTACCCATCAGGAAATTTAAGACTAGATTTAAGTCCCATAAGTGAACTTGGAACGGCTTTGGGGCATAAACATTAGTCAACCCCTTCAGAAATTGGATTACTCGGGGTAATTTGAAATATGATGGCTCCTCCACAGTGCGCTTGAAGATCAACAGTGCTGCGAGGTAGCCCTTGATCGTACCACCTTGAAGACCCGAATTCGCCAAATAGAGCAAAAAAGATAACTACATTAGTGTACCACATGAAAAGGGTTTGATATTTTTTTCTCTACACCAGCTGCAAAACTTGTTCCAACGGCAGGGGTATAAAGTCTTTGTTGCTGGCCTTCTAGCCAAAAGCAACACCTCCAGGACGTCATCTGGGAGGTCCCAATCCTTGTACGTCAACCTTTCAGAAACCAAGCGTGAAGGTTGAGGGCTCTGATGTCTGGATGGAGAACCTGACCTCCCTTCTGCGAGAGAAGATCCTCCCTGTGTGGAAGACGAATCAGAGGGCAGATGGACATGTCCAGAAGGTCCGGGTACCACGTTCTCCTGACCCAGTCTGGGGCAATTAGGATCATAGTCTTCCGGAATCTTCTCAACCTCCTGAACATGACAGGGACTGGAGGAAATGCGTACAGAAGTGGAAACTCACAGTCCACTACAAACGCGTCCATTAGAGCTCCTCTCGGGGGAAATTCCCTTGAACAAAACTGATTGCACTTCCTGTTGATACTGGTGGCGAAGAGATCCACTTGAGGGGTTCCCCAAAGGGATAAGATCTCTTGAAGGACTTCCTGAGCCATCTCCCACTCGTGGGAGACTGTGTTCTGCCTGCTCAGAGCGTCCGCTGTCAAGTTCTTCTCTCCGGCTAAGTGAACTGCCGATAGAGAGATTCCTTCTTGAATTGCCCAAAACCAGAGCTGCATCGCCTCTCTGCACAGGGGCAGTGATCCTACGCCTCCTCTTTTGTTGAGGTAGTGCATGGCCACTGTGTTGTCCATCATTATTAGGACATTTTTCCCTTGTACAGATGGCAGAAAAGCCTTCAGCGCTAGTCTGATAGCTCTCAGCTCCAACAGGTTAATATGTAGTCTGGACTCCGATGGAGACCAACTACCACTGATGGTCAAGTCGTTGGCCTGGGCTCCCCACCCCGTGAGTGAGGCATTCGTGACTACTGTTATCTCCGGCCATGGTTGCCAAAACAGATCTCCTTTCAAAATGTTCTCCCGACAGGCCCACCACTGAAGGTCTCGAGCCACTTTGTCCGGGACCTGAAGGAGATCTGTCATTGTTCCCGAGAATTGCAACCACTGGGATCTTACTGCCCACTGGAGAGCTCTCATTCTCAGGCGAGCCTCTGGCACAAGGAAGATGCAGGATGCCATGAGGCCTAGAAACCTCAAAAAGTCGAAGGCTGGGAGATGTTGGGCATTTTGAAACTTGGTGACCATCTGCAGAATATCTTGAGCCCTCACCTCTGGTGGCGAGGCTTTCCCCAGGGAAGTGTCCAGGACCGCTCCGATAAACTGGAGTCTCTGTGATGGTCTGAAGGATCTGAGAGAGAGTCACCATCTTGAACTTATCCTTCCTGAGGAATCTGTTCAATTCTTGTAAGTGCAAGATGGGTCTCAGTCCTCCGTCCTTCTTCGGTACTAGAAAATAAGGGGAATACCAACCATTGTTCCTCTCCACTACAGGTACCGGTTCTATGGCACCTTTCTCTAGCAGGTCTAGAATCTCCTGCGAAAGGAGCGGATCTGGAAACTTCAAAGAGTTGTTCCCCGGTGGATGACACTGACGGTGCGTAGAAAAGGCAGGCAGTAACCTTGGGCAACTGTCTCCAATGCCCAAGGCATCGGATGTAATAGCCTGCCATTCCGTCAGATGTTGAGTTAACCTGCCCCCTACTGGTGTCTTGTGAGGAGAGACCTCAGAGTGGTTTAGAGGTGGCTGACGCAGATGCTGAGAGCAAGGAGGCACCTGCTGCGGCTTTTGTACTTTTAACCCATCCACCGTGGGTGAATCGTTTTTGGCCCCTTTGAGCCGGCTGTCCTCTGCCTTTTCCGAATGTGTAATAAAAGTGAAAGGACCTACCCCTCCAAGAGGTTCCTGAGGGGCGATACAGAGTTTGACGGATTGCAGCTCCAAGAGATTTCGCTGCTGCCTTGGATGTTTGTAACTTCTCTAGGCTGTCATCAGCCTTCTTAACAAACAAAAGTGCAGTCAAAGGGCATATTCAAAAGTCTGGCCTGTACATCTGGAGCAAAACCGGACTTTCGCAACCACGCAAATCTGTAGATTGTAGTACTTGCCGCCATGGCCCTGCTGATACTGTCAGCAGAATCAATGCCAGTTTGAAGGGACTCGCACATTGCGTCTTTACCATCTTTAATGATGTTCAGAAATGCTTCCCTTTCCTCTCCTTCCGGGATACAGTCAACCGCAGATGAAGCACACTTCCAAAGTATATGGCTGAATCTTGCGAGCATGCAAGTAGCATTAATGGATTTAAGCACCATGCAACATGCTGATAAGACCTTTTTTGACATAGCGTCAAACCTTTTATCATCCCTGTCTTGTGGAATAGTAGGGTATGCAGATCTACTGTTCGATGAAGTTGCTGCTTGTACAACCAAACTCTATGGGGTTGGACGTTTGCTCAAATATTCAGGGTCAGAAGCAGATGCCCTATATTTGGCGGGTAGTTTTTTGTTAACTGCCGGGATAACCTCAGGGGTTTCCCAGTTGACAGATATTTTTCTCTGCAATGCAGTATGAAAGGGAACCACAGGATCTTCCTGTGGGCCTTTAAGTAAAATGTCCGTAAGATCATCCTGTTGAAAAGAAGGTGAAGGTGTAGAGCACCCCATGAACTCGATTATTCTGGCCATTGGGTCTCAGCATGTTCCCCTGGGTCTGGTTTAGCGAATTCTACTTTTGGAGAAGTATCTAAACCACTTGCCTCATGCAAAGAGTTCTGAAGGTCCTTCAATCTATTCTCTTCAGAGATAAATTCCTCTGGTATAGGTGTAGTGGTCCTCTGTAACCCAAAGGGTCTTTCACGGTCAGAATCCTCCCCTTCCTCTTAGAGGACAAAGCTCTGAAATAATCTGACCTTGGGTACGGTTTAAAACCCATTTCTAAAGCAGAAGGGGCCAAGCTTGTAGTCACTGGTTGAGAAAACGTCGAAGTTGTCGACGCGGAAGTCAAAGGCTTCGATGAAACCGAAAAAGTCGTCGAAAAAGTATGAAGAGGCCTCGAAGAACTCGAGAGGATCGGAATCCTACTCAGAGTCGTCGAGGTTATTGACGACATTTTCGAGGTCATGGTCGAAGCTCTCAGTATGTCTACTGACTGAGGTGTAGTAACAGCAGTAGGCCTGTCCTTTATCGGTGTCAACAGCGGTATCGAAGACAGCGTCGAATCAACCGATTTGTGTCGACGGACCCTTCGATAAAGGCGTTGATGACGCAGATTTATGAGTCGAAAAAACCTTTGACGACGGCGTTGATGACGCGGTCTTACTGCCTTTGCTCGAGGGTTCATGACGCTCTCGGGCAGTTTCTTTTGCCGGGTGCAACGACTCGCAGTGTTTCGATTTTTCGGGTCTTTCACCCAGTGTATCACCTTTAGCTGTCTCCGAGGGGGTTCGAGGCCGCTTTCTCGAAGACGCTAAGCATTTGTTTACAGAATTCCTCCCACTTAGGTGGAGAGCTGTGCTTCGTGGGGCAGGTGACCCTTTCCGGGGGAAGTAGAAGACGACGAAGAGGAGGGAGATCTACGACGCCTCTTTTTCGAGTGTTTAGATCTCGAAGACTGATGGGAACCGCTTCGAGACCTTGAGCGAGAATGTTTCCTATGACGGCGAGGAGACGAATGTCTCGACTCTGCCGAGGAAACATTCAAAGAAGTTGAAGTTTTAAGAGTCTTACCTCTTCCCAGCTTTCCCTTACGCTCCTTCAAGGCTTTCGCCGTCATGGACATACAGTCCTCGCATTCCGAACAGGGATGCTCCGATCCCAGGCACCACAAACAGATCCAATCTCGACACTTTTTGAAGCCAGACCATGGGGTCGACGGTTAGGAAGAGGAAGCCATCGAATGAAGAAGATATTTTCGAGGAATAATAAATACTTGAAGAACTGAGCAACACGATTCCGAGGCCCACAAAGCGCGTAAAAACGGAACTGAACAACGGATGCTGCGTGAGTCTATACGCACAATGACGTTGGCGCCGATACGGAGGCTGTCGAGGGACACCAACTCGAGGGACGTCGACGCGCAGAGCCCTCTACTGAAAATGTTTTCCGAGGCCAGCAAACTGGAAGTGATCTATCAAGATAAGGAATACGTCGGAGGACACAATCCCTTCGAAAAGCCCTATTTATGGCCCAGGCAACAATCCATTAAACTTTGAAGTGGCTGTAAAAGTGAAACGAAGGCTGTTGAGAGGAAAGCTATAGAGCAAAGGCAAGGGGAAGAACATTGCTGGAGAAGCTGGACAAAGTCTATTGAAAGCAGTAGAGAAAGCCTTTTGCACTGAGGATCACAGCAAACCGGATAGCCTTTGCAGAAACGTAAGGAGTGTCTTTGTGTATCTAGAGGCTAAGGCTATAACTCTGTGCAGTACTCATTCCAAAGATGTGAAGCTTGCCAAATTGCAGCACTCTTACATTTCCTGCAGATCGGTTAAGACGGGCTGAATATCCCTTGTTGTTGTGATCGTGTGATAAGGGCACAATACCATGCATAGCTACCTGGTGCAAATTAATACTAGACCAGCAACAACTGCATCAGGCACAGTGTGTAATCCTGGTGCAGATTACAATTAGCAAGGGCACTATACTTCGGTAAAGAGGACTTGTGCAGGACCATGGGGCTATATCCCGAGACAAGAAGAAGCTATTTAACTTTTCGCTAAGCGTATGTTATGTTTGTAGAGAACCTAGGGGAGAACTTTGCCCTGAAGTAGCAAGATCCCTTAAGCTATTTCTTGACCAAACCTGACCCCGTTTATCTAGACCAATCCCACGGATTGAATGCCTGTTATTTTGTAGATAAACCCCTTGACCCCATAGGTGTTTATCACAACCACATCCATGTTGTAAAGAAAACAAATGTAATTCAAAACCTGAAGTCACATGTTTTGTCCAGCCACCACACAATGCAATATTTAACTAGAGACTGGCCAACATCCCAAATTACAACACAATAACATTGTTCATTCAATTCCTCAACATATTGGTAAACTTTGTGAGGAAGGTGGACTATTTTGAGCAAAGACATCTACTTAAAAGGCTTATTGCTAAAGGGTTTCCGGCGAGATTAGCTCAAATGCAAGCCTTTTGCTGCAGAAAATTGCCTGTGTCTTAATCACCCGCTTTATATAAAGAAGCGCTGAAGTTGTGTCTCTCCATTTCTCTGTTTGGGAGCTCACTTTGATGCGCTCCGAAGTGTATTGCTGCACCGTTTTGAAGCTAGGTGCCATTTCCTGTGTGGCTTGCCAGACGGTCTGTGTGGACGCCGTTTTTTCCACATCGAAGGGTCAGAGAGGACTGCTGCTGTCACAGTAAGACTGGCTTGCCCCAGGATTTGGTTTTTCATTTGTATTCACTGTGCTTCCAACAGTCACTTGTGCTATAATTAACACCAGCTCAGCAATTTTGCATGCGTGTGTTAAAGCTTTTAAAGAGAGCGAACACTGTTTCTGTTTACAAGACACCCGCCCGCCCCATAATTTTTCGCACAATCTTGTGTTAATGAACCATGCCCACCCAAGGAGACAAAGTGCTCGGAGAGAACAGGCAGCCGGTGTTCTTTGAAGAGCAATCTGGTTTTGATAGTAAAAAAATCCAAAACAAGCGCACCTGTGGTTTCTGCTAATAATGAAGTAAATCTACTAAGTGAGCATGAGAAAGTGCATAAACGTGAAATAAGCAAATTGTGGGAATACCACTCATTGCAAAACTATATTAATGTGTCGAGAGTCCCTCTGGGCTTCTGCATTCTGACTATTCCATAATTTTAAGAACAGGACCCTGCCATGCTACAGGAATGGGGTGAGGCCAGCAATACGTGTTCAGTGACTTTCCTCAACATACTGATTAAGTATGTCAGAACGGAGAGGCAAAAAGCATTAGCTAAGATCCAGGACATTGAGGATCAATTGTCGGCAATCACCCTGAGCGAAGAAGGTAAACTTATTCGTATTAACATGGAAAAGGGTTATGTTTCATTTGAAGACGACATCAAGTTGAGGAAGCAACAGAAATTTCTCTGTGATAAAGAGGAGTATGAGAAGGGAAGAGTTCTGACCTTTGCCAGATATTTTGATATCTTACGGCGAAATCTACTCACTCTTCCATCAGTACTGCCTACAGAAAACCAAGCTTCAGACTCATCTTCAGACATTACAACCACAGAAAGTGAAAGCGACCAACCACAACGTAAGCTGAATTTTTTTTAGAAGAGGTGAGACTTTTGGGGCTAGATGGAAGAAACAACAACAACAATAAAGGCAGAGGCAGAGGCAAAACAATGGCATACAGAGTAAGAAAGAAAACAAGGCAGGGGAAATGCCTCAAGCGCCCCGGACACGGACGGATCCGAGAGGCTCACTCGCTTTGGAGCCAAGAAAACTCAATGAAGAGTACAGCCTCTTTAGATGATGATAGGGAATTTATCCACCCTCACCTTCACTGCAGCGGAAACTAAGATACTTCAATTGGGACTTCACTTCTGCCTAACTGCTCCGTTCAACTATGTTGAAACGAGGATTGACTTCGACAGGTACATGAGTAAAGTCAGATAAAAAAAAAAGTTTTTTACCATGAACCCACATAAAAACACAATTGGGGCATACATCTGTATCCATCCATGATGCAAATACCTTTAATGATCTCCTTTCCTTGGAATCTGAAAGCTTCAAGTACAGCAATGTCCCCGATGCTGAGTGGGAAATATAAGATTTTGAAAAACTAACTGGATAGGAAACAGCAAACTGAAACTTAAATCCAGGTTTAATCCCATCTTTAACCCTGGAAGGAATATTGAGGCTTTTCAAGATTTATTTATCAATGACCTTAAGAGAATAAGAAGGAGGAGAACTTTCAACAAATACAATCTTAATTGCCAAAAGCAAGCAACATTAATCAAGTTGTGTTCACTTCCGGATTGCATCATTAAACCCTCAGACAAAGGCACGAATATTGTGATTATGAACTGTTCTGACTATATCAAAGGAGGTTGATGGACAACTCAATGATTGTGCCTGCTATGCTAAACTGAAAAAGGATCCTACTGAGGACATGATTGAAAAACTTGCTCAGCTCCTAAAAAAGTGGTTAGACAAAGGTTTACTGGATGAAGATTTGTGAAAATCTTTGCATTCTACTTTTCCAGTTAAACCTACTAATTACTTTGTCTAAACGTCATAAAAACATTGTAAAACGTCCAGGCAGACCAATTGTCACCCTTTGTATAGCTTTGCCCGAAAACATCTCCAAATTTGTGGATGAAACCTTGATATCTTTTGTCACCACCTTGCCTTCGTATCTGAGGGATACTAAAGATTTCTTAAACAAAATAGACGGCATTCCTTGGGAACCAACTTTTTTACTTGCCACCCTAGATGTGGTTTCCCTCTATACATCTATTAAACGCAGAGATGGATTAAAAGCATGTGAGCATTTCTTACATACCAAATCTATGAACTATTTGGAACATAGCAAAATGATTGTCATGATCTCTGCTTCCAAAAGGTCAGGGTTTTCCCAACTCCCTTGGAAGCAGATCCATAACCCAGGTTCCGAGTGCCAACCAGTCCCAATTGGGACCTTTTGGACCCAGTCCTGGCGCCAGTGGCACCAGGCTCATAAATATGCCCAGTCCCAGCGCTGGAAGCGCCGGGCTCATAATGCTTGGGTGGACTTACCTGCAGCAGACCATGCTGCTTACTTGCCTGCCAGTTGAGCCTCTGATCCTCTTCTGTTTGGAACTACTTTTCCTGTTGGGTGGGGCAGGAGCCACTCCCTAGATTCAGAACACTGGAACTCTTCTGGAAAGCAGGAACTCTTTTCTTACCTAGGCGTGGCTGTGGAAGGAGACACCTAAGCACTACAGGAGGCTATTTAAACCACACCCGATGGATGAATCTTGCTTTGCGTTATTCTGCATCCTCTGCAGCAGAACGCTCATCATGTCTTCTGCATCTGATCCTGGGCCTAAGGAAAAAGGCTTACCATCGTGAATCCAGTCTTCAGCAACACCTATAAAGACAAGAAAGAACAGGTTAGCATTACGGTCTTTAGTGACAGCTCTTCACTTACCTGTTCCATCGGCTGTCACCAACGCCTCGCGCTGCATTCCGGCATCTGAAAGACAAAGGCTTACCTACTCTTCGTGCGCTCCGGAGGTCTTCACACTGCATTCCGGCATCTGAAAGACAAAAGCTTACCAACTCTTTGCACGCTCCGGAGGCCTTCGGCGCTGCATCCCGCATCTGAAAGACAAAACAAGGTGCGTTTAAAGACATTGGGGAACTTTAATACTCACGTGCCATTACTCCTTTCCACATCTAACCCAGTGGGTATTCCGGCACCCTGCAGCCGCTCCGAACTTGTACCTGCAAAATAAAAAGACAGTTAGAGCGCATCGTGAAGCAGGCAACAAGCGCTTACTTACGTGCTTCCAGGCGCTTCTATTCATCACACGGGCTCCATCTTCAACTCACTTCAGCCCGTCATCCCCGGAACCCTGCAAAACAAGAAACATCATTACTAAAGACTTTAAAGACATTAGAATTACTCGAAACTTACCGTTCGTGCAGTAAACGACGGACAGCAGTCCTCTGAAGTCAAGAGGCCTGCTCCCCTTATCCAGTGAAGAAACTGGTTACAGCACCCTCCCACGAGGCAGATGGAGAGCACGGCGTTCACTTACCTAAGGTGAGAGCGTTAACCTTTGGGGTCCTACAGGAGAAGAGAAAGGGAAGAAGAGAGAGACATTCAATAACCCAGTTCCTTAATCCCATATTTTCTATCTGCAGACATCTTACCCTTCGAGTCAGACATACAGTGCACAGAGGTCCAGCCCAAAGAGCCAGCCGTGTGTTACACATCACCTTTGAAGATACGGTATACACCCAGTCAAGACCGGCGCCTCTACGGGAATCAGGTGAGCGTTACAATGATCCTGGAAATGATAAGTCTGTGTTTAAACAATAAAAACTATTAATTGAAAAGAAACATGTTATCTACCTTTGCCCCCTCGTACACCAATCTAACAATGGGTTAGTGGCAAACATTTGAGGTGTGGCATCCAAAGAATAGTAAAAACACTGTTAAGATTGCTCTGTGGTTAAGGTATATTGACAACCTTTTCGTCGTCTGGGATGTTACTCCATCTGAATGGCAGGAGTTTTTGAAAATTCTTAATGTTAACCAACTCAACCTACAATTCACTGAAAGCCACAGTAAGACCGATATATATATATAAATATATATATATATATATATATAAATATATATATATATATATATATATATATATATATATATATATATTACACAGCCCGCGGTAGCGGCCGCGTAGTTAGGGTTAAGTTGCTAAAATCTGAGGAAGAGCACTTGTTCGACTGCTTATAACTTCGCTCCCCCTGGACGATTCCTCACCAAACTTTGCAGAAAAAGTATACGAGCGGCTCTGAATCTTTTCACCAAGTTGAGCCAGGTTTCGTGCCGGGGGGATTTATAGGGGGAGGGGTCCCAACATTTTCTTTTCCCCATAGATTGAATGGGGAAAAAGTTTGCGCACGGCTACAGGTCAAACGGCTGGACGGATTTTCACCAAATTTGCACCAGGAGCGGGGACTTGGTCCAGAAAGTGTGCTTTTGTGTGTTTGATGGAAATCAGACTAGTAAATTTCTAACAAAACACTGAAATGTACGTACCAAAAATTAGTGACCCATTTATCTGTTCGCTCCGGGGACAGAAGTGTCATTGGATAGCGGTACGGCGTAGTGTCCGAGAAGTTTGGATGCGGACGGTGGTTGACTGGAAGGAAGCGTGCTGTGCGTCACATTTTTTGGGAAAGCTGCCATGGTGTATCAGAGGACAGTGTGGCGGCAGGGTCTGGAAAATTTACTGTGCGCATTGCGTCGGCGGTCATAAAGGAAGGAAGGGATGGCTGGGGGAGTGAAAAGTGGTTCATGTGACATACGTAGGCTAATATTTTCTGTGGTGATTGGAGGCAGCTGTCGTAACGGTCCCTTAGTTTCTGCCACGACCTGATTGTGGCAAACTATTTTCGTGGTGAGTGATGGCAGGTCATTTACAGATGGGGAGTGAATTGCACATGAGATAGGTTGGGTGCGGGTGGTGGTGCGCTGCGGATGGAATGCAGTAGTTGGCCACATGGAGGCATGCATGGGTGAATGAAGGTGCAGTGGGCCTTTGGAAGGATTCCACTATTGGGTGCATGGCCGAAACCCGTAGGCTGTAAGGCATGCACTGACGAGCGTAGGGCTGCTACATACACACCACAGGAAGGCATGTTTCAGTATGCATCCGTTAAAGGGTGGTGCTTGCAAAATGCAGTGTGTGCTAATTGGTTGCAGTAGCGTTAGTGCTGCAAACTGAATGTGGGTAGGTTGGCAGTGACATTACTTTGTGAATGGGAGTGGGTACGCCTATAGTATGTGAATGAAAGTGTATATGGGTCCAGAAGAGAATGTTTTCTTTCCACATTGTGTTACCTGTTGCAATTTGTTGCTGCAAAGCGACGTGGTGGTGCGCCGGTTGGGTAGGAGTGCTGGTGGCAGTGGTGTGTATGTCGATGGTAGAAGATGGTGAAATGCATGTCGGCATTACATGGCTGTAGGTGTGTTCAAGGCCTATGCTTTGTGCAGAATTGCTGAAGTAAGCCGAATGTTGTGAAAATGTTGTGGTTAGTGACAATACTGAATGGCTGTGGGTAGAGGTGGTGGAGGATGTGGTATGTTTGTGCATTCTGGTTAAGTGCGATTGGGCGTTTTATGGTGTGGAGGCGTTGTGGTGAAGTGCTGCTACCCAAGTGTGGCACGTTTGTGCAAAATGGCAGCTGCCCACATGGCCATCATGTTAACTGTTGCCATTTGCTGCTGTATAGCGCCAAGGCGGTGTATGGGTTGGGTAGGAGTGTTGGTGGCAGTGGTGTCTATGTGGATTGTCCCAGAAGCTGACATGGAGACACGCATGGTGGCATTACATTGCCGCGAGTGTGTGCAAGGCCTAGACTATTGGATGCATGGCCAAAGGACGTAGGCCATGCATTCAAGAACCTAGGCCTTGAAGACACGCATGCCAGTAATGCATTTTGCAATGTCTATGAGTTAGAGGGTGGTAACATGTAAGGAATTGGTGTGAAGTCCATTTCAGCCGTTATAGGCCACTGTTGCAAATAGATTGTGGGTAGGTTGGCAGTGGCACAATACTTTGTGAATGGTAGTGGGTACGCCCATTGTATGTGATTGAAAGTGCACTGGGATGCAGGAGAGAGTCTTGTGTGTACATTATGGGAACTGTTGCAATTTGTTACTGCATACCTCCATGGCAGTGCTCTGTGGTGGGAGTTGCTGCAGAGAAATGTCACGCTGTGTGTGTACTGGGTGCAATGCTTGTATACGGTCAGTATGTTACAGGGTATGGTTGAAGGGCCGCTTATATGTGCTTGGCTAGTATGCTGTGTGCACAATGCTTGCAGTATCTGCAATGATCTAAACATGTTATGCTTACGTTGCCAGTGAAACAATCCATTGAGTGGAAGTGGGTAAGAGAATAGCATGTGAATGAAAGTGGGTAAGGGTGCCGGAGACAGTGTAATGTTTATACATTATGGTAACAGTTATACGTAATGATTGTATGTCCATTGCAGTGTCGAAGTTAGTTATGAGTGCTGGTGCCAGTGGTGCATATGTCTATAGTGGTAGTTGGCGATATGCTGACATGTATTGTTCAATTAAGGTGGGGAGAATGTGTGCAAGGAGCTGACCCACTGGAGTAATGCAGGTTTGGCACTATGCGGCACAGGGTGGTGATTTGTGGGGAATGCGTGTGGAGCACATTGTTGACGTGCTGCAGCAGGACAAATGAGTTGCAAAGTGTGAATTGTGCATTCTATGGTTGTGGTGACAGTTGGAACATGCCACAGCCTTCGATGTGCGGCAGGAGATGGTGCAGTCAGAAGTTGGGTAGTGTGGCCACAGGGTGCAGTGCATACGTAATGTGAGTATGGAAGTGGGTATGGTTGAAGGGAAGCTTATATGTGGTTGGTTACTGTGTGCACATTTTTTGAAGTAGGCCCAATGTTGTGAAGGTGGTGTGCATAGGCTGGCAGTGACACAATAGCGTGTGAATGGTAGTGCGTAGGGGTGGTGCAGGCTTTGCAAAGGTTGTGGATTCTGCTAAGTGTGACGCGTTTTTGTGAATGCGTATCTTATAGTTTGGGGGAGATGGGTAGAACTGGCGCTACGTATGTAACGTTTGTGCATAATGTTAGGTGCCCATATGGTCGCTTGCTTGGATGTGTAGTGTTGCGGTGGTTGTGGAAAGGGTTGCAATGTTGTGTGCATACTTAAAAAAAAAAAGTGTGCTGGGGTCGTGTTAGTATGTTTGTGGATGTTGCAATACTGCCTTTAGCAGAAATCTCTGGTGGAGGGGTTTTGCAAAAAAAACGGAGCGTGTACGGAGAGTGTTTAACGGTAAAAAAGGAGTGTATAGAAATGAAAGTGTGCAATGCAGAGGTTTTGTATGCGATTGGTGCAGGCGTGTTTTAAAATGTGACAGCACCCAATTTGGGGAGTGCTGCAAAAAGTGAACGTAAAAAGGAAGTATTGTCACAGCTGTATTGGGCCGTGGCCCTCACTGTAGATGGGAAAGCGCACATGCACATTCTCCCATTATGAGCATGGTGGAAATGGATTTGTGTGACAGACAATTAGGAGTTTAGGGCATGGCTCATAGGAAGGGGCGTTACCATTTCATCACAATACTGTGTCGTCAGGGTGGTCGACATGGAGAGACGCACCGTGCAGATCTTCGGTGATAGCTTTGTGCACCATCTGTGCAGGTGTTCCGTGCAAAGAGGAGTTTCTGGTAATTTCGGTTCGGAAGGAATGGACGCTTTCTGGGCCGGTCAGGCTGACTGCAGTTTCGGCGGGATGGTTCACCTTTGCAGGTGGCATCCGTCACGAACGTGGACTGTATTGTGGTGCACTATGGAAGTGCACATTTTGGTTACATGTCGTGTGGACGATTAATCTGTCTACTAATGTGGTTGCTGACTGCAGTGATGCATATTTTCCCTACTGCCAAAGTGGTTTTCTCATGCATAACACCAAGAGCAGTGTGGGTCCATGACGGTGTAATTTGTGCCCAGCCAGTAGTCCGAGGGTGTGCTATAAACAGATTTATGCATCGGTTTATGCAGACTGCTGGCATGTTCTCCACCCACTATGAGATCCTAAGGGCTCAAAATATGCAGTGGTTCTGTAAAAATGGCATTTATTTGAGCACCATTGGCAATGCCGATTTCTTTCACACTGATCAAGAAGCATTGACCAGAATGTTGTAAAAATGTGAGGACAGGCAAACAAACGCATACAAAGAGAAAATACCAAAAGAGAAAATACCAAAAAATGTGCTTGCACGCACGTAAAAAATAAATAAAAAATAAAATTAAAAAACCTTCATGCATATACGCTGGAAGACTGAATACCTTGCTTAGTTTCATATTGTTTACCACCTTCTCCCCCCCACCTTCACGATCACAAAAAGGTAGTGGATTACGTAGTACTTTCAGGATGGCACGTGCCACACCCTGGGTGGCCATGTTGATGTATGCGGATGGAGAAATCGTGCATACTTTTATCGAACTTTGCAGTGGACATGCTTTGGAATGACATTTGTACAGTGCATTTCAAGTGCTGCACAGCAGTGACAGTGTTCGATGATGGCGGCTTTAATGAGATTGGTGGATGCGTGTGTGCCTTTTTACCAGTAACCTAATGAAGTAGAGCTGCAGAGAAGATAGTGCAAAGGGAAAAAGGACTGTTCCAGTTTTACAGGGCTGCGGCCCACGCGCTACTTTGGGAGGCGCACGTGGCAAAATCTGCCCTTTACACCACCTCGCCCAATTGCCATGGCAGTGTGGGGATTAGCCAATCAGGTAGTGTGGGTGTGGTTAACAGGAAGGGGAGGTGAAATGGTTGCACATTATACTCTGCATACTGAGGGTGACTGACATGGTGAAAAGTACTGTGTTGCTGTAGGTATCCCTTTGTAACAGATGTGCACAACTGTGCTCTGCAAAGAAACTTTGAAGTAAATTTTGGTCTGGAAGGAGTGGATGCATTGTGGAACGCTGTGCTGAGTGCCATTTCATCGATATGCATGCACTTTGCAAAGACCTCGCCACGTTTCCAGTAGTAGATATTATCCTAATTTATTACGGCGGCATGCATATGGGTTACCTGCCTTACTTACATTTGTCCCGTAGACTGAGGAGGTTGCTGGGTGTCGTGAGGATGCTTTTTCTCAACGCCAAGGTGCTTCTCTCATCTACAATATCGTGAAGAGTATGGCCTACTGCTCATGGATGTTGTTCCGAGCCAGATGAAGGAAGGTGTCTTATCAACAGAAGCATGTATACTTTTTTGTCCGCTCGTGGAATGTTCTTCTGCAACAATTACCTTACTACTTGTGGACATAAGGAGTGTTTCCAAGAAAATGGCATTTTGTTGTCCTCCATTGGCAAAGCAGTTTCATTTGCTTGTCTACAGGATGCGGTGAAAAGTTTACTGAACTAATGTGTGTAAAAGAAAAAAGCTACTAAAAACAGACATGTTTTTGTAGAAGGATATACACCAAAAAGAAAAACACTCTTTTTAGAGTCGCCCCTTATTACGAACTCCCCCTGCCCTGCTTGCAAGTTATTCCCCAACACCTGCATGCAGCATGAAAGTCACATGCAGGGAATTAGCGGGTGGCGGCCATGAAAATGGAACTGCGGGATTATCCAATGAGTTGCTTAGGATGTGCGGCAATAGGAAGAGGGACTCCTGCTGCACTGGGGACCGGCCCTCGACGTACTTGGGGACCCGGACATGCCACATTCGATGCTCCTCACCATGCTGGCCTACGGGAATGAGACTGTAGCGATTGCCCCATCATGTGCTGCTCAGGGTGTGCGTCAGAGGAAAGCGTGCCAATAGGAAGAAGGACTCCTCTGGCTTTACTGGGGCGTGGCCCTGGTGGTACTTGGAGAAAGGCACGTGCCACATTCTGCTTTTGTGAGCATGCTGGCCAATAGAAATTGGACTATGCCCTTTGGCCAATGAGGTGGTCAGGGTGTACGTTACAGAAAAGAGCACCAATAGGGAGGCATTCACTTTTCCAGAACTTTGTGTACTGCGGCTGGTAAACATGGCAAGGTGCACAGTTTTCGTTGTGGGCGATTACTTTGTGGAAGATCTGTGCGTGTATGCCCTCCAAGAAGACTGGTCTAGCGATTTAGGTTTGGAGGGAGTGGACGTTTTGTGGAGTGGCATGGAATCGTGCTGTGTCGGCGGATTGCTTCTAGAATGGCGACGCGTGGCCTCTTCGACAACTGTACATGTTGTGATTGTGCACTTTGGAGGCTTCTTTTTGGGTTCCATGCCATGTTCCTGTGTGTTCTGTCAACTGAAGATTTTGATGAAAGAAGTGCAGCACATTTTTCCTACTGCCAAGGTGCTTTTCTCATGTATACTGCTGAGAATCGCATGGCATTATTCCAATGCTTCCTGTCGTCAGCCAGAGGTCGGAAGGGGTCTCATCAACAGAGGCATGGGTGACTTCTTGAGTGCTGCTGGGATGTTCTCCTGTGAGAATGAGAACATTGGTTCCCGATACATAAACCTTTTCAAGGTAAATGGCATGTCTTTGTCGGCCAGTGGCAATGAAATGTTCGTGAACAATCTATAGACTGCACTGAAGACCCTACTGTAAGAATGTGAGCTGCAGTTCAAAACACACATTCACGCATGAAAACCGCAAAGAAAGTGATTCTAGGGAGGCACCTTTTAAAAAATAATAATTAAAAAAATAATACAAAAAACAAAGGTTCATTTCAGAGCCACCACAACCAACGACGTGCGCTCTCCTAGTACAAAGTTATTCCCCCACTCCTGCGCGCATGCACATGCAGCACGAAAAGTCTGCAAATATCGTGATAGTTTCAGGGTGGCACGTGGTACATATGCCCCTTTTGCAGATGAAGCCCATAGAAATGGGCCTGCCGAGGCTACGGGATTGGGCAATGAATTTTGTGGGTGTAGTGTGTGCGGACTGACATAGCTACAGTGTGTATTTTTTTCATAGAAATGCAGAGGGTGCCGTTATGGGTGTGCATTTTACAAGGCACAAAGTGCGGATTTTAGGGTATGCTGACATAAATTCAGTGAAAGTGAATGCAAAACACTGTGCACTCGCTCTACTCATTTACCAATCTATGATGTACATGTGTAGTGCTATGGACTAGGTGCAAGGAAGTGCCCGATATTGGTTTTTGTGTGTGATACGCAATCATGACGACATTATTGTTGTTCATTGTGCAGGGAACATTGCGCAGCATGTTACACAAGTTTCAGTGCCATTTGCGATGAAGGAGGCACTTGCCCAGTTCATGCGTTTCTTTCCGATCTCTTGCATAACTTTCTATCGCAGCATGCAGCTACCAATGTGGCAGCATCATTTTCAATTTGTCCTTCAATGGAGACCACGCGGTACATTGCAAAGAAGTGTATTTGTGCATTTCTTGGTCATGCCAATGGCATACTTCGTCCATGGAATTATATTTCACAGCATGAATACTTTTCCCTACCTACAACGTTCACCTTACTGTGCTAGCTATCTCGATTTCTGCACACCCCAACTACATTAGCTTTCTTGCAAGTAGTGATATTTTCTTGTTCTTAGTGTTTCACTGTGACTGTCTTCAAACCGCTCTGCAACACCTAAGGAAACCTCTTTGTACAGCCCACTCCTTTCCAACCGACTGCACTACAGTGTTCTCCACAATGCCACACCTCCCGCCCTGCATGCGTGCATTGGCAATTCCGTTGTTCATCTGTGAAAGGTGCTTTCTTTGTTTACCTTTTTTCGTTCCCCATTACATCTATTTATTATCGTGTTCTCACACACACCACAGAAGGAAAGCCAGGAAAGGTCTGGTAAAGAAGGGGCAGCACCTGTCTAAATACTATGGGGGGGTGGGGAGGGGACAGTGACAGGAGACGGAATTATTGGGTGGCCATCACCTATATAGGCGGCACTCATTGTAATGCTCCTGTAACAACCGTTGCAATGTACTTTCAAGTACCTTCCCTGTGCACAGAAGCGCATTGCACTAGATGTACAACACAATGCCCTTTGCCGGGTAAGGGTCTGTTTTTTTTATTTTGATATAGCTGAGTAAATCAACTTTTCAAAAATCAAAACAATCATTTCATATTATAATTACAATTTTCACAAAATTTACAGAAAATTTAAAATATACTCCAGATCTGATTTACATCTAGTTCAATTGTTAAATCTAACAGGTTTGAAAAGAACTTGACCCGCTGTTCATTCAACTTGCCACAAGATACTGTCAGATGTTGAAGTGTCTCTTTTTCAGTTACAATCTTACAATAACAGTAATTCATATCAGATGAGATAACATTACGCCTATCAAGCACTTCCCTAGTTAACCATAGGTTCAGTCTAAGGCGCAAAAATGTGTTCCTTATTATTGACGACGGGCATTTCAACAGATATCCTGCAGTTTGCCCTACTTTTTTATTACCAAAGTTGTTATTACTAAAATCTTTATAATTCAGACATGATTATCTATTTTTTATCCAGTCCCATTAATGTAACTTTTTCTTGGCTCGTAAAGGGTGTTCTATTAGGAGCGTTAGTGTTATATCAGCTTCGGCCATAATATTCAATACACCTTTGCGGCATGTAAGCGGGAAAAAATGATTTGACGAGGACAAATAATGTGCAACAGTGCTCAAAATGTTATTGTTTTCCAAGCCCAGTAAGCATTTTCTGAAAAAGGCACACTGTCTCCACTTGACTCTGCACACTAATGAATTGAAGCCTAATTCAAATCGCAAGATTGGCATAGGTGTGCAGTTCGGGAGATGTACCTTTTTCCAAAAACTAGCTTGAAATTTGTTCCACATTTTGTCATCAGTATATAATTTCGATTCTACTCCATAAATCATAACAGGGAGTACCTTTTGTTCATAGAAAAGAGGAAGGTGTTTCAACATGAATTTCCCATATTTAAAGACTAAGATTTTAGCCTGTGAAATCAGGCTTATGAGTTTAGACTGGATGTTAGTCACGAAAGACTTGTCAGTGACAGTATTTTGTATTATCAGCCCCAGATACTTATATTCTGATACTATTTCCAAAGGCTCATTTCTAATAGACCAAATACAATTGCCAATTGTGTTTTTACCTTGATTTTTGCAAATTAATATTTGAGATTTGTCCAAATTTATTGTTAGATGATTCAATTCAACATATACGGATAAGGCAGTTAATAGATTTTGAAGTCCCTTTGGGGTTTGTGATATTAAAACTAAATCATCAGCGTACAAAAGCCAAGCTATTTGCTGACCACCCAGTTCCGGAGCATCGGAGACAACTTGTAGGAAAAATTTGCCCATGTCCAATATAAAACGATTGAACAAAATAGAGGCCATGATACAACCTTGTTTGATGCCTAAATATGTACTGAATGATGAGGACAGAAGTCCCTCTAAGGATAATCTCAACTGCATAGTTGTCTCGGAATGCAACTGAATGATCAACATTAACAATGATGCTGGACAACCGTAGAGTTCTAATTTTCGGAATAGTAATTCACGATTGATCGAATCAAAAGCCGGCCGAAAATCAATAAATGCTAAATACAGAGTTTGTTTCCGGATGGCATACTGGTATTTAAGCATATTAATAGCAAGCATATTTGGTAATGTGCCCAGCCCACTAACAAATCCAGATTGGAAAGGATCTCTCCTAAGACAATTCTTAGACCAGTTGTTCAGTTCTCTTAGAATTATAGCACAAAACATGTTCCCAGGAGCATCTAACAAGGAAATGGATCTATAGTTAGCCGGGCTTGCACAGTCTCCTTTTTTGTAGATTGGAATTGTAATAGAATGTTGCCATGAGACAGGAATTTTTTGTGATGTAAGTATATTCTTGAACATAGTGTAAAGAATTTTGGCCCATATATTCGGGAATTGTTTCATTGTCATATTTGACAGCCCGTCTGGACCAGGCGCCCTGGAGCAACTAGCTTTATTGATAAAATATATAATATCATCTTTATCAAAGCTTGGATGGAATTTAGTATGCTTCAGGGCCTCTGATGGGCTTAAATCATATGTTGGAGCAGAATATAGATTTGAATGATACTGATCCCACATCTTCTGAGTCACATCATTAGTCTGAACTGCTACTTGCTGACCTGCAGTAACTTGATTTATGATTTTCCAGGATTCTGCAGTATCTTTACTAGCCAATGATTTTAACATATTACTGCCATCGCATTGATAAAGTTTAGCCTTCATGCCTCTTATCCAGTTCCTATAGTTAGTTTTAATTTGAGTCGGGGCAAGAGCTTGTTGGTCAGCAGGGAGTTTATAAACCGCCCTCCTTTCTGACCAGACTAATGATTTTTATGTTTTACTTCATGGTCAAAAGCATGGAGATGAGGGATTTGTTTTTGACTGTGTCTGGAGGAGGCTGGCTGAAACAACTGCAATAGTTCGTGATAGATTACTAATGAGCCCCGAGTCCCCATAATTTCATACTTTAGCTGAGCATCAAAACATGCCCTAAATGCTTCCAATGAAGCCTCCATCCAAGTTAGTCTATTCCTTGCTGAATTTACTGTGATAGTACCCTTGACATATTGAGGTTGTCTTTGAGTAGTATCAAATTTGGATATCCAGATCAAATTTAGCATGTTATGATCACTTGCCTCAGTATAGAGAACTTGAAAGGATTTTACAACATTCCACATGTTTTTATTCACATAGATATCATCTAAAATGCCCTTGCTGGTGGCTCTATGCCAAGTAGCCCTTGCAGGGATGTCAGTAGCAAAAGCTCCATTTAGCATATACACATTTCTGGACTCTACAAAGTTTGCCCATTTAGCTAATCGTATCGATTCGGTTTTCCGTTTTGGTCCCAAGCAGTGTAAGTTCAAATCTCCGGTTATGGTGAAAGTCAATTTTGCCATCCATAATTATAAGATCCAATGCTTTATTCATGGACTCTAAAAACCCATCATCTGTGATGCCTAGCGGGTTACAGTACACATTAATTAGAGCACAAAGAATGTGATCACTTGTAATCTTACACATTTGCGCAAACAGATTGGGTGAGAACCAAGGTTCAGGTTTTAGGGATAAGCTCTTCTTGATGTCAATTAGCAGACCCGATACTGGACGCCCTGCAAAACCTTTGACTGCTGGGTTCAAGAGGATATCATAATTGTTCCACGAGGGAACAGAAACAAGCCACGATTCTTGTATTAATATTATATCATAAGGCAGTAAGTTAATTAACTTATTGTTTAGCAGGTGCTTATATCCTCTGGAATTCCAGCTAATCAATGACAGGACATTTTCCTGAGAAACCAAATACTAAGGCTGTGTCACTTTTAAATTACAATTTCAATCATGTGAACACACAGTCTGTTTTTTAGCTATTTTCTGTTGTGTCAAATGCGTAGCTGGTTCTGAAGCGGTGTGCTCATGCGAGCCCGATCCTGACAAAACTATACATCCCAAGTTATACAGCTGGGACTTAGCAGCTCAGATGGTGTTAAGTACAACTCGGGAGTTTATCTTCAAAATTACAGAGGAACGTGTTATGGCATCCGTGAATTCTACTTGCTCGATATCGATAGTGCCGATGTCGTCAAGTTCAGGAATTTCACTAAATATGGATAGAACCGAAGCTCTGTTTAAATTGTACTGAGGAGCTGGAGCAGGCCGACATATCAGATTGAGTGAATGCACTGCAGGCCGTTTAATTGGAAGAATGGAATGTTTTTGTTTCATAGAGTTTTGTGAATCAATTGGATTTCGGTTCTCAGAGGCCTTGGACCCAGATTCCTTTCCATTTGGGGCATTTCGGTCACCTAGAAGTCTCAGAAGTGTGGATTTAATCATGTTTTCAATATCCAAAGTTGAAGTAATGTGATCCAATTGTTCATTACACTTGTTTTGGATTTGTGTCTTTATCATTATCTCAGTTGGTTGATCTTGAGAGGGTACTATTTGTGGAGTCTGTAATGAGGAAAAATTCGGCATACTCGTGTTTATAGTCACAATGTTACCAAGACTTTTTAATAAGGATGTTTTGGCATCACATGCCGGTAAAGTCAGACTCTTGAGAGCTGGTTTGGAAGACATATATTCATCCACTGCGAGTCTCATTTCTCTGCGGCAATCAATTAAATCTTGATCCATCAGCACTGGGAGGGAGGATGTATCCTTATTCTGTTTTTCTCAGCAGAAACTGCTGAGGCAGTACTTACCAAGGCATTCAAAGGACTAGAAGATTGCACAGGGGTGCTCTTTTTATTTGAAGCCTGGTTCTTCTTCGTTTGCAAGCGCAAGGTATATTTTCTTACAATAGCATCAGATGCAGTTTTAGTTGCTGTTGAAGGAAGTGTAAGATTTTTAACAAATGATTTAATTTGGGATGCTCGCTTGGCCATGGTTTTAATATGTTTAGGCTTCCTTGATGGTTCACCCTTTTTCTGCCCTTTTTTAGAAGTCAAACCCAATTCAGTTGTGTTTATGCCTGCAAAAAGTGCATAGTTTTTTTTTTTGTATATCAGCAATAGAATCATTTACAACACACGCCATGTCAATAATAGGTTTATGTATAAAAGGTATGCTTTGGAATTTCTGTGAGGACTCCTCTGGCAACGGGCCAGTTTGGGTGCTTGCCGAGATTTTCAAAATAGGTGAGATGTGTGATTCGCCATATGTTTCTATTTTATTTGTGATAAATTGCTGCCATGATAACATCTGGTTAGTTGATGTGAATCTACATCAGCTTTATTAATCAGTGCTTCATACAATTTTGCCAAGGAAAGTATTGCAGTATTCATTGATGTAAGTGCAATTTCAGTTAAACCATTTGTGTTTTCTACCGGTGCAACCGAAAACAAATGATTAGCTACAGCTTTCTGTGGAGTTGGTGCTATAAAGGACAATTTTTCCACTGAGTTCATATCACTGATATTTGTAAATAATATTGGTGATTGACAAATTTTCAGATAAGGTATGAGCAGAAAAACAAGAGGCATTTGTGTCTAAATCAATGACAGCGATATCATTTAGAATTAATTGTTTTGGACAATTTAGAATTAGAAATATCATCATCAGACAAGTCACTCAAAACAGATACTTTATCAACAATAGCACTGAGGCCGGTTAGCACATTTTTAAGTAAGATGCTATCCGTTAACGACACATTTTCTTTTGCAAAAATTACCATGGTGCCAGCGCCACCAGAGCCACAGCAGCCTAACAGCTTGTTGCACAAACACTGCCCTTTACACCACAGCCGGGCTTCACGCCACGAGGGCTGGGTGTGCTGATTTTATTTCCAGATGGTCCCAGAGGGCGTTGCTTAGCTCTCCATCAGCCTTAAAGGAATAGGCAAATAGTCAAATGCGGATTGCTGAAACGTGATTACATGAGAGGATGCTTCTGTTTATGATTCGAGTTCCACTTCACTCTTCACAATTCCTCCCGCAGATTAAACAATCGAGTTTCCAAACTGACAGTTTCAAGACCATGGAAATTAATGCAGAGCCACAGCAGCCTAACAGCTTGTTGCACAAACAATGCCCTTTACACCACAGCCGGGCTTCAGACAAAGCTAGATCGTACCACAACTCAGCCGCAACCCGGTCTGTAGCGCAGCATATGCTTTGGAAAGATTGTTGTACAGCTCTGCTGCCCTACAGGAGAGCCCATCTTGTTGGCCGCAGCAGATGTGGCAAATGCTGTACATGAAAGTAACCAACATCATTCTTTGAAAAGCGGTAGCCAGCAAACTGTTTATCCTTTATTTTGAGTTGTCGTCACATGCAGTACAAACTAACCAGGTTACTCACCGTAGTGACCACCTTACTCCTAGTCCATAGTCCCCTTTCCTCCATACTTATGGGACATTCCTCCGTCCTGTGGGACGGGACCGGAGCACTTTGTAAAAGCATCCAAAAAATGTGCAAACATTTTAGTCCTTCCTCTCTTTCTACGCAGGGCCCAGCACGCGGCCATAGCCCCGTCCATCTCGGCTCTGCCCGGGCATCGCCCATAAAGTCCTTTTCTATCGCCAGGTCAGAGACCTTTAAGCAATAACAGAGGAACCTTATTAGAGGGGACGGAGGGCGGGCGTATGGAGGAAAGGGGACTATGGACTAGGAGTAAGGTGGTCACTACGCTGAGTAACCTGGTTATACTCCTACGTCCCATCCCCTTTCCTCCATACTTATGAGAGATTCCCAAGCAATCCTTACAGGAAAAATGGGTGGATGGAAAATCCCTTATTGAAAAAGGTTCTTCAGCACAGCCTGATCAAACGGAGCATCAGACCTGGAGCTCAGATCTAGACAATGTTTACAAAAAGCCGATGAGGAGGCCCAAGTAGCCACTTTTGCAATGGTCTCCCAGGGGAGATATTTCTGAAAGGCAACAGCGGCTGCCTTGCCCCGCACCAGGTGTGCATGAATATCTTTAGGAGGCTGCAGTCCTTGGATAGTGTAAGGCTCCGTAATACAGGCAGCGATCCATCTGGAGATGGTCACCTTAGAGGCCTGCTTACTTTGTGGATTACCAAAGGTCACCAACAGTTGAGAAGAGCTCCCCCTTTCCACTTCTGAAGCAGGGTTCGGGAAAAAGACCGTCGGGGAGATTGATTGATTTATATGGAAATCAGAGACCACCTTTGGAAGGAAAGAAGGGTTTGTCGGTAGAACCACATTATCCTTGTGAAAAACCAAAAAGGAATGCTCCACCGACAAAGCCTGGAGCTCACTCGCACGCCTTGCAGGGGTAACGGCAACCAAAAAGGACACCGTCCACGACAGGTGCTCGAGGTCCACCATGGCCATTGGTGCGAAAGGTTTATGGCACAACACTGTAAGGACCACATTTAGATCCCACGACGGGTGCGGACTACGAACCGGGGTATAAAGGCGCGTCAAGCCTGCGAAATGTCTCTTAACCACTGGATTAGACAGTGAGTAAGAGCATTGGTCCGTAGATAGATAGGCAGATACCGCTGAAAGATAAGTTCTGCATGACAGAACGTGAATTCCCGACTCTGCTAGGCGGGATACAAAAGACAATACTGCGTCAATCGTAGCCGTCCTTGGGTCCAGTTGTTTTTGTAGACACCAATGACATAACCTGAGCCATTTGTTTCTGTACTGGGACCTAGTCAAGGGTTTCCTGGCTGCCTGAATAATATGCATGTTATCCGCAGATAGGCTAAGATGTTCTAAAGACCTGAACTCAGGCACCATGCCGCCAAGCTGAGCGACTGTGGGGAGGGGTGCCACAACTGTTTCTCCCGCTGGTGAAGAAGATCGGGGCTCAGCGGTAACCTGATCGGCGGATACACATCGGCAGAAAACCTGGCGGCCACCACAGGGCTATGAGTAGAGGGGAACAGTTCACCATGTTCTTCAGTTTGCAAATCATCCGATGAACCAGAGGCAGAGGCAGGAAGCATAAGCCCTCATGTTGTGCCACAGAATCTCGAGAGCATCCCCCAGAGAGGAGGTTCCAGCCCGTTTCTGGAGGCATACTGAGGAAGTTTCTTGTTTGCCGCTGTCGGGAAGAGGTCCACTTCCGGAGTGCCCCAACGCAGGAAAATCCATAAGAGGATCTCCGCCTTCAATTCCCACTCGTAGCTGACCATCGTCCGCCGACTGAGGGCATCTGCCGTGACATTCAGCTGCCCGGAATGTGTACTGCAACTAGCCAGACACCATGATGAACCCCCCACTCCCAAATCTGGATGGATAGGTCCACTAGATGGGGAGACTTGGAGCCCCCTTGCTTGTTGAAGTAATGCATTGACGCCACATTGTCTGTGCGGATATGGATCACTTTGTTGGCAATGATCGGTCTGAACGCCTTAAGTGCTAGGAAGATTGCCAGAAGCTCCAGATGATTTATGTGGAGGAGCTTGTCCTGAGACGACCAAAGATCTGAGACCTGAAGAAGATCCAATGTCGCACCCCACCCTAGAAGGGAGGAGTCTGTCGTGACCATCACCATAGGGGCTGGATCCTGAAAACCCGCCTCCACGGACAGGTTGCCGAGAGACTAACACCACTCCAGGTCCGCTCTCATGGAAGTCGGAATCATTATCAACTTGGAGTCCGGATCAACAGCCTGACGCCAAGATCTCCGAAGAGCCATCTGATTCCGCCTCATCTTGAGATGAGCAAGAGGAAGCGCCAATACGCACGAGGCCATGAGGCCCAGAAGCCTCTGGAACCACCAGGCCGACATGCTCTCCGACTTCGCAAACATCTGACACGTGGCCAACAGATCTGCCATTCTGTCCCCGGTCAGGTACACTCTGCAGTCGATCGTGTTCCAGCGAAAACCCAGGAAAGTCAAGTCCTGAGAGACCGTCATGGAAGATTTCCGACAGTTCACCGACAGCCCGAGGTGGAACGGGAGCTGGAGGAGAGACTGAAGAGTGCAGGCGGCTTTCAACGGGCAGGGGCTGCGTAAAAGCCAGTCGTCCACACACGGATACCCTAGAGACGAATATAGGGCGCGATCACCAACATCATCTTCGGAAGGAAGCACTCGAAACTGGAAGTGCTCCTCTCCCACAGAGAAGCAGAGATATCTCCTGTGTGGATTCCAGACCAGAATATGCATGTACGCATCCTGAAGGTCCACCACGCTGAGCCAATCACCCATCTGCAAGGAGGACCGTATCTGGCTGGTCGTGATCATCTTGAATTTCTCTTGGGGTAGGAAAAGATTGAACTGGGAAAGGTCTAGGATGGTGCGGAGGCCAGCCTGGTTGGGTTTGGGCACCGTAAACAGCCGGGAGTGGAAGCCCTCCCCTCGTTCCCCAAGGGTAATGGGTACTAAAGCTCTGAGGTCCAGAAGTTTCTGAACCTCGGCTTTTAGGGAGGATGACCCAGACTGCTGGAAAGGAGGGTTGAAGGGTGGGGTAGGAGGCAAGGGTAAGCGGAAGCCCGCTTGAGCGACTGACAAGACCCACCTGTCCTCGGTGATTGTCTGCCAAGCCTCCCAATGGGACGCAATGCATCCTCCCATGGGGCTTCGTGCGAGCGTGGAGAACCCTCCTTTGGCAGGCTTTTCAGGGGGTGTTACCACCTAAACCTGAGGAGGAGGCTGAGGAGCGGGAGAAAAAACTGAGTCCGTTGCTGCCTCTTTACAGTCCTGGACTGTAAAGTGGCCGCAGCCACCACCGTGAAGGAGGGGGGCGGACAAGATGATACGGCCACCTCTTCCGAAGAAAGCAGCCTATATCACGCGTCAATTTTCTTATTGGCGAAAAGAGTGTGGCTTTTCCCAGACCCTATGGACCAAGGTCAAAACATCCTTCTGCAAGAACAGGCCAGTACGCTCCGAAGGAGACAGGGTGACTGTCCCCGAAAGCGCACCCTCCTGCGGAGCGGGTGCCTCGGGCACTGGAACATCCAATAGGCACATCATGTCCAGTACCCGGTCATGGAAGGCTCTAAAAGGGTGGGGCTGGTCTTCCATTGTCCTGATCACCCTGCGCATCATCCGACAGGTCAGGATCCTGCTGAACCGTGTCAGGCACCGCCTTGTCCATGTGGGACAATAGAGGCAAGGGCGGAAGAGTCGGGGGAGGTACCATAGGTAAGGGCGGCACCGGCAGAACCACCGGGGGAGCAGGTGGAGCCGGAGGCACAGAGCAGCATATCTCCCTAAAAAGACCCTTGAAATACTCCCTCATGGGGTCGGTACATAGGAGCGTCTGAAATTTGCCGAAAAAGGCGTCCTCCGGAGACGGTTTTGGAACTGCCGGAGGAGGCCTCACATGAGGAGGATAATTGCAGGGACGCAGAGGGGAGGGTTGCCAAACAGGCCTATCCCCAGAAGTGTCCACAAAAATGAAGAGTGCCGAACCCACAGGCAACGAGATATTGTGCAGAAGGGGCATCTGAGCGTTCCGGTCGTAAACTGGACGAAACGGATGCGCACAAGTAATCTTATATTCACCCGTGGAACCAACTCCTACACCTGAGGCCGATGGCATAGTTGTAGGGGAAGTGCCCAAAATGGCCTCCGTGGTCGTGGCAGGAACGGCCACCATTTTGCCGTCACCTGAGGGGAACTGCGGCACATGTGGAAGTGAGGCAGGGGTCCCCGTCGGTGGATCAAGGGTCTTCATTTTAGCCTTTACACAAGGGTCCTCGGCCGAGCCGGTACTCTGTGGCCTGGAATGTTTCTGTGACATATCAATGGCCAAACTAGCCTTCACAGGAAGGACCTCGGCACTGCCGGTAAAGGAGGAATTTTCACTCCTTGCCCCCTCAACAGTTCTGGCGTCGCCACAAGAGCGGGAACGGTGAGAAACAGCCTTCACCGATAAGGCTGTGTCGGGCCTCTCAAAAATGTTGGTTTCCTTAGCCTCTGTACGAGGGACCTCGGACCCAGGTCCAATTACAGCCTTACTAGCGTGGGCCTCGAACATCCGTTCAGTAACACCAAGACCAACCAAGGCCTCGGGGCGCACCGTGGTACTTTTGAGGGAAGCCGATAGAGAGGCCTCAGAGCGAGCTCTGGTACCTCACGACTCAGTAGAACTGGGTCTACAAGCAGCCCCCACAGGAGGGGCCTCGGAGCGTACTCTGGTATCCACAGGCCCCTTACGGAGACCCTCGGAGAAAACTCTGGTACAATTATTAGGCCAAGAAGGCACCTCGGGGCAATCCCCGGTGATAGGTCGACGCTCATCCCGGCCCGGGAAGAGTCCAGAAAGGTGTCTCCCGGCCGGGGTGCTCTGAAAAGTAAAGAACTTACCAGGTGTTTCTTCTTTTCGTCGATAAAAGATTGAAAATGCGAAGGAAGAGTACGTCGCAACACCTCCTCTGACCGCCCCAATCGATGCTGAAGTGCCCGGACCGAAAGGGAATCGCAATAAAAACAACGTTGGTCCGGACCCAAACACTCTAAACAAAGAGGATGGGGATCCGCCCTCGCAAAGCGTCGATGATATGATGAACACTCTGAAAAGTCTATTTTGAACGACATAGACAGACTAGTAGACGATCGCTAGCGAGAGCCAGAGAGGAGGAAAATGGACTGATGAGCGATGCGGAGCCGAGATGGGTGGGGCTACAGCATCGTGCTGGGCCCCGCGTAGAAAGAGAGGAAGGACTTACATTCTTGCAACATTTTTGGATGCTTTTACAAAGTGCTCCGGTCCCGTCCCACAGGACGGAGGAATGTCCCATAATTATGGAGGAAAGGGGACGGGACATAGGAGTAACTGTTATGCCATTACTGTTAGAGGTACCATTCACAGATATACATCCATTGTGGAATACAAGAATGTTTCAAACAAAGCCAACCACAGCTTCTTTACATATGCCACAAGGCCATTTATTCTGTGAAATCCATGCACATACAGCACTTTTCTAACCACCAGTAAGATTGTTTGAGCTCTGCATACTCTGTTTCCTTGCTTGCCTTTACATGCACTAGTATGTGCGTGCGGAAGGTGCACCAGCTTTGCAATGTTGCAGCCTTACTACAAACTGTCCCACTTGCAGTTACATGTTTTCTTCAACTGAATAGCCAGCACGTGACCGGTTCATACTTTCCGTCACACTGCTCAGTGCACACACAATGTATCAGTTTCACGGGTCATGGAAAAGGAAGCAGCAGATAAATCTTAGTAATGCCACATTTAACACGTCCACATCACAGTGCAGGTTGCTGTTCTTTGTTTACCAGTGGCCGTTATACAGTTAGGAGTACTTTAGCCAAACATTGCTAAGTTTGCAGAGCCTCCCACGAAGTGGACAGCAATACTTTAAATGCAGTAGCCTACTGCATGAATACGTAGGGCTGGCGACAGGGGCAGTGTTATCAGCATACAGTGTAGGACCTCTGCATGGGTCTAGGTGTGGAACGTAAACGTGTGTTTCCACAACTACTTAAAAGTGTATTTCGAATGCACTTTTAAGTAGTTTTGGAATTCCAAAGGTTTTTTTTTTAGTAGTGCAACTTAACCATGTCCCTTTAACAATATTTTTGTTAAAATATATATATATATATATATATATATATATATATATATATATATATATATATATATATATATATATATATATATATATATATATATATATACACACACACATATTTGTAAACAAATCTATCCTAGTCTGTGTTGAAACACTAATAAGTGTTTTGACAAAGGTATGCTAGATGTGACAGATAACAGCCTTCCTGCTTGGCTTATAGCTACAATATTTAATTGCATTTAATCTGCATGCATTTCCTTCTTGATATGTTTTAAATTGCAATGCTGCTTTTGTAACAATTGATTGTTGTTTAAAAAACAAAAAACCTTTTTTCATGGTCATTTTACTTTCAGTTGCATTTCATTTTAGGATATGCAATATCATTATTTTGTTAAATTTCGGCTGCTTGAAATTCACAGAAAGTAAAGTTCCTTTTATTATTTCCATCTATATCAAACGTGAATTCTTGCATTGTATGCAGCTGGTAAACCGAGTTCTCCATATAATTCATCAATTTATCACAATTGAGCTTTTCCTTCTAACCTATTGATGTATGGTCTTACATAACGCCACCAAGTGTTTTGCTGTTTGGACAGCCTTTTCAGGGAGATTTTATAGTTTTCTTCTGAAAGGAAAAAAACCTTGATATCTAAAAACAAAAAACTTGCAAAGGTGTTTGTTTATACAAGGGTTTCATTCGGTATGAAAACATGATGCTACCTAATATTTAATCATTTACTTTGCTGTTTAAAGTAGTTTTCTGAATCATTGAATGTTATGAATAGATCCTTGTATTTTATCCCTGAACGATAAAAATTAAATGTGCTTCTCCTTAATCAGTTCAGTTATTAAAAGCATGTTCAGGAAGATTTAAATAAACAGATTTTCTCTTTTACCTGATGGGTTTCTAAAAGGTGTTCCAAAAAATTGTTCTAGAAAGAAGAACAAGTTACTTACCAACTGGTAACGTTCTTTCGATTGGATGTTCCTCCAACGCATTCCTCATCTTAGATGTATTTCTTCCAGGTTTAGATGCTTTTTAGCTGCTTTGGAAATTTATTCTCGGCAGAGGGCGACGTGCGTCGATGTCGTCGAGTCGATTGTCCCTCGAAGGCCTCCGTCGAGGGTGACGTCATCGGGTATACAAGTAGCATGCGTGGTGCCCGTTGGCCTCAGTTCTGTTTTTTCCCCCTCTTGCTCTACTGTGTAGATTGTGCCGGTAGTCAGGTATTAGCCTTGCGAGAGTTGAAGTGGCAATAACCAGAAAAATCTACAGAGGGGTAGGATGGGAGGGCGATGAGGAATACGTTGGAGGAACATCCAATGGAAAGAACGTTACCAGTTGGCAAGTAACTTGTTCAAACGGATTGTGTCCTCCAACGTATTCCTCATCTTAGATAGACTCCCAAAGCAGTATAGAAAATCCTCTGGAGGAGGTAGAAGATTTTTGATGCCATTATATGGCGGAATATAGCACTGCTTTACCAAAATTTAGCTCCTTAGACTGGGAAGCATCCAGTCTATAGAATTTTGAAAAAGTGTGCAGCGATGACCAAGTTGCTGCTTCACAAATGTATTTTATGGGAACCCCTCTTTGAAGGGCTGTCGAAGAGGCAATGCCTCTGGTGGAATGGGCCCTTTAACCTTCTGGTGGGTCTTTTTCCACCAATCTGTAGCATTCTGAAATGCAAAGCACAATCCAACGTGATATGGTTTGTTTTGACATCGGTTGACCCAATTTCCTTCCGGCGTAGCCAATGAAAAGTTGATTATCCACTCTAAGCTTGGAAAGCCTAGAAATGTAAAAGCTTAGAGAGCTCTTCTCGGGTCCAACCTGTGCAATCTTTCCTCCTCCTTACTAGGATGAGGTGGAGGGTAGAACAATTTTCTGATTTAAATGAAAACCGGACACAACTTTAGGTAAAAATGAGGGTTTAACCCTTAATACCACTCTGTCCCTATGCAACACAGTATAGGTTGGCTCAGAAGACAGTGCCTACAATTCGCTCACTCTTCTTGCAGATGTTAAAGCAACTAGGAAAGCAGTTTTCCATGTTAGTAATCTTAATGGACAAGTGTGCAAGGGCTCAAAAGGGGCACACAAAGAATTTTAGAACCAGATTAAGATCCCAAATTGGTACTTGGAAAGGGTAAGGAGGAAACACATTGGTGAGTCCTTTTAAGAATTGTACTATTAAAGGAATTTTAAAATAGGAGCATTCTTCCGACGAGCACTTGAAAATGGAAAGCGCTGCAAGATAACCTTTAATGGTCCCAACATTTAGACCTCTATGTGCTAGCGACAAGAGGAAGGACAACAGTTCCGGAATGGAACATAGAAAAGGATCAACATTCTTTTCTCTGCACCAATGGCAACGGTATAGAGATTTTGTTGCTGGCCTTCTTTTTATTTTTTTATTTTATTTTGTTTTTACAAACCTTTAAAATAAGTGCAACGTGTACACACACATATTAACATATGTCATATAATAGACACCAACAAGCCGTCCATTTCCATGACTTCCACATTTAACGCCAACATACACTATTTCACCCAATGTTACTGTTTACAGGAGATATTCCTTCTGTTGGTGTCAGGCAGGTTTCGATTATTTCCAACAGCCGCATTAAAGGAAGTATTAGTTTTAAATCAGTTCCCTGAAACATCAACTTCCACCAATCGTCTGCACACAAGGATGGATGGTTTAGGCTCCAGGGACCCAAGTGAATTGTCCTCTCGGATCTTAATTTAGTACAAAATAGCACTAAATGTTTAAGTGATTCATTTTCGCTTGAACACAACAGTTTTAAACATGTTCAGTCGAAACAGTATGAACGCTCTGCGCGCCTGCGGGTTGGGAAATAGTGCCACGTAGTTCTGAAGAGTGTTGAATGGCACGTCGCTCATGCGACTAGCGGCTGATCTCTCCACACAAGTTTCGTCCCAATCTGCACGCCAGATTTTAAGCTTGGCTGCATCCGGATTCTCATGAAGCATATCAACTTTGATGTCATATTTTTTTAGGATTGCCTCACATCTGTTTGTCCACATGTAGACAATTTTGGAGATAGCGGGTAAGATGTCGTAAAAGATATCGAATTGTGGAATCTGCGCACGAGTGCAGGTCTTTCGGTACAAGTTCAACAGGCTCCAACATATTCTTGCGTGCATCGATATTAGTGCAAGCTCACATCTTATACAAGAAGTCTTCACACCCCTAGGGAGGGTTAGTACCTTAGTCCAAAATCAATTTTCTAAGGAGGCCCAGGTCTCATAAGGACAGCCAAGGGCGTTTTCTGCCCCATGTCACAACCGGAATGACCTTCTGTTGATAGGACAAAACGGGTCGTAATGAAAATTTACCAAATTTCTTATGGATTATCAATGGCTGGCTCAAAAGTTGTTTACATTTCCTTTTAGTTTCCGCAAGCCAGGGCCTGTCATTTATGGCAGAAATTATTGTCATCCCAAGATATTTGACATTTTGAGAGATCTGAAGCGTTTCTTGTCCTAGGGACCATTTTATGTCATTTCTATTGGACACTCCACCGCCATTCAGGTTCTGCAGGACCAATATTTCACATTTCTTGGTGTTGATCGCTAAGTTGTTGGCTGTGTCGTATTGTTGCACAGCATTTAGTTTTCTTTTCAACCCGATAAACGTCACATCCATAATGATCAGGTCATCTGCATAGAGCAGCCAGCTTAAGTGTGTATTGGCGACTTTTGGCAGGAAGGACTTAACCTTGTTGATTGAGTTGCCTATGTCAGAGATAAAAAGGCTATATATGGCTGCGGCCAAAGGACAACCCTGTTTCACTCCTTTAAAGGTGTCAATGGAGGCGGATAAAAGGCCAGATTGATCCAGGCGATCTCCGATGGCTGCAGTTAAGTCCAACGGACAACCCCAACTCTTCAATTTAGCCCACAAAAGCGCTCTGTCAATGGTGTCAAATGCGTACGAGAAATCTATAAATGCTAAATACACCATTGTGTTTGATTTGATAGCCTCCATTTTGATTATGTTTAGCAATAATAAATTTAGCGAGAAGCTCATGTGCTTTACAAAGCCCGATTGGCGTTTATCCACATGGGCTGATGTTGTCGACCAGGCTACCAGTTTTTGCTGTAACATTGTGGCGTAGATTTTGCCTAATACATCCAACAATGCGACGGCCGGGAGTTTTTCGGATTGGATCCATCACCCTTTTTAAAAATAGGTACGATAATCGCACACTTCCAAGATTTAGGCATCTGACGGGTTTGGACTATCCTTTTAAAGAGTGTGTCACAAAACTCTGCCCATATCTCTGGGAACTGTTTGATAATAAAGTTTGTGAGCCCGTCAGGGCCTGGTGCTCGCAAATTTTTTGCTTTTTTGATTATGTCCATTATATCATCTTTTGGAAAGACTAGGGTCCAGAGTTTGGACGTTTCCTTTGCTGGAATTTCCGAGGACTCAGTTGAATGATATAAGGCTCCAAAATGGGTGTCCAGTCAGTTTCTGACACCATACATGCTTGAATAGAGTTTTGGGGGGCATGCAAGTTGTTAATAAGGCACCAAAAGTCCTTTGTTTTTATTTTGCAAGATCCTCAACATTAGTTCAGCATCATTTTGCAACATGACATGCTTGTGCGATTTCACCCAGTTTTTATACCTTTGGCTTTGCAGCCTTAGCTGCTTGCAGACGGGCGTGTTCATCTAGCATCTTAGTGTGTCGTAACTCGCTACGAAACATACGCTTGTGTTTCAAGAGCTCCAAATCAATGCTATGAGCACGTACGTAGGACGTGTTTTTGAGGCCCGCCTTTTTTGGTTTAAATTTCATCAATAGCTGATCATATTCCAGAGATCGACTGACATTACAGTACTCGCTTGTCAGGTGTTCGAGCTCGTGCGTGTCCAATCTCAGGCGAACTCTATTTGATTCAGCCTGGATTTTGTGCTGCCACATAGATATTGGGGCTTTTAGTTTCATTGAAAATTCTGCTACCAGCATATCATGGTCGCTGTCATTTTTCTTTATGACCTTCATTGAGCTTATTCGCGGATGTAAAGGTCTGAAACAAATAGTCAATTGTTGAGACCCGGCTTGCCCGATGCCAGGTGTAGGCTGGTGGCATGTCGTTGTGGGTGTTCCCGTTTAACATCTGAAAGTTACGTGTGGCCATCTCTTCTGTCCATGATTGTACTAATAGATTTTTTTCTGCATCCGACGGTTTGAAAAGGTCAATGTTCAAGTCACCACAAATGATTATGTCCGGCCATCCAGAATCCTCCATAAGAAGGTCCAATATTTTCATTATTTTGTCTATAAAGACTTGTTTTCCGGCCCTTGTATGGTTCCAATACGTGTTTACCAACGTTATTAAATCAATACACGTTCCCAAGGGGCTGAGAAATTCTATGGAGGTTATCTGAATAAATGGGGAGTAGTTAGTTGAATTTACAATCCTCCAGCCTGAAGATCTTCTAATCATAGTGAGTAAGCCTGCCATTGGACGACCTTTTAAAGGTTTAATTGCGGGATTTAACGCAACCTCAAAATCAGTGGTAACCGGGGCTTCTGTTAACCACGTTTCCTGTAAGCAGACGATCTGTAGTTGATCAAGCCAATTTAAGTTGAATAGATGCAAGAAACCATGGGTATTCCAAGATGCAAGACTGCACAGGTCCTGCACTATGACTTTTTGGCATTATTGTTGTGATTTGATGCTCAATGCCTCAGACAACCAGAGCCACTCATGAGTTTCCATAGTGGGTTTCTCAAGATGGTCTCTCAAACCCTCAGTTGAGGCCGGGCGTATGTTTCCATTGATTGTTATTGTTATCTTATCTTATCTTTTTGGGGAGCCGTTTCCATAAGTAGCATGGATGGTTCTTGAACAAGATGCTTTGATGATGGGTTATTTTTGACGACCACTTGATCCTTGTCAGTTCCAAGGCAAGAGCTTGTTTTTACTTCGCATTCAGTCAGGTTATTGACAGACAATGTTTTAGAAGTAGAGGCTCCTGCTAGAGGCATACAACAAACAGAATCGTCCACTCTGGAGTCCAATGAACGGTATGTTTCGTCAAACTTATAGGTTGCTGGCCTTCTTGCCGAAAGCATCACCTCCATGACATCATCTGGAAGGTCCCAATCCTTGTATCTCAGCCTTTCAGATATCAAGCATGAAGGTTGAGAATCTTGACCTCTGGATAGAGAACCTGGCCCTCCATTTGTGAGAGAAGGTCCTCTCGCTGAGGAAGACGTAATGGAGGACAGATGGACATGTCTAGAAGGTCCGGGTACCACGTTCTCCTAACCCAATACGGGGTGATTACGATCATGCGGTTTCCAAACCGTCTCAATCTCCTGATGAACTGAGGAATGACAGGAATCGGAGGGAACGTGTATAATACTGGGAAGTTCCACTCCATCACGAACGCGTCCCCTATGGCTCCTCTCTGGGCAAATTCCCTTGAGCAATACCTTTCGCACTTCCGGTTGATTCCGGTCGCAAATAGGTCTACTTGAGGGGTTCCCCAAAGGGCAAAGATCTTGTGAATGACTTCCTGAACCAGTTCCCACTCAAGGGACACCGTGCTCTGCCTGCTCAGAGCGTCCGCCGTCATGTTATCCTCCCCGGCTAGATGAACTGCTGTTAAGCAGATTCCTTCTTGAATTGCCCAATACCAGAGCCGCATTGCCTCTCTGCACAGAGGTAGTGACCCTACACCACCTCTTTTGTTTAGATAATGCATTGCCACTGTGTGGTCTGTCATTATCAGGACATTTTTTCCTCCGACAGATGGCATAAAAGCCTTCAGCGCTAGTCTAATTGCTCTCAGCTCTAAAAGGATGATGTGTGGTTTGGTCTCCGATGGAGATCAATGACCGCTGATTGTCAGGTCGTTGGCATGAGCTCCCCACCCCATGAGTGAGGCATCCATTACTACTGTAATCTCCGGCCATAGTTGCCAAAACTGTTCTCCTTTTAGGATATTCTCTGTGCAAGTCCACCACAGAAGATCCTGCTGAACCTTGTTCGGAATCTGAAGAAAATCCATCATTTGACGTGAGAACTGGGACCATTGAGTCTTTAGAGCCCATTGAAGGGATCTCATCCTCAGGCGTGCCTCTGGCACTAGGAAGATGCAGGATGCCATGAGGCCGAGCAACCTTAAGAAGTCGTAGGCCTGGAGATTTTGGGCATTCTGGAATTTGGAAACCATCTGAAGAATGTTTTGAGCCCTCGACTTGGGAGGCGAGCACTTTCCCCAAGGATGTGTCTTATAGAGCCCCTATGTACTGGAGCTGTTGGGAAGGTGTCACTTGTGACTTCTTGAAATTGAGGGAGAAGCCCAGTCTGTGGAGGAAGTGACAGGTGACTTTCAGATGATCCAGTTCTTGTTCGGCAGAATGTGCCCTGATCAACCAATTGTCCAGGTAGGGGTAGATGTAAATCCCCCCTCTCCTGAGGTGCACTGCCACCACTACCATTAACTTGGTGAAGACCTTCGGGCGGAGGTCAATCCGAATGGCAGGACTCGAAGCTGATAGTGTGAGTCGCCAACTACGAACCTGAGGTATTTTCTGTGCTTGAGATGAATTGGCACATGAAAATAAGCATCCAAGAGGTCCAATGACACCAACCAATACTGAGGTTGCAGGGCCTGAAGGATCTGAGAAAGAGTAACCATCTTGAACTTGTCTTTCCTGAGGAGCTTGTGCAAGCCTCTTAAGATGGGTCTCAGTCCTCCGTCCTTTTTGGGGATCAAAAAGTAAGGGGAGTACCATCCATCCCTTGTTCCTCTCCGCTACAGGTACTGGCTCTATAGCACCTTTCTCCAGCAGGGTTAGAACTTCCTGCTGTAGGTGCGGGTCTGAAAACTTCAAAGGGTGTCTCCCTGGTGGATTGCTTTGAGGTTGCATTAGAAAAGGAAGGCAGTAACCTTGGGCTATTATTTCTAGATACCAAACATCTGAAGTAAAGACTCGCCATTCTTGCAGATGCTGTGACAGCCTGCCTCCCACAGGTGTCTTGTGATGCAAGTCCTCAAAGTGGATGTGGGGCGGTTGCTGCGGCCGCTGATGGCAAAGAGGCTGCAGCTGGAACTGGCTTTGCACGTTTTCCTCGTCCACCGCGGGTTGCCCTTCTCTGGTCCTTATGACTGGCCATTCCTCTCGCCTTTAAATATGAGGAGTAGTAACGATAGGATCGTCCCCTCCAAGATTGTCCTGACGCACAAAAAGGCTGAGGTTGTCTAATAGCTGCTCCTAAAGACTTGGCAGCTGCTTTTGAGGTCTGCAACCTCTCAATGCTCTTGTCAGCCTTGTTGCCAAAAAGGTGAGACCCGTCAAAGGGCATGTTCAGAAGACGGTTTTGCACGTCTGGTGCGAAACCGGACTTCCGCAACCACGCAAATCTGCGCATTACTGTGCTAGTGCCCATGGACCTGCTCACACTATCTGCAGTGTCCAATCCAGACTGAAGGGATTGCTGCATGGCCTTCTTTCCATCTTTAACAATGGCTAGGAATCCTTCCCTTTCATCCCCTTCTTGTATGTGCTCCGCCGCCGATGCAATGAACTCCCACAGAGTGTACGAAAATGTTGCCAAGGCACATGTGGAGTTGGCTGATTTTAACGCCATACGCCCAGCTGAAAATACCTTGCATGCCCAAACATCCACACGCTTGTCGTCCCTATCCGGAGGGATAGAAGGGTACACCACCTTATTTGAAGCTGTGGCTGCCTGGACCACCAGACTCTCAGGAGTGGGGTGTTTAGACAGATAGCCGGGGTCGCTACTGGTAGGGCGGTATTTTGAAGTAAGGGATTTATTCACCGGAGGAACAGAATCCAGAGTCTCCCAATTTTTGCCGACCCTATTTTGCAAGGCTACATGGAAGGGTAAAATTGGATCTTCGGTGGGACCATGAGACAATATATCAGTTAGATCATCCTGGATGAATTGAGTTGGTGGTCTAGCCCATCCTAATTAATTGACCAATTTTGTCATTAGTTGACGGTATGAGGGACTGGCATGTTCCCCTGGTTCTGGCCTGCCAAAATCTGTTTCAGGCGAAGTATCAATGCCACTTGCATTATGTAAGGTTTCCACCAGGTCCCTCATCCTGCTTTCCTCAGAAATCAGGCATTCTGGGGCATTTGGAGTACCATATTCCAGTCCAAAAGGAACATTCTCCTCATCTGATCTTTCCTGTTCTTCAAATATTGAAGTCAAGGATTTGAAAAATTCTTTCCTTGGAAGAGGTTTAAAAACCTTCTCTGGGAACGGTGGGAGAGGTGTATCAATGGAACCTGAAGGCATTACAGCCTATGTAGCCTTCTCTTTTGCTGTTATTTTTACAGCGTCTGGCTGGGTTGGCTGAACTGGAGCCTTTGGAACATTTGGCGCCGAGGGCTTAGGTGTCGACGTCGACAAAGCCGTCAATGGCGCTGACGAAATAGTGGTGACCGACGGAGCTGGCTTCGAGGGTGTCGAGGCGCTCTTCGAAGACTTGCACTTTGAGGTGCGTCGGGTTTCAGACAGCGTCAGGGACCTCACACGGTCGACTCGAGCGGTCTTTTCCGCTCAGCGTCCTGGAAGGTTCCCTATCCTTCCTCCTTCGATCACCTGGGCTCGAGGGCACGCGAGTGTAAGAACGATAACGTTCCCGGCCGGCTTCCGAAGAAGGTGCGGACCGAGACTTAGCTTTTTCAAACACCTCCATCATTTTCACCCTGAATGCTTCCCACTCTTGGGAGGAAGAATGTTTTGTGGGGCATTTCATCCTTTTTGGGGATTTGTCCGAAAACTAGGTGGAAGGGGACCAGTGGTGTCTTTTCTTGGACTTTTTCTTCAAAGAAGAAGAGCGATGAGAATCCCTTCAGGACCTAGACAGATGCCTTTCGCGTCAAGGAGATTTCTCCTCACAGGACCTCGACTCGACACTAGAGGCTTTTTGGTCAGGTTTATGACCTACCTGTAGTTTTCCCTTCCTCTCTCGCAAGGCCTTCCTTGTCATCGCCCGACACTTTGTACAGGCCTCCATGTGGTCGCCTTCCCCAAGACACCAGACATTCCCAGTGCGGGTCCGTGATGGACATTTTCGAACCGCAGGATTTACACTTTTTGAATCCCGATCGCGGGGTCATTGTCGGGGTCAATGATGAGAAAATATCGAATATCTCTTCAGTATTTACTGTGTCACATAACTACTCGAGGCGCGCCGAGTCTCCGAAGCAACACGTACTATGGGAAAACGGAACTGCGGCCAATGGGCATGACGTCCCCCTCGACGGAGGCCTTCGAGGGACCATTGACTCAACATCAACGCACGGCGCCCTCTGCCGAGAAAAAAATTCTGTAGCAGCTAAAAAGCAGCTAAAGCTGGAAGGAATACATCTAAGATGAGGAATACGTTGGAGGAGATAATCCATTCAAAAGTCTGCTACTGCTGATAAATTGTGTGTCTTGTGTGTTTGAGCTCCACTTTTTGACAAGCTAGAAACAGGTTTTATTACCGAAAATTTGTTTGTTTTTTTTAAAACAAAAACTTCAGTTAGCTTTTCTGCTATCTTTATAGTACTCGCTGTCCTCTCTGGTCCTTTTGCAGTGTGCAGCTACTAAAATAAATAACCATGATACAATATGAGCCCAAATCTGAGCTCAATATGGCTGCATTTGCTTTCTTCTTAAAAGTGAAAGTCAATTGACAAAGCAGTTTCTAAACTAAGTTGTACTCGCCTGAAGTTAACAGCTCAGACCAGAAGACTAAGAAAGTTATGGTGGGTCTCCATCCAACTAATATTATATAAGATTCATTCAGGCACTAGATTCCCATATCGGCTCAACATCTTATTTTAATGTTTTGTGGTTTACTTAAACCTTGTCAGGAGGTGAAATATGTTAAGCTTGTTGCCAATAGGTTTTGTTGGGTTTCAAAGGCAGATATCTCCTGATCAGAAGAGGAGCAGTGTCTGAAGGGGAGCATTATTACAGCACAAACACTTGCTCTCAATTACATTTCCAATTCTCTTACTAATGCACACTCGCACCTCTCCTCCATTCTCATACTTCTAGAAACGTACACTAAATTTGACATTGGATCACAACTCCCCCCTCGTCCCTTTTGCTTAAAGGTCGCTGCACTCAACTGGGTGTCCTATCTATCTGGCCGAACCTCCATTTCCTGGGATTGCAGCACCTCCTCTCGTACACCTCATCCAATGTCTATTGCTCGAGGATCATTCCTTGATCTACTTTTCTTCACCCTACACATCTCTTTCCTCCGCAAACTCATTTTATCCTTTGGCTTTCACCTCTGCTGAAAATACTCTGACCTCCTCCTTCACCCCCGATGTCTCTCAATGCATACCCAACGGCCACTGCCATCTGCCACTGGAATACTCAACCTCAACTCCTCAAAGACAGAAGTATTCTTTTTCCTGCCTCCAACAATGTACCAGGTTTCCACTCTAGCAACCAGGGGGTTCACTCTACCAGTTGACACCACAGGCACTGTTAAACCGAAACACATCTCTACTCTTCTGCTCCGCATGCTACATCATCACAAAGGTCTACATCTTGGTCTTCCCGTCTATTCCTGTACTCCACTCCTAGTCCTCAACTTTGAGACACACACCCATATAAATCTATCCATATCCTCCTCTTCCTTTAGGTCTCTGGACAAACCCCATGGAAAATCACTCTTTAAGCATCTAATATTCGCCTATACACCTATGCAGTCTAGCCCTACCACTGCCTTGCTGAATCCACTCCACTGCACTACACTGTACTGTTCCTCTTGAACATTCTGCTTCTCATCTCTTCACAATCCATCAGCTCCCCGCCTTTGCCCACTTATGCTCATTTTCTCTATTTGCCGCACTCCACTGGAAGGCTCTCCCTGGCCCATCAAAGTAACTTGTCAGCAGAACTCTTCCAATGCAGCTCACATTCTACGGTTCCACCCACCTATCCAAATTAACTGCCCAAACCACCTCTACTACATTCTGTCCCCTGGATCACTATCATTTGTAAATATGTGAAAACTGCTCTACGGTTGTCAGTCACTGGTATATGTACCCACGCTTAACCCTTCACCACCCGGTATATGTCACTCCAAGAATGCTCTTATAATGGCACCTCACTCTAGGATTGCCTCCGTTGTCTATTATTGATTACTTTGCAAGTCATTTTTGTTTCACAATGTCACCCTGTCCTGCATTGAACATAAATGTGACTTCAGATTAACAGTGGGAGAGTCAGAGCCTTATGTCGGATCTGCATAGGGACATTAAAAGGGATACGGGGCGTAAGTCTTAGATTTGTAAACTTCACTAGCTAATACAATGGCGTCCTTAGATTCAGATCCTTTAAGAATTTCCTTTGATCATCATTTTATGTCGAATACTACTTTGGTGAATATCCTACGTACATACCCATTTTAGGGACAAGGTAAGGTATTTACACATTGGTTCCAGGCCCTCCATCATTTCTGGAATCACCCGGGAACCTGAATCATTCAACATATACGATAAAATGCAGGATTCATATTAGCTGCAGAACCATCCTATAAACTTAGTGAATAAAGTGCATTTGTGGAACCCATCAGATTACTTCTGGATTATACTTCAAATATAATGAGTCCCTCCCAGTTAACTTCCAACTATCAGCAAATGTACCAGCAAAAGATGGAGGGGGAAGAGCAAAGGTGGCCAGACCTCTATGTTCGCCCTACTTGATGTTGAGGTGATGGAGAGCAGAGTGGTGGAAGGAAAGACTTGCTTGGAAAGCAGGCGAGTGCAGCAAAACCAGGAGGATCGTTCCCAGTGCCTTCTGTTGGGAGAAGAGGAGAGCATGGGGCTCTTACAGCCAATGCTACATTCCACCTTCTTGGAAACAATCCCAGGGACCAGTTAATGCGTGTGAAAATCCTGGAGAGGTGGTGGTCCCTTAGAGAACCCGGACAGTCAATAGGAATGCACAGAACAAATGGAATTTCGATACATAAATGGTGCAGAAAGAGAAAAATTTAAGCAGAGGGAGATGCCACTCTTCCCACCACGAAGAGACTTTCTGCAACTTGCACTAACAAATTTAAATTCCAAAAGGGACAAAGTAAGTGTTCCAATGTCCTTCCTTGGTAAGTAATTGTCCACATACTTTTGCTTCAGCCACAATCAAGCAACATTAGACAGCAGTTTGTCGTTGTCTACCGGTGCCGATATTTGTATGCCCAATCACGCTTTTGACGCCTTTCTCATCCTTTCCCTGCTCCCTTTGCCTGTGCCTAGCCCCCTCAAACACTTGTGTAGAGGTGCCATACAAATGTCCAATACATAAATTAAATAAAATCCAAATAAGGGATGAATTGGGAGAGAATTTGAACCATCAGCAGGGCGTGCAAGTTATTTCAGGCCACCCATTCCTAGTTTTTATTTTAATTAGGAGTCGTATTGCATTTATAATAGGCAGAAAGTCCTGCAAATTCATAAATTCACAGTAAAAACCACAACATTATGAGATACCCAGCACCTGGGTCAACCCGAGATCTCTGCCACCACCCTGCTATAGTCATCTAGGGTATCGCAAGCAATTCAAATAAGAGCAACACACCTGGCATATACTTGGAAAACATGAGCGAGCTTTACAATTTAAATGCACAGATCTTTAATTTAACAATAGCAGGCCCCTCCTTTCTAGTGATTTTAAATGCCAGGCGTCTCTTAAAGTTATAGCATGGCAAGACAAAGCAGTCTTCTGTACTCTCCTACATGTTCCGAGTGACAGGGCAATGTGAAATGTTTCACATAATGAATACTAAGATTTCACTGCGTGCACATAATGGGCAGCCATCCAGAAGTGCCAATACAATGAAACAAAACTTGCTGTTCAGGAAACTGCCAAGAATGACCCATTATTATGAATACATTAATGTCAAGGCTGAAAAAACAAGTCAAAGGCATCATTATCTTTAGTTTCACAGGCTCAGTTACACAGCACACCGCTCCTCATTTGAAGAACGAAAGATATCCGCTAGCATCTTCCCATGCAAAACAATATACAATTGGTTTTGGAGTGGAACCACCTGTGACATCTGCAACTGGTTTCGGGTGTGAAATAAAGATTTGCACCCAAGAGAAGCTGGCCGATTCCCTACTGATAACATACTACTGTGTGATTAATGTTTGGGACCATGTTGGCAGACTTAGCTGGAGAACCTTTAAAGGTGAGACCCGATAATGGCTGCCTGCATACAGTGCACCGTTTGCATGCCCTTCTGTGCTAGAGTGCAGCCAAAATAAATATATATCCACTTACAATAGGGCATTCTAATTCCATCTTTATCAGATTGCCAGCTTGCACTTTAGTTTAAACATTTTACATTAAGCCGAACCCAGATTTACCCCAAATTTCTCCTTTGTTATTCTTGTAAGGGTACGCAGTCATACATTTCAACGAAGTCTATTCCACTAACTCGGATAGAACTGTTAGCGACTCACATTACACTGTGCTTTACTACATGTGCACAAATGAAATGTCTAGCTGCTGCGAAACCTGGATGCCTATTGTTGACAACACATTGCTCTTTGGCGCATTTGAACAGAAAGCAGCAAAGGGGGGAATGCAGGAGTAAAAAGTATTAAAATAAAAGGTGTGCTTAGCTGTAAACAATTTGTCCGATATCCATTTTTATAATGGCCTCTACTCTTCTGCTCAATTTATTACAGCAATGTATTACAGTACATGAAACATTAGATAAAATAAACATTAGCTCTCCAGAGCAAAAACTGATGTTTACTAACTCAGCGGAGCTGACAATTTACCAAAATCTGCACGTTGATTACTGTGGGTAAAAACTGCCAAATGTATGTGAAATGAAGTCCTTTACACACATGGTTGTGTCATTAAGGATGTTTATTAGGATCTTACAGCACAGCAACCCCCAGCACAGGTGGCATCCACCTCTTCCAACTCCAACTGACACTTTCCTTCCCTTAACACTCCAGGCTGGAATGCATGCCAGTGTTCCACCCAAAAGTTCCATGACCAAAGCTCATTACACAGCAACCTAGAAGGTCACAATATAACACATCTCCCTCCCCAAACAATAAATAACACCTACATTTAGAACTACACATTTCACAATACACAGTAACTGTGTACAATTTTTCTCATAACACTTTGAACAATACAGCACCTAGTGCAGAATTATTCTACCATTACCCACACTTAATGAGGGCCACCCTTGACAAGGCCCGCACTTGCCGTCCACAAACACTCACAGCACCCTTCAACACCTCCACCACTTGCACAGGATCTGAACACACTAGATCACCCTTCCTCTTCACAACCCCCTTCTTTATGCGTACCCAATCACCTATCGACAATACTGTACTGCGCCTACCAGATTTCTCCTTCACCTTCTCCACCAATTCCTCTCTTTTTGTCAAGCATCCCTTTCAACGCCATACGGGGCACCATAAGCAAAGCATAGAGCCTATCTCTCACGGCAACCTTTTTGTCCTACCCACACGCATCCACCATCCTCACATAATACACCTATTCACCCTTTCCACAGCGCCATTCCTTTCAAGATAAGCTGCGGTTCTCTTATGTTTCACACCACTACACCTCAGGTATTCCTCAAAACATCATCCCACAAATTGCATACCATAATCTGTCAGAATAGAACTGGGTAAACCTTCTCGCTCAAACACACTGCAGAAATTCCACCACAGTGGATACAGGAATATCTTGTACAATTTTGAACTTTGTCCAACATGACAATAAATCCACAACAATTCAAACAAACTTTCTGCGTCACCCTTTTACATCAAGGGGACCCAGAATGTGCAGCATCAGGTCACACACCACCATATCTGGAACATCCACCTTTATCATTGGTGGCAGACGCGCCACAACCTCTTTACCAGACACTTCACACTCAATACACTTTTCCCAATGCTCTCGTCACATCTCGGCCAATTAGGGCCACCAACACTCATTGTTCAAAATCACTTTCGTCTTGGTAATCCAAATATGACCCCCATGGGCAATCTCCATCGTCTTCATTCTCGAGTACCTAGGGATCCCACCTGTACAAATTAACTCTTGACACTCAATTCCGATCTAACTTCCCAAAAACACTCAACGAGTAACCTTTTTTCAGACCGGCCCTCGCTTACAAATTCCATTGCTCTCCTTAACACTACTTCCGCTCTCACAGCTTTTTGCCACTCTTCCTGAGAAAAAATGCCATCATGTGTCATAAAAACCATGTTGGTTATGCCCGCTTTGGTCAATTCCCCAACATCATGTTTCACATTCCCCCTAGTCTTGATACATGACCAGATAAACCAGTGCATACTGGCCACCCATCCATCCACCATCATTGACACTTTGTCCAGGTCCTTCTGTTCAAAAATCACTTTCAATAGTTTGTGGTCTGTTCTTAAGGTAAATTCCACCCGCCACAGAAAATTGCACAATTTCTCAACTGTCCCATGACATGCAAGGGCTTCCTTCTCCAATACAGAAAAATTTCTATTGGCGCCTCTAAACATCTTCCACGCATGCGTGAGGTGCTCACATACATTTACAACAATATGGGTTAATACAGCACCAATACCTGTATCACTAGCATGCACAGAAATTACACTCTTCTTGTGTTGAACATATAGAGGTTTTGTCAAATCCATTTCACTCTTTATCTGGGTAAATTCTTTCTCACACTCTGCATCCCAGCAAAATTCCACACCCTTCTTTTACAGGGCCCTAATTTTCACAATTTTATCAGAAAAACTCTGCACACATTTTGGTAAAACTCGATCATCCCAAGAAAGGACCTCAACTACCCTTTATCCTTTGGAGACAGAGCCTTATTTATCGCATCCACCATTTCACATTTGGGTTTTAAGCCACCAAACGAAATCTCATGACCCAAATACTCAGACTCTTTCCCACACGCATTTCTCTGCTCTCAATGTAATTCCTCTTTTCATCAATATCTCCAGAACCTGACATTCTCCTCCTGCTTCTCCTATTTCTCTCTACAAAACAAGATAACGTCCTGAAAGCAGTGCACGTCTGGCACATCCTTCAGTAATATGTCAGAAGCCAATCCAAAAGGCATCCTCCGGAACAGAAATATTCCCTCATGGGTAATAAAAACAGTCAACTTCCATGATTGTTCTGGTGATACGGCAATCCAAATTCAGTTTTGAAAAAAACATTGTCTTTCCAATCGTAATCAACATCTCCGTCATATTGGGAAGTGGGTGCCTCTCTGCAACAACATATTTATTGAGCTCTCTCAAGTCCACACACAATCTCAGTCCCCGGTCGGTTTCTTCACAACCACAAAGGATACCCACTCCACATTCCCAGCATTCTCTATCCCACCAGACTCTCTCAACTTCCTCAATTCCATTTGAACTCCTTCCCACATCAGCAATGGCAAGGATGCAATTTTGCTGAAACTGGAACACTCCCCTCTTTTAGGACAATCATCTGTTTCACACGTCCTATGCTCTTTGAAAATACTTTGGGGAATGTATCTACCACACCAATGTGGTTCCCCACATGCATTACTTGCTCATCCGAATTGGGATCTAGTCGAATCTTCAAAGCTTTCTGCTCTCTCCAGCCAAACAAAGATTCCCCTCTCTTGATAACATGCCTTTTTCCAGGTGCTTCTCTTATTTTGAATTTTAAATAAGCTACAAAATAGCCCTATGATCTCTATCTTGCCCAAACTGAATCCTTCTTGCCTTTTATCGGAGGGTAGCAGGTCACAAATCTCCCCTCCCACCTGTTTCTCATATACCTCTCAGAACATCAGGGACACCATTGCCCCAGAATCTGCCATGATTTGAACACCCCTACCATTTTACAACAGTCTTTGCAAACGGGTTGTCACACATTTTTTATCACATTTGACCACGGTAACTACTTCCACTTGCTCTTCATCCTCATCACCCAAAGACTGGTGAGTGTCTTCATTCACATACAATACTCTGCGGCTAGGGCCAAAAGAGACATTTCTTACAACAATTGGCATAATGCCCCCATCCTTTGCATTTAGCACATGTAATTCTTCTTTTAGGGCATATTGGCGAACTGGCAAAATGACTTGTACTGGCACACCTAAAGCACAATCTTTCATCAATTGTTTGTGTTTTAGGCGCATCTCCCTTTCCATCTGGAAGATCTCAAGGCTGTTGCCCACCACACCCTTGACTTTTTTTTTTCTTTCCCAGTATCTTCTACCCTTAAGATTTCTGTAATACCATCTTTAATTTCTTTTTTGGACAACTTAGCCCTTCAAGCCATTGAATGCTCTACTTATTTGGCAATCCCTATAACCCCATCTTGACTTGGCTCATCTTTGAGCCACAATTCGTCCCTCATCTCGTCATTCCAACAGTGTATCATGAACTTGTCTCTTATGTGCTCATCTAACTTCTCACCAAATGCACATGTAAGAGATAAATGATACAAGGAAGTAATATATTCCTCAACGGTCTCTCCTTCTTGTACCCGAACACCAAAGTTATATCTTTCTAAAATGGTACTAGTCTTCAGGTTAAAATGTTAATCCAGTTTATGCAGACCCTAGTCAAATTCCTTCGAAACACTCTCTTCCTCTGCTTGGTTTGACTTAATTCTGGCAGGGTTTCATATATGTGCTGCCCTTCATAGCCCAAGAAATGCATTAACAGATAAACCTTGCAATCAGTCGATATTGTGTTCCCACAAGCTCTAACAGTGTAAAACAACCTTTTCCATTCGGCCCATTTAATTTTAAGAGGTCCTTTGAGGGGGCATGAAAGCTGGAGGACCCAGAACACCTGTCATGGCCATTTTGAGCAAAAAGAACACAAGCCAATGTACACATTGGTAAACATATCTGGATTGTACACCATGCTTTATCTTCACTGCTTTTTCCTTTTTGCACCTTTTATGTAATGTGCTGTGGTACAAACTCTGTAATGTGCTGATTTATCCTAGATTGCAATCATCCTTATTTGCAAGCTTATCACTTCTCTTGTGGAAAAGTTGCTCCAGCAACCCAAAACCAAAGCATAGACCGACTGTGACCCTTCTCTAATATAGCCACCCTGTTTCACCGTATTACGTTGCTACAGCAATCTCCATACAGGCTGTGCGTCGCACGACTGCACTGTCCAGGTATTCAAACACGTTGCCCTGATAACCTAACAGAGCGTGGGTTGCGCCTCACACAATGGCACTGTTTAGGGTCCTTTACTCTGAAGTGGCTTATCTTCTACATTACCACCTTCCAAGTCACGCGCAGATGCATGTTGAACATCAGCTAGCAATTGACTCCTTATTAAGCAACACCAAGCGATGCAGCGACAGCAGCTTTCTTTCGTTACCCTCTCCCTCGCAACAGCGGATCAGCGAACAGAGCGCAAGGAGCATTTCCCTCAGTGTCAAGGGCTCACCTTCATATGACCATCCTTCAGTAGGACACCTCCACAGAATAAAAGGTTGGTTGTGCTCAGCGGGGGTGCATGGGCACTGGGGATTGCTGTTGTGGGCCCGCTTTACCTCGTTGCCAGTGAAATTAAGTCCTTTACACACATGGTTGTGACATCAAGTCTCCTTATTAGGAGCTTAGAGCACAGCAACCCCAAGCACAGGTGGTAGCCACCTCTTCCAACTCCAACTGACACTTTCCTTCCCCCACCACTCCAGGCTGGAATGCATGTCAGTGTTCCACCCAAAAGTTCAATGACCAAAGCTCTTTACACAGCAACGTAGAAGGACACAATAGAACTATGTATTTGCTTAACATATGAATTACACATATTTTACTAAAAGGATCTCTCCCCAAAGCATGGTTTGTTTTCTCCTGCAACTTAAAAACTAGAAATCAATGTACAGGTTTTCCAAAGGGCACTGTGAATATCCTGATGAAGTACCCAGCATGTGACTTAGAAGATTGAGGAATGCAGTGGTAATGGGAACCGACACCCATGGTATGATGGTGGGCCTAGGGAAGTAACCCAGAGGATCCGCCAGACCACCGTCCCGAACCCCAGGACTCAGGTAGTGAACCATCACAAGCAGCCCACTTAAATTTGCTTACTCGTTTAAGTGACCAGCTATGGCTACAGGAAGTCAATGCACACGTTACCCTGTACGTTAAAGTCCCAATCGGTGGAAGCTTAAATGGAGATTTAATATCTTACGGACCCTGCCCAACACATGGGTGGCATGGCAAAGGCATTAGGTGCCTAGCGTGTGAGAACTCGAGAGCATCACACAAGAGTAGTCTGCTCAGCATTCTTCTGAGAGCATGAAACTGTTGGCTGAGCCGAAATCTGTTTGGTCCGGCTCGCAGTGCACCTCATCAGCAATGCTTTATCAGCAGCAGAAATCACCCAAATGGAGCAGGGCCCGGAAGATAATCAGGGAGTTTGAAAAAGGCATTGGGGGTGAAAAAGCTGATGAGCGAGGTGCAGAGGCTAGTGTGAGCAAACCGAAGGGGGTGGCGGGGAAGGTAAGCAAGGAGAGAACATTATTATAATAAAGGTGGAAGAGAGGCACAGAATGGAGGAAGAAGCAGGGATTGAGAAAGGGGGTTGAGCCTAAGCCTAAATTGAAGAGACGGGGCAGTCAGCACAAAACCTCTGGCCCAACAAACATGGGGCAAGTGCCAGCGATTTAGCACCACCTAAGGAGTCTTCTATTGCTTGTTGGGCCTTCAACTTCCCAGCTAAGGGGATACTCCCAGCTCTCGGTGCAGCGGACCTCACCCCACTGGCAGGGAATTCAACATACATTGGAGACAACATTAGCAAACCTAAAAGACGAAAAATCTGGTTAGCGCTTTTATGTGGACCCTGCACCTTAAGAAAACATAATGCGGACTAAAGAACCAGGGCCAACTGAGAGGGATCATCCAGAACTAGAAGATGGACCAGAATTCGATCAAGGCTACGCGGGAATGTTCCTGAGTGCATCCTTAAGAAGCTGGTAAAATGTCTGTCATAATGGGACAACTAAGGATTCAGTGGACCAACCCTCTGCTGCCAGTTGTATTGCTACAGAGGTTCGTGTCCATGCATGAGCCCCAAAACTGCTGTCTGCAATTCTGAATGCATTCCAGAAAAGGTGAAAATGTCACGCTCACATGGTCTCCACGGGGGCGTAGCACGTAGTCGTATGACCGATATCTGTACTGGCGTAGTTTTGATGGTATGATGGTGTCCTCTCCCCTGTTATCTCCCCAGGAGGCGTTAGCCTGCAATGTTGAAACAAGATGTTAACTAATGAGTGGGTTGGATTGGTCCCACTTCCTGCAACCTCCTGATGCCCGACTCCTCTCCTGCTCACCTTTGACTTTGGTGAGGTTGGCTCTCCGTCCTGCTTGACCTTCAGCAGGAGCGCAGTGGGCTCAGTCTTTCTCTGGGCACAGTTACTTCACTGTTCCTGAGTGGCTGTTGCTGTGTTTCGGGAATGCTTGGATTAATCAGGTAAGTCTCTATCCCAATGACAGCTTGGCATAGATGCTCAAAGTCTTATTGTCCCAAGGTTTAAACATGTTTTGTCTTTCTTGCAGACGCGGTTTCGTACGGAAGTTTAGAAGAAGAATTGACTCTCCTAGGATGCTGAACTGGTTGCCTTCAGGTGAGGTTTTCTGTTCCCTTTTTGCAGGAGCGGCGCGGCCCCAAGATGAAGAATGGAAGAACCGCTCCAAAGTAACCCGGAGGAATGCAAAATCCCGGGTGAGTATTGGATGCCTGCACGGAAGTCCTTTCCCAACAGGGGCGGCGATAAGACGATCAGCTGGAGACGAGACCGATGGACAGAATTGCAGGTAAGGCCTTTGTCGCTGTAGTAACACCTGTTGTTCTCCTTTTCTTCTTCCAGGCACCGAGGGATGGAAATCTCAGACAGGCGTGGCTGTAGAAACTCGACGACAGAGCAGACACGGTGAGCGTTATGCTGCAGGTGTGCAGAATAACGCGAAGCGTGTTCTGCCTACATGGTGTGGCTTAAATAGCCTTGCAAGTAGTTCCAGGTAAAGTAGTCCCTTTACCACACCCTGTCTCAGGAAAAGTAATCCTACTGCCACACCCTGGCTATACAGAAGGCTCAGCCTCACTAGGCAGATTAAGTAGTTCCATAAATTCCGCCCATTTCATGAGCCTGGCGCCAAGACTGAGTCCATGAGGCTCTGGGGCACTCCCTTGGGGCCTGACAAGTCCTTCTGGGTGACAGGGACTGGGGTGGGCCCAACAGTTCCAGGGGTTTCGGAGCACGCACCATGACAGCAGCACCCCCCCCCCTCCCCTCAAGTCCTCCCTAATGGCGGGATCTCCCCTTGGTCCTGGTTTGTTCGGGTGACTATGATGAAACCTTTTCAACAACCGTGGTGCATGAATGTGTTCACTAGGTTCCCATGATCTTTCATGTGGTCCATATGCTTTCCAGTATATTAGATAAAACAGTTTTTATTTGACGATTTTCGAGTTCAGGATATCCTTGACTTCAAATTCGGGTTCCCCGTCGACCATGATCGGTTTTGGTGGTTTCAGTACTCAGGTTCCTGGTTGCACTGGTTTCAGAAGTGAGACATGAAACACGGGATGAATTTTCATGTGCAAAGGTAAATTCAACTTCACAGCTACCGGATTGATGATGGCTTTGATGATGTATGGACCTATGTATCTGGGGTTGAAGGTTTGGGTTCCTTTCATTGCTATGTGCTTCGATGCCAGCCAGGCTTCATCTCCAACTTGATACTTTGGAGCTTCACTCCTCTGGATGTCTGCTGACTTCTTGCATCTTTCCTTGGCTTGTTTCAGCTGATCCGTTGCTTGTTTGAAAGCTTGAGTAATAGTAGTGTGCAAACTTCTTACTGCTGGCATTTCCAAAGGATGAGGCGAGTCAAGATTGGAGGTTCCTGGATGCAACCCGTAAATAGTGTAGAAGGGAGTCTGTCCGATGCTGCCACCTTCAAGTACTGTAGATTGCGGTGTTCAGTGATTACTGTAATTGTATGACTTGCTCCCAGAAGGTAATGCCACCAAGCCTTGAAGGCTGCCTTAATGGCCAGAATTTCCTTGTCCGTAATGGCATAATTCAATTCTGGTGCCGTGAATTTCCATGACCAGAAGGTGACGGGGTGGAGTCGACTCGTTTCAGGATATTTTGCCAGAGGACCGCTCCCATTGCCGGATCGGAAGTGTCGCTCTCAACCACGTACGGTAGGTCTGGACGTGGGTGTTTCAGGATCGGGGCTGAGATGAATTTTTGCTTTAAGTCCTGAAAGGTTTCTTGGCTTCCTCTGACCATTGAAAACGTTTGTTCTTTCGCAGTAGAGAGGTAATGGGATGTACTAGCTGCCAGAAGCCCGGAATGAAGCGCGATAGAAGTTCGCAAATCCGAGCATACTCTGAACTCCTTTAATCGAGGCTGGGGGAAGGCCAGTTGAGAATGGCGTCAACCTTCCGTGACTCCATGCATACACCATGTGCCGTTAGGACAAACCCAAGGAATTGGACCTCCGTAACATGGAAGAAGCATTTTTCCAGTTTTGCGAACAATCTGTGTTGTCGAAGTTTGTCCAAAACTGCACGGGCGTGTTTCACATGTTCCTGTTCAGACGATGAATATACCAGAATGTCGTCTATGTATACTATGACACACACATCAATCAATTCACGCAGGACGTCATTCATGAAATACTGGAACGCCGCTGGGGCGTTGCAAAGGCCAAAGGGCATCACTTGATATTCGAATAATCCGTATTTGGTGCGGAAGGCGGTCTTCCATTCGTCTCCTTTATTTATTCGTACCAGATGATATGCCCCTGTAAGATCTAGCTTGGTATAGATTCAGGCATCTTTAACTTGGTCCAAAAGTTCAAGAATTAATGGAAAGGGTAACTGTTTTTAACTGCGACTTTGATGTGCGGTAATCGATGCAAGTCCTAAGGTCTCCTCCTTTTTTAGGCATGAAGAACAAGGGCGAGGCTGCTGGGGACTTGGATGGGCAGATAAAGGCGTTAGCCAGGTATTGGTCCAGATACTTTTTTAAAAGCAGATTTTCAGGTTCTGTAAGTGCGTAGATTCGGCCACATGGAATTTGTACGCCAGGTATAAGGTCAATCTGACAATCGTACGATCTATGGGGAGGAAGAGTATTCGCTTGGTCCGTCTGGAAAACATCCTGTTAGTCTTGGTATTCTGGACGTAGCGGATTAGTCCGATTCATGATTGTTGAACCTTTGGTTAAGGAAGTCGCCTTTGTTTGGTAACAGGTACGAGCACATTCGACTGAGAAGGTCAGCCTCTTAGCATGCCAGTCGCTGCAAGGATTGCGTGATTCTAGCCATGGCATTCCCAGAATTATTTGAACTTGTGGAGCCTTGATTAGATCGAACACAAGGTCTTCCCGATGTCCGTCTTGGCACAAAAGTGTCATTTCTGTTGTCGAGTGCGTTACTGGACCCGAAGCGATCTCAGTTCCATCGACAGTGGTGACTAAATCTGTAGTTGCCTTTTCACACAGAGGAAGATTCATCCTTGTAGCCAAACCGTGATCCAAATAATTTCCAATGGCTCCGCTATCGATATATGCTCTGACTGCATGCATTTGAGACGGCTGTTGGTGATTTAGGAGGATCATTGGCAAGACGAGGTGCGAGGTCTGAGAGTCCTTCTTGTCGCTCAACAAGCGGATCTCTACACTTGTCGGGCGAGGAAGTTTTCCGACTCCGGCTTCGTTTCCACTTTGCCGGCAACTCGGACTGCCTTCTTGGGTGGTTTTACAGGGCAGTCTCGAAGGAAGTGGCCGGCTGAGCCGCAATACAAACATAGCAGTTGTTGTCTTCTATCTGTTTCAGCCTTGGTTAACGGCCCTCACACTCCTCCAATCTGCATGGGTTCAGCCAAGTCAGAAGTCTTGGATCCATTCTCCTTTGGACGTACAAAAACCCGAGTGTCCATTCTAGCTCGATCTGCCTTACGGTTCTGTAGTCTATGATCAAGCTGAACCACCAGATCTATGTATTCCGCACAATCACTAGGAGGGTTGACCACTTGAGCTAAAACATCCTTCAACTCCCCTCTTAAGCCCCGGTAAAACAGAGTTCTTTTGTCGTCTGGCCAATCAGTTTCTACTATCAGTCTATTAAAGGTTGCGATGTATGTCAACAGATCTTGATTGCCTTGGCGCAGGGACAAGAGTTCATTATCCAATGTCTGACCCTGAGAGTGGCGGGCAAACAACTTCTCCATGTTCATTTGGAACCTCTGGAAGTCTTGCAAGATGGGATCGTCCCGATTGACTAGAGGTACCAACCAGTCCGCAGCACTGCCACTGAGATAAGACAATACAAAGGCTACCCTTGATTGGTCGTTTGGAAAGGCACCTGGCCTACATAGGAAATGTAGTCGGCAATGGTTCATGAAAACCGCATAACTTTTTGGGTCTCCTGCAAAGCGTTCTGGAGGTGCCAAAGGTACGGCTCCTGGAAGGACCTCTTGAACTAGATTTGCTGGGTGTAGTCGGAACCGTTGACCCCAATCCAGGTAACGGTGTTTGCCTCGCCTGGGATTGAAGCAATTGTTTAGCAAGCTCATCAGTACGATCTTTAGCCACGATCAATTCCCTCCTTAGAGCATTGGTGGTCTGCCGGGCCGAATGTACCTCGGCCCGGAGTTCCCCCAAAAGCTGGGCTAGTTGGTCTGTCTCTGTGGTTCCCATGAATCCCCAGGTAGAGAATTTGTACAGCGCTTTGCGTTCTGTCACGCTAACCTGGTCTCCACGGGGGCGTAGCATGTAGTCGTATGACCGATATCTGTACTGGCATAGTTTAGATGGTATGATGGTGTCCTCTCCCCTGTTATCTCCCCAGGCGGCGTTAGCCTGCAATGTTGAAACAAGATGTTAGCTAATGAGTGGGTTAGATTGGTCCCACTTCCTGCAACCTCCTGATGCCCGACTCCCCTCCTGCTCACCTTCGAGTTTGGTGAGGTTGGCTCTCCGTCCTGCTTGACCTTCAGCAGGGGCGCAGTAGGCTCAGTCTTTCTCTGGGCACAGTTACTTCACTGTTCCTGAGTGGCTGTTGCAGTGTTTCGGAATGCTTGGATTAATCAGGTAAGTCTCTATCCCAATGACAGCTTGGTATAGATGCTGAAAGTCTTATTGTCCCAAGGTTTAAACGTGTTTTGTCTTTCTTGCAGATGCAGTTTCGTATGGAAGTTTAGAAGAAGAATTGACTCTTTTAGGATGCTGAAATGGTGGCAACCAGGTGAGTATTAGTGCAGATGAGGGGCGCTGGATGGTTGAACAATTGTTCGTTTTTGTATTCTGCGTGACTAACCTGCTGTTTTCTGTTCCCTTTTTGCAGGTGTGGCGCGGCCCCAAGATGAAGAATGGAAGAACCGCTCCGAAGTAACCCGGAGGAATGCAGAATCCCGGGTGAGTATTGGATGCCTGCGTGGAAGTCCTTTCCCAACAGGGGCGGCGATAAGAAGACCAGCTGGAGACGAGACCGATGGATGGAATTGCAGGTAAGGCCTTTGTCGCAGTAGTAACACCTGTTCTTCTCCTTTTCTTCTTCCAGGCACCGATAGATGGAAATCTCAGACGGGCGTGGCTGTAGAAACTCGAGGACAGCAGACACAGTGAGCGTTACGCTGCAGGAGTGCAGAATAACGCGAAGCGTGTTCTGCCTGCAGGGTGTGGCTTAAATAGCCCTGCAAGTAGGTTCCAGGTAAAGTAGTCCCATTACCACACCCTGTTTCTCAGGAAAAGTAGTTCCTCTGCCACACCCTGGATATACAGAAGGCTCAGCCTCACTAGACAGATTCAGTAGTTCCATAAGTGCAGCCCATTTCATGAGCCTGGCGCCAACAGCGCCAGGACTGAGTCCATGAGGCTCTGGGGCACTCCCTTGGTGCCTGACAAGTCCTTCTGGGTGACGGGGACTGGGGTGGGGTGGGCCCAACAGTTCCAGGGGTTTCGGAGCACGCACCATGACAGAAAATGAATATTGGGCCAAGTTCATAACACCTCTATTAACTGGAGATCTACAAGAGGCATTCCAGATCATGGACTCCCTCAACAATGTAAAAATAGAACAACTGTAGTATAACCGGGAATACCATCACCAACATCTACAAGACATCCCCTTATCTGCGGAGACTCCAAGAGAGCTGGTGTATATAGGATTCAACATCTGTTACAGAAACGGCTATGGAAAATAGTAACAGCAGATTTAAAGGCAAAGTCATTGTGTACCAAGTCATTGTGTACCAGTTTATGAATTCTCTACCCCTTAATTTGCGAGGCATGTTCCAACAGCTCCATCAAAGCACCTTATATATGGCAATACAGATGGTTGTGGGCTATCAAGAAGCCCAGGAGTGGGGACATGCCATCCCAGAGGCAATATGCAGAAAACAGGCATGTCAAGAGGGAATGGGAAGACCTCTCAGATGAGGATGGTAGGCCTACCAGGTAGCAATCTAAAGGCAGACCTTCCACAGAGGACGAAGGTTGCAGTTAAGGGGCCCAGTTCCTATACCACTATGCCTCCTATACAAGAGTCGTGCCAGTCTCTTTCTTGTAGAGCCAAGGAACAAGAGATGAGACATCAACAGCATCAAAAGAAAAACAACCTCCCAGCGCCCCACGCTGTCAGCAGCCTATCAGACGGCTAGACCCAAATATGTGAATACAACCCTCCAATTTCCTTTAACACCCTGGGTTACTACGGGGTGCTAATAGTGTAATTTGTTCCACGGGCTATACCAGGGGTAAACATCCAAGTGCACTTGTTAACGGCCTTCAGGTAATTAACTCGGGTTGCCAGGCGGTATAGCCAGTGGAACGCGTTACGAATGCATTATGTCAATAACACATGCGACAACAGTCAAACTCTATAGGGATTCCAGATACTGCAATAGCAGCAAACTTGGAATAAGAGGTTGGAGATGCATCGGTGGAGCTGTTTGGCTCAGTGCTCTACCAACAGTGGTGCAGTATGGTTAGTAGGTGTACTGGCAGACTATGGGTCCCACTACTGAAAAAAGACTGGATGGGGCGAGTTGGCAGTTGCATTTGCCTTACAATGATGGGATAGCAGGGAATTCTGCGGGATTGGTGCACAGCACATGAACTGTGTGTATTTTCAGTATTTAAACAGCCTGTGGTGTTGCTAGGTCTGGAAACGATCCGGGGCTACAGGAATGTTGGGACTGTTGAGACTCGGGCTAGCTAGTCTTTTGGTTGTAGCTCCTGAGCTTCTATCCAGGGCTACAACCAAAAGACCCGGGGCTATAGCCCCCTCAGCCCTCCGCCCCCTAGCAACGCCTCTGGAAACAGCATTGGGAGCAATTGGTGTAGCTTAGAGCAAAACACATGTGGGATTTATGCTACCGCCATCAATGAGCACTTCCATAGGCTTCCACAGCACTTCCTACAGATTGTAAAAAGAGTAGTAAATACCTTAAGGAAATAGTAAATACCTTAAGGGCATGACATCATGCGAGCACTGGAAGTACATTTATGCACATAGGTGTACATAAATAGCATTTTTACACTGCCAGAAAAGCAACGGAAATGCATGGAACACTAATTGCTCCTTGCCATTGCATTTTACCCTCAGTTCTTGCATCCTAAGGCTGCATTTACTCTGCTGCTTCATTCCCCCTCTCCACTGCTCCAAGCTTCCCTCTGCTCTGCCCTTGCTTTCCCCTTGATTGCACCCCTGCGCTTTCATAGGACGTAGCCCTATTACTGCCATTTCTGTAATCCATTGTTAGCCTTTTCAGAGTCTATCATTCTTTCGTGAAACCAGGTTCTAACCACAGACGTAATCTGTGTTCTCCTTGGGATGAAGTGCATACATCAGCCACCTAGGCCAATCAATATCTCCAGAGCAGCTGGAACATTAGTCGCAACAATCAAAATCACTAATGCTCTAGAGATACAAAGCTGTACAACAGACCTGGCAAAAGTCACAACACATCTGTGTTTTCATTGGTACACATTACAGAGTAAAACAAGGTGTATTTGTGCAGTATCTTCCGGTCCTAGACTGATCCTGCACAGATGTCCCCACTACCACCGTTAACATCTTCTCCTGCCAGTAAAACTGCTATAAAGGCCAAGAACATGCAGCTACTGTCCAAGAACTGTGTTCACAGAGGTAAGAAAAGGGCAACGAATGGGCAGATCAGTGCCTATTCGTCCAGAGTGAGGAAGACTACATGTGTCCCCTTTGAGAGTTTTAAAAGGAAAATCGAGCAGCATACACCATCAGCAGAGTATAAATAAGCTTCAAATTACGAGTACAGAAGTGTGTATCCAGAAAATATAAAAAGCTGCATCAGTGTACAGTACAAGATCACTAACCTTCAAATACAAGGGGAATTTGCAATATCCTATACAATTTACAAATGTAGTCCTGCTGCATTTGGCAAGTTGTGTCCAACCGGTACAATGTTGTTGAACAACTGAAAGGATAAGGTGGAAAAGAACATTTATATTGCAGTAGTGTGCATCTTCCAGCAGACGCCAGCAGGAGCTCCCACAGTATGATACAGACCATCTCATTACAAACCTAAATAACAGCACATTACTTCCCGTAGACGATTTAATTTATCATTTGTATTGCGCATATCCCCGAGGAACTATGCGGCAAGCCGCATCTAGGCGCAGATCTTATCTGAGTTGGACGGACCATCGTCATTGACATAACATTATTCAAATAGATATGTTTTGAGCCGCTTTCTAAAGGCTGTCAGCGACTCTAGCTTCCTTAAATGATGTGGCAGACCATTCCACACCCGAGCACCAGCTACCGAGAACCTTCTGCCCCCCCACCCCCAGTGGACAGATCCGGAGGTAGGAATCACCAGCTGATTCAAGGCCATGGATCTCAGAGGTCTTCTAGGGATATAGATTTGGATCTTGTCCACTAGGTAGGATGGATCCAGATTATGTACAAACTTGAAGATCAGGCACAATAGCTTGAGCTGTATTCTTTGGTGAATCGGAAGTCAATGTAATTTCTTCCTGGACCCTGACACCAACTTTCGCCAAGGGAGTGCACACACTACCCGTACAGCAGCATTCTGTGCCACAAGGCGTTGAAACTGATATTTTGGGCACCCAACCAGGAGGCCATTACAATAGTCTAACCTTTGCTCGATCACCTTCAGAGATGAGGGGAAGAAGTGGTTTCACTAATTTCAGCTGAAAGAAGACTGATTTGACCATTTGGTTCACCTGTCGACTGTATCCAATGTCTGCCAGGTGCACCCTAAATTCTTAACAAAATCTGTGTATTGCCAAATTTTGGTGGACCAGGGACCATCTGGCTGGTTATTCCGAGATTTGTTTTTGGAACCGAAAATGATAATCTTGGTCTTGTTAGGGTTCAGCAGGAGCTTGTTGCCCATCATCCATCTTCGTACTACCTCTGCGCATTTTAGAATGTTATGCACTTCTTCCCTGGGTTGTTTCAGGCTCAGGTAAATCTGTGCATCATCCGCATAGGAATGATATTGCAGATTGAACCATGCTAGAATTAACAAGAGGGGGCGAATATAGAGATTGAAGAGGATTGTGGACAATGAGGAGCCCTGAGAGACTCTGCAGATTGCAGTCAACATATCTGACAAAAAGGAGCCCATCTTAACCTGCTGTTTACGATCACTTAGGAATGAGCCAAACCATTTCAGCGCTTCCTCCGAGATATGTGCCAATTCATTCAGTCTCGTGATCAGAATTTTTGGGTCTACAGTGTTGAACGCCACTAACAAGTCCAACTTAATGATCATAGTGGCGTTATCACAATCTGCGTTCCCCTGTATATCGTCCCACACTTTGATTAGCACTGTCTATGTTCCATCTCAGTGCCTAAACCCTAAAGGACTAAAGATGGTATGCAAGTAATGGTCCTAAGCATGATTTTATTTTAAGTTCTCCGGTAGTTTCTCGATCCATGCCCCTGACCCCCTCAGGTATAACGGCCCCCTGGCATCAGTGGAGCTAAAGCCCTCCACACTGGCCCCAAGGGCCTTAAAACTCCATCAGAAACATACATGGAGTCAGTCCTGGTGCCTTTGGCGCCAGGTTCATTATCAGGAATAAAGCAATGCCAGTTTTGGACCTTAATCCAAAATGGAGGCCTATTACACAGCTCAGTTCTTTAGAACCAAGCCATGCAGTCTAGTGTTTAGGTGTGGCTGGGCCTGGAACTACTTGGCCTGGAACTACTTTACCTGGGCTATTTAAACCACACCCAAACAGCAGAACACGCTTCGCATTATTCTGCACTCCTGCAGCGTAACGCTCACCGTGTCCAGCTCCTGCTCATCTGCTTCTCCGGCAGCCCGATCCTGAAGCCCTAGATCTGGATTCCATCAATAACCTGGAAAAACAAGAACAGCATTAGCGAGCAAGAACAGCATTAGCGAGTAAGAACACTTACCTGTGAAGTAACCGGTCTTGAATCCATCCTGCGCTTCGCTTACCTCGCCCCCATCTCCGGAGTTCGCCGCAACCTGCAAAGGTAAAGAAACAAGGACAGCATTAATAACAATTGTCACCTGGGCAAGCAGCGAGTCCTGGCAGCACCCTGCGCTTCTCTTACCTCGCCCATCTCTGGGTTTCACCGCAATCTGCAAGGGAGAAGGAACAAGGTCAGCATTAACAAAGCACTTACCTGGGCAAGCAGCGCTTCGATCGCTCATCACTCCGGAAAATCACTGTAACCTGTACAAAGAGAAGAGAACACAGGTTAGCAATAAAGACCAATAAACAGTGCAGCGCTCTGTGCTTCAGTAACTCACTGGTCTTTGCCATCGGCACGGCAACTCCGAGAAAGCAACCATCCCTGTAAAAACAAAAAGAGACATTGTTATGGAACAGCGTAGTGGAGCAAGATGCCGAGAAGACAGAGGAAACGTAGGGAAAGAAAGACAGAATAAAGACGGAAAAGACATAACTCACCGGGAAGACAGCAAGCAGAGTCGGAGTCACAGCTGGTCTGGGCCCGGCATAAGGGCACACGGACCAGTGAAGCAAGTAGGTCCACGGAACGCCTGCACCAACCACGTGCCCCTGCACAGAGACGCAGAATGGAGAATTCAATGCACAAAAACCTAAGGTGAGCAATAACCCCAAGAGAGGGGATTTGGACCAGAGGGAGGTGGGATTCCACCCATCACAGAACCAGTATCTTAACCCTCCATTCTTCTTTTGTAGGCGCTACCCAACGTCTGGCACATAACCAGGCAGAGAGGGGTCCTTGATAGCGCTGAACCCAGTATTGTGTGGCACCCCTGTGGATACCAGGTGAGCGTAACATGTAGACACTGTATTTACTTAGCAGATGTGCTAGAAAAGGCCAGTGATAGGGCCACAGCAGGGGCGTGGTAATCAAGTGATTTGAGTGCACTATACGGCAGCTCCAAAAGTGCATTTCTCACATCAAGGCTGCAGACTGCCATTGAAAAAGAAAACACTTTCATGAACACCCACAGAGTTAATGGAGTTGTCAATTTTTCTATTGGTAAAAGCATGGTTTAAGTTACTTACCTGTAACTATTGTTCTCCAGCATGGGTCTGGCATGGATTCACATGTTCATGAATATTTCCAGTCATCAGGCAAACCATCGGTAAAAGACAAAACAGTTTCACTTTAACTGTTTTTCTCCTCTATACCAATCACTGTCTTCTGGGTCATACTGCCCCCATCCAATGACAGTCCTCTCCCTTAGCTCCACCCCTAGTGGTTATCTTCAGATTTGGTAAGCATGCAAAGTGGCAGTATGAACCAAGAAGAGCCACAGAGCGGAAGGAGGGAGGGTTCACATGTGAATCCATGCCAGACCCATGCTGGAGAACAATAGTTACAGGTAAGTAACTTAAACCTTCTCCAGCATGGGGTCTGGCATGGATTCACATGCTCATGAAAAACAATTATACAGCAGTACATGTACATAACCATGACAGGTGGCGAGACTCAACAGAAGCAATAAACACCTCTGGAACAGACTCACTTCAAACAAACAGGTTGCATAGCACAGCTTGGCTAACTCGGGACTCCTCCCTGGAATCCCGATCAATGCAGTAGAACCTCGTGAAGGTGTGTATGGACCTCCACGTAGCAGCCCTGTCAAGCAGGGGCACACCAGAGAGAAACGGCGTCATCGCTGCGGTGGCTCTGGTGGCGTGGGCTCTCGGCCGGCCTGGCAGCAGCCTGCTAGCCAGTCGATGACAGCACATGATTGAGCCGGAGAGACACCTGGAGATGGAAGCAAGGCCTTTCCTTGATTTGCAGGTCCAAAACAACAGAGAAGTTTTTGTACGTGCCACATATACCTTCAAGGCATGAGCAACGTCCAGCGAATGCAAGGCCCTTTCCACTGGCGACGACAGATTCGGAAAGAAGACAGGTAACACTAAAGGTTAGTTCAGGTGGAATTCCAACTGTACCTTTGGCATAAAGGCAGGGTGTGTATGCAGTACCACCCTTGAAGCATGGAAAGACAAGTAAGGCTGCTTGCAAGACATGGCATGAATCTGCCCGACCTGTCTGGCAGAGGCGATAGCCACGAGGAAAGTAATCTTCCACAAGAGGAACTTGAGAGGGCCTGATGCATAGGTTTGAAGGGCGCCCCCATGAGCTTAGTTAGCACAACATTGAGCTCCCAAGCCGGGGCAGGAGCCTTCACCGATGGGAAAGTCCTGAAGAGTCCCTTGAGGAACTCCTTAACGAGCTTGTGAGACCACAGCAAAGGTCTGCCCTGAGACCTGGTGTGCCTGGATATTGCAGTGAGATGCACCTTGATAGAGGTGGGAGCCAGTCTCGCTTGAGCCAATGAAAGCAAGTATAGTAGAAGTTGCAAGGCTGCGACACGCAGAGAGGTAATATTGTGAGTCCGGCACCACACAGAGAAGCATTTTCATTTATGTCTGTACTACTTCAACATTGACAAGGCTCTGGCCAGGATGTCCTTACATTATGCAGGCAAAGCATAACCTCCAAATTCTTGGGCTACAGAAGCCATGCCCTCAGGTTCAGAGTGTCCAGGTCATGATGTAGAATCGCTCCCCTTTCTCTCGCGAGAAGGTCCGGGGACAGCGGTAGCTTGACAAACAGGACCACTGACAGACGCAAGTCGGATACCAGATTTGCCTCAGCCACGCTGGGGCATGGAGCATTATCCTGCAGTGGCACTGTACGAGTGTTGATCACAGATAATAGGAGTGGAAGTGGAGGGAAAAGCGTACAGAAACCGTCCTTCCCACAGGAAGGAGAACGCATCCCCATGTTCCTCGGTTGAGGGAACCTGCTAGCGAACCTTTGGCACTTGGTGTTCAACGCTGTCGCGAAGAGATCGATTTGGGGCTGGCCCCATTTGCTGAACTGAACATCCACCTGGTTGTGGTGAAGTTCCCACTTGTGGCAGTTGTGGTGAAGTTCCCACTTGTGGCAAGAATGCAGTTCCCGGCTGAGCGACTCCATGGTCTCGACACCTGCTAGGTGAAACGGGACGAGGAACATGCCTTGACAAACAGCCCAGTGCCACAGGTCCTGGGCCTCCTTGGAAAGCACCAGTGAGCGTGTCCCCTCTTCTTTTCAGATATAGAACACGGTGGCTGCGTTGTCTGAAGATCCTCACCACCTTGCCCTTCAACAACGGGAGAAAAGACTTGAGGGCCCAGAATATGGCCTGCAGTTAGAGCACATTGACTGTTAGGAGGTCCTTCTCCTCTGGTTGCCAGAGGCCTCTGACATGCAACTGGACAGTGTGGGCTCCCCATCCTTCAAGAAAGGGGTCTGTGGTGACCGTCTCCTGGTAAGGAGGAACTTGAAAAGAAGACCCCTGAACAAGATGTGGTCATATGCCCCACCACTGTATCGTCGACGAAACTCCTTGTTGAGCGAGATTCTGTCCGCAAAGTTCCCAGACACCTGCATCCACCTCGCATCCAGGAATTACTGAAGAGGTCTAATGTGAAGTTTGCACAGATGAACGACGTAGATGCAGGAGAACATCATGCCCAGGTGGGACTTGATGGACCGAACCGTCGCTGTCTGAACTGACGAGCACTGTATTTGCCTAGTATGGCTCTCAGCCTCTCCTTCGAGGGCAACGCCAAAAACGTCACTGTGTTGAGTCAGGCTCCTGAGATGGCGTCAAGCAAGTCTTTGAACAGTTTGTGGAAAACCCCCAACTTTGTTAGCAGACGTACAGTCTTTCGATGTATGTTCGCCTGCCAGAGTGTCTGAGTGGGAACGCACCAGCCAGTCATCCAGGTAGGGGTATACGTGGATGCCTTGTAGACAAGGATGTGCCACCACCTGGGCCGTGTTCCATGTGAATGTGGAAGGAGGCGTCCTCCAGATCCAACTATGTCCGAAAATCTACTTGCTTCAGCTGGCCGAGCACTTGTTACAACGTGACCATCCAGAACTTTTGGTACTTCAAGTAATTTTTGAGACAACGAAGATCTAGGATCGGCCTCCACCCCCCTGTTTTCTTTCGAACCAGAAAGTGTCTGGAGTATACTCGAGCCCCAGAGACACCGGGGGATTGGTTCCATTGCCCCTTCTGTAACATGGCCTGCTCCTCTTGCAGAAGTTGTGGTCCATGTTGTTCTTGTCACTGAATTGGCGGAATACGAGGACACCCACGTTGGAACTCCAAGGTGTGCCCCTGTCCGATAGCATCCAGCACCCATCTCTCTGTGATGATTCTTCCCACAAGTTGATGAATTTCGCCAGCCGCATTCCACTGGGGTGGATAAGTGATGGCCCGAGGCCACAGCCGGTTCAGGCCTGCTTGGGGGTCAGAGCTCTGCCCTGAGGGCGGTGTCGCCACTGTCCTCCACTGCCTTGAAAGCGAACCCTGTACGCTTCCTGGGAGGAGTTTGAAGGCTGCTGGTATGGGGTATAACCCTTGGAAGATCTTCCTAGTTTTGCACTGGTACAGCAAAAGGATGATGGGCATCACTGCTGCAACATTCTCAAGGAAAGTCCTGGCTCTATCTTTATAGCCTGCAAATATTTGTCGACTGACTTTCCGAAGCGGTTCTTCCCACCGAATGGCATATCTAGCACCTTAGTCTTAATGTCCTGGTGGAAGTTTGTTGCCTTCAACCAAACTAGTCGATGGAAGGACCCCATCATTCACCATCTGCTGTAAACCTGTGTCCGTGATGGCAAGATCCGAGGCCACCTCCCCTTCTTGAAAGAGCTCTAGTACCTCGACCTTCATGTCTTCGGCAGGAAGTCCAGAATAGAACCCAACTTGAACTATAACTCCCGTTCATATCGGCTAGGGTGTTAGCTGCCGTGATGGTAGAGGCTGCTGTATAAATGATCCTCTTGCCCATTGCATCCAGCTTCTTCCCCTCCTGGTCGGGAGGTACCATGGCTGCAGACGACGGGCTGGCCGAGCGCTTCCTGGCTAAGGCAGAGACAACCAAGTCAGGCGAGGGCTGAGACCTTAAGCACCTGGGAGCTGAATCTGGAACCTTGTACTTTTTCTCCAACCTGTCCCGCTTGGTCAGGGCCTTACCCCGGTTTCTCATTAGAGCTAGGCCTTCCTCCCAGATGTCGTCCAGGAGGGGGAACATAAATGCTGGTCTTCCTTGTCGACTCGCGCCCTTGGGTACAGGAATCATTCTTTCTTGGTCTCCTCAAGGACTAACTGAAACAGTTCAGAGGCCCTTGACATGACAGAAAATGGGGAGGCCTAGTGTTTCTCGGTCAGCAGCGATGAAGTCATCCTCGCCGGAGCCCGTAGCCGTGGTAGCTGTGTCCATGTGCATGTGTGTGGGGCAGGGCAGGGCTACAGGTGGGGGGTCTTTCCGTGACGAGGTGGTGGAGTAGTCATCAGATGATGCCAAGGACCAGCGCCCCCCTTTGGTCTTTCTCTGCTGCAGGGGGAGCTTAGCATCTGAGGCTTTTGCATGTCCTGTGAAGGCGCAGGTCACGGTGGCGGAATTCTCTGCTGGATTTCAGTGACCTGTGTGTGCAGGGTCATTAGAATGTCCAGCGACACGTCCCTAGGTCTAGGGGTGAAAGGAGCGAGCGGTGTTGGGGACTGGGCTGACACGCCTCCTCTTGCGAACAGACGATCCTTCGTGATCCGTGTAGCAATCATCCTGCAGATCATTGTCCATGTCTGTACTTCAGTAGATCTTCTCTGGCTTACCCGGAGCAGCTCGCTGGTCCACGTACTGGGGAAGTTCCGTCGGGGGCACGGTCTCTCCTGAGGAGGTTGTTGGGTATGTACCGTAAATATGTCTTTCCCTGAACCCGGAGTGGCCGTCGCCTTCATTGCTGCCTCCGCAGCCATATCTCACCTCGGGTGTAAGGACACCCATGGGGTGGTCTTCACATACTTTGCAGACCCTCTCTCCTTCAGCGCTGTTGCAGTGGACGTCTTTGACTTTGTAGACGATGTGCTCGTCGCTGCCATCGTCGACTGTGCCGTTGACTCAATTGACCCGACATGCTGCAAGGTTTTAGCCAGCTTTGACGAGCCCTCTCCGGACTGGTCCCTCGTTAGCTTATCCGCAGACACAGAGTTTCCACTGGGTTAGCTACTTTCTCTTTGAAGAGGCCCCTTTCATTGGTAGGCTCACTGTGGAGGCCGACTGTGATGACGATCGCCTTCTGCCCGACTCAGGACCCACATCAATGAACCCAACAGCGCCAGTGTTGCAGAGCTTGGTCTTCTCTTGGACCCCCACGAGTGGGGCATCCTCAAAGGATCTTGACCTCCTCCTGGGGGGAAATTTGCTCCTCAGACCGGCCGGTCCTAGATGAGCCTGGACTCTGCCCCGTAGCTGGGTCCATGACCTTGCTCGAATTGAGCCACGCTGAGTCGGCTACATCGGTCTTTTTTGGTTTTCTTCGAGAAACCACAGCACACCTTGCATCCCTCCTCATCATCATGGTCCAGATGCAGGCAATATAAGCATTTATGATGCCGATCTTCCATGAAAACGTTTCTTAATCCATACTTTGCGCAGCGTTTGAAGAGGATTCGGCTTCTCTTCAGTCATGGCTGAAAAGGCACAAAGTAGGCCCAAGGCTAGGCCTTCGTGAAACGTTGATGATGTTCCGACAGTGGATGAGTATATTTGTGGGTAGCGGATCCCCGTCTGTCCTTTGCCGATGCGATTAAGCAGAATTCAAACTATTTTTGGGCAAAAATTTGAAAAAACACTAAATTAGCTTGGAGAGCAACTTGAGGACTCCCAACACTGAAACGTGCAGTAAAAATCTTAAGATGGCCACCAGGGTTGGAGCTTAGGGAGAGGACTGTCATTGGATGGGGCAATATGACCCAGAGGACAGCGATTGGTTTAGAGGAGAAATACAATTTTAAAGTGAAAGTCAAACTGTTTTTACTTTTACCGAGGATTCCCACCTGGACGATGGGGAATATTCATGAGCATGTGAATCCATGCTAGGCCCCATGCTGGAGAAATTGTATTAATGGACTTGAAGGGCGAGTCAGCCTTGTATGGTTAATCAAGTAGTACTAGTAGACCCAGCTGAGGTCTCCACACACACACAGCCCTTATGAGTCCATGTTACCAAGACACCCTTTTGAAAAGGCCTCGGATTTCGTTTCATAGTTATTTTTAATGCATTCTGGGAATTGTAGTTTTTTGTTAACTTGGGAAAACATCTACTAAAATTAAAGTCAATGAGTGTGTCAGAGTGCACAGAGACAGGTAGGGACCTGCATAATACTGAGATGCAGTAGCAGTTTGCACCTCCCTGCGACTGCAAAGCCTTACTGTACTTGGGGGTGACATTTAGCCATGTCACTTTCTTTCTCGCCTTAAACAGAAGTTTCATCTATACATATATTGTCCCCTAAATGTCCATGAGATCTGGCTGTTAAAATCCCTCAGGACCCCAATCTTGCATAATCAAGGAGGTCAGAGGGCTTGTTTTTCAATAGGTGTAGAAGGTTCCTACTGCCCAGATGGCCACTTTGTGGGAACAAGGAGTTGAGGTGCAATGGACTTTTTATTCTTTGCATCCTTGAACGTGTTCTTCGCATTTATGGTTAATACCTTACATTATTTGTTGCTTGAGAATGGAATGTGGCATCTTGCTTTCATTTTTATTAGCTATAGTACAAACCTCTGAAACCCTTTTGAGGATTGGGGACAACAAATTGCTGCTTATTTCTTGATCAGTGTTACAGGTCCGCAGGCACTGCAAATAAATACTTTTTCAAGTGAGGGAGGCAGGGCTCACATTCCACCCATCAGGGCCCCAGTCAATCTCTCTAGAGGGGGGGCTGGGAGGCCAACTAATTACCATTTCGCATGCCCTGTAGCAGGTTTCTTGGTTTCTGGATATAAGCTGTATTTCTTTTTTACTGGCCATATTCCCCCACTCCCTCAACGTCCCTATTTTTGAAAGGAACCTCTGACTACTTCAGTATGCCCATTTTCCTCTTGCATTTTAGGGCCCTTGGACAATTCAAATAAATGAACAATAATGGTGACTGCTTGAAAATAAATTGTACGAGTCCCAGACCAATCAGTTTTTAATAAACTGATCCAATTGCCCTAGTAAAACGTGCTTACTTTTTGGGGTCAGTTAACAGCAATGATAAGTGCCTTGAAGGTCCGTGAATAATCCACCTGGACCCAGATTATAAGAAAGAGGATGTTTGCCCGATTTAAAACAAACTGGTTCATGGGTTTGTGCCAGGTATCAAATGCATGTTTTTTTGGACTAGCGGCACCAAAGTTATAAGCAGCCGAAAACGTGCTTTTCCTGTTCCGATTCCAATATAACCATAACTATAGTTTAACCATCACGGACCCTGTAATGTAGGATTTTAAATTAAGAAAAAAAACATTTGGTTTTTTGTACCAGAGTGTGGATGTCATGGTTGCAAGTATTAAGATTGGATTGTGAGATTCCCGTTTTGGTGTGGTTCGGTACGTTTTCCTGAAGCAGTGGCGTCATATTAATGTTCGAAAAGCACAAACAGCCAAGTTCATGCAGGCGAAGTATGTAATTTAAAATTCTAAAAAATAAACCAATTTACTCAATAACTGAGTGTTCTGAAGGGGTTAAAATAAAAAGTTTTTTAACAACATGTGTACTTTTGTATGTGTACGTTTGTATTATACTGCAGAAGTAATGAATTTGGGAGTAAGCGGGCAACATATTTGTGCAACAATAAATCACAGTTTAGCGATCTTGTTGGTTGCAAAGTCATGCATCCAGCATATAAAAAAAATTAGCTTAGAAGACTTATTTTGAGGAAACTATTCTGAAGCCGTGTAAGAAGCATAGTTCTGTACAGATCAGATACATTTTAGTGTTACACTTCACTACCAGTATTTCCCACATTGCCCCACCCCCAAAGCGCACTGCATTTCCATTTAGAATTGCCTTCAATAGAATGAGCAGACCAATGCTGGACTACAAAACCCTAAAAAAAACAAAACACAAAAAACAACACCTCCAAGAACTTCTAAGTCTAATAAAATGGAAATAACTAATTTTAATATTAAGGGTAATGCTACAGTCCTGCAAACAATGTTTACATTCGGAATACAGGTTAAAAGATCTTCTGATATCTTCCAAAACAATACCCATCACATGTGCCAACCATTAAGCAATGTTTAGGGAGTTAGGAGGCAAAGAAAACATCAGCTGACATGAAAACCGGTGACAAGGTCTAGTGGAATGTGCGCTGAGCTCATAACCAAAACATTCCAAATTCCTGTACTCGTTAAAACAGTAAAAAAAAAAATTAAAAAAAAATCAGATTAGACTGCTACATGTTCCAAAATATACAATCGTGGACGGTTTCTCCGTTGCAATTCCTCGCAATGGCTGAACATCGAGCTTTTCTTTAAAAAAAAATGCACCATGATAATATGAAGCATTCCCCTGTCCATTTTAACTCCCGGTATTTGCAATTCTCAATACAAGTAAACGTAACTGAAGACATTCTATACTACCCATACAAGAAAGAACAACCTTCCCATCTAGGCGAGAAATCCACCTGAATCTACCACCCCTCTGGCAGCATTCAATATGCCATGCCATACTTCGTCGATTATCCCAGGATTCCACCCCAATATGAGATGCAACAATTACTCTTGTGGCTTCTGCTCTATTTTTATTATACAATCAAACTGTTGTAAAAGTGGTTTGCAACTGCTCTTAAAATGTTAACCACAATCTTTCTCATACATGAGATTTAATGTGACTGTTAGGACGGTTTTTCCAAATTCCACCCAAAGGGACTTTATAAAACTATACCTTAGGCAATATAGAAACTCTCAGTAGAAGGCTGTGCTACTCAAGGTAGAGGTAGCTATGACCGAGCAGCCAGGCTTATCTTAGAAGGGAGAGAGGGCTGTAAGAAGGTACAAAGAACTTGTAGCATGCATATGGTCAAATGAAACACTTATAAACTGATATATTGTAAATAAAAATAATGGTTTATTTTAAGTATACCTAGGCTAAGAGAATTCTTTAGAACAGTAAGTACTATTATAAGTCATAAACACAATATAAAAACCAACACAATACTTATGGTAAGTAAACCAAAGTATATAACCACATTTAGAATTGCCGTATGCAAATCAAGAAGAGTTAAACCCAGTGTTACACATTAAGAATGGCAGTATGCTATTCAAGTGGAGTAAAAGCACATTATTAGACTTTTAGAATGACAGTATGCAGTTCAAGTTAAGACTATTGGTAGTGAACTATATTAAATTATTCAGTTTCAGGAATATGTAGTTACACCAACATTACTTTCTAGAATACAATTCAAAGGTAAGTAAATAACTTTGTAATACTTTTCAGAAGGGCAGTAAGCAATTCACAGGAAAATAATAACTTTGTAACACTTGTAACTAATTCTATTTCAGGAATATGCAGTTACAACACTAACACATAGAAAGGAAGTACTTTTCAAAATGTCTTCACAGAAGCCTTAAGTCCTTGATTAATCTAGGGCATGGGTGTTCTCGAAGGCAGAAGGGGGGGCACTGGTGGTCCAGTGGCCAACATTTGTTAGGTCAGGATAAGCACAAACGCAGGAAGGTCAGACTTCCAGAGGATTTCTCATCAGACAAGTAACAGACTTCAGAGTTAGTGGAAGTGTTCAGGGATTTCGTAGAAGGCTCCCTACATGTGTTCCAGTGTAAAGACCATGGGCAAACAGTATGGGTGAACTCCCAACTATACGAATCACCACCCCAGCCACAAAGGAGCAACACAAGACTTTAGTTAAGTATTAACCTCAAGCCACAGAGTACCGCAGCAGTAAAGAAGAGCTCGCAAACGGATGCCTTCACGATGCAGCAACACAGGACCCAGTCCCTGGATTCTTGGTCATGGTGACAAAAGAAAGGACACTTGATGGGAAATTACAGCAGCAGTTGAGAGGAAAGATCCAGCAAAGGATTCTTCGGTGCTTCTCGCAGCTCTGTGGATTTGGCGCCCTTTTCAAGGTACCAGATGCAGAACGGTTGTCATCCGATCGATTCGTGTCGCTATCGGAGTCCATCACTCTGGTGAGGGGACTTCTAGGAATGGAATCTTGCATTGGATGTCCAGCCGGACACCACCGAAGTTCCAGCGAGATTTGTTCAGGTCCCAGGGTAGTTTGCCGCCCAGAAAGGTCACAGCTCGTCTTGGGATGGCTCAAAATGCAGATCTTCTTAAGACTGACAGGTCCAACCAGTTTAAGAGTCATGGTCATCGTCTTTGGGACTCCTCTATCGCATGGGATAAGGGGTCAGGACAGCAGCAGTTACACAGCAGGCATGTCCGTTCGCTGGAATCAGCTACTGAAGGCCATAAAGTAACCACTTTTGAAGGCATGATCAATTTGGTCATGCTGGAACATATTTTTGCTTCTTGTTCCCCTGTGCTTAAGCAGCATTTGGCAGATTCAAAGGCGTGAGAAACCCTAAGAAGCTGGCCATTACTGCTGATCTTTGGGTTTGCCATAGAGTGTCCCATAAGGACAAGCACACATATAATATAGAGCTTTACAAATAGTGTAGTCAAGCAACCAACAATCCCCAATATTAGCTATAATGAAGTTGAAGATATTCCTAGCATCCTGTACTTCTCGTATTCACTTATAGGAATCTAAAGCCTACAACCAAACAAAAATGTGTGTGGCAACCAAACATATAGCTCAGTAAAGGATGGGGCGTGGCCTGGAGCTCATGGCGTGCAGAGGCTGAATTGCCGAGCTCCGGCCGAGGCGCCGTTTCTAGATCCTGTTGCCGACCTGATTTACACACTCAGAGACGAAAAAGCGACTCCGAGGACGGAGGAAGCGGTCCCCGACAAGGTAGAGCCGCTCTGCCGCGAAAACGGACCACCAGGACGAGAGGGACTGCACTCGATCCGGTCCCCCCCTTCCCGTCCTCGACTGCATCCAAGATGGCGGACCGCCAATAAATGCAGCCTTCCTCTAAGGAGGCGAAGCCAACCGCTGCGGCTCCCGTGGGCGCTCCTCCCGGAGCATACACGACACACTGAGCCTCGGTGAGACTCGTCCCGGACTACTGCGGGGTTCCCGCCCCGAGCGGCATTGGGGACGGCGCGGACCGTGAACCGCCTGGAGCAGAGGGAGCGGCTCAGCGGCCCGCATCGAGCACGGAGACGCCAAGCACATTCACCCGGACACCCTGTGGCTCGTGCCTGCGACCTGGAAGAGGAGCGGCAAGGAGGCAGCGAGGCGGCGGGTTCCTGATTACCTGACCTCATTGAAGCGGAGGCGGACAGATCAGGTGAGGAGCCGGAGGGAATCACCCACTGCGCCCACCATACAAGTTTGGGGTGACACAACCAGCAGAGGCGAATGGCCTCGCCCCAGTAACCGTGCACCGGACGTAAATGTACAACGGACCCTTGAAGACCAAGTATCCGCAATAGGGCCTGGGGCACAAGAAATTAACTCCTAACCCCTTTGTGCTGACGGCCATAATTCTGCCCCCTGGCCCTAACGCAAAAGGCTGGTACACCCGTCCAGTCCTGAGTTCACCCGGATCACTCCACAAATTGTACGCCTTGACTCTACAGCACGTAGAACAACTCACGACTTGAAGATGGCTGCCAGGAACAAGGGGAAGTCAGTTACTATGGACTCGTATGTTTCCACTAAATCTAAAACCCCTACGCACACTTGCCCTCCCACCCCGGACCCGGCACAGGCAACGGAGGGTGAAAAAGCTGACAACCATACCCAAGTAATGGAGGCTATAGCTTCGCTGAGAACACACATAGACACTAAAATGGATGAATTCAGATCCGACATCCAACTCAAACGCCAGGATGCCAGAAACTTGACAGAGAGTGAAAAACGCCGAGACAACCATTTGTGAAACGACTGAAGACACCGTAGCCCTGAAAGCCAAAGTCATAGACCTGGAGAGGAAGGTGGCGGCACTAGAGACAAGATCTGAGGAAGCTGAGGGTCGTGTAACGCTCACCTGGTTCCCCCGGAGGCGCAGGTCTTGATCTGGCGAGGATACTGTCTTCAGTGTTAGGCGCAGGGTTCGTTTTGCTCCCGGACTGGGCCCCCTTCCCACCGACAGTTTAAGCTGAAGAGTGAGGTGTCTGCAAGGGTAAACCAAGGTATTAGTGTTTGGAAGGTTCGGAAAGTTCCTAGCCCCTCTCGCCCTTTCTTTCCCCGTGGAACTGGGTTGATATTGCGCTTACCTTATATAGGTAAATGCCGGGCTCTCCATCCTGCGTCTTATGCAGGGGCGCTGGATCCAGTTGCTTCACTGGATGCGAGCTCTGCCTCTTGATAGCAGAGGATTTGCTGAGAGCGAAGACGCCGTTAATGCACGAGCGTGCCTTGTAAGTATTAAAGTTCCTTTTGCCTTGTTCTCTTCTCTTTCAAAAGTCTTAAGTCTGTAAAGTCTATGTCTTTCCCCTTTCAGATGCTGTGACGATGAAGATTATCCTTCTAATGGCACGTAAGTAGAAAGACTGCACTAGCGCTGGAGAATGCTCCGTAATGTCTCTTTTGTCTTTGCAGGTGCTGAGGTGCAGCGCGAACAGATTGAAAGCGAGCATAACACAGGTAAGCAGTCTTGTAACTAAGCGTTACTAACCGATGTATCTTGCCTTGCAGGTGCCGGAATGCAGCGCGAGCTGAGTTGGAACGGGCGTAACACAGGTAAGCAGAACTTGTAGTTGAATATTACTGACCGATGTTCTCTCTCTTTGCAGATGTCGGAAGAGAAAGGCAGAAAAAGGCGCCTTGGATGCTGCCGTTGGATTAGGTAAGTAGATTCACTGCCTTTACTTTAGCCTAACCTGTGCCTTTGTTTTGCAGGAGCTGCAGAAGACTGAAGAAGACTGAAGATTGGATTCCAGCAGGTTATTTCGTGTTCACAGGATCTGGAGCTGGAGGTTTCCTGGAGCTGACACGGTGAGCGTCCTGCTGCAGATGCAGAATAACGCGAAGCACGTGAAACCAATCGGGTGTGGTTTAAATAGCCTTCTGTAATGCTTAGGCATCTCCTTCCACGGCCCCACCCAGGTAAGAAAAGAGTTCCAGATTTCTAAAAGAGTTTCTGTGTTCTGCTTCCAGGGAGTGGCTCCTGCTCCACCCAGACAGAAAAAGTAGTTCCAGGCAGAGAAGGATCAGGAGACCAGTTAGCTGGTAAGTAAGCAGCATGGTCTGCTACAGGTAGGTCCCACCAAGCACTCTTATCTAATATGAGCCCGGCGCTTCCTGTGCCGGGACCAGTCATCATCATGAGCCTGGCGCCACTGGCGCCAGCACAAGGTCCAGAGGGTCCCTATAGGGACTGGCTGGTTCCTGGGATCAGAGTCATGGGCCTGCTTCCAAGGTCGTGGGGCAAGTCCTGACCCCTTGGAAGCAGGGATCATGACAGGTCGGGCCAGAAGGGGAAACATCAGAATACTGGGAGTGCCTGAGGGAAGCGAGGGCCCAAATCCAACGGCCTACACTGAGTCTCTGATACTACAGGAGATAGGCGCAGAGAAGCTAACCCAAGGATTCTCAGTCGAAAGGGCTCATCGGTCCCTCCAAAAGAGGCCCCCACCTGGTTCGCACCCTCGCCCCATAATTGCCAAAATACTCAACTTTCAAGACAGAGAGACCATCCTGAGGTACTCCAGAGAGGAAGGTCCAATAGAACGGGGCAACTCTAAAATCGCTATTTACCCTGACTATACCCAGAAAGTACAGAGGGAAAGAAACTCGTTTGTACCAGTGAAAGCAAGACTAAGACAGCTTAACTTGAAATACATGCTCCTTTACCCCTCGAGATTGAAGGTCATCTTCAAGGGACGGGCGATATTTCTGGAAAATCCAACAGCCGCCAATATGTGGCTGGAAGATAACCTCGCGGAAGGGACGGACGCTCCCCAGACCGCATGAGACACGACCCCATCTAAGGACACGTCGACCACAAGCAGCCGGACCATGGAAGGTAATCCAATTAACAGTCGACTACACAGAAACGGCCCTCGTTCGGCCTCGCCGCCAGACACCAGCCCTATCCCCCGCAAACAACTTAGGTCGGGCCGACCACCCGCCCAACCTACCTAACGCCCGATACCCGGATGGGTCTAGATGGCTTGAGAGCGCCTGAGCACCACAACAACGATGTAGTCGCTGGGCGCACCAGTTTAAGTTTTGTTAATTGTTTTGTTAGTTACACAGTCTACATATCACTGACGCCGAAAAAGGGCAAGAAGGATGTATGTTACATAACTCACGACCAGGATCGACCCAGACTCCTGCCGGGGGGTGGCCTGCTGGGCATGAACCACTGCTCCGATGGCGTCACACCTTAAAGTAATGACGTGGAATGTGAGGGGGATGAACTCATACCTGAGGCGGAATCGAATACAGTCCTACCTCCGCAGGAAGAAAATATCGATTGCAATGTTGCAAGAGACACATCTCACGGAAGAAGCCATGTCTAAGCTAGCGGACAAATGGGCTGGGACCGGGAGAGGATCACCTTACTCCAAATACTCGAGGGGAGTATTCAACCTGGGTGAACCCGAATGTACCCTTCCAATTACAAGGGTTCGAATCTGACAAGGAAGGGAGGTACGTAATAATGTGGGGCACCATTGAACAGACTCCAATTTGCTTAGTCAATTCGTACTTTCCGCAACATGGAATACCTTCGCATCTCAAGGCAATATGCTCACGGATGGCACACCATCGAAACAAGACTTTCATATGGGGAGGGGACTTTAATTGTGTAATTGATGGTTCTAAAGACAGGTCTACACCACCCCCCCACCCTAGCAACCCCGCGACGTCTGCTTTGGCGGACGCGCTGGAGCACCTCGACTTGGTCGACATCTGGAGGGAGCAGCATCCCGAAGAAAGGAATTACTCCTACTATTCGGCCCCACACAAGGTCTACACAAGAATCGACCACTTGTTTGTCGACAGAGAACTAGCCTCACTGGTTGGAACCACAATGTACTTGGGAAGATCAATCTCTGACCATTCCCCATTGCTAATGCTATGGCAAGTCAGGAGGCCTAGACCTCCAATCCCCATGTGGAGAATGCCCACGGCGACCCTCGCCGACCCTGTGTTTAGAGAGGACCTCGCCGAAAAACTTGAGGAATACATTGACATTAACAAAGGCTCAGTATCCACCTGGAGCACACTATGGGAGGCCATGAAGGTTGTAGTCAGAGGAGAAATAATATCCAAAGCTGGGGGCACTCGTAGGCAACTGAGGACCGAGCTCGAAGCACAGGAAAAGGAGATCTTCCGACTGGAATCCACCTCATGCACTACACCGGAAGCTGAAGGGAGACTGAAGGAAGCTCGAGAGAAATGCCGATCTTCCTGGGAAAGACTGGAGAAGTTTGATTTTGCAACATACACCGCTAGATCCCACAGGGAGTCCGACAACCCCGGAAGACTGCTGGCCTGGTTGTGCAAGCGAGAACACCCCAAACACCTCCCTATGGAGATACTCGATGAAAAAGGGACACGGCACAGGACACAACTGGGTATTAATGAGGCGTTTGCCGAATCCTACTCCACGTTATACTCCCATGACACTCAAATATCCAGGGAGGATATTAGAGACACACTTGAAGAGATAGGCCTCCCTAGGATATCCAGCAAACAAAGAAGCATTAGAATTGGAAATCACGGCCGAGGATGTGACAGCAGCAATCAGATCACTGGCCACCTGTAAGACCCCAGGAAGCGACAGCCTTCCGCCCGAATTCTACAAAACTTATGAAACCACTCTCACCCCGATTCTCCATGGGGTCTATCAGGAGGCTTATGAAAATGGGGTCCTACCTAACACCATGAAAGAGACGATAATAATTCCCATGCTTAAACCGAACAAACCACCCAACGATTGTGACTTCTACCGCCCTTTGGCAATGTTAAATTACGACAGTAAGATTCTTACCACCATACTGGCCTGCAGACTTGCTAGGGTGGTTGGGTCCCTAATACACAAAGATCAGAATGGCTTTGTTCCAGGACGCAATACTACGGCCAACCTGAGACGACTCCAGCACGTCATGGCCGAAACCTGCGAGAGCAAAGAGGACCTAGCGATCCTATCGCTCGACGCCATTAAGGCCTTTGATTCCATCTACTGGGAGTGGCTTGTCGAGGTACTGAGAGAGTTTGGGTTTGGCGATGGCGTCATAAGATGGATCACAGTGCTTTATACTTCTCCCGTAGCAAGAGTAAAGACCGGCGGAATGGTGTCCGAACCCTGGAAAATACAGAGGGGCACCAGACGAGGGTGCCCGCTATCGCCCATGCTATATATATTGGGCCTGGAGCCGATTGCCATATACTTTAGGAAGCAGTTTTTTGATGCAGGCATCACGGTAGGCAACGAACACAATATAATATCCCTGTACGCGGATGATGTGCTACTATACTTGAAGGACCCCCAAGACAACGCACCAATCATACTGGAAGTACTGGACAACTTTGTGAAATACTCCGGGATCAAATTCAGCAGACTGAAATCCTCAGCTTTCCCTTTGGTCAGCTTGAGAGGCCTAGACGAGGCAGAACTCCCGAATATAGGGGTGAAGTGGCAAATCGACAAGTTCCAGTACTTAGGAATCAAGGTGGGCCACACACCGGAGATCACACATGACTATAATACTGAAGCAGCAATAACCAACCTCAGCAGATCTATGAAATCTATGAAATTCTATGATCTATGAAATTCTGGTCAATGGTAGGAAGAGCAGCAATTATCAAGATGATAGTTCTCCCCCGTTTTCTATATTTCTTTGCCAACATATGCCACTACGTCAGACCGCCCTTCTTTAAAAAACTGGAGTCACTCATCAGGGACTTCCTGTGGGGCCCTACCAGGCACAAATTGTCTTCAGCTACCCTATCCCTACCGCATAAGGAAGGAGGAATACAACTCCCAGACCTCCAGCTATATTATCTCGCGGCACAGCTCAGCCACGTGACTAAATGGATCTGGGACGAGCCATCGGCTGAACTAGGACTGATACGACAAGCTTCCTCCAAAGTACTCCTCAGAGAAACGCTTTGGAACCCCTTACAACAGAAATCCGGTGCCCCCAAGATTGTCGAACTGGGAAGGCAGATCTGGCCCAGAACTTGCTACATTAGGCGAGTGAAACACCCCTACTCTCCAGACAACCCCATCCTGGTTGATATATGCAAGACACAAACGGATCTCTCAATAGCCAGGAGATGGGAGGACGTTGGAATTTACACGTGGGGAGATATGTTTGAGGATGGCGAGTTCAGGGACTTCGAATCTTTACAGACCAACGAAGGGCTATCGAGCGGCCAATTTCTCTGGTATCATCGCATCAGACAAATCGCTAAGAAGAACTGGAACAGCTGGCCGGACCCACTGTTGCAAGAAATGCACGACCTTACGGATGGCTGGAAACCTGTCTCGACTTTATAAAAGACTCAACGACAAGCCTAATCCCAAAAGCTCGGCGCTAAAGGCGAAATGGGAAGTAGATCTCGGAACTGCACTCACAGACAAAGAATGGGAGAGAGTACTTTTTTACCCCAAGAAGGTCTCGAGGAACTCTAGATTTGGCCAGATACAACTAAATGTTCTATACCGGACGTACATGACCCCGCACAGGGTGGCTTCCTTTAACAAACAGGCCTCCTCAGCATGCCCATGGTGTGGGACCGACAAGGCTGATCTCATCCACATGTTCTGGACTTGCACCAAGGCAATGGCGTTGTGGTCCAGAGTACAACAGACCTGCACGGACGCCGGAGTACGCAGATATGAGTGGACACCCGGAGAATGCCTATTAGGGACTTATCCTAGGCCGAGCAAACACAAGCACGTCATAAAGCTGATGGATATCGCATGTATACTGGCGAAGAGAGCCATAGCCATGGCATGGAAGACACCAGGAGGTCCGAGGCATGAACGCTGATTGAGAGAATTAGAAAGATGGACCACGGCCGAAACCAGAGCCTGGCAAGATGGAATCACCCCAGGAGGAGACATGACGAGTGGCACCCTTGACTCTTGGAAGGCCCTCCTGAGAGACATCATCATCATCATCACTATACCTGAACCCGAGCATTGAAACAGAGACGATCTCATCTTGACCATTGCCCCCCTCACTTCCCGATAAATGGAACGCTTACCGGTGGCATACCCATCTGAGCCGGACAATCCTTCCATATGTAGACTGTCGTTGTTTAGTTTTGGAAGTTTTATTCTTGGTAACTTCATACATTTATAAGTACCTAATATAAAAGCTACAGGAATGCGTTACGAAATTACCCTACTCTAAGGGGATGTAAACTAATATGACGACACGCATTTGGAAACAGTTACTGTTAGTTATTGTTTGGTTTTAGTGTTCTTAAATTTGTGTTATATGCTGCGTGTTGGCATCTATGTATACTGATGGTGCCCTGTTAATTTAAGAAATGCCAATAAAAACATTTTAAAATAAAAAAAAAAAAAAAAATAAATGGATCAGTAAAATGTAAAAATATAAGCACAGTAGACCTGTAAGCATTGGCAATCCATTAGACCGGTGAGATTATACCAACCACCCAAAACCCTTTCTATGGAAAGGGCAACAAACTATCAAAAGCAATGGTTTCTAAGAACAATTACCTAAAAATAAACTTGAAGCCATGATTAAAAATGAAGGTAAAATCAGTTGAAATACACCTGCTGATCTCCTCCAGTCCATCCATCTAGTGCATCTGTGGGTCAGCTTACCATAGCCTGGAAACCAAGTAGAAGCACAAGCCTCTGGTGTGTGGTAAGGCTAGATAAAGCATATTCAAACACAATCTTCTCACTTTCCAGACAATAATTGGAAAATAACCTAACAAATATACATCCTGGTCCCTACTGGCTCTGCAAGAACAAAGAAAAGGAAAATGTTCAAAAAGGACTAAAAAGGCTTAATTCAGGCCCAAAAATGAAAAGCAGGCAAAAAAAAAAATGTTGGAAAAATTTGCAATATACCAATTTTAGGAAAAAATGCAGATTCACTCTGCTCTGGTAAATGTATTAGAAATTAACTCTAATTTGCTTTTAACAAAGAGAGACCAGAATCCCAATGAGTCCCCTGGTTTACATCTTCTGCCCCACGCCGAGTCTACTCGTCAGAAAACTCTGAAAACTATTTACGCTCTTGTTCGGAGCTTTGCTTTAGAGGCTCAAGTCCGACTTCTTTAAACCCTCTATTTTCCTAACATCCAATGTTGAGCTAGGTGTGTCCGTGTCTCAATTTCAGTACTGATCTTTTGAAAAAGCTAGTAGGTCTACTTTCTATTGATTTTAAATATTAAAAGAAAACATAAGAATGATGAGGTCATCTGGTCCTCCTACCAACTTTAAGCTAGCCTACAGCAAAGCTCAGAACACATACAATCAAAACCTGAAGTAGCGGACAGGTCATTTTCTCAGAGAGTAGAATGATTTAAACAATTAACCACTTATCTACCCTCTATAAGGTTAGCAGAACACTATAAGCAATGTGAAAGAAACTATCGCGTGGTCAGAGCGCTAGTTTAGACCCAGTTCAGTATCTGGAATTGTCTTTGGAGGAAGTCTGCATCCTTCTCCTAAGTCACAAAAGCAGAAAATCCCCAAGCCTGAGGCCTGAGTGGGCTTGTTCAAATTAGAACTAATGGTCCAGGTTCTGCAGGCAAGGGGGGCAGCAATCACTGCACCCCACTAAACTGTCCCACCGGCCTTATTCGTGTTCCTACCATCTGATTTCATCAACTTTAAACCATGTTCAGACACATGTACCCACACTCATATGCCAACCGCATCTCTAATATGGACCCACTGTGTTAGCTTACCACAACCGGGTGAACCAGATTGCTTAACGATATCTCCAATCTAGGTGAACTGTGTTGCTTAGCCGTATCTCAAATCTAGTTGGACTGTGTTGCTTAGCCATATCTCAAATCGGGGTGAACTGGGAGGGGTGAGGGGGGGGCGCTGTTGCATGGCTGAGACATGGCTGCCGCCTGAGAAGGCTCAGACGGAGGCTGAGGCATCCTGCTGATAAAATCCTGCCTTTTGAGGACTAAAGTGTGAACGAAGCAGTGCCCTGCAATCCTGATCTCCCCGGGACTGCCACCTGCTAATTTGGAATCGGGATGACCTTTGTAGTGGGAACGGCACCCAGACGCTTGGGGGCCACTGGTGTCGCAGCCCTGAGGGCCGGCACGGTATTCTAGCAAGCCGCGTGGCGTAGCACTCCACCTAGCTGCAGACCACCCCCCACCGGCAGGAGCTTGGCTGTCGGACCTGGGACCAATTTCCCGCACACGTTGAACAGACAGTGGCCAACACAATCCTCCCGGAGGGGGGGGGGCAAGATGCTTGCCACCCACAGCTCCGGCTGGAGCGGTCTACAGCCAAGAGTTCACCCCGGCAGTACCGCGTGATCTTCTGTCCTCTGGAGTCCCAGACAGGGGTGACTACCAACTGAGCTGCAGACAGCGTTCGCTGCAGTACCCCCGGAGAAGGTAACTGGAGAAGGTAACAGGAAGCTGACCCATAGTCGAAAGAGGAAGCACCAAGTCCAAGAGGGCTACCAGCGTGGGACATAACATTCTGTGCTCACTGCGGCCAGCAGTCGTGCACAGCCCAGACAGACGCGGAGCACCTCCAGCGGCCACGCTGCCCATCACTCTGGCGTCAGTGCGGTCCCACCATCCGGATCCTGACCCCGGCCTGTGCACCCAGTACAGAAGAGGCAGCATTTCTGTTCCCAGCACTCCGTGCTCGCTTGGCACACAGGCATGCACCATATACGTGGCCCAGACTGCGAGACACAACGTGCGTGAGCAGAGAGCACTGGGAGCAGCCTCAGGGGTGGAGCAACCGACATTCTCTCCCCCTTGGGGCACGGGGCTTGAAGCGACAGATCCCACACGGCTCCACCACTGGCAGCCCTCACCTTCCGCTTCTCCCGGTTGACAGAGAAACTAGTGTGTAACAATAACTCTTGCCCCGGCCCACACTGCAGAGTGACTCCCCCCGCAGGCAGTCCAGCTCTCAGGTGTGCGTGCCCCGGCAGCTGGCAGCCCTCAGGGACAGCGGAATGAATGCAAAAGGCATATGGGGAGCCAGTTGGGTTTGCATCTCTGATCTGCGCACTGCGAGGGTGGCAGACCCCTCCTCCCTCCCATACTCCAGCCAATCAAAGAAGGGAGGCCCGGCTGGCACCACAGAGTTACCTGGGTGTTGCGGTTCCAGCACACTGATGACCTACCCCCTAGTCACACTACCATCCTAGAGAGCCCCTGGGCTCAACGGGCACGATCTTGAAACACTGCACTGCCCAACACGTGACGGGGGTCCACCGGTGGGATCCACTTGGAGTGGGGCCCCCCAAAAGACTTGAAAATACGTGAACGAAAAGAGAGAGCCCCAGGGGTACCTCTGGCACGATGGCACCTTGCTATCACTATGGGGAACCCAAGAAGCAGGCAAAGATGGATTAGTTGCTAGAACCGACCAGAACTCTTTCACTCCAGGGGAAATTCCGGGCCCGTCCCATCTTGTTATCTCCACGCTAAACTATATGGTGTTAGCGCTGAAGAACAGCATGGATAACCTGGGAGACAGAATTGATGCGCTAACTTGCAAGGTGGACGTATCAGTGATCTGGATAGACAAACTCTGTGGTCGGATGACAGAAGCCAAACAGAGGATTGGAGAGGGGGAGGATAAGGTCACAATACTGCAACACGAGGGAGCCGCCTCACAACAAACAATTAAAAAGGTGGTTGCAAAGAATGATGGCCTTGTAGGGAAATCAAGACGAAACAATACAAGGATAACCGGGGTGGCGAAGTCTGCACCAATAGACAACATGACGCGATTTGTGGAAAAATTGTTAACGGAGATCCTCGAGACCCTGCCGGTCACAAGCATGTTCATGATAGAGCGAGCTCGCCGCTCTTTAGCCTCTAGGTCCCCTCCCCCCCCCCGGGGCTCCGGAGAGGGCCATTATAGCACATGTTTTCAACTATAGAGACGGACATACTCCTCCGAACAGCCATAGAGAAGAAGGACCTGCAGTGGGGCTCAGCGACCATTCGCCTTTCCCAGACTTCAGTCAACAGGTCCAGGATCAGAGAAAGACCTTTCAGTCCGTGAAGAATATCCTATGAAAGAAGGAAATACAGTACTCAATGCTGTTTCCTGCCAAGCTTAGAGTGGTACACAAGGGCAGAGTTGCCTTTTTCACATCCCCAGAACCAGCTCAACGTTTTGCCATAGATATCCTAGACCCTAAGTCTTGTGTAATTTTCACGATGTACAGAGTACAGAGGTGCAGGTGGCTGGTGCGTTCTCATTCCACAATTCTCATATCTTGGGCACCGCAGGCCATAATGGATACTATGCAACAAATGTGGTATAGGCCTTCCGTCACTTGGAGTTCTCTGCTGCCGGCAGCCCCCCGTGCCCAGTGGCACAGGAAGTTCTGGTTGCGGTTGTTAGATATGTTTAGGTGGCCGGTAGTGTTTTGTTCCTGGGGCAGGTGGAGGGAGGGACGAGGGCAGGGGGTTGTTCCTGTTAAGTTGGTTTTAGGCAATGGGGGGAGGGAGGGTGAAGGAGGAGGAGGAGGGCGGGAGGGCTGTAATGCTGTAATCCACAGGTGTACAAGATCTATTCGGATCCTAGGCGCTCCTGGGCACTTAGAACACCAATATAGAACCATAAAGGGTCATGACACACATCCAAGAGAGGGCAGAAGGCAGGGACAACAAAATCACATTGTTGACCTGGAATATACGGGGGTTCACAAATGGGAAGATGACGCACCGGATTACAAACTATGCCAGGAATCACAAAGTCAATGTTCGCGGTTTACAAGAAACCCATCTGCAGGGGGGTTGGGGGGTGTATGCTCCCCAACCTTGGGGGATGGGGTATCCACAGGTATTGCTTGTTCTTCACCACACACTCTGAGTAGCGACCTAGATACACCGCTCTCTGGAGTTCAAACTCCATGAACAAATTGGGGACAGGGACGGGAGAGATCTGTTGGTAGCTGGGGAGATTGCGGGTTGCCGGCTCCTTATTGACAATGTGTATGCACCAAACTATGTATGACCCAGACTTCCTCCAGAGTTGTGCAGACCACTTACGCACCTTGCCGAATTATGAGGTGATATGGGCAGGAGATTCTAATATGGCTCTCTTGCTAGACTTGGATAGATAACTCAACTCAGACCACCCTCTCAAGGGCTGCCCAAAAGCGGGGCATCACAATCCTATAGACTCCTGGCGTCTCCTTCATCCTTCCAGTAGGGAATACACATTCTACTCCAGAGTTCACAGCAGCCCTTTCAGAATAGACCTCGTTATGTTGTCCTCCAAGCTGGCCTGTGTGGCTCTGCAAGCCCAGACCCTGCTGCCTAGGATTATATCTGACCACTCCCCGGTTGTGGTACAGTTGACCGGCCCCACTTGCTCTCACAAACAGCTCCAGTGGAGGTTTAGGTCATGTGCCCTCAAGGATACTGTCTTCCGAGACAAGATTACGTAAGATATCTCTTACATTCTTCCAAATAAATGTGGGTTCGGTCCCAGATCCTAGGGTGGTGTGGGAAAATGTTAAGGTATACTTCTGGGGATACTGTATGTCCAAAGGAGTTTTTTTTTTTTTTTAAAGCATCTACAGGTTCATCTCTACTGCAGAACGCGATATCAAATGGTTGGAGACCCAACAGGACCTTCACGACTCCCCGTATATACAGGCTCGGCTGTGGGTAAAACATGCAGAAATGGGTGACCCGATTAATGGAGAGGAACGCTTCCTGGGAGGTCCAATAGCAACGGCCGCGTATGGCAAGGGGAAAACAGAATTGACTCGGGAGGATAGCTCAGGGGCAATGCGCTTGCCTTGGAAACAAGACGGCGCAGAGCAACACAAGTTCGACCCCCGGGTCTGCGCTTAGAAACCTCTGAGTATTAAGCGTGTTCTAAATTACCAATCGTAATGGCAACCAGATACTATAGTAGAAATAGAGGATGGCGACAGGGTGCTCACCAGAGAGGCACTCTGTGAATTCTATGACCAGTTATATACAACCCAAACCACTGCAGGCCACGATTCAATTACACAGTACCTGGACAGAGTCGCACTAGGTTGACTAGACCGCGAACAAGGTGCTCAGTTGAACAACCCTCCATCCGATGAGGAGTCCCTCAAAGTGAGTTGGTCACTCCCCAACGGGAAGGCACCTGGCATGGCCGGGATCACTGCCAAACTATACAAAGCATACCCAAACTTAGTAATTCCCCTGCCACGAAATATGCACAAGGTGGCCTGGTCCTCCAGGAAACTCCCTGAGTCCACTAGAATGGCCCTGGTGACAGTCTTGTTGAAACCCGCCAAATACCCTCCGAAGCGCTCCTCATATAAGCCCCTTTCCTTGATTAATACCGATAATAAGATTCTGGCAAAACTTTTGGCAGATAGGCTTCTCCCACATATGACCAGCCTAGTCCTTCCAGATCAGGCCGGTTTCATTCCAGGACGCTCCACTCAAAACAACGATCACAGATTGTTTATGCTAATGCACAATGCGAGCCCCGAGAACCCGATAGTAGTTGCTGCGCTGGATGCCAAAAATACGTTTGACTCGGAGTGGCCGTTTCTTTTTGAAGTCATCCGACGTACCGGCCTGGGCAACTCCTACATGCAGTGGACTCATCTCCTGTATAATGCCCCTAAGGCACTGGTGTACATCAACTGTATGTAATCAGAGGCGATCTACCCTTCACGAGGTACCCACCAGAGTTGTCCCTTCTCCCCTATACTGTTTGCCGTGGCAATCGAACCCCTTGCTTGCATGCTGAGTGAGTACCACGCACACAGGGGGGGTGAGAATCCACTCGTACAGCTCCGTTGTCTTCATCTACGCGGATGACATGTACGATAAACACCCCAAAAAGAATCTGCAACCTATGGTGGAAGAGATTGCCAACTTTGGCGAACTCTCAGGCCTACAGATCAAATGGACAAAATCAGAGATCCTTCCCCTGACCCCCTGTGTTGCCAAAGAAGACATAGGGGAGCCTTCGGCTTATACCTGCAAATTATTCGGTACTTAGGTGTAAAAGTCTCCACATCTCCGGTCTCGCTGTACAAAGATATTATATAGGCGTCTTGGAACGCTTAGAGCACAGTGTTGACGCATGGATCTGCCTCCCGATCTCTCAGGCTGCCAAGATCTCGCTGGCTAAGATGCTGATCTTACCAAATGTATTTAATACTGTTCCGACACGATCTCGCCCCCTCAGGCATTCTGGGTATGACTTAAGGGCTTCATGACTAGGCTTATCTGGGCTGGCGGTCAGTCCGTATATCACTGGATATAATGTGCCGGCCTTGTTCACAGGGGGGTAGCGCATTCCCAGACCTATTTTTGTAATTCCTGGTTGCCCAACTTAAATTCTTGGTCTGGTAGTGGTCCCACATGACTGATCTACCACATTCCCTTATGGAGAAGGAGACACTACTTACTAATGATGTCAGAGGGCTACTGTGGGGGTCCCCCACAAGGACGGCCGAGAATCGAGGTACAGCCTCTGGCAGTAACACTTAACGCGTGGGATCACCTGGCCTGCCTGGTGCATTTGTAGCAATGGTACTCCCCCAATATCGTCATATACTGTATCAGTGGTATCCCTCTCACCCACGAGAAGATCCAACTTTTTCTCAAACTAAACCTTAACCTCTTGGGGGATGTGGCACCAGACGTCAAGTTTGCCCCATGGTCAGAATTGAAGGATTGGGGCGAATGGACTCCTATCACCGTGTTATATTACCGACTCTGGCAGGAGATCAGAACCAAGTGGCTGGATTTTCCAAACACCCCGCTTGTCTCTCCCATAATGCAGCACATCACCTCTCCACCTACCACAAGCAAGCTGGTCTCCTCATTATACAAAATCACCAGAGCAAATAGGCCCACCCTTACAGGGCCCTATAGGAACAAGCGGGAAGACACCCTGGGGAAGACATTTACTGTTGGCACAATGGGGCGTAGTGTGCTCACAAACTAGAACTATATTGATTAATAACCGGTTCCGCTTGACCCACTACAAATATCTCCATCAGATGTATTACTCACCGGCCCGCCTGAATAAATATTATCCCGATAGGTCACCTAATTGCAAAAAATGCAACCAAAACCCTGCACATTTTTATCATATGGTATGGTCCTGCCCCCTGGTACAAGCCCTGTGGAAAGTTGACGCGGCTATCTCCGAGAAGCTCGGTGACTCACCAAGGCACTACCCTCCAGATCTGGCTTCTATAACTGGTGGAAGAGGGCCCCTGATCGGTGAAACGTATTGTGGGTATGGCGTCCATAGTAGCAAGGTCTCTCATAGCTAAGTATTGGGGAGTCAGCAGAGCCCCCACTTTCTACGAAAAGCTTAACTATACGTGTGAGAGGAGGGAAACAATACACACAAACACTCCCACTAAATAGTAGATCGCTAGACTTTTGGGCCCCTCCCCCCCGGAATCATATATGCTATCAAGGGCAGAGGATTTCCAGACCTCTCCCAGTGTACCAGAGGTTACCCAGGGGTGAATTGTTGCAACGTATGGGGGTCCGATCCGGGCTTGTGGGTCCCACCTGACGCTGCCCAATCCAGACAGTGGATCCTGGTCCTCTCCGTAAGATCACAGTATCACTTATTCTATGTTGTGTTTCTACCCGCCTTAAAGGTGAAACTGTACCCACAGATCTGCTCTCTAGACATCCTAAGAAACGGTGACTGACTCTTGGAAAGATGTATGTTAGTTTGCAAAAACCTTGTACATGGCCCTAAACAGTACTCATGGGGGTGGTGGGATTAGTGGGGGAGCAGGGGGTGTTACAGGGTTACCCGGGCTCAGCGCCCACGTTATTGTTGAACGTGTTTGTATTCACTTAAAATGCCAATAAAAACAGTTTTAAAAAAAGAAATCTGGGTGAGCTGGGTTGTTTAGACTTTCTCAAATCTAGATAAACCGCATTGCTCAGCCATATCTCACATCTAGGTGAACGGTGTTACTTGACCATATCTCAAATCTAGATGAACTGTGTTGCTTAGCTTCTCTCACGTTTGGGCGAACTAGCAATACCACCAACACAGTTGGTACTCCACCCACCTCCAACAGAGGTGAAACAGACAGGCCAAGATCCAATTACCCACCAATCACCCACCAGCACCACTCCTAAAGCGTGCCAATCCTACCAGCTCAAGTTTGTTCCCAGTCAGTCTTTAGTGCAAGGAAAGGTACCAACCATGACAACTGAAAGCAGGCAGGCTCCCCCCCAAAAGTACTTAAGGCAGAACCCACAAATAGACTACCACACAACTACTCCCAGGAAAGAACCAGGAGCCTCCACCAGCTCACCAGCCATCACCCACCCTCCCCAGCGAAGCACCACTGCCTGATCACCAATACTGCAACAAATACCATAGCCGCCGCTAGCTGGTAAAATACAAGCTGAAGACCCTGCAACCGTGCCAATAAAAGACCACCCACTTAAAGGAACCTCACATCAAACCATAAAGGAGGACAACCACTGAGGAAACAAACAAACACAGGAGGGCAAATGCTCCTGTACCACCCCCTAACTCCACCAATCACAGGAAGCCATTCGCAAGAGCGAGGCAAACCACCACCAATTACGGGAAGCCACTCGCAACCATGAGACAATCAAAAAGATACCTGAAGAACAGACTATGCCTCGCCAAAGAGCCAGCCGGCGCAAGAGAAAGCAAGACAAACTGACTACCGCAAGGGAACGAGACCCCCACACCACCGAACTACAGAGAACACAGTCATTAACAGCACAGAAATGGGAGCAGCTCTAAAAAAAAATAAAAAAAAAAAAAATGTTTTTTTAAAAAAAGACTAAAATCACTCCTCCCGACCCCCTACCTACTTCGCAACAGAGACCACCAGACCAGACGCTCATACGCACCAGCAGGATACCAATACCTCAAAGAAAAAAGGATAAAACCACTAAAAGACAGAGGAACAACTCCCTCACCTCGTACATCACCAAACATCAAGGTAACCTCCACCACCACCATCCTGAATCAGAGAAAGAACCAGAATGGGCCATCAACCCAATAGGAAATATAACCCACCTATTCAACGAGGAAACCAGAATAACTAAACACGAGGAGAACCCACAACAAAACCACTGGTAGCGCAAGCCACAAAAAAAAAACCTTAAAGAGGAAACTGCACTGCAACCTAATCAACGCCAGATCAATGGCCAAACACACACCCGAGAACTACAACCTATGCTGCGATGGGGGAATCGACATCTTATCCATCACAAAAACCTGGCTAGCTGAAAACTTCAAAGTAATCCTAAACAGCAGCCTGCCGGACAATTTCAAATGCAAACAAACGAGCAGAAAAGGGAAAAGAGGAGGAGGTTTCGCTGTGGCCTGCCTACAAAGAACACCTAAAATTAAAAACAACAGCAGACCAATTAAAAATTGGTAACTGCAAATCTCTGGTCCTTCAATTTACCATGGACCCACAATCAAACCTCACATTTGTTCTAATATATATGCCACCTACCTACACGCCCCTTTTGCAGACACCTTCGTAGATGCGGTCACAAACATAGCGATGAGGCACAAGCATCTGATCATTCTCAGAGACATTAACCTATGGTTCGAAGATGAGAACCCCCAACTTGCAGAAAACATTTATCAAACAACTCGAGACCATGAATCTCTGACAGATGGTAAATGGAGCGACTCACAGCATGGCACACCTTGGATCACCTTTCGTGATCCAGAGGCCATCAAACCCACCCAGAAACCCTGAAGAACACCCACTTATTTGTAAAAGAAACTGGAGAACCGTTGAGAGCAGAAACAAGAGCGACTAGAAATATCAAACCCAGCGATCACATCATTGGACGCAACGCACAGAAGGAAAAGCAAACCTAATCTAAAAATTACAGAAACAATAAATGACATCTGGCCGGAAAATCGCCTCGTCCCCTCAAAAAAGAAAGCAATGGCAAGATGATTCACACCTTACCTAAAAACAGCGAAAATGATCAACAGAAAACTAGGACAAGAATGGAGGAAAAACCCTAACCAAGACAAAAGAGTAAAATGCCTACTACAATTGCGAGCATACAAATCTGAAATTCTCAATGCAAAAAAAGAAATGCTCCAACACTCAAAAATAACTATTTAACATCACAAATGAGATGAGAAACCCGCCGGGAAGCAACAACTCACTGAGACAGTCCCAAAAATGAAGCCATGATCTTGCAACCATTTCAAAAAGGACAAAATCACCAGCCATACAAAAACAGACCAATCAATCAAACAACCCACCATCTACAACCAACCCCGGGACCAACAAACAAAATGCACTGCTTCCAACAGATCTCGAAAGAAAAACTACTAAATTTGGTGAAAAACAGCAACAAAGCAGGTTCCACAATGCATCCCTGCCCTCTAGACCTCTACAAATTAATTTCTCGCACAGGACACACTGTAAAAATACTACCTTAACCTCTGCAACTAATCCTTTTCAACAGGAAAAGTACCAAGACCTTGTGGAAGAACTCTAACTATAGATTAATCTCAAACATCCCCAACACAGAAAAAAATACTAGAGAACTAAGTCTACCAACAATTACTGGAGCACGTTGAAAATAACCAACTACTAGAACAGATGCAAGTAGGATTCAGACCCTTGAGAGGGAACAAAACCCCACTAGTCTCAATCTGGGATGACCTAAAGATGAACGTTGACTCCAACACCAAATCAGCCTTTATACTACTAGACTCTCAGCTGCCTTCGACACAGTCAACCACAACATCCTGATATAAAAGGCAAAGCAATGGGGCTCACTGACAGCACTGCTCTGGATCAAGTCCTTCCTCGCAGAAAGGACAAATGATCTGGCTAGAGCATTTCAAATCCACGCCACAGGATTCCGTCTGTGCAGTACCCCAAGGCTCCTCACTATCCCCGCTTCTCTTCAACATCTACATGACACTGCTAATCAACTTCATCAAAAGATGCTACAACTAGGCAGACGATACACAAACCATCTTCAAATTCAGTAACATACAAGAAGAGAACGCACCCCTAGGAGATTGTCTCAAGGAGATCTGCAGAACATTAAACTCAAAATCAACCCGGACAATACTGAAATCTTGATCACACCGGAAGACAGATGAAACAACCAACACATGCCATGGCTGACAGAACTGGCAAACTCACCGACACCATCCAAAGCTATAAAAAAAAACTTGGAATCCTCCTGGAGGAGTTAAGACTCGAACCCCAAGTCAATGGAATAATCTGAAAATACTTCTTCCGCCTCCAAATAATAAAAAGTTATTACCATTTCTCTCCTTCAGGCACAAAACACTAGCCATCATATCCCTGATTATGTTCAGGATGGATTATGCTAACAGCATATACATCGAAATGCCGGAAAACGAACACAAAATGCGGCAACAAGACTTCCCCTCAAGCTCATTAGAAGAGAGCACATCACACCCGCTCTCAGGATGGTACACTGGCTCCCTGTCAAAACCCTGTGCATAACGCACAGAGCAGTACGTGGCCAGGGAGCATAATTTATCAAAAGTAATTCTCCTTCTACAAACCAGCCAGAACCCTGACATCCTGCAACAACGTCTGCCTTGAACACAAAACGATACACAAAGGAAAAGCTGGGCGGTTTAGCATTCCCATGCTTAGCCGTGAATCTATGGAACTCCCTCCCCAGGGAAATACAAACCATCGAGGACCATACAAAATTAAAGAAATTGCTGAAAACCTTGCTATTCAACTCCAAACATAACAAAACCATCTTAACAAGCCATGACCGTGCAACCAAGCAAGTACAGGAAAAATGAGAAGCAGCCAGGAAAAACAAATTAGGGCCAAGACCAAAGAGAAGCACATCACACCCCCACCCCCGATCCAACCAGACAAAATCCGGGCAAAGAGAAGATGATTGGGCAGAATTGACAGGGAAGAAGGCCCTGGGAAACTGAGGGAGAGAGATGGGGGAAGGGAGCCACACCAACAGGCATGCCACGAGTAAAGGCAAACCAGTGGAAACTAGACCAAGCATCAATCCCACCCCTACCCGCTAGCTAAGCTCTGTAAGGAATCCAGCCAAAAAATTCATGCCTGCTAGTAAGGGGAACAAGAGGGAATTAGACTTGGCACCAACACCGCCCTACAAGAAATAAAACTCAAGGGAACACTGTCAAAGAACCCACGCCTGTCATGGACCACCTTCAGGGCAGAGAACTGGCACCCGGCCAGAAACAGAGCAAATGAGCAGAGTTCAAAGGACTAGCAGTGCAGCATTGAAACCCATCGCCTCAGAGGCAACTTCACTGATCTAACTAGAAAGGCCAACAGAGGATGGGTAGGCACTACTAATCAACCGGAAATAGCTTGACACCTGCCACTAACCAAAACTAATACCAACACTCAACCCTCTACACACACCTCTCATACTGCACTACAGACAACCATAACACAGCACACACAACCATGCACATCACCACATGACGACCGCCTCCCGAATCTCGTACCCAGGCTCAGTGAAAGGTCCACCCGAACTGAAGCTGCCAACAGCACATCAGAGCTCCTTGGCATTTCCCCCCCCCCCTGATCCTCCCACTAATCTTTAACTCCCCTCATTTTCACAGATCCGCTAGAGAGCTGAGAGACCATGCAAGTGGCACCTGTGTGCTGTACAAAAACATTTAACATTAACATCTACATCTGGTTTTCAAAGTTGTTGCTAAACCTGCAAAATATTCCACAATCTTGGAAGATTGGAGATTGTGCATGTATACCGAATTCCCCCTCGTAGCAGCAACCGGGGCTACAGAATAGCCAGTTGGACCTGTTTACTAGGGGCCGAGGGGCCAATGCAAGAGTGTTTTGCTGTTTTGACGTGCTGAGTGGAACCAATCGTGGTGCCCGCTGTGCACAGGATCTGACCTGGCTGTTGTGCTGTAAAAGAGGAGGCGGAGGAGGAAGAGCGAGGAGGGACGTGCCCCGAGATCATTGCAGTTGTCAGCACGATCAAAGCGAAAGGCGAACGGTGAAAAGGGCACCGTTGCTTTAAATGCTTCAACACAACGAGGATTCCCCTACAGTGACGTGCTAGTCATGTGACATTCTGCCGGGCTTATCAGCGTATTCCATCCACCCTTGCGGCGTAAGCCATGTGGCAGAAGGGCTGTGTGGACCTGTTTAGCTGTTTGGCGGCTTTGGTGTGCTTTGCAAATTACGGCAAAAGTGAAGCCAGCAGGATCCTTGGCCAGTGCAGCAGGTAAGAAGCAAAATCATGGCCGAAGCTGGCCCTCTGACACGTTCGAAACTAAAGTCATGCACAATGGCATTAGACAAAACTTTGTCTCTTGAGGGTAACTTGCATACCGGCAAGTGTGATCTTGAGGGGTACAATTGGTCGCACCAAAAGCAAAAACATTTATTCCCTGCAGCGTTATACACTGACCAATCTATTCAATCATTGCAATTAACAAGTAACTGCCCACCTGCTTTTCCTTCATTAGTGCAACTAGTGAGAAAACATCTTGCTGGATCATCGTCCGCCTCGGTTTAAACATCACGATTTGGGGCCGAGGGAAATAGTGCGCAAGTTGTGACCACTATAGCTGAGATGCAAACCCCTAATAGAATCAAGGGAGCTTTGGTAAATGGAGTGAATGAGCTTGTGGCCGATTTGATCAACGCCAAAAGCAACGAACATTCTATCACAATCAGCGCCTGCTGCTCACTCCCAAATTCAAACGAAAATGCATACGATGGCACAAGAGAAAAAGAGATCGAAATTAATACAGCTATCTTCGATTCTCCTTTTGATGTAACAGATATCGAGCTTCTGCAACTTGAGGTTCCAATCATATCGCGCAAAGAAAACTCATTGAGATTTGTATATCCACCTGTAGAAGGAAGAATAAAAGACTTGATTGTGGGTAGGAACTTAAACAAAACAATCGCTAATGCTGGTCGAAAAAATAATAAAATGTCTGCTTTATCAAGAAATATGGAACCGTCAGATGAAAGAAATGGAAACATGGCAAACAGTACCAGGGCACGAGAAAGAACAACCAAGCTAGAGTAAAAGCCAAAATGTTCAAAAGAATAATGAAAGCCCTGCGCAAAATGGTTGCATGCCCATTAGTGGATTTGATTTTGCAGGCCATGAGGCTCGTCTCACAGAACGTTTAAAAGCGGATTTCGAAGCCATGAAGAGTAAATTAGCAGAAAGTTTTACTGTAACCAACAAGCCAAATGACAGACATGCACACTTTGATTCTCTGAACATTTCTGTGAAGAACAAGGACCTTCTAAATCCACGAACAAGTCCTGATTTACACGGCCGAGTAGGGTGTCGAGAATCTAACAGTCAAATTCACGCCTAGAAATCAAACCCATGTTACTCCCGTCAACAAGCCAAATGACAAATCGTCCATATTCCAGGAAGAAAGATACGGTTTGAGAAATACAATACAGCAGATGGTAAGCTGTTCAACGCCAGTTCCAGTGGTCTCTCCAGTTGATGTAAGTCTAGTGCCGCAGATGGCGACAGGTGTGCCAAAACAAGACGGAAGAGATCCGGCAAGAGCAATCAGTGACACAAAACAAAACGATCTGGAAAATGAGCAGTCATTCAAATCCAATTTGTCAACTGCGGGCGGCCGCAATACAAATCCATAATAATGTATTGGCCGCAACGTCGTTGGCATTGATTCCATTTGTTAAATTGTATGAATCACTCCACGAGGAATTACAAAACAATAATGCACAAATCAGTCACTTAAACGAAAAACTTACCAAAATGGAAGGTGCAAATGCATTATTTACACAACACTTCGAAAACAAAGTCTCCAAAACGTCGTCCTGGCATATTGAGCTAAGTGAGCACATTAAAAAAGACTGTCTTGATAAAAATTCCTTAATAAAAACTCTGAGGAGCAGCATAATGCAGGGGCGTTTGGACCCAAACAGCAAGTCGTTAGACTATATGAGCCAGCAAGAGCTTAATAAGAACGCGGATATACAGGCCGCTGACGGCAGCAATGGTTGTAACATGTCAAAAACACAAGAAAGTGACAAAACTACAGCTACCTCCTGCCAATCAATCGAGTTACAAGGCCAATGATCGCATGAGGACGAAAACTCGTCAACTGGAGTAATTCAGACGGGACATGCGGCAGACAGTGTTGCGCCATCGGTCGATTTAAATGAATCTGAGGCAATTCCTCAGCCAAGAAAATCAAAAATTGCGACACTAGGAGAAGAAAATGTCGTAAATTCACAGGAAAAACCTCAATGTTCGTCAGACAAATTAACTTATGGAATTTTTGAAAGCGCAGCAAAAAACATCGTTAGCAAGGCCAAAATTGTCCAATCAAAGTCTGATAAGCAGTGCCTGGCGAGAGAAAAACACAGAAAAATCTGGAGGCAGTAAAAAAACAATCCAGTAGCTCGCGAAAGTTCATACGAAACCTGCCTACCCCAGTCAAACAAAGTCTCTTTGTAAGAGACAAACAAGAAAAACAAAAAGGCTTGGAAAAAGAAAAAGCCCTAATAAAAATTGCTGGAGTAAGTCAAATCAGACACAAAAAACCCTAAAAAAAGAATGAGATTAGATTCTGACAATGCTTCCATCCAATCAGCAATATCTTCGGTGGATCTCTGATCTCTCAACATATTCTGATGATTTCGGAGAATAAAAGATGTCAGAATCCGAAGAGATGGATGAATCGAGTCAATTAACAATGAAAGAATTAAATGAAAGAGTCGTCAAGCAATTTCTAAAACACCCAAAGGCCAAACGTGCAAAAAAATGTATTCTCAATGTCAGCTGGAAATCAGAGCAAAGCAGCGATGCTTATCTGAATCCAAAGAAAGTTTAGAGCGGGACACAGTGAGGAAACATCATGTAACATTAAATCCAAAACTTACTCAAGCACAATCACAGAATAAATTACTTGCTGTGGAAAAACTTAAATCGTCTGAGACTAAAGCATTGCAAGGGAAAATACGGATTGAAAACATATTCCATGAGGAAAACGACGTAAACTTAAATACAGGCAATGTCATTCGATTATTGCATTCAGTGCCTATACTAAGAACAGTGACGACACATGACATCGGAATAGTGGAATATGTTTCAGAAGAACGACCAGACCAAGTTCTACTACATATAAATTCTAAAGCAGTACGAAAAGCCATCATGGCCGCAAAAGAGGAACTATTGTTTTTGGGTTTTGAGATTTCGGAAGAAGAACTATCGACAACAAAAAGTCCTAGAGGCCCAAACAGGAATACGAATGTAAAGGAATCTCAAGAACAGCGCCGAGACACTTTAAGGAATCAGCTAAAAACTGGTCGGTCTGGTCCATGGCAACAAGTAACATGGAAACAAGAAAGAGAAAACATTAGCTATGCAACCATAACCAAGAAGGCCTTGTCACATTAATATCATGGAATACAAGAGGGTTCCAACACTTATTTGATGATTTCCCTGTAGATTTGTCTGAAAACTTCCTAATTTGTTTACAAGAGACATGGTTACGGTCGCCACCAGTAAAAGACGGGTACTCGACTTTGCTTTATCCAGCGGAGCAAAACGTCCAGGGGCGCCCGTATTCAGGTCTAATCACAATGGTGAAAAACGGAACCATTTGGGAAGTATGCGGAAACGAAAACCCAAACAGCTTTGTTCAGGCAACCCTAATTAAAAAAACAAATGGAAAATTAATGAAAACACAATACCTGTTATTAATTAACCTGGTATTGGAACCCAGCGAAGATCACAACTGAGAGGTTTATCCAATCAATAACAAACATAATTGATAAAAAGCAAAAGAAATATAAAGACTTATCGATTATTATATGCGGTGACATGAACCTAACATGGTTCAATGAAGAGATGAAGCTAATCTTTTTCTACAACAAAGGAAACACAGAACACTACCGCCAGGAGAGTTCGATGGGACAACGAAATGGACGCAAGAGATTGCGACATGGTTAATGGACATGTAACCGGGGATACGCCTGCGAAGTTTACTTGGTGAAATTTCGGTCATGAAAAGATTCTTGACTACATATGGACTTCAAAAAACCTATGGAACAAGATCTTAAAGCTATGAATTGCCCAGACAGAACGAAGGGGTCATGACGTCTTGGAAATGTCATGGCCTTTAAGCCAGAAAGGCGACCATCTCCCGATGGATTGCGGCCTGCATTACGGCAACAAAAATACCAAAATTGCCAAAAAATTTTCTCCTGCACAAGAGATCAAAAACGCAGAGAGATGATGCTATCTTTAATCAAATCCAATAACTCAAGGGAGATTTGGCGAATTCTAAACAACGATAACTTCAATCAAACAGGTATGTTAGCAAACAAAGTCTCTGAGGGAGCGTGGCAAACCCACTTTAAAGGCGTATTTGAGCAAATCCATTGCGGCTCAACTATAGAAATGAACAATGAAATAAAGCGATGGGAAGTATCAAAAACTGAGGAGGATATACAAAATGCAATCTCGAAGTTAAAAAATTCTAGGGCCGCAGGGCCTGATGGCATTTCCAATGTAATGTTGAAAGCACATAAAAATGAATGGTCCACTTTTATAGCCATGCTGTTCGACAGAATTGCCAATCAAAAATTACTTCCAACATCCTGGACCGAGGCGATTGTTGTACCAGTTTTTAAGAAGGGCGATCGGGCTGATCCAGCCAACTACAGGCGAATCGCCCTTCTTGATACTATCGGAAAGATAATGGCGACCTTCCTTCAACAAAAATTAACTACGTGGGCAAACAACAAAGGAATCTCGGATTGTCGCCAGACAGGTTTTACAAAAGGAGTTGGGACAGAGATCAATCTGACAATAGTAAACCTGTTGAAACTGGAAGCCCTAATGAAGAGCTCAAACTTATTCTTCGCCTTTGTGGACATGCAACAGGCCTTTGGCACAGTCAATCGAGAACTATTATGGTGGAAACTCAAAAATTGGGGTTTCCCTGAAAACATTCTACATCCAATAATGGCTTTCCACTCAAAAACTTCGATTCGTGTAAGGATAAATGGAGATGGAGAATTGGCTGAAGCAATAGACATGAACAATGGGGTAAAGCAAGGCTGTCCTTTAGCTGCAGTCTTGTTTAAGCTATTCATCGCAGACATCCTGGACGCTTTAACATAAAACACTTCTCTCCTAAGATAAACGGCCACCAAATCTGGTGTATAACGTATGCCGATGATTTGGTTTTGATTGACAAAACTCAAATAGGACTACAGCGACTTTTATCAGGATTACAACAATACATGGTCAATAACGACCTAAGAATCAATGTAAAAAAAACCAAAATCATGAAGTTCGGCCCGGCAAAAGGAAAAATAAATCGCGACTTTAAATGGAAGATCGAAAATGAGGAAATCGAAGCAGTGGATGAAATACGCTATTTGGGAGTTCCAATAAATACGTCGATTCGAGAAAGAAACTGGGTACAACTTCTGTTTCAACGAATGAAAACGTTCTCTTTAGAAGGGGCGCAAATTCACACCCTGTTTGGAAAGTTTAGCCTAATCCCAGTTCGGCAGTTTAATGCGCAAAAAGTAGTCCCTGGAATTATATTTGGAGCAGAAACTGGATGGAACTTAGACCACAAAATTTGGGCACAACTCGAGGGAATCTTCTGACGGCGAATATTAAGTTTACCAAATTATATATCAATCATTATAATAAGGCATGAACTTGCTCTAGAAGAACTATACGGCTCCGTCGTCTGGAAATCCCTTGTGATCTTACAAAAATGTTAGTCGCTAACCCAGAACCTGCATAAAGGATATTACCGCCAAGAGCCAACCTTAGATATACTGGTTTACTCAAGACCTGGACACAAAAGTTAATGGCAGTCTTGAATGCGACTGGCACCAAGATGTCAATGTTGTTAGATCAGCCCCAAATCATAAAGAAAAAAATAAAACAATGGTTCTGGATACAAAATCTATCAAAATATAAAAAACTTTCGACTGCTCTGGATCTTGGACTCGTAATGAACCAGTTAGACAACATGCCACAATCAATATCTGCAGAAATTTCCGTCTCGTCATCCTCGAAATGGATTCCTAAGACTCTGCTTAAATGCCTTAAATACAAAGCAAATGATAGTGGCACGCCATATAGAAACATCAAATGACAACAGTTGTAGATTCTGCAGGACCAACTTTGAATCACTTAAACATTTAATAACTGAACGCACAGCACTCAAGAGCCAAAGGTCAACCCACCTAAAACACTTTGCGCCAGTAAGTGGTAACATGGACGAATGGTGGCTCAGGATTTTGGGTGGAACTTCAGTCCACTTGACATGCTCGGTAATAAACTTCTTGGATAACATCTTGGAACAGTAAAAGAAAAAAAAAAAAGAAAAAAACTGTAATGGTAATCACATACCTGCTTATAGACTTGAGTATATAGAGACTATTCACGGACATTCAAGTCTAGGCTGTGAATTGCTACGGATGATGTTTGTTTTTTTCCTTAAGAAACAAAATGAAATGTGTTGTGACAAAAGTTTGGTTTAAACTAAAAGTTACAAATAAAAAAAAAAAATTAAAAAAAAAGATTGGAGATTGTTCACATTTATAGGAAGGGTGGGCGAAAAAAATGGGGAAAATGTATGGTAAGCTCTTTTTGAACAGATTAGAGGTTTGAATCACTGAGTCAAACTATAGAAGCCATCTGCTGGCCAGCTTTAAGATAGGGATCTCCACCATTAACCAAATATTCAGGCTAACTTTGTTGATGGATAAATAGATCCGTGTTGATGGATAAACAGGTGTGCTCTTTATGTCATTCATCGACCTAAGTAGGCATCCCCTGAACAGAGCTATGGAATATGATGAAATAACCAGGTTACTCACCGTAGTGACCACCTTACTCCTAGTCCATAGTCCCCTTTCCTACATACTTATGGAACATCCCTCCATCCCTTGGGACGGAACCGGAACGCTTTGTAAAAGCATCCAAAATGTTCAACAAAAAATGTTTTAGTCCTTCCTCTCTTTCTACACGGGGCCCAGCATGCGGCCGTAACCCCGCCCATCTTGGCTCCGCCCCGCGCATCGCCCATCAGTCCTTTTCTATCGCCAGGTCAAAGACCTTTTAGCAATAACAGAGGAACCTTATTGGAGGGGACGGTAGGCGGGCGTTTGGAGGAAAGGGGACTATGGACTAGGAGTAAGGTGGTCACTACGGTGAGTAACCTGGTTATACTCCTATGTCCCATCCCCTTTCCTCCATACTTATGGGAGATTCCCAAGCACTCCTTACAGGAACTATGGGTGGATGGAAAAAAAAAACTGACAGCCTGACCAAACTGGGCATCAGCTCTTGAACTCCGGTCTAGACAATATTATTTACAAAAAGCCGATGGGGAGGCCCAAGTAGCCGCCTTTGCGATGGTCTCCCGGGGGACATATTTCTGAAAGGCAACCGTGGCTGCCTTGCCCCGCACCAGGTATGCATGAATACCTTTAGGAGGCTTCAACCCTTGAACGGTGTAAGACTCCATAATGCAGGCAGCAATCCATCGGGAGATGGTCGCCTTAGAGGCCTGCTTACCTTGTGGATTACCAAAGGTGACGAGCAGTTGAGAAGAGCACCTAAGTTCGGAAGTTCTGTCAAGATAGAATTTAAGAGCCCTTCTAACATCCAGACAGTGTAGAAGCCTTTCCGCCTCTGAAGCGGGGTTCGGGAAAAAGACCGGCAAGGAAATAGACTGGTTTAGGTGGAACTCAAACAACCTTCGGCAAGAAAGCAGGGTTTGTCTGTAGGTCCACCTTATCCGTGTGAAAAGCCAAGAAGGGATGTTCCACTGACAAAGCTTGGAGTTCACTCACGCGCCTCGGCGAAGTGACGGCCACCAAAAGGGACACCTTCCATGAGTGGTGCTTGAGGTCCACCGTGGCCATTGGTTCGAAAGGCTAATGGCACAAAGCTGTCAGGACCACATTTATACTGCGAATTGGAGGATAAAGGCGCGTCAAGCCTGCAAAATGTCTCTTCACCACAGGATTAGACAGAGAGTAAAAACATTGGTCCGTAGATAGGTAGGCGGAAACCCGCCGAAAGATAAGTTCTACATGACAGAACATGAACTCCCGACTCTGCTAGGTGGGATACAAAGGACAGTACTGTGTCAATTGTAGCCCACCTAGGGTCCATCTGCTCGTCTAAACACCAATGACAGAACCTAAGCCATTTGTTTTTGTACTGGGACCTAGTCGAAGGTTTTCTTGTTGCCTGGATAAGGCGCATATTATCCGCTAACAAGCCAAGATGTTGTAAAGACCTGAACTCGGGCACCACGCCGCCAAGCTGAGTGATTGTAGGGAGGGGTGCCACAGTTGTTGCTCCCCTTGTTGAAGAAGATCGGGGATCCACGGTAACCTGATCGGCGGATACACTGACAGGTGTTGAAGTTCTGAGAACCAAAACCTGGCCGGCCACCACGGGGCTATGAGTAGGAGAGAACAGTTCACCGAGTTCTTCAATTTGCCAATCGTCCGATGAACCAGAGGCAGAGGCGGGAAGGCATAAGCCCTCATGTTGTACCATGGAACCTCGAGAGCATCCCCCAGAGAGGAGGCTCCCAGTCCGTTTCTGGAGGCATACAGAGAAGCTTCTTGTTTGGATCTGGATGGACAGCTCCACGAGCGGGGGAGACTTGGTGCCCCCTTGCTTGTTGATGTAAAACATCGACACTGCATTGTCTGTGCAAATCCGGACCACCTTGTTGGCCATGATCAGTCTGAACGCCTTGAGTACTAGCAAGATCGCCAGGAGCTCCAGATGATTTATGTGAAGGAGCTTGTCCTGAGGCGACCAAAGAAGTGAGACCTGAAGAAGATCCAACGTCACACCCCCACCCTAGAAGGGAGGAGTCCGTCGTGACCGTTACCATCGGGGCTGGGTCCTGAAACCCCTCCCCCACCGACAGGTTGCTGAGAGACGACCACCAGTCCAGGTCCGCTCTCATGGAAGCCGGAATCGTTATGAACTTGGAGTCCGGATCCACAGCCTGAAGCCAAGAACTCCGAAGAGCCATCTGAGTCCGCCTCATCTTGAGGTGAGCCAGAGGAAGTGCCAAAACGCACTAGGCCATGAGGCCCAGAAGCCTCTGGAACCACCAGGTCTACATGCTCTCCGATTGATCAAACATCTGACACGTGGCCAACAGATCCGCCATTTCTGTCCCCGGTCAGGTACACTCTGCAGGCGATCGTGTTCCAGCAAAAACCCACGAAGATCAAGTCCTGAGAGACCGTCATGGAAGATTTCCCCCAGTTCACCGACAGCCCGAGGTGGAACAGGAGCTGGAGGAGAGATTGAAGATTGCAGGCAGCTTTCAGCGGACAAGGGCTGCGCAAGAGCCAGTCGTCCAAATTCGGATATACATGGATACCCTGCAGACGAACATAGGCCGCAATCACTGACATCTTCGTAAAGACACGCAGTGCCGAACTTAGACCAAAAGGAAGGATGCAAAACTGGAAATGCTCCTCTCCCACAGAGAAACGGAGATATCTCCTCTGTGGACCCCAGATCAGGATATGCATGTAGGCATCCTGAAGATCCACCACGCTGAGCCAATCGCCAATCTGCATGGAAGACCTTATCTGGCCGGGCGTGATCATCTTGAATTTCTCTTGGGGTAGGAAAAGATTGAACTGGGAAAGGTCTAGGATGGTGCGCAGGCCAGCCTGGTTGGGTTTGGGCACCGTAAACAGCCGGGAGTAGAAGCCCTCCCCTCGATCCACAAAAGGAACGATTTCCACAGCTCTGAGGTCCTGCAATTTCTGCACCTCGGCTTTTAGGGAGGGCGATCCAGACTGCTGGAAAGGAGGGTTGAAGGGTGGGGTAGGGGATAGGGGTAAGCGGAAGCCCGCCCGAGCGACTGACAAGACCCACTTGTCCTCGGTGATGGTCTGCCACGCCTCCTAATGAAACGCAATGCGTCCTCCCAACGGAGACTCGTGCGAGCAAGGAAAACCCTAATTTGGCAGGCTTTTCAGCTGTGTTACCACCTGAACTTGAGGAGAAGGCCGAGGAGCGGGAGAAAAACCGTTGCTGCCTCCGGCGGTTATTACCCGAAGGAGTATCCACTCTGCTGGATTTCCAGTCTAGGAATACCCTGAAACCAGAGGAGGGCTGGCTCTGCGACAGCGGCCTCTGGGACCTGAAAGGGGTTTTAACCAGGACTGACAAGGACTTAGCTGTCTGGGTGCTGTCTTTCGTTTTGGTGAGCTCCACATCCGTTGTGGAATGAAAAAGCTCCTTACCGTCAAACAGCAGGTCCAACACCTTGTCCTGTACCTCCTTCGAGAACTTGGTGGCATGCAACCACGCCTGTCGAGAGGTGTCAACACCCATCATAAGGCCCCGAGCCGACATGTCGACATGATGAGCCGCAGCCTTGAGCAGATCCTGGGCCAAGGCTCTGGCGTCAGATAAACCCACCTTAAAGTCTTCCAGCTTTTCGACCAGAATGGACTGACAGACCTTTACACATCTTCATGTTCGCCCCCGCTAACACCAGTTCTGCGTTGGCCTGCCGGAGCTGCAAGGCTGAGTTAGCGAAAATGTTCCCCCCAAGGGAGTCCAGGAGTTCCTCCTCTTTCCCCAGAACCTGAGTCGTCGTCGTCGAAGAGGACACTGCAGGCCTCAACTGCAAAGTGGCCGCGGCCACCACTGTGGAGGAGGGGGGTGGACAAGATGACAGGGCCACCTCTTCCGAAGAGTGCAGCCTGTGACGCTCGTCAATTTTCATATTGACTAAAAGTCCAGAGTGTGGCTTTTCCCAGACCCTGCGGACCTCGGCCAAAACGTCTTTCTGCAAGAACAGGCCGGTACGCTCTGAAGGAGACAAGGTGAACGCCCCCGAAAGCACGCCCTCCTGCAGAGCGAGTGCCCCGGGCACTGGAACATCCAATAGGAACATCATGTCCAGTACCTGGTCGTGAAAAGCTCTAATAGAGCGGGGCTGGTCTTTGCTGTCCTGCTCGCCCTGCTTTCATCCAACAGGTCAGGATCCTGCTGAACCGTGTCAGACACCGTCTTGTCCATGGGGGAGAATGGAGGCAAGGGCGGAAGGGTCAGTGGAGGCACTGTAGGCAAGGGCGGCGCCGGCGGAACCACTGTTGGACCGGGTGGAGCCGGAGGCGCAGGAGGGCATATCTCTCTGAAAAGACCCTTGAAATACTCTCTCACGGGGTCGGTATGCATGAGTGTCTGATATTTGCTGAAAAAAGGCGTCCTCCGGAGATGGTTTTGGAACTGCCGGAGAAGGCCTCTCATGAGGAGGGTTGCCATACAGCCCCATCCCCCGAAGTGTCCACAAAAATCAAAGGTGCCAAACCCACAGGCAACGAGACATTGTGCGGAAGGGGCAACCGGGCATTCCAATCGTAAACTGGACGAAACTGATGTGTACAAGGAACTTTATGTTCACCCGCGGAACCAACTCCTACACCTGAGGCCGATGGCGTAGTTGTAGGGTGAGCACCCAAAATGGCCACCGTGGTCGTGGCAGGAACGGCCGCCATTTTGCCATCACCTGAGGGGAACTGCGGCACGTGTGGAAGTGAGGCAGGGGTCCCCGTCGGTGGGTCAGGGGTCTTAATTTTAGCCTTTACATAAGGAACCTCGGCCGAGCCGATACTATGTGGCCTGGAATGTTTTTGCGACATACCAACAGCCAAACTAGCCTCAGCAGGAAGGACCTTGGCACTGCCGGTAAAGGAAGAACTCCTTGCCCCCTCAACAGTTCTGGCATCACCACAAGAGCGGGAACGGTGAAGAACAACTTTTATCGATAAGGCCTTGGCCGGCCTCTCAGAAATGTTGGTCACTTTAGCCTCTGTATGAGGGACCTCGGACATCCGTTCGCTAACACCAGGCCGAGCCGAGGTCTCAGGGTGCACCCCGGTACTTTTTAGGGAAGCCGATAGCAAGGCCTCAGAACGAGCTCCGGTCCCCCACGACTCAGAACAGGGTCTACAGGCAGCCCCCACAGGAGGGCCTCAGAGCATACTCCGGTATCCACAGGCCCCTCGGAGAAAACTCTGGTACAATTATTAGGCCCAGAAGGCACCTCGGGGCAAACCCCGGTGAAAGAGCGATCAACACTCCTCCCGGCTCGGGAAGAGCCCGGAAAGGTATCTCCCAGCCAGAGTGCTCTGAAAAGTAAAGAACTTACTGGGTGTTTCTTCTTTTCGTCGATGAACGCCTGAAAATGCGAAGGAGGAGTATGTCGAAACCCCTCCTCCCACCGCTCCAACCGACGTTGAAGTGCCCGGCCGGAAAGGGAGTCGCAATAAATACAGGAGTCCCAACGGTGATCCGGACCCAAACACTCTAGACAAAGAGGATGGGTATCTGCCCTCGCGAAGCGGAGGTAACATGATGAACAATATGGAAAGTCTCGTTTGAATGACATAGACAGACTAGTACACAAACCGCTAGCGAGAGACCGAGAGGAAGAAAAAAGGGAAGATGATCTTCCAAGGATGCAAGCGTGTCCAGTCCCGAACAAGCGGAGAAAAGGACTGATGGACGATGGGTGGGGCAGAGCCAAGAAGGGCGGGGTTATGGCTGCGTGCCGGGCCCAGCGTAGAAAGAGAGGAAGGACTAAAAAAAATGTTTGGGGGAAAATTCTGGATGCTTTTACAAAGCGCTCTGGTCCCGTCCCACAGGACGGAAGGACGTCCCATAAGTATGGAGGAAAGGGGACGGGACGTAGGAGTAAGAAAGTACACTCCACCCCAAATGACATAATGCAGCTGTACACAAATAATTCAGCCTCAGACGTGCAGCCAGGGGGGGAGGGTGTACCGTCTTTTAACCGCCTTAGCAAAGGGAGTAAGGCATGGATGCGGTCTGGCACCCACACTCTGTCCATTTATTTTGAGGTCATTGATTGCCTGGCAGTGGACAATGCCACTTCTCCAAAACTGGAAAATACGTGGATGAGAGGAGGGATGTCAAAGATCAATGTTTTAATGTCAGCAGATTATGCAGTCCTCATTTCACGTACACCCAGAGGCCTAGCCAGATTGACTTACCAATGTTCCAAATTCTGTAACAGCAAGGGCCCGACCAACACAGCCAAAACCAAATTGATGGGATGTGGGCAGAAGATAAAACCATATACAAATGTGAACATAAGGATTGGAAACTAGTTGATCGAAGAAGTGGCTTTTGACTATCTGGGGATTCGGTTCACAAGAAATGGGAAGTGGGATCAGCACATTGACAAAGCATATTTAACTATGAGGGAAAGGAGTGATGCTGTCCTGAGTCACAAAATCTTTTCGCAATAACTTTAAGCTATCAGTAGAAGTATATAGAGCCCACGCAGTGACAGCGCGTCTTATGGTGCTGAGCAATGGGGTAACAGGAACACAAAAAGTTGGAGACCACAGAAAACGTTTTGAAACGATTATTGCTGCTCTCAAAAAGTGCACCAAATGTGCCAGTATATTTTGAATGGGGGCTAACACTGTATGAAAATAATGTAGCATTAAAACCACTACTCTATCGGGCAGACACTTGGACAACTACCGAACTGGTGAATTACAAGGAGTCTTTAATGGATGTAATAAGCTGCCAGGGAGACAAACAATTGCCATGGCATGTTTACATCAGATTGTTACTATTTGTCTTAAAGCTTGAACATTTTTTGGAGAACCCGAGTAGAATGCATGCTAATGCTTATGTGTAATTAAGGATTCTCATTGGGAGTGGTCTCATGAGGAGAGGATCAATAAATGCCTCTCTGAGCTATGGCTGGTCCTAACTTGTTATTTAAAACTGATTTCCAACCTAAATGGTATGCAGCCTACATTAAATCTATTCACACGCTCATTTATGAAGATTAGGCTACATATACTACAACTGGCGCCATTGACAAATCACTGGTATGATCCAGGGTTAGAGCATAGCCCATACTTCTATAATGTAAAAGAAACCCAGATACGGATACGCAGTTATAACCTGAAAAATTGACTATTGAATCATGGGGTCAGGACCTTGTGTGCTTCTGAAAATCTATGCAAACATTTATATTTTTGTGATATATGCTGTTTTGGAATACATTTCCAAGTTATGGAAGAAAAGAAACCTAAAGGTTTTACGATATTACATAAATGATGCAAGAAATGGTCTATGTAAGCCTTTCGGCAACTCTATGGCTTTATTATCTAGAGGTTGTTTTAATCGTGGAGCTTTTATCGGGAATCTATTCTTGAATATGTGTATTGTATAATCAGTTTTTCAACTGTTCTATGTATTTTTAGATTGTTGCTTTTATGGCCTAGTGTCCAGATAAGGTATCTTTTGATTGATTGAAAAACGAACAGTGAACATAGTCACTGGGTGATGTAAATGCCAATCTAATGTCCCTCCCATGACAACTCCCAAAATAACCATAACCAACTGCCCGCCTTTTTCATAGGATTAGCATTGTGAACAGTCTATTTTCTTCCTTTATATGAAGTGGACTTTTAGAACTATCTGAAAAACAAAGGTAAGCTTAAAATGGAGCATTACAACCGAGTGCACATACAACTAGCACCGAGCTTTAAGTGCTGCTCGTGTTATGACTTAACAGCAGAGCATTCAAATCAGCAGAGTTTGTGCCAAATAAATACATTTTAAACTAAATAGCAGCACGGGTGTATTTGAGGTTGCAATATGTTAAACCCTGTAGTAAGTAGATATCGGACCAATAGCTTGCCCTAGCTTGTAAGGTGTTCAGAGCAGTCTTACACCAAATAAGTGGCAGTTGCGCAATTCCTTTTCTGACATCAATGCCAAGATTATTGGTACTTAATGCCAGATTTGAAAGACTATAGGAGAAAGCATGTGTGCAAACATAGCTCGTGACACATGGAATTCGCTCAAGAAAGCACACATGAAATAAAAAGCTGGTCATGGTTCAGGAAAATTGGTTATTAGCATACTTGATCATGGCTCTCTTGACCTTTTCCAAATTGACCGACATTTTTTGTTCGAATTCTTTAGGAATTTCAGTCAAAGCTAATGTAATATATATATGTTGGGTAAGGGAATAGGTTAGGGTGGGGGAAGAGAGGGGCTGGGGCTCTCCCTCCCTCTGCATTTTAGAAAATAAAACGAACCAAATGAATTAGGTTAATTGGGAAAAGGTCAATTTTTTTTTTCATGAAACAGACCGAAACCGTTTATTCAGATGTAAATTGACCCTTCAAATCTAGTTTGCATTAAATACTGGAAAACACTTTGATTCACTGGGTTTTATAGCATGCAAACAATGTATAACACTTACATGAAAGAGGTGGGCACATCGGCAAAGGTGTTGTTGAAAAGGTGATAAATACCAGATAAGATGCAGAAAGAAACACAGGATAGGAGAAACTACGCTCAAAGAAAAAGGAGGAGTATGCAATCACAATTATCAATATTGTGGAAAAAATATTTTATCTTGGCTTTTATGTTTTTTTTTAAACGTACACAACTGCTATCATAGGTTGTCTTGTCTCCATCAGTAATTGTAAATGATGTGCTACTGTTGGATGTCACGGAAATTATTATTTGATTTCCAATTTTCAGAACGTGAGAAATGTTGCTCTGAAAGCAAACAGCATACATTAAAAGATCCACGCATTCTCAATTTTAAAAGTTTATTAAAATCATGTGAAAAAAAAAAAAAACAGTCAGAGTACTTCTACCAAGACAGTGTCCCTCTACCTTATTGTTTAAAGTAACAATCTAGACAGAGTGAACAAAAATGTGTACTCACCATGCCACTTGCCCTTGTACACAGTCCCGAAAGATCCAGAGCCTATTCTATTGGATAGGACGACTTCACTGGCTTCTATTTCCCAATAAATACTTGAATCCCGCTGACCACGGGCCCTCTGCAAGTATTTGAATTGACAAACAATTAGGTATATCAAATAATTGAGTTCTTGATTCCACATCATCATTGAGTAGCTAACTGGGAAAGAGGTGTTAAAATCAGGACACATCAATAAACATTTCAAAAGTTTATAGTTCTACAGTGACCACAAACTAAACGCATATATCCATTTCCGTTTCCCTGCGTTTTTCAAACATTCTGCACAATTATAGAATAGATATATGCACCTTCAATTGAATATTATACCATTGGTAGGGAAAAAATAAAAAGGCCAGTTTTGTGCAAGCAACAAATTCTCAAGCAAAAACGTCTGCTGGAGTCTGTTTGGCGTCCAACATGGGAATGTCAAAATAAGGTTTGAAGGACTAAAAGCACTTGGGAGTAACCATCATCTGTACCGAGCAAAGGTGTAATCAGACTAAAGGGTAATAATGCATGTGATGCATGTGTAAAGCTGAAATGGGCTAGAGTTTGATCCAACAAATGTTTTGTAAATAGGAACACAGAATTGACGGTTCACATTATCTTAAAAAGGCTATCCCCAAATCAATGTAACCATTATTTGTAAGGATTTCTTAAAGAGATATTGCACAGACCTTACACACATTCAGATTTTGAAGGGCAGAGTATAGGAATCAAAGTGTATACAAAAAGAAATAGCCTATAGATCTGTCCATGATAAATTGATATGTGCGGATAAAAAGACGTCATATTGTGCATATTTGCCAGAATCAAAACTTAGTAACAGTCACCTGACATTAGCAAGATATGTGTGCTGCCAAAAATGCCCAATATTGCAACCCAGAGAAAAATTGGATAATGCAAGGACGGAATGAAGAGAGGCATAGTGCCTGGCAGATGGTTTAAGTTGATGAATGATAAGTAAAAGAGGAGTGGGCACAATATGTATTATCCATTCAGACAAGCCGGAAACCACTATGATAGTAACAGACAGAAGCAATTGCCCTTTACTATACATTACATTTGAGCCTGATACAATATTAAGACATGCACAACCAGCAAAAGATTGTGAGGCAAATTCTAGGGTGATGGGTGAGTTTTGGAAATCAATTGAAAAAGGGCCAGAGGTTTCCATATCTCAAGGCAAGATTTTTTTTTTTTTTTAAAGGAAGTTGGTAGTGAAACCTTGCAACAAACTAATTAGCAAAATCTCAGACATACTGGCTTCAACATTTATGGCATGGAAGTAATTTTACTTAAAATGATATGTATGAGCACAATTTTGGGCTTTTCAAAACACGATGCAATCCAAAGTTTTACATTTAGTAAATTCACTTTTACTACCAACTTAGTTACTTAATGTCCGTTTTAGAAAGAAGATTGGAGGAATATTTAATTTAGCAAGCACAGAATGTAGGCACCTCTTATTAAAAATGACAAATCTTCACGCTTGGAAAGAATGTACACTTCCACACTCTTTAAAAACCTTTAGATCTCTACCATAAGGACAAAGATACTACTTTAGATGAATCCTCCATAACTGTTCAGCTTGATACAATAGGAGGAACGCATAAGGCATCACAATATGTGGAAGAACTATACAAATAAAAAAAAGAGTAGCACCCACTCCTTGAACGGAGAAACCCAACCCAAATCAGGAGAGAGGATACTCAAGTGTATGGTTTTAGAAGGCCATAAAATCTTCAAGAGCAAGTATTTTTATAGGAAAAGGATAGATGGCTTTGTACCGAAAAGCAAGAGAACAAAAGTGGTTCAGGTAGTAGAGAGTTGCAGTCTCCAAGCGACTGAATCAAAACCCCTGCTACAATGCGCACATCTAGGCCAGTGGCTCAATTTCCTTTTTCAATTCGAGCATATTCACAAAGAGAGCAACAGGGGTTGCATGGTAATTTCAGATTTGGTGGCCCCAAAATTAGAGCTACTGTATACACAACAAATAGCTTGCTACAGTCAGGACTTAAATATCAATCGTTTCCAGTCATTTCTGCAGGCTAGCTCTTTAATTTGTCGCTTTGCTGCAAACGCACATGACATATCAACATCGTCCCTCCCGTGCTGACCACACTAACTATATTGCTAGCACAGTGGCTACTAGAGACGGAGTGTGTACAACAACGCTCCCACATTAACTGACACTCTTTGATACCTCACATCTACTGTGTGACAGACTAAGTAAAAGGCCATAGTTTTCAGTGTTCGAAATACTCCCCTTGCACAGCTTTGGGAAAAAGTAGAGTTTCCATAAAGTGAGTGACTTTTCATATAGAAACAATTATTTTAATGTATTTTTGTTAACTTATTAATATAATAAGCAAGCTGATGTGGCATGGCTCCCATTTTACCAAGTTACAGGAATAGGTTTATGGCAAGAAAGTCACAACTCCCTCACTAACTATTTTCAGGAAACTCGAAGCTTAATCCACCCACTCTTTAAAAGTTGAATGCTAAAACCTGGAAAACAGAGCGTCACTTACAATTTTTATGCCTTGGTTGCTGTTTGCTGGAGCCCTCTCTCTCTGGGATGGTACTGGTGTTTTGGGCTGAGTCCACCCCGTTGGGCTCAAATTGTTGGGGCTACTAGACCGAGCTGTAGGAGAAGCTTCATGCAAATAAACAAAATATATCAAAAAGAGGAGTGGATGCAGAACAGAAGACATTGTACAGATTGTCTTAAAGCATTCGTTTTGAGAAAACAAACATACCTGATTCGCTGTGACTTCGGATCGCATCCTAGAGAAGTAAACAAAAGAAGTTAGTTGATACATCAATAAAGGCATTTGCATCCGATACACAGAAAATTCAGGCAGAGTGTCAGTTACAATGTTTAACATAGCAGAGAGAAACTAACATTAAACATCCGAGAGCCTGATTTATATCGCTCGAAACCGCACTACATTTTGTTAGGAATTATTATTTTGCTCGAAAATAAGTTTAATAAATGTATGAGTAATCCGTGTTTTTCTGGTGTCAACAGTCATATTTTGATTTAAAATTCTATCTGCACATTTGCAATTTCTCACACTATTTTACTGTAGAATTATGTTTTTCTTGATTGCCCCAAACATGCATTTTTTACTATAGTAGCCTGGACTAACAACTCAAATAGTTAAAGTAAAGACAGATAACAGATATAGTACAAGATGAGGGGTGCCCGAAGTACAAATTAAGAGGAATTAAACAAAAACGCAACCAAAACCAGTTCTATTTGTAACACTGCCATAAAATGTTCATAGACATTAATGATCCAAAATAGATCTAAATGCAGAAAAAGAATGTAAATTCTTTCAAACAGTGCAATCGCTGAGCGGTTTCCACTTTTAAAATCGTTTGCAAACCGGATATGTAAGAAATAGGAATGCACTTGATAAATGAATGTTGAAAGCGTCCAATCTCACCCATGATAATACATTGCATTACAGTGGAGCAGTACATCAAAAGGAAATATTGAAGACATGGACTCCTCTGTCCTATCAGTGGCACCATAATTAGTGGGTGACCTGTATGTTCTTTCTGAAGCATTTGCCAATTTCATTTATACAACTAAATACTTACAAATGTACTCATTCAGACCCGATGTAATTCTGCTAGGCAGTCTCATTAGACACCCCTAAAAGTATTGCATCCGTATGCTTGTTGACAACCCTGGCTAACTGGGATTAATCTGCAGAAATCTAAACTCATACAGGGCATATCAACAAGTCTTGGAATCTGAGCCGACCTTCATCCAGATATGGATAAGGAAAAAATTGAGTTCTTTTAAGAAAATATCCAAACAATTCCCTTTCCCCAATCCTACATCAAGAAAAAGAAGGTGGATGAGGATACCTTTCGGCTTTTGTGATTGTGACATTCACAAGATGACCCCTTTGAAACTGAACTCTAGAATTACCCTCTTAACTGTACGTCACTCCCCAGTCACTTGTGAAATAAATAGGAGTATAGATCGGGCAGAATTTTCTGTGACCAATGAGGTACAGTTAGCGGTATTACTAGAAAGGTTTTTAGCAATTTCAGGTTTAATTAACATGTCCTAGGTTTGATGAAACTATGCCAAGTTTATGTTTTAAGATAAGCACAAATCTAAATGTTTTGTTTGTTTATTTTCTTTGTATGGCGCTCCAAACCCAGAGGTAGAAGGGCGCTTAAGAATTTGGTTACAGCGTTGAGAAGTATCTTAGTGTTGCATACTTCGTACAAGTTTATAATATATACATATATATACAGTGATCAGTAAACAAGAGCAAATGCAGTACGTACAATATACAGTTTTCAATATAAATACAGTGTCTAAGCCAGTTACCGCACGGGTCTGGTGTTAATGGCGTTATTCTTTGTTTAGAAGCCAGCTGATGACCTGCTTCCTAAAGATCTGGAAGGATATATCAACATGAGCCCAACAGGCTTGCATGAGTGCAGAAGAAAACGTTTTTACAAAGCAAATGTATAAAGTTCGGAAGCTTCAAAATAAATTATTTTCTAATTTACTCAGTAGTTATTGGTGAATACATTTGGAATTTGCTACCCCCGACATAACTAAAACCCTTGCCTACTACATGTAGAAATGGCATAAAAATAGTATTGCCAAAGTTAGGCTTTTTATTAAAATAACCTTTATGTGCGGCCATTTTATAATTTTCCACACATACTCTTTTTTATAGAACATGTCTTTTTGATTGAGAAAGGATTACTGAACTATTAAGAGGAATTACACATACCAGGTTTTAAAATATTACTCTAATTGATTTCGTTAACGCTATAAGCATCGCAAAGTGCTTTCTCATAACCACATAGTTCCAGCTAATGTCATGCTTGACCTAGGCAAACCAGTTGTGCTAGATAAGTATATAATAGAACAGGTCAAAACCATTTCTTCGTTAAAATCGTACCAATGCAGCTATTTAAAGAAATGAAATGTTATGAAAGAGAAATACCTACTCTTCCACTCAAACAAAATCGCCTGGCCCAGGACCTGGGAGAAGCATTCAGGCTGTTATTCTAGTCCAAAACAATAAAAGATAAGAAAAATAAAGAACAGAGAAAGAAACAGAATAAAACACGGACAGAGAAGAAAAGGTATAGGAAAATAGGTGAGAGTAAAATTGTATGAGGAAATAGAAAATTAAAGTTATAGAAGGTAATCCTGTGCATATTCTACCAAAATTATACACAAAGCCAACAGCTGCCAACTACCCATTAAAAAAAAAACATTTATGAAATTAGCGTTGGTTCTGTTAACTCTAAAAGTAAAACACTTAATTTAACTGTAAGCTCTGTCAGTGCCGAAACACATGTAATCAAGGTGCACCTCCAATGTCAGGCTAAATACAAAAACATTTTTAAAACTTAAAAATACAAAAATGTTTAATTTCACCATCTAGGAGTGTGGCGCAATTTAATGTAGAGTACAATTACCTTAACATTTTTAAAATGACCTGATCAAATTAACTTCATGCATTTCTAAGACTCCAGTCATCAACGCCTGACCATCCACAACGATAAGTTGTTAGGGAGAAACGGTCTAGAGAAATATGGGTATCTTAGCTTTGTACATACTTCTATACTAAGTTCATATGTATTCTTTAAAATATTCCAAATCAAAATTGGTTTGTTGCCAGACCCCTTGAACTTTAAAAACACGATTGTGGGGCAAAACAATGAACAGGATGGAAATGATGGGAGGATCATTTCTAAGTGTGGCTATTAAAATATCTTAGTTGACACAATAAACCTTTCTTTATCCAATGTGAAAAATCAGTTTCAAATCTATACAGATGTCAAATAATTGCTAGAAAAAACATCAAGTGCACATATCTGCATTTTAATTTAAAAGGGGGTATACACTTAAAAAGCATTGTCTCTCGATTGTCTTTCAGAGCAACGTAATGTGGGCCAAATGGCCATCATTCACTCCACGTGCAAACATGCTGGAAAACCCCCTGCGCCTCTTCTGGGGTGCAAGAGTTTAGGGAGGAATTAAATAGTATAATGCAGCTATGGTTTGCTAGATTTGTAATGCTCAGAGGATAGCATCAGGACATTAAGAGAAAGCATAAATCATGCAATATTCGGCATGACACCGGAGGAACCTCTCATAAATATAGAACAAGTAAAGGACTACAGAGAGGGGTATCTAGTTATAATGGAAGAGCCACTATAACAGCTTGGGAAAGGCATTTAAGGTAATTCGTTGTAGTTAATTGGAACGGTACGATTAACACTGCATGCATGTTCACTCAAAGTGTTTTCTGCAGTTGAATGATAGTTTAGGTGATATGTGCCTTGCACCTTGGAATTGCATTGGAAATATTTTAAACGTCCTTGTTTTTAAATTTTGCAGTGAACTTGTTAGCATATACAAAAAGAAAGCAACAGTGGGAAAAACGGTGGCAGAAAAATGCAGGTATTACATTAAAAAAAAAAAAATAACACGGAATGAACCGCATCAGCCATAGCTGATTAGAACACAATATGTACTTTTGGACCTGTCACCTGGCCAGTGATAATGTATATGATGACTCTACCTATGACCTGCGATTTCAAGACAGGCCCTTGATTCTTATAGTATTGGGGACAAGATGGGGAGAGAAAATGATCCCAAAAACTTTAGTCTTGCACTACACACGTTTGCCCCACCTAGTCGGCTGCACCAAAACATGCACAGAACCGGAAAGCAGTCTAATGGCCTGAAGGGATCTCCTGGAATGTAACAGGGTGTCAATCTACATCGTTTTGCCTTCCTCCACCCATCTGAAGTCTGGGCAGCACAGAAGAGCAGAACCTCAGTGTACCATTAGAGCAGCCCTGCAAAAATCTGCCAATATGGCGTGAGTTTCAATATCATCATCACATCATCATCATCTGTCATTTGACTAGTGCCTTTCACCATTGGTATGGTCCCAATGCACGGTAAGTTGTGCGCCCTTGGGGGACCGAAGTCCAGGTATGAGGAATTCATCAGAGCGCTATAGAAAGCGTATGTGCATTTTAACCAATACGAAGGTAGGTAGGGGTGCCAAATCCCTCTAGACACACTTGAGCTGGCATGTGGATTGGTGCTGAGAGGTACTCTGGAAAGTGTGCAAGAGCAGGAGAGTCATTAAGTGTACAGCTAGATCAAAATTTGTCATGAGGGATAGCTGCATTCTTACGGCAGAGGTGTTGTGCAATGTGTCTTGGAGTAGAGCAACCTTGTGTGTGCAGCTAGACGGAATGTCATCGTGGGAGATAGCTGTATTCTTGTAGTAAATAGGGTCTGATGTCTAAGCGAGAAAAGCAGCAACAAACGGCAGACTGGAATGATGTTCTTTGAAACACGTAGTACCCCATTTTAAGCATTTTTGGTCAAGGTTTCATTATACACCTTTTGTGACTTACTGTTTTCTCTTACACCATTTAGTATACCCATAGAATTTTGATAAAAAGCATAATTCTGACAAGTCTCAACATGTAGATGCTTACATTCCATACTGGAGTTTTAAATCTATATACACGTACAACACAGAATTACAGTTTGATGAAAGTGTTCATCACACTGCTAATCCTTTACAATGGGGATGTAAACGTTACGTTAATATTTGTGCTAGAAACAATCTGTCACCAAACAGTATATTTTCTCAATTATACTAGACTCAAAGTAACACTTAAAATTTTACATGGCTTCTACTGCCATGAATTACCTTGTTTGACTTAAGTGTAAAGAAATCACGTACTAAAAAAGACACCTGCTCAGAACTCGTACAACTTCCTCTGCTACAGCAAAGAGATAGAGAACCTCAGGGAAATTCATTCCCAAGTTTGGGGAACAAATTCCATCTTTTAACAGAATGACCATATTACTCCATGTCACCAGGACAACATTTACTCATACCTTGGCCTTCCCTATGTAAGCTATTAGCATCAGCGGCTTAGCATGTGTTTGTTCAGTTGCAGTCTACAAAGAACAAAAATGCCAGAATGCATTGGGGTGTTAAATGAAAGACCAGTAGGGGACATTTCCCAGAGACAGTGATCTGGTGACCAGAAACTAGGATATAGTTGACAAAAACATCCCAAAATATGTGGACCCACTAAGTCTTCCAGTTAAGGTTTGTAGCACGAACAATGCCAAGGGGTGTGTAGGTGACACACTGATGCAGCTTGCGTTTAATACGAAGACGTTCCTCTAGACCAGTCGGATGTCGGAGGCGGCTGTAACGTTACACGTTTCAGTGTCGCCTGACGTCCCTAATGCTCGGCATTCGGCCCTTTCCTCTAAACTTTTCCAGGTGGCTCAGACCTCTCGGCGCAAGACGGATCCCAGCTTTTCGGTTGCCATTGCTGCAACCTGCACCCCGCGGCCTGGGGAACAGGGCCTTCAGGCTTCGGGCTGTTACAATTCCCTATCATCGTGCCGTTAAGGCTTTCAGCGCGCTTGCCTGTCTTCTCTGCGGCACTCGGCTGAAGGATAGAATGCCAGTTGTCGGGTACCTTCCGCTGAAGTAATCAACAGATTCACGTGCAACTGTTCTTTTATTTCTTTACCACCAGCGTTCCCTGCCCTTTTACATTTTTAAAAGTCCACAAGGCCACATCCTGGGATTTCAGCTTTACATGTTCCAACGTTCCCTTAAATTGGGCTCCACAATTTCAAAGGCTATTGAAATGTCATCCGCCATCGAAATGTCACAGCGTGAAATGTCACCAGTACCTACTAAGAACCACATTACCGAGGTACTGGACCTTAGCTTACGTAGAAGGCAGAGACTTCAAGCTAAGCTAACCTCACTGCCTTCTAACTTTATTAAAGTATTCCAACTTGATATAGCCTTAATCTCTGGGGCTAATCCTGCCGAAACTCTTCCAGGACTGCCCTTGGACACGAGCAGTTGCTCTGATGGCGCTAATGCCTTGTCCCCTGGGACCTCTACTCCGGAAAAATACTAAGAAAATTGCAATGTGTCCGTTATATCTTCTGCTATTGGAATAATTTCGCCAGATAGAGATAGCTCTATCATTAATTCCAACCATACTTTACCTGTCGGCCTTTATACCTGTCGGCCTTTATTCTGAACAAAATCCCCTGTCTGGGCCATAGAAGCTTTTTCAGACTAAAATCACCACTGAGCTAAACAGATGCACCAACCCTAGCGATTTTACGGCATGGCTGGATTATGTGCAGAAACTTGTAAATTGACATTATTTGTTCACAGCTGTAGGATTTTTAACGGGAATGGGACCGTGGTGATGGGTCTGTAGTTAGTGGGTATAGCCAGGTCTAATGTTTGTTTTTAGAAGTGGGAGAACCCAAGATTGTTTCAGATTACTAAGGACTGAATTGGTAGAGAATGATAAGTTTATAAGTTTAGTGATGAAAGGGTATAGATCTCTGGCTGCATCTTTTATAGTCTGGGCCGTGCAGCTATCCCCGTTACAGTTGGAGGGTTTCAGAGAGGCTATCATTTTTTGTACTTCAGGTATAGTTACCTTATTGAATGTAAAGCCTGAGTTAGTGTCAGTGGTAGGTGGTGTGCTAGGGCTGGTATACTTGCTACAGGTAAATTGTTGTCGTTTGGATTCTATTTTGGTTGGGAGCCCTGTTATTTTGTTAGCGAGGGCATTCTGGATGCTAGTGCACCAAGGTCTATCCTTCGTGCAGGTATCTGCTGGCGGATTAGGGTTTTCTAGTTCCTTTAGAATGTTGAATAGTTCGCTGGTGCTGGAACCTGCCTGCTTTATCCTAACGTTGTAGGCTTCTTTCTTAGTACGTATTATCTCACTTTTGTGTGTACGTGATATTAGTGAGATTCGTTTTATTTTCAGTAGAAGGTGTCGTTTTCCATAGTGTCTCTAGTTTAGCTTTCTTTTTCCTCAATAGCTTGAGTTCGGGGGTGTACCAAGAGTTCAGGTGTGCTCTGGGTTTACCTTTGCGCATTTTCAGTAGGGCGATAGTGTCAATGGCTTTGGCCATGGAATTGTTATAGGTGTTGAACAGTAGGTTCAGGTCGGCAGTGGCCGGAAGAGCGTTGAGAGTGTGAAGTACCAAGGGTATTAAGGCTTCAACAGTAATGTTGCGCTATTCCTGGTAGAAAAGGCTGGTACAATGGGGGATTTCTTTCTGGTTCTGGGTTATTGATATTAATATCTAGTGGGATGAGATGATGATCAGTCCATGCGAGAGGTAAGGAGACCTTTCAGGTAATATTGCAATTTAGCACATCGACCCAGTTGATAATTCTACCTTTCCGATCAGTGGGTTGAGAACTGAGTTGTATGAAGCCATGCTCAGCTAGGACGTTGGCTAAGGAGGAGGCTGGGGGGTCATTAGAGTCATTCTACCCAAGGTTCATGTCTCCGAGGATGATGGTTTGTGCTGACGGTTTAGAATTCTCAGCTATTAGAGAAGTGATGTCTTCATCAAAGGATCCAGGATGACACGGTGGGCCTATATATTAGGCGAATAGAGATAGTACTTTTGGGAGAAGTCTGCAGCTTCATTGTGAGATGTTCACATGATTTTCCTGGAGAGGAGGTGACTGATCTGAGGTCTAGTGAGGATTTAAAGATGATAGCTACACCTCCTCCATGAGCATTAGGTCTGTCGGCTCTGAGGATGGAGTAGTTGTTGGGAATAGCTAGGGTTAAATAGGGTCCTGCTGCCTCATGTAGCCAAGTTTCTGTTATGGCGAGGAAGTCGAGGTTGTTGGTCAGGATGATATCAGCTATCTCTGTAGGATGGGCCACAAGGGACCTGACATTTAGCAGAGCTCCTTTTAAAGGGAGTGGTTTGGAGTGGTTAGAGGTTGTGCTATTTTTATTGGTCTTAGTAAGGAGTTTGGCTAATGGGTTGCTATTCATATGGGTGAGTCTGGTGCCTAGTCTAATGTTACGGTCTGTGAGGTTAGGGTTGACGGTGAATATGTTGCCAAGGTGATTAGTTGTTGCAAACTTAATAATGGGTTTGTGGTGATTGGGACTGGCACCAGCAACCAGGCATGGTAGACTAGGTCTAGGATAGTGACATGAGGTTTTGTTAGTAATAAGGTTGGCTAGGGTGTCAACATGGCTTTGGTAGTAGCTAGGTCGGAAGGATGGTGTAGTGGGCAGGAACGGTGTGGGGTAGGGGGTGGTGAAGTGTCTCAGGAATGCAGGTTTGGCTAGGCCATTATTGAAAGCTATGTAGTTGTTTCTGCTGCAAGGTACACTATCTTGCATGACACAAAACGGGAACATGATGAGGGTGAGCCAGGTAAGCATGGTAGGGATCTATGGGTCTCATTGGCAGGGATCTATGGGTCTCATTGGGTACCTCTACGTGTTTTAACCATACTGTAAAATTGTCAGTGAAGACTATCTGCCATGACAGCCCCTATAGGAGATGAGCCCCCCACAGTCTGCCAATACTATCCCCTCTACAGTCACCAGAAAAATAGAACCATGCCAAGCTGGCATGACTGGGTCTGTGGATATTGCCCCCAAATCATCTAACCTACGGAATCTAAGCTTGAAAAAGTCCTAAATGCCCATTCCTAAGGACGGCCCAATTAAAGACATGGTTACTGATCATAGGAACTTCATAATTACCAATGTCGATGAGCCCTGTGAGAGAGAACCAAGGGAAGCTCCTCGAAATAAAGTACTGGCATGGCTTCGCCTAAAAACGGGGCCAGGTATAGTTTGAAACACAAATTTTAAGTTCTTATGTAGAGTAAAAATTGATGGCTGGTGCACCCTGAAGAACAGGGATTGTGGTGGTTGGGTGTGGAACTAGTAACCTTCCTGGGTTTTTAAAGAAGTAATTATATGCCAATGGGCTCCTCAAATTTAAGACTCGTAATGTTATACCTAATTATTTTCCAAATGATTGTCTGTTCACATATTCCCCTTTGATGTTTCTTTTTTGGGGTTGTTCCTATGTACTTATTCTATTTATTATATTTATGAAGTTTGTAAGTTTTGTTTCGTGTATCGAGGCCTACAGGTTAGTAGCGCTTTACAAGACTAAAATAAAACATCAAAATCAAAGCTTATAGAGGACTAGGAAGATGTAAATGGCTCCGGCTCCACACACAGCTTAAAAATGTATATTTCTTATTTGTAATAGTAACCCAATGTTGTAATCATAGGCAGCATCTGTGTTGAAATCTACGGGAGTCCAGTCCATGGCATACATTGTTCTCATGCCCAAGAAAAAATACTGATCTAGAGACCCACACCAATAGTTCCCCTATAAGCTCACGGGATATCTGCAGGCTTATTTTTCAAGTTGAGGAAAGGTCAAGTGATTAGCTCAGATGTGTGTACAATGCTGTGCTAGACACAGGATAAAAAATTCAAGAAAACAAATCTTGACTCATTAAGGCAATTTGGGTACTTTTAATGCAGAGGTAAAAACATTATTGAACAAGAGCATACTCTTGAGGATTACGGTGCAGCTGATCTTCAAACCAATGTCACCTGCCTTGGAGCCTAGCCTAACTGCCATTTATTTATTTATTTATTTATTTATTTATTTATTTATTACGCGCCGAAGCTCGCAAGCATCAGGGCGCGAAGAAAAGACTCCGGGACCAGAGATTCACGGGACAACACAAAAGAAAGGAGAGGGGAAGCAAAAGTAGCGACCCAATGTGATGTTGTAAAAGCCTAGTTATTTGAAGAGAAAGGTCTTCAATTGCTTCCTGAAGAGTTGGCTATTGCTTTCCAGTCTAAGGCTGCAAGGCAGTTTATTCCAAGGAGAGATCGCCAGGTTGGGGAATGCTCGACCAAGGCCGGTGGCTTTGCCTGGGAGGCTGGGGTTGATTAGTCCTTGTTTGGTAGATCTTAAGCATCGACTCGGCTCATACCAGCTGAATTTTCTTCTTAAATATGCTGGCGCCATGCCGTAGAGACATCGGTGGGTTAAGGTCAGTGATTTAAACAGGATCCGTTCCTTCACTGCCAGCCAATGAAGATCGTTTCTGTCCTTGGTGATGTGTTTGCGCTTAGATTTGTTTACGATGGACCTGACGGCATTATTTTGAATGATCTGGCATTGTTTCAGGCAGTTGTTACTTGCGCCAAGCATTAATGCATTGCCATAATTCAAGCGAGGCAGAATAGTAGCTCTCCCTATCGTAGCACTATTCTTGATGTTTAGGAATGGTCTGATTCGGCAGAGGAGCCTTTGATAGTAACGGCAATTTCGCCTAAGATAAGCGGTTTGGGCTTCTGCACCTAGGGAGGATTGTAGGTAAATACCTAGGGTTTTAACCTTACTTGATACCTTGATGGTAGAGTCTTTTATGGTGAATTCGGAGTAATCCGGGCCAAGATTGTTTAAGGCTTTGGCATTTCCAAAGGTCATAAGTTCCGTTTTGGAACTATTAAGACACATCCAGTGTGTTAGCATCCAGTTTTCAATGGTGTTATTGATGACCGATAACTTGTCGTTGTCTATGGAATGATTTCCACTCAATTCCAGGATGAGCTGTGTATCATCAGCGAAATTGGTGAAAAAGATTCCAAGTTGTGATAGAATGTTGCAGAGGCAGCGGATATATAAGTTGAAAAGTAAAGGGGAGAAACTAGCTCCCTGAGGAACGAAGCAATCTACTGGTTTGGGAGAGGTGGAATGGCCTCCCCAATTGATTTTAGAATTTCTATAACAGACTAACCCGCTAGAGTAGTACCCAGGTGAACTGCCATCTGAAACCTATATAGACCCACCAGACTGGTACCCTAGCTAACTGCCATTTACAACCTAGGTACCCAGCAGGCAGTTAATCTAGCTGTAAAATACTGATTATCGATGTACTGATCAAAATGTTTTTGAACATCAGCCTTTACGAGAACACTGCTTCATCAGTGATTACCTCAATGATCCTGTTGTCCACTGACACCGTCGTGCTCACCATATGAACATTAGGGGTGGACGTGGATCTCTGCCTTTGAGAGAGAGAACATTCTGAAGAAGGGCTTGAAGTGCTAAACGTGAAGGCATGTGGCGTTGAATATCTGTGCTGAGAGCTGAGGGAACAAAAGAAGATTATTACACATGAACAGGAGTTCCAAATCAGCTTTCAAGCAAAGCCCCTTTCAACTCGGAGCACCCAGCAGTCATACAGTTAGTACAGTGGTTTGCTGACTAAACACCAAACATTTAGTTAGCTGGATTGTATCCATTTAATTACTACTTTAAAATGGACCTGGACAGCTGGTAAGGACTGCTTGGCAGGTTTAAAAAAACAAAAAAACAGTCCACTTGCCCGTTTGACCAATTCTCTTTACATCCACCAATCAACATATTAAAAAGCCACAAGAGCTGGTTGTAAACTGTATCAAAGCGTAAGCAAGGTCACACAAAAACACACCAAATACACAAAAGACAATCTGCATCTTTCTAAATACATTTCAACAAATCTTGTGCTCTACTTTTACTATGATGCAATTAGGACGTGTGTATAGTAAACTGGTCTATCCCAATAGGGTTACCCTTCAGCAGGGCTTGCATTTTTTATTTTTAGCTATTCATGCTTTGTGCCATGTGACTACTGATGAAGTAAACACAATCTTAGACTGTACAGGGGTGATTTAGCCAACATGGCTCACTAATACTGAGAAGCAGATGGGGGAGGCACTTTATCTAGGACAACAGGAAAAGAGGCAAGGCTTAAACAACTTTGGAATTGAAGAAACAGTGAGGCACACATATCATCTACAATCACTATTTCTATGCCTTTATTTTAAATGTAACCAAGTTTAAACTGTACGAAATCATGATCATGCTGAAGTGGTCCACATCATGAGAGAAACGCATGCTCATATAACAGGCACCATTTGATGTATATTAGTTTAGGTCCATGGAGTAGTTTCTATATTTATTGCCAGAGATGTCTGTTGTGAGGCCAGAGAATTTGGCTGCAACTATGATCGATATTGCCCTGCATGACGAACAGAGTACAATATACAGGATGGACATGGTTGAAGATTGGCTGACCATTGAATGAAAAGCTTTATGGCCAGAGGGTGAAAGGTCGGTTTGTAACCTTTGACCATACATTGTTCAGAGGATGGGAGCACTGGGAATGATTTCATGAGAAGATTTATAGATTGGAAGAGTCCCTCCTCATTGCGTTATGCCTACCGATTGCTGACTAAATAGATACTTATTTTGCAATACTATAGACTGAAAGGCAAACTAAAAATCAGACTTGCCTGAATGTCCAGTACCAATGGCTACTAGTTAGACAACAGACTTGCTAGCTAGGTCCCAGTCCACTGCTAGATTATAACTAGAACCTGCAATTGCATGCAGGATAAGAGATTTGCCTCAGCTTACTGTGCTTAAGTGGACTATGATATCAATTGTGATCAATGGTCACATGTGTGCGCTAGCTAGAGATATCTTGCTTAGTCCAAGGTTGCTGTTAATTCACCATGTATATGTAAACCGTGTGAATTACATGCCAGTTAAGCTTAGATTATTAGTCTTCACTAAATGAGACCTATGTGCCAAGTATAAAGTCCAGGCATATTTTTGCAAATGACAGTTAAGTAGTAACATTTCCAATGTTCATAGAGTAATACTGTGGTAGAAGAAAATCGGTCATCTCCTGATGGGTGGCTTATTTGTGTTTGTTGACAGGATGGGGCTGAATTCGAAATTCATCAGATTAGCATTGTTTTTAGCTAAAGGGCGCATTCCGTTACGCATAGTCTAGAGACCGATTATCCCACTCTCTACATAGGCAAGACGTATGAAACTGGCGTCTTCACAGGTGTTTTGGACTACAACTTCCATGATCACTCACCATTGACTATGCTGGTTCCGGCTAATGTTGGCTCACTATTGACTATTCAGGGTTATGTTGATGTTTTGGGAGTTGTAGACCAAAGCATCTGGTGAGTTTCAATTTGCAAACCTCTGGCACTAGGCCTAAGGATATAGGAGACCCTATTTTGTGCATGCTTACTCATGCATGCAAACACTGATCATTCCTGATAATACATTTATGCTGTATGATGCCATAAACTAAAGTTGTAACTTAGCAAACATTGATATTTATACCTTCATGCTCCATTTTGTATGCCATTCTTTTTGTTAGACAATTAACATGTTGTGTTAATTGACAGGGTGGGAATGTATAACATGTTGGTTTCCTTTGAATCTCTAAATCCTGGTTGCACTGTTGTGACAGCTTTGTCATAATTTGTGCTGTCATTAACCTATATGACAATTAATAAAAACAAAGTTCATAAAAAAGGTTTGAAAATTCCTCAGACCCATTCCAAGAACTACTTACTCTTCAAAAATGTGTTGCTGTATATCTTCAGACTTACAAAATAAGATCTATTCTCAGCTAGCCAAAGTATTACCTGAAACTGTGATAGCCCATAGCAACATCTCTTTGAGACCGATCACATCCTTTGCCATTGCCCAGTTGGCATTGTCCTAAGAAAAAACAAGAGTATAGGGAAAACTCCTGTTTAAATGATGGATGGATACTTTGGATAGGCCAAGTAAAACTCCCCTTCCAATCCAAGAATGATATGTTGCTTTTGAAGTAATGACCAATCAATTCTAGACCATAGCAGGTCATTTAAGATCTGCCCTAAAATCATTCAGATTCACTCTAAGCAAGACAACTAGTCCAATTATGGCCCCTTCACTCTAATCAATCCTGTTGTGCAGAGTCATCCATGGATCTCTAGCCTCTACAGCATCTTCAATATCTATATGCTCCTTCTCAAAAAGTATCCTCATGAATCTCTTACAAGGACCCTGACAAATATTGCACTCACCCACCCACCTTCTTCAAACTCCAAATTCCAAATTCACTTTGCTACCATAGCTGATAAATATCAGGTGAACCCCAATCACAACATGAAGACCTTGGTGCCACCACGATTTTCTTTCGGCAAAATAGGAAGTGCTTCCCTTAAACTCCCAAACATCTAAATACCACTATACCTATGATCTCACCAACTCTGTCCATGTAAGTAGGCAGATGAGAGAAGGGAGTAGTTTCTTACCTGTAACTCCATTTCTCCAGCTTTGGTATCTTTCATGGATTCACATGCTGTGAATATTCCCCGTCAGCCTGGGAAGACCCCGGTAACTTTAGTATAGTAATTTTCCTATGAAAAAAACGTTGTCACCTTGAGTGTCCTATCAAAGTAGTTATGGGTGCTTTAAGCAGCACCAATGGGAAGTCTGGAGTATAGCCCCGCCCCCGCGGCTTCCCCCTCAGATTTTAACCTCTACCAAAAAGAGGATGCCCGAAGAGGCTGTTTGCCGGAGGGGGAAGGCCGGAGGGTCGCATGTGAATCCATGGAAGATACCAATGCTGGAGAAATGGAGTTACATGTAAGAAACTACTCCCTTCTCCGGCATTGGATCTTTCATGGATTCACATGCTGTGAATAGACTTCGTAGCAGTAAGAGAGCCGGGAGGTGCATAACAGGCAAACAGGACACAGACGTAAGGCAAAATTATTAGCAAGAGACAAAAAAAAAAAATCCATTCCAGTCAATACATAAACAGGAATAGAGCCAAAACCATGCGAGCTGCAGGCTTACCTTACTGGAACAGGCGCTGGAGCACAGCCCACCACACCTGTACGTCCTCAGAGTGCTGTTGATTCAGACAGTAGTGCCTGGTGAATGTGTGGGGCACTGTCCACGTCGTTGTACCCAGCGCGAGGCCTTGTTTAGAATCACCCTCCCATTATAAGAGGGGCTGAACACCACAAAGAGTTGCTTGGATGCTCTGTACGACTTAGTGCGATCCAGATACTACTTTAACGCCCTTTTGACACCCAGGGAATGCAAGGCTTTTTCCGCCAGAGTAGAAGCATTAGGGAAAGAAGTTGGTAAACCTATTGTAGTGTTCTTCTGAAAGACCGACGGAATGTTTGGAATGAAGTGTGGATTTGTGGAGAGAAGAACTTTGTCTTTCATGAAGCGCAAATAAGGAGGGTTACCAGCGCCTGCAACTCCGATACTCGCCTGGAGGACGTAATGGGCAGTAGAAACATTGTTTTCCAAGTGAGAAATGTTATGGCCGCCGTTGACGTAGGCTCAAATGGTGGTTTGAGGGCTGAGAGCACCAGGTTGAGACTCCAAACCGGAGAAAACCTTCTTCAGGGGAAAAGTCCTGAAAAGGCCCTTAAGGAAATGTTTGATCAATCCATCGCTGAATAGAGCTGTAGTATTCCTTTTCCGTGTGAGATGGCCGCTAGGTGAACCTTGATAGACGATATTGCCGGATCATCATTTGCTAACAGCAGAAGGTAAGGAAGGAGTTGCTGAGGTGAAACACAATGGCTGTAGGTCAGGATGCTGAGAACAACAGAATAAACCTTTTCCACTTTACGGGCCTATGATGAGTTGGTAATCCTGAGGTATATTTAGGTTTCCGAATTCGGATTAGTCAGGAGCCATGCGGCTAGGTTGAGGGGGCCCGGATTGTGATGCTACACCATCACCTTGTTCTGGAAGAGAAGATCTGGCGGGGAACCCAGATGAAGGTGGTCACCCCTCACCAGGTGAAGGTCTGAGAACCAGGTCTGTCTGGGCCAGTATGCGGCTACCAGCATGATTTGGCATCATCTGAATCGTTTTCCTTATCAGGGGAAAAGGCGGAAACGTGTAGGCGAACATCCCCGTCTACGGAAAAGAGAATGCGCCCCCCTTGAGTCCAGATGAGGAACTCTGCTGGCAAAGTGAAGGCACTGCTTGTTCTCTGGGCTGGTAAACAGGTCCAGAGGAGGAGTGCCCCATTTCTCGAATATCTTCGTCACCTGGGTGTCGTCCAGTCGCCATTCGTGCAGTTGAGAAGAATCCCTGCTGAAGGAATCTTCCTGTATGCTTTGAATCCCTGGTAGGTGGAAAGCCAGGATCTGAATTCCGTGTTGTATGGCCCAGTGGCAAATGATTTTGGCTTCCTGGGAAAGGAGCAGTGAGCGTGTTCCCCCCTGCTTGCGCAGATAGAACATGGCTGTGGTGTTGTCTGTGAGAATCCTGACCACTGAGTCTCTGATAAGAGGGAAGAAAAAATGTGAGCGCCCAGTGTACTGCTCTCAACTCCAGAACGTTGATATGTAGGGATGCTTCCATGGGAGACCACAGACCCTTGATTTGGAACTTGTCCAGATGAGCACCCCAACCGGCTTGCGAGGCGTCGGCCACTACGGTGTATTGAAAAGCCGGTTCCACCAGGGGCATGCACTGCCCAGCGTTGACAGGATGAGTCCACCACTGCAGTGAGTCTGCTAGAGCACCCTGTCCGACCAGAAACCCTATATCTGGGACCACCTGCCAGTGAGAAATTCCTGTACTGAGCGCATGAAAAGACGCCAAACTGGAATAAGTGGGCTTCAGGACGACATGGTGCCAAGGAGAGACATGTACGAGCAAACCGTGACCGATGTTCCTGGTGAAAATGAGCCCGCAAGGGGGCAAAAGCTTCTCTATCCTTTCCTTTGATGGCTTGACTTAATTGAGAGCCATCTGTAATTGGGCTCCCAGAAAGACCAGATACCTTGAGGGCGTCAGAAAGGATTTGCTGAAGTTGATAGCAAAGCCCAGAAGTTGCAACAGAAGCATAATGGCATGAAGAGACTCCAACATCCGCTGGCAAGTCGTCCCCCTGATCAACCAGTCATTCAGGTACGGGTAAACATGGTGCCTGTTTTTGCAGAGGTAAGCTGCCACCGGAGCCAGGCACTTGGTGAAAGTCCTTGGAGTCGACTTTAGGCCAAACGGGAGAGCCTGAAACTGGTAATGGCTATTTCCCACCATGAATCTGAGAAACTTTCGATGCCTTGGGATGTGAAAGTAAGCGTCCTCGAGATCTAGAGACGCCAAAAACTCCCCTGGTTGAACTGACCTTATAACGTCCTGCATCGTTAGCATCCTGAACTTTTGGTGTTTTATGTTCTTGTTTAGCGGACACAGGTCTAGAATGGGACACCATTTTCTATATGATTTCTTGACCAAGAAAAACCTGGAATCAGTCCCCTTTCCTTTTGCCGATGAGAGAACCGTCTCGATTGGCCCTTTTTGCAGCATGAGATGAAACTCTTGACGCAAGACGTGAAGGTGAGCCTGTGACATTTTTACTGGAAAAATGGAGAGTTGCGAATGCTTGAATTCCAGCGAGTGGCCGTATTGGACTTCATCTGTATGTTGTGATCGCACGCCACTCGTCGAGGTAGTGCGCTACCCTCCCTCCTAGTTGTTTGCCTTTTTGGCAGTCATTATTGAGTCTTGCTTTGACAGCCTCTTTGTGAAGGGAACCAAAGGACAATTTCTTTGGACTGGGTACTCCAGTAGTAGGTGGATCTACTATATCCCTTGTCTCGAGAACCGAAAAACCTTGCGTTTTCTGTGCCACTTCAAAAGGAGCAAAAGGGGCGAAAAGATCTTCTATCCTGCAGGGCTCTAAGGGGTCCGCTTTCATGTTCTTAAAAGCGTTGTCAATCTTTTCTCTGAAAAGATTTTCCCCCTCACTAGGCATGTCCACCACCATGTGCTGAACCTCTTCGTGTAAGTCAGTGCAGCGAAGCCAGGTTTGACGCCGGAGATCCACCCCATTATTAATCTGCTCGAAGCCAGTCTCCGCCAGGTCGACTGCAACGTTAATACTATGGTTTGACGCCTCCTCCCCCTCACGCACCAGCAGTATTGCTTCCTTCTTCTGTTGCTCTGACAGGTGGTCTAACAGAGGTCCTAGGCCGTGCCACATCTCGCGGTCGTACCTTGCCACAATAACCAACGAGTTGGCAGCCTTAACCGCAGTGGCCCCGACCGTGAGTACATTATTACCGAAAGCGTCCAAATTACAGTTTTTATTATCAGGAGAAGTAGCGCACTTGTGCTGTGTATGAGCCTTTCAACTAGCGGCTGCTGAAACAACTGACTCTGGCGTAGGCTGCAACATCAGGTACATTTGGGTAGACTCCGGAGCCTTGAACAATCTTTCCAAGCGGCCCTTAGCCACTGGCTGCGTAAACGGGTGCCTCATACGGAGACCCTGCTGCCAAACGTGTTACAATATAGGGATTGAGAAAACCGCCTTCCCCCTCTTTCCCACGTGGTCAAACAGGAAACCGTCCATTTCCTCCTCCGGGATAAAACCAAATGCATGACAGGCTTTAGCCATCATGGCATTGAAGGCTTCACTGCCATCCGGTGGAGCTGGTTGGGCCGGATTACTCTGAGCATCCAGGTACTGTATCCTATGAGTCCGCCCTTCTGGGAGAAGAAGAGACCGTAGAGAGAGTGTCCTGTGGAGCAATATCTTGCTCAGAATCCTTCAGCTCCCCTTCCTCCAGATTCCTTCGAGGGGGACTAAAAACCCTAGGATAAGGCATAAGAGGTCCAGCCCAGAGCTGGCTTTCTGTGATGAGGCCCTTCCTTCTGACGAGGAACGGCAGGCGGGCTGTGCAGTGGAACTGATAGAGCCTGCGGAACTTGGAGCCTGGCATCTAGTTGCCCCAGGAGAGTCTGCTAAGTAGTAAGCACATACATCAAGAGCAAGGAGTGGGGGTTGAGAGAATACTGAGGCAGCACAGCATCCAGATTCGCAGATGTGGATGGAAGAGAAGGCTGGAGGCCCAAAACAGAAGGATCAGCCGAGTGAATGGAGATTAAGCAGTACAGGCACTCCGAATGCCCATCCCCCTCGTACACATTCTTGAGGCCGCAGGTCTCACACGGCCAAAATAACGATTTCTTCGGACCCAAAGATGCCATAAAGGGACCAGGAAAACCACCTTTCTGGCATGAAAAAGTGGGAAAACACAGAAAGCTGCAGTGAAGAAAACACTCTGGAGAGAACGCAAGGTGTTCCCAATGGTTTGAAAGACGGTTGAAAATCTGAAGGGAAGCCACGGGGGCGAGGCTATACTCCAAAAGTCCCATTGATGCTGCCTAAAGCACCCATAATGACGTTGATAGAACACTCAAGGTGTCAAAGTTTTTTCCATCGGAAAACTACTACTATACTAAAGTTATCGGGGTCTTCCCAGCCTGACAACAGGGAATATTCACGGCATGTGAATCCATGAAAGATCCAATGCTGGAAAAATCATTTTGCACAAAGGTAATGACACTCTAGAACATCCCAATCAACATCAAAAACATGCTAACCTTCATATCTTTCAAAAAGGACCGGAAACGTACACTTCCCCAAATCCTGTCAAAAAACCAAGGCGGTAACGGTTTACGCTGCAAACCATAAAAAATAAAAAATACAATAAAAACACAAATCGTCTATCTAGATTTACATAATTGTGACATTAAAACGAGACCAGTAATTACAGATTAAATTAATCATATCTTGATAGAAGCACCCCACTAAAAATGGTGGCCCTAACTCAAAGTCTCAAAGACATATTGTAATGCTTTGCAAAGGTATAAGGATATAGCCTAGATAGCTGCAATTACATGTTGTGAGCTAAGACATCAATGTGTTAATCCCATGTGAAGGACAATCCAGGGTGGAACACATAACCTGACTAGATGCAGGATAATGAGAAGGCCATACATAGCTTTATTTTATGTTTTTATTATTATTTGATTTAGTTGAAAATGCAACTTTACAAATACATAAAATTCATCATTTAGTAATCACGTATAAATTGCTTTAACATAGAATACTTACATAAATATCAATAGTAAAAAAAACAGCAGAGATGATACCATGATTTCAACTTAGTACCTTTAAAATCAACTATAGGAAGAAAGTGAGGGTTAAGAATGTTTAACAGAGCATTACTTTATAATGAGAGATGCATAACTGGTTCATTTTCATTTTACACTCGCAATGGAATTACGCTCATACGGGAAAGCAACATCAAGAATATGAGCGGTTGCGATTCTAACCGAAATTTTGCCAGACCCATATCTCATTATAAATCTCATTATATCTCTCTGAATATACTTTGATGTCAAGCAATTGGCTAGTTTCAAATGGTGTGATGTGAAAGCTTTACATTTTGTAATGATATGTCGAAGAGTTTCTGTCTGCGTTACATCTTTGCAGAAGCGACAATGAGCCAATTCTTTTTTAAGGAGACCTCTTCTGACCAGAATCTCATTAACTTGCCACAAATTGAGTCATAATCTTAGGATTTTCAATATTAATGTCGACGATGGACATTTTACAAGATAGTCTGCCATTGTTCGGAATCGTTTGTGTCCAAAAAGATTTCTATCGAAGTCTTTTAGTATTAAGCATTTTTCTTGTGTTAATAACCAGTCAGACTGATAGAGTTTGGTCTTAGCTCTGGTCGGATTCATGAGAAGGAGATCGATCGCGATATCAGCATTGGCAAGAGCATTCAAAATATGTGTTCTCCACATTGAAGGTATTCTCCACATAGCATTATTAAAATGTGTCAAAGAAGGCCATTGCTGGCAAAGTGAACATTACAATGGGTACTCCTAAATATGAGAAAATTCTCAATTTTTCCGAGAGTTATAAATGCCCAGCTAAATTGAAATGTACATGCACGAAAGGAACAGGGACCAATGGGAGAACAATGTCGGAGTGATTTGAAAAAAGAAGGATCCAGGTATGTTTTTCGTGGGGGTTTGTAATGTGGATTTTCTTTTTATGAAAACTACTAACATTTTGTATTTTGGGGGGGGCTTCATGCCCCAAACCCCCATCCACTTTAACTTTTTTACTATTCTCGAACACCCACACCCCATATATATATTTGTCTAACCCCCCCCTAAAAATGTGATGAGTTTTTTTTAGTTAAAAACACATTGTGATATAAACCCCAGCGAAAAAACATTCCGCAATGAAAGGACGTCAGACCGAAAAGAAGAGTAGCTGCTCAGGGGTACATTCTGCTTCTTCTGCTTGTCTTTGGTCCAAGTAGAGTCTGGAGCAAGAGAAAGGGGTACTGAGAGGTAACAGGATTTGGGAGTCAAGCCATCTTCAATCCACTAAATTATCCACATATATTTCAGCATCAGGAAGACCACATAGTGCATGTCAGCGCTTGACTCTGTCCTCAACATGACCCCTTGTAAGGCAACAGTAATAAACCCTATGTGTGTCCATATGAGGGAACATGGTATTGAACTTGGGGCAGAATTTAAATTGAGTCTTGTCCATGTGCATAAGCAAAACAGAGGCAGTCTGAGGGAAGGTGTGTGGGGATCTGAATGTATTCTCCACGTCCCCGAGAAATAACCTGCTCCCCACATTTCCTATTGTATGCCTGGAGTTCAGTGTCAGCTGCCGGGATAAAATTCTGTCAATCTGCATCAGCTTAAAGACATGCTGAGCAGCAGTTGATTGTTTGGACACCGATTGGTAGGAAAAATTGGGTAGGCCAGAAACGAAGCTTGTGCGAAGTTGAGAAATGTTTTCCTGCTTACTTGTATGTGACTAATCAATGAGAAAAAAACAATCCAAGGACGTTGATGCTGAATGATCATGTGTAACTGCACAATTAGGATATAATGGAACAGGGACGTACGTGCCTGTAATGACCTTCAGATTTGGAAATAAACATGTACTACTATGGACCAACCTGTTGGTGCCTACATGTAAGCATGCATGTCTAACCAGTGTAAAACATCACAGGGTGTTTCACAACCTAGTCCCCGGGGATATCGTACTGAAGTGTCTAGGAAAAGGACATCGCTTTTGGATCCTGACCCTGGGGGTGAACAAGCGAGGGAGGATAACCTGGGTGGGGGTTCCTAGGGAGTGGGGGAGAAGCACCCGATGGTGAGATATGGTATACCCTTTTTTCCACAACCCATCCAACCCCTATCCCAGCTTATTTTATGGGAAACTACAGCTCCCATAATTCATCCCCACTTTACATTGACAACACTACTGAGCCAAGGAAGAGGAGGAATGAGGCCAGAAAGGTTACCTCTACTGACTTGCAATGGCTCTGTCCCTGTAATGAGGCCAGGCAGAGTCGGGTACGTAATCCTAACTATACACACACCTGCCACTTGTTAACACTCCCTGTCAGGATAAAAGGTGGTGCACATAGGCACACTCTGAGCGAGGTTGGGTACAAGAAGTAACCGCTCTTTCAGGGCTGATGTGGACCAGGCTATGGAAGTTGGAAGGCCAAGGGGCTGATCGGCAGTTGCGAAGAATGAGAGAGAGCCAGGTGAGAATTCCACACTTTCGGGAAACTGTAAGCATTCCAAGAATGGAGCCGAGTGAGCGGAAGAGAAACCTTCAAGGTGCTTGAAAGTGGCCCGCTACTCTTCCGGGTGAACGACGGAGTTGGGGAGGAGCAGAGGAGGCGTTATTAAAGGCCTTGACTGCTGCATGAAAGGCGTAGATGAAAGAAGACCAATTAACACGACCAGTGAGTTATCGAAGACAGGAAAAGCCCGGTTTGTGTTAAAAGCAAAAGTTACTGTAACCCAAAAGTTGAAGGTGGCGCGTGTGCCGATAAAACGCGTAATAGAAAGGACAATTGCTGAATTGTAAAAGCAAAGGATACAAAGTAACAGAGTGGTCCTGCAATCGCACATTCGAAAGTCTCTGAAATGTTCTGAGTTGAAGTACAAAGTCTTACAACGGGAACCAAAGGCAAGAAAGTAACTGCGATCCCGAAAGAAAGTTGAATAAATGAAAAGCAAAATATTTGAACTCTGTATGCCAAGAGGGCAAAGTATATGCACTTTGAAAGAAGCCAAGAGGGCAAAGCAAAGGGAAATACTAAGAAGCCAAGAGGGAAAAACAAAGAGAATGAAATACCAAGAAGTATTGGTGTTGTATATTAATTTTGAAATAGGGCAAAGTAAAGAGAATAAGAAACATTGGTGTTGCAAGGTGAGGAAGATCGTGGATTGTAGAATTGTTTAAAGAGGTCCAAGTGGTCATTCAGAGGTCTACGTAAAATCCTTGCAGTTTTCGCAAGTCTTTGACAGTGAAAAGACACCCTAGACAAAACATGGGGAAGAGAACCCCCACAAAAGGTGCACAGACAGGCTTGAAGTGAATGTGAAAAGACGCAGGCTCGAGCCTGGCGGAGGAAAGCATGTGTTGAATTGTGGGAAAGTAGAGCTCAAAAGCAGAACTGTTTTTTTTTCTTCACATGGGCAGCCCTACTAATCAATTCACCCCTCAAAACCGCCTTAAAACTGTCCCAAACAGACTTAATACTGGCCGAGTCTAAAATTTCGTTAAAGTAATGACCAATGAAAGCCTCCAAGCCCTCTACAACCAAATTATCTTTCAGCATTTCAGCTTGCATCTTCCACCTCCTCGTCTTAGTACTTTACTATCCAAAATCAACTGGACGTCCAACAGAGTATGATCTGAGATATCTCTCTCTAGTATGTTTGTTGAGATTGTTTGATCACTCAAAGCCATACTAATAAAGAAGTAATCAATTCTGGAGAAAGAATCATGAACAGGCGAATGAAAGGAAAACTCTTCTTCACCACGATGAAGTTCCCTCCATATATCAATAAGATTGTATTTGAACACAAATGTCCTGAGTTCCTCACTAATCCTCTCATTATAATACCTACATTCTGATCTACGATCTATTTTACTATCCATCACTAGATTAAAGTCACCACCCAACACTAATGAATCACCCTCCATACCATCCAACAAAAGGCCCAATTGATCAAGAAAAGATACAGCTGGCGAGCATGGCGCATACACAGATCCAAATGTCATTTTTTTCCCATCAAGGAGCACATCAAGTAACAGGATTCTACCTTCCCCATCCATAACTGTCTTTTCAATCTTAAACAACAAGCCTTTCCTAAACAAGATACTTACCCCCTCTAGATTTAGAATCATAACAATTCGAGACCGCTCTAGAATATTTCGAGTTGGCCAAGTATTTTTCAGTTTGTTCGTCCAGATGAGTCTCTAGAAGAAAGACTACATCAGCCCCACTCCTCCACAATCTTGCTAGAACCTTGCGTCTTTTCACAACATTCCCAATCCCCTTAACATTCCAAGAAACAAAAGTTAACGCAACCATAACTCCCAAATTAGGACAGTATCATAGGAGCAGTAACCATCAAGATCAGAGGCAGAGTTCCAAAAAAATAAAAACAAAGTGCATAGACACAACAATTACAAAACATTTAAACGAACAAACAGATAGAAAGTACAAGCTTTGCACAAAAAACCAGTCCGATAAGTAGCGGACCTAACACATGTCATATTATATACATCGAGTAAACCATTCTGAACCATACCCACCAGAGACAAATCTCCAACCCAAACCTTATATAAAGTAATTCACAACAATATTCCACCCCCCGAAATCAATCCAGCTCATGTGAATTCCCTTTTTACCACCCACCCCCCCCCACATCCTAATCAGGTAAAAACACATTCTCAGAATATTCCCAGAATTAAATACTGCAAGCCCGTCATGACCCCACAACCCAACACACTAATCCCTAACAACATTTGATTGGTGATTTGGAGGAAGAGATTAAAAATGTGCAGAGAGTCTGTGCTACTAACGGTTCAGGACAATCCAAACTGAAATTGCGTAAGTTGGAGGCGGAATTGGAGACCCACATTCAAAACCTGGCAAGTAAGAGTTTATTTTATTCGAAACAGAAGTCCTGGGAATCGGGTGATCGTAATGGCAAACTATTGGCGTATAAGCTTAGGGAGATGGTGTCTGATTCATGTGTCTCTTCTATCCAAACTGATGGGGGGGTTATTTTAAATAGAAATGGCGATATATGTAGTTACTTCAAGGGTTATTATGAGGCATTGTATGGAGAAGATTGTGACCCGACTTCTGATAGACTGGACACATTTTTTGAGAAAATTTTACTCTCAAGCCTGACTCAGGAACATCGTACCTCTCTTGATGCTGGATATCGAGGTTGCTGAGGTTAGTTTGGCTATATCGCAAATGAATGATGGAAAATCGCCGGGTCCAGATGGTATTGTCTCAGAATTTTATAAAAAATTTGATGTTCAATTGGCACCTGTGTTGTGTGACCTTTATAATGATTTTGTAGTATCGGGTATGATGTGTGATTCCATGAAAGAGGCAATGATTGTGGTGATCCCAAAACCTAATAAAGATCACACTATATGTGGGAATTATAGGCCTATCTCAATGCTAAATGTGGACTTTAAAATTTTCACAAAAATTTGGGCTAACAGATTGGGTTTTTGTATGAGAGATCTGGTTGATGGGTCACAGGTAGGTTTTATTCCAGGGAGATATGGTTATGACAATATTCGAACTGTGTTAAATGTGGTTGATGACCGATTTGGGAAGGACACAAATGAAGTCATAGGTTTTTTTGATGCTGAAAAAGCCTTTGATAGGGTAAACTGGAAATTTCTAGAATTCACTTTACTGAAAATGGGTTTTGGCCCGATTTTTATGAGGATGGTAGATTGTATTCATAATGATGTTAAGGCCCGGGTGTTGGTTAATGGGGTGGTTTCAGATCCATTTCAGTTGTTAAGGGGCACGAGGCAAGGCTGTCCGTTGTCACCTTTTTTGTTTGATTTGGCGTTGGAACCTCTTGTTACTTATCTCAGACAATGTGAGATTATTAAGGGTATTAATGTTGGGAAGGTTGAAGTGAGAGTTCTATCGTATGCTGATGATATGCTCCTTATGTTATCGAATCCGGAAGTGTGTGGAGATATAATAAAATCAATGTTTCAAGAAGTGGGTGAATTGTCAGGACACAAGGTGAATTGGGACAAGACTGAGGTTTTTCCTTTGTCTGGTCGGCGTGTGAATACGGTTTTGAACACATGGAATTGTAAATGGTCTCCAGAGGGGGTTAAATATCTGGGAATTCATATTATTGGGGACTTGACGAAATTACAGCAATATAATCTGAATTTGGTGCATGCGCAAATGTCATTATTAATTAGGAGATGGGCGAAATTGACTCTGAACCTGTGGGCAAAGATCAATGCAATTAAGATGGTTCTTTTGCCAAAAATCTTGTATGTTATTCAATCCCTCCCGTTGTTGTATAAGAAGCAGTTACTTAAGATTGAGAAACTATTTTCTTCTTTCCTGTGGGGTTCTGGTAAGAGGCCTCGGATTCCGAAATACATGCTAGTGCAAAAAGTTGAAGATGGAGGTTTTGGATTCCCTGATTTGATGAAATACTATAAGGCGTTTGTACTTAAAAAAAGCTCATATTACTATAGGGATAGAGCGGTGAGTGAACCAATTTGGTTGCGTATGGAAAGGGGTGTTTGTGCTACCTTTGACTTGAGATCCATATATAGTATGGATAAATTGCCGATTAAGAGATTGAAGTTGCGCCCGGTTGTGGCTACTAGACAAGTAATTGGGGAGTGGTTTCGGGATAATGATATGAGTTATGGATTCAGTAGAGATGCTTCTATATGGTACAATGCTGCTTTGCAGATTGATAATAAATGTTTGAGTTGGCCTAGTTGGATTAATAAGGGTATCCTGAAATTGGCAGATGTATTGGATGGGGATAGGTTATTGAGTTTTGAGGCATTAGTGAACAGGTATGGTTGGAGGCGAAGTGAATTGAATAGGTACTTGGCTTTTGAAAATTTGATAACTTGCAGATTGGTTTTGGCTGATGGGTCTATTGGAAATAAACCGGAGATTGCTACCTTATTGGAAGGTCCGGAATATGGAGTGCGTACTTATATGCAATTTATGCCTATTAATGAGAAACTTCGGGAGGCATGGTCTAGATTGAGAAATACTTGGTCTGATGATGTTCTGGATGAGATTTCTGAGTTGGATTGGAAATACATTCTAAAGGTTAATTTGCATTTGGGTCCTGATATGGGCTTACGGTTAATTCGACAAAAAATTATTGGGAAGGTGTATTGGACACCTGTTAGGATGTTTAGATTGGGGCTCCGACCGGATGATTTGTGTTGGAGTTGTAACAGGGATAGAGGTACTTTAGTGCATTTACTGTGGGATTGCCCGAGAGTGCTGGACTTTTGGACGGCAGTGATTGATCGAATTGATTTGATTTTTGATGTGATTTTGCGGAGGTCGGCTGTGAATGTCATCTTACTTTCCCGTAAAGATAGGAGTGGTCGAATTGCGAGACATTCTTGCTGGATTGATAGGGCCATTATGGTGGCTATTAAGTTGATTCTCAGGGTTTGGAAATCAAGGAAGAAACCTAATGTTGATGAGTGGCTGACAGAATTACATGTGTTGGCGCAGTATGACAAGGTTTCATTCCATAATAAAGATAAGGATAAAGATTATTTGAGATTGTGGGGTCCTTTTTTGGCCTTGTATGGCTGATGGGGAGATGGCATTGTTTGGCGGTAATAGTATTCGAGGTGTAGAGAGTGGGGTTCCTCCTTTTTTTTTTTTTTCTTTGTCTTGTCTTGTGTGGTGTGGTTGTGGTTCTTATTGATGGTTGTTTCACTATGGTTGGTTTTCAGCTTGAAATGAACTGTTTAAGATACTTTTGTCAGTTTGTATATTTCATGCTTATACTGTCTGTGAAACATTGTTTCTCTTACTATTGTTGTTTATGAAAAAACTAATAAAGTGTTGGAAAAAAAAATAAAAAAAATTTAAAAAAAAGCAGAACTGTGCACTTATGACAAGGTGGATAAAGCCTAAGGAAGTGATTGAACTACCAGAAGCCCAAGCCTGAACTGTTTAATTGTACCAGAAAGCCAAAGTGTGCAAGACTGAGAACTGTGCCATCAACCTATCCTTTTTAAGAAACTCTCAAGACCCTCTGGTGCTGAATGCGAGGAAGAGAGTTGTTACCCAAGCCATTCTGAAATTTCTTTTAAGACACTATTTTCCTTTTGTATTCCCTTTAACACATTTGTCTTTTAGGAAGGAGGGCAAGGATCATTTTACTTTAGTATAGGCCTTTTTATTTTGACTAGACTGACTTGGACTTGTTTGTTATTTGTTTAATAGTCGAGACGACTCCCATTCTAGAGTTAGGGCCAGTTAGGAATTCTACCAACCAAAAATACCAAATAAAGGTTTTCCTAATGTGTGTCCATTGTGTCTGTGTCTACTACTTGATACCATGCCTTCTCTACAACAGATTGACAAGCCTCAGAAATGCATACATACTTGCAAGGTTTTTAAGTCACATGGGTTTACATTTTCATTTTTTCTTTTAATCCTTTCAGTGTGCCCGCCTAAGGAGATGTTTGATTGGGGGCATGCGGCTCGAGGCATATGCAAGCTGTAAAAAGACTAGTTGGTAACCTTTTTCTTTTTCTTTCTTTTGTAGCTTGTGAATCTGCTTTAAATGCATATGCTATGCATAGATTAGCAAGCAGGATTTCATCCTGGTGGAGATTGTTCCATGTGTGAATCTGCTTTATATCGTGCCTATTCAGCAGTATGTTAGCGTATGCGCTGTAGTCCATGTTTGCAGCCTTGGATATGGTATTGAGAGGTACACTTGCTGGAAAAGCCAGTGTAGCTCCAGTTGGTCTTGTTGAATGGATTCCTGGCTTGTTTGCTACTTTATATTATTCTTAGATCCACTACTTACCATCCTGCTATCTGATGCCTTCTGATGCATCCTCTTTGTACAATCCTGAAAACCACACACGTTTAGTTCTGTCGATATAAAACTTGTCTGCTCTGCACAAATCCAGTGAATGATGACTTTATTGCTGCACTAGACTGCAGTTCTTTGAAGAAAACCATCAGTTGAATTGTCTATTCAACACAGAATTCTGACAAATGTAGGATTAAGTGTAACCCAAAAGCCATCTCATCCTGGTTCACTGCTAGGATTAGGCCCGCCACTGATCAAGATTTTAGTCACCTTACCTTTCTTATGAAAGTGACAGCTACTAAAGAAAGCTACCTTACAAATTAGGTGCTTTAAGGGAATATGTGCACATTTTTGTACTGCAGCAGCATGAGCCTGTGAAGAACATATATACACCTTATTTGGGAGCTGGCTAATGTTGAACTATATCTAATCCTGTATATGGAAGTGGGTTCACCTCTAGCTTTGTGTACCAGAAATCCTACCTCTTACATTTATTGAAGTGGCAAAACCTTGTGTTAGGGTTGCGTGCCTCAACATATCCATACACATTACGGGCAGTTTTAAATATTCAATGCCTACCTACAATCTCAATAGTCAAGCTGCTAGGTTAGCAGCATGTGGATTGGTGTGTGTTTTGATGTGGTTATAGTTTGTTTTTTCAAAAACCATCTTTGTTAGGTGGGGATACCATGCTGGTCATGCCAACATTGGTTTGATTAGTATGAAAGTCATGTGCTACTCCTGCATCTTTTGTATTGAAATAACCCCGTTAAGCTGATCTATAGTGCATCGCCGCCAAGAGACCTCCACCTTGCGAAAACTTTTGGGATGATGGTGGGATTTATCTGCCACTCGTGAGCTTGCAGTGTTTGGTGCATGAGATTGTCCGCCAGGTAAATGCTGTTCAACCAAAGTGACCCATCTATTTCAACACCATATACAAATTTGTTATGCTTCCCTAGAGAGGTGTTGAGAATGTGTGAACCTCCATATGTTGTATTGTCTGTTCTCAACAGCAATACTTATTGAAACTTTTCAGTGCTGGCGATAGCCATGAGACATTAAGTCTGTTGTTGCTGCAACCAATTTCCCTAAACTGTTATGAACATGAGAATTGCTCTCCTTCCTCACAGTAATTCCCATCTATTGTCACCTAAGTGTTGGAGGTTGTCAAAGGTGTCCTCTTAAGTGGTTTTCCTTGTTCCACCAGGTTAGCAACTGCACTACGTTTGGAATTACCCCCACTAGAACTTCTAAGACCCCCTTCGTATTTTATAATTATGCACTGGACAATTCTTGCCTGGACATCCAATGCAGACATGAATTTGGCACTAGGAATGTATGATGCGGTCATCCCCAATATTTTTATCACAAGGTCTGCCTCGTCTCCTGTGAAGAAAAGACGAAGGGCGGTTGGAGTTCCATGTTGGTGATCTCCAAATGGTGTAGAAGGTGCACTGGCATATTTGTATGTAGTTTGCACCGAGTGGCAGTACTTCCTCTTATCAGCCAGTCATATACATGATATATGGATATAGATGTACTGCTTATCTTCATAGATGTGGAGCCACCACAAACAGGACATTTGTGAAAATGGATAGTCAGCATCCTCTTTGAATTGCACCTACTTTGGATGTGTGGTATGCACTGAAATATGAAAAAAAGCATTTTTCATGGTGATTGTGTTCATGCAGTCTCACTGTTGTAGTAAGGATAAGACTTTTGAAGAGCTGTCATTCAGAACCGTTGCAACCGCACAAATCTTTTGAGTTGCCAGAAATCGAAAAGTGGTCTTAATGTTCTCTTTATTTAGAAGGATGTGGACTATTATTTACAATCCTTCCCTCTCTGGTCATCCCCCTCTATCGCTCCCATGACTAAAAGGACATTGACCTTTGCCATCAGTAGGAATGAGGTGTGCTGCTCGGGTTTGGTCTCGCCTTGACACGACCTGCTGAACTCATGGTTGAAACTGCACTGGTTTACCTGGCCACCCCTTCTGTTCTTGGGCCCAGACCCTACCAGCTGCACACCTGCACTGCCTCCCTGGAAACCCCTTGGGCTGTTTTCTGCATCCCTACCAGCACTTGCCACCAGCTGGCCGTTTTATTATCTTATTTATTCTACTATCCTTGTACTGCACTTTCCCCTCTGCCCTTCCCCACACACTTTCCCTCTCCCTCCTTCCCTGCACTTGCGCGATTTGAATGACACCTGGCCTAGTAAGATCGTTGTCTGTCCTCCCTTGTTCCCGCTTCCTTGCCTCGTCGCGCCTTGAAACACTTGTGTATAGGCGCGTTATAAATGCCATCTCATATCAAGGGGAAGTGTGAGAGGGCACGGTTTGTCAGACACTGTCAGACACTGTTTTGGGGAGAGTGTTCTCCCTCAACGGGTCTTCTCATCTTCAGCCTCACTCTCTTTGCTTGAGGTCAGTATTGTCCTTTTGTGCACTGTTGAGGGTATTGTTGCTGTGATAGTGCTAGGGCAAGGCATTACTATTGATAGGCCATTGATGGCCGGCTTCATAAACCTCTCTTAACAGCAAGGACACCCGTCTTGAGGAATATTCTATTATAGAGTGCTCCTAAAAAACCTTCTCTCCAAAGTATGGTCTACTTGTTTCCTAACAAGTTTTCTCCATAGAATTGCATAGTGACAATGTTTGCCTGTATTTCGGGTTGGAACCATGGCCCTCCAATCCAGGTATATCTCGTTACCATTAGCCCAGTAGCTGCTTGTCTTGCTGCAGCTAGCCTGGTATTCATCATAGTAGTAGATGTAGTAGTAGTAGTAGATGCAATAAGGCTCTTGGTAGAGAGACAAGTGGTTGTGTCCAAGCTTCCTGTAGTAGCATTTTAATATAAGACTGCATTTCATTCCATTTAGGATGGCCATAGCTTGTATCCAACATTCAGGTACATGAATGAGTCTGGTTTCCTTATCAATAGGTGCCTCTGAAATTAATACTGGGGTGCTGCAGCCATGCTCACTATCAGAATCCACTCCTGCACAGGCACAGATAAGAATGGGATACTATGGTACATATTAATCAGTTGCTGATGCTAGAATAGTATTTAGCAGTTGATTTTTAGACTGTTCAGTGAGAGGTATGAAATATGACAAGTTGTCTCATTGGGGGAAAATCATCAGCCTCTTCCTGCATAGTATTACTACATTATCACTGAACCCCAGACCTAAAATTCCCCCCATGTGGTCATCTTATCCGGACCTTTGGGGTGGTATTCTGAGGATGCATCAAATGGAAGGTGTTAGGGAAGATGGTGAATCAGACTGGGAAAACACGGTACTCTTCTCTTGACACTAAAGAAGAAACTATAATTCCAGAGTTTCAGATGGCATGCTGCCACTTTACAGAACCCTTCAACTATGAGGTCTTGAAATCCACTTCTGTTGAACCTTTTAAGCAGATTGTCTTTATTTTTCAAACATATAAAAACCCTCTAAAAAGTCTAACATCTGCTAGTGATGACACCTGCTTTATAGATACATGTGCAACAACAGAACTTAAAATACTGGGTTAATCCTTGGGACTTCAATTCCCAGAAGGCTTGCAGTACTGGGACGAAGAAGAGAAATGAAGAGTTAATGAGGATCAAGAATATGGCCAATAGTAATATGTGGTCTAGTGGGTGTCCCTTTAATAAAAAGTGCAGGACATTTAAAGAAATACCTGCAGGCAAAAGAAGAGAAACGAGAACAAACATGAGAAAGTGAAGGAGAAACCAGGTCGGACTGCAGTGTGTGCGCAGCAGGAAGCGGAGCTGCTGAGAGAGGCAGACGTGCGGCAGTACACCAGACTACAGAGCAGAGGTGCTCCCGGACTGCCTTATGTCACCCCAACGTACCAGAGTGGCCGGGAGACCCGATAGATTATCGAGGCTCCAGAGATAGACTGCAGATGTGTAGCCAACTGCAGACAGGTTGTCAACAGCGCTGCCTTGACTGAAAGCAGTGCCTGTACCGGCGACTGACCCTGAAACGAGCAGAGAACCTGAAAGGGGGTTGCACAAGTCGCAGATGTCATACCCATAACAGAACTCTGCCATTACCACAAATCATGAGTCGGAGACCCCTGGAGAAACCAGTGAGTTGGCCATTTGATAGTGGTGACCCCGGGACATTCAGACAAGTGCATGGACATGAAAATAGAAGTTTTGAATATCAACTAACTAAAGAGAGCAAGAGGGAATATATGGTACAATTCTCCTGACACGAGAGGTCAGTTGGGAAAACCTGGAACAAGTATTGCCAGGAGACATTGTAAAAGAGGATGACAGAGGGAGCTTGGGAAAAACCTTATATTGGAGGGATCAGTTTGGGAGAAAGTAATACAAGTGCTTACTGAAGTGAACAGCGTTGTGCCTCTGTAGAAATACAATTGTGAGAACCTTTCAAATAAATTTGAATTTTGTGAAGATAATATAAGATATTGGGACCTTTTTGAGAAAGATACCTGGCAGGAGTACACAGGGGATTTATGCAAACTAAAGGGAGGACAAGAGGTTTCAGTTGAAGGGAATTGTGGCAATGGAGTAAACTAGGAAATCCAAAGTGTGTTGGAAAATAACTTTGTTATAACATTTTTGCTTTGACCATTCTGAATACTACAAAAGACTTTTTCAATATATGTTGACCCTTATTGTAAAAAGAACCTTTTCCTTTGTCATCTTCAGGAAAATAACCAGAGAAAATACATTTGTATTATCCTTGAAAGAACTTTGATGAAACAGAGTATTTCCATATTTCCTTTCCTGAAACAGTTCTTGGGAACAGAAGCTTGTCTTGCTGGGTCTATGATGTTATGCATAACTTAATTGAAGTGATGACAGGAACTGTCTTGTATCTTTTTCTTTTATATGTTAGTATGAGGGATAGATGCATTTTGGACACAAGGTCAACTTAATACATTGTTGCTTCATAGGAAGGGACATTCTCCTTTGGTTAGGGCAAGATAGGCCTTTTCCAGGCCATTGGTATTTTAATTAGCATGGCAAATTGAGAACATGTCAACTTGGTGTCTGCCTCTCATTGTTCCCCTCACAAATGTTTCACTGCTCTCTTCATTATTATGCCAGGAACCAGGAATGAGATGCGGGCACAGATGACACATAGTGATTGCTATAAACCTTTGCTCAAAATAAAAGGGGCTGGTAAAGGCCTCACTGTTGTTGCTCTAGGAGGAATTTCCCTACCTCAACCGAAAGCAAAGGGTCTGTCCTGTGTCATGCTGTCCAAAGTAAAATGATATGATATGGCATTTATAACGCGCCTATATACAAGTGTTTCAAAGCGCGAAGACAAAAAAAGTCCTGTGTCCAAAATCCTATCCTAGCCCTGACATTCTAAAAGTAACGAAGGGGCTAAGGGTATTGGTTTGGCCTTGAAAGTGCACAAATGTTCAAAGTTATACATAACATATCATATCAAAGTTCCAAAAGAAAAGGAGAACTCCCAACAAAAAGTTTCCAAATGGATAGTGTTCACAGTTCACTCCCTTCCCCAGGTTTCTCTCCACCACAAACAATAGTTCAACAAGAATAACCAAGTTCATTATATCCCAAGAGATCTACCTCCCTTGCGATTTGCAATTCACTTCATAAACTTGGCTTTGCCTGGTATACGCTCCTGCCTGGGCTTTCTCATATAACTCTGTTCACAATCTCAAGGGCATGGGTCTTCCTCAGGATTATCTTCACCCACTTGACTTTGCCTGGTATTCTCTCCAGCCAGGGCTCTCATATATAACAACTCTCTCAATATGTAAGTGGGTCCCAGACATGCATTCAACATCCAACAGGTCGGAGACCCTTCTTGGAACAGTTTTTCTCTTCCAGTGCTTCTCGCCCTTCTCAAGCGGCCTTCCAGTTCTTTCCTCGGTGCGCAGCAATCCTCCCGAAGCACCACAGCGTCCCACCATCCCCAGCTGAGCTCACTGATTGTGTTTGGCTGCTTTGTTCTTCCTTGCACCGTACCAGGAATGCTGCATTTCGCCAGTTGATTGGGAGAATGCTCAGCCTCTTCTCCGCTCTCTATCTGGTCACTGAGGTTGACTGGCAGCCTCTTGCTCTCAGCCCTGCCACGGCAGAGCACCTGCTATTACGTACCTTTTCCTCAGGGATGCCGGCAACCTCTGAGCGTCGGGCAGTGGTTCGCCTACTCCTCCTCCTTCACTGGACTTTGCCTGCCACCGGGCTCTCCTCGAGCTTCTTACGATCAAACCGCGTGCTTGTGTCGAGTACCTCTCTCCCACTTGCATCAGCTGTGGGGGATTTAAGTGTCCCGGCATTGCGTGTCTCCTTCCAACAACTAGAGCGTAGTGTGGGCCTCTGTGCTCTAGTGATCTTCACAGCTCCATTAACTCTCCTCATCCCAGCATTTCCAAAGGATTCATATACATGGGACTGATAGATCGTTTTTGTCATTCTATTTTCAGGATATTGTAGAATGCCATCAGCAAGTCTTGTAGGTTGTTGAAGGGGTTACCACAATATACCATCAGGGCATGCGGAATGGAGGGGGTATCCCTAAAAGGAAAAGGGGGATACCAGGTCTCATCTGATGACACCAGTCTTTCCCCTTGAGGGTCGCCTAGCCCCGCCCCCATGTGGTCTTCCCTCATATAGCCACCCGCAGGTTCAGAATCAGGTAGCGGCTGCCGCCCCCGGTCCACTTGGAAAAAGGCTACCTCTGGGAAAGGAGTGATTACATCATCAGATTCATCACAATTACATGATACCGAGTTTATCATTTCGGGACAATGGGAGCGGGTGCCAGTGGTCGAAGTGAGCGGTGCTCCTCTACTTTTTTAAATTACGTTTTACAGCACCTATACTTTTATTTTAAAAAGAAACTGTTCCGGAATGGTTTCGTTTTAAAATAAAAGTGTAGGAAGAAGTTGAAACTTGCACTTTCAGTGTCCCTTAAACAGCAGGTGCGAGTGTTTGGGGGTTTGTATTGTGTGTTGGAGGGGACGTGGTGATGGGGTTTGTGGGGAGTGGGTGCAGGCCAGCAGGGAACATAGTTCCACTACTACTTTTCATACACCTCGACCACTGGTGGGTGCTCTATATCGTATGTGGAGTCCATAATTGCTTCATATCAGACACTATGCGCCTCTCTCCTGGGAAGCATTTCTACTCTTCCAGTGCAATAGTATTACTGCGTACATGTAGCCTTGGTATCATTGAAAACGCAGATGAATGCTCAGCCGATGTATTTTTGGCATTGTTGCAGCAAAGCTCATGGCACCATCTAATTTTCACTCTGTGTCAAACTGACCAGGTCTGTTTCTTTCAGGCACAGTCATGTCCTTCTTTATCTGACCTGAAAGTGTCGCTTTCAGTCACAAAGGATCCGAGCCATGGTTTTGTTTCTGTGCATAATGAAACATTTGTTTACAGGCATTCTGTTTCTGAACAGTCCCTCATGTGCTTAACTTTCTTTTGAGCAGAAGATGGCACCCATATGTGAGCCTTCTGGAGATTAGCTTTCCATTTGTCTTTTCTCTTCACCTGTTGGGAGTATCCCTGTGTCTAGGCATCAATCCTTCCACCCATTTGTTAGGAGCCACAGAGGAGAGGACTCAAGTTGAACAGTCTGCGGGAGGCTACCTAGGCGTCAGCTAACACCTTGACATCTGCAGAGTCTTCAATCGATAATGATGCAGTTACATAGCTTGAGTCTGTACCGTATGCTTCCCACTTTAAGGTCTTGTGCTTCAATCATATACAAGCAGTACTTCTAATTTTGTTGAGATCATGTGGCAGACAGAATCGACATTTGTTTTTTCAATACACCAAAATGTAGGATTGCTGAACAGTGTTTTGTTCATGAGCCCAAAGCGTTGGTCAAGGGAACTACCTAAGTGTCAAAAATGTATGCAAATATTTTCATAAAGAAGCATGGTGCAGACTTTGTTGATGGATGCAGGGGTCCATGTTTGTGATTTTGCCAGTCCTTATGCCGAAATCTCCTTTTTCAAATAGCTATTTTAAGTCGAAGTGTAAAGGAAGATGCTTCCTAATTCTTGCGTCTTCCTTTCCCGTGATTTAACCCAGTGGCAGAAAAATCTAACAGGTCATATACTTATAGAACTTAGAGGGGAGTGATGGAGCAACCATGTCAGACTGGAATCTAGTTCCCGATTTGTTTTTTAAGATGCAAGCTGCAATGTTCCAGACCATCAACAGTATGCATGGCTCATGGAGGTACATGGTTTCATGAGCTGAATATATAATGAATAGGGTTTTGCAATTAAAATGTATTTCTCCGATTTCGTGGCCAACGTGGAGTCATGCAGGTTGCTATGGATATGAGCAAAGACTTGAGACCAAAGCTTTTCTTGGATATATTTTCCCATCTCCTCAGTGCCTGATTAAATGTCCTCGCTTGAACTGAAGTGCAAAATGTGATTGAGGATCAGCTTCATCTAGATGGCGATACCTTGAAGTCAGGACTTCAAGCACAGACAGGGGTGGTAATATTAAATAATTGATGAACACTACCAATGTCTCCTCAAAACATAAGTGTGTGCATACAAAAGATGCTGCAATAATGGCACTTTTCTACTTTGTGGTTGATGAGAAGCACTTGCAATGGTCTCAATTTTTCCATTTTAACGAGGATTACATGAAATAAATGGTCACTAAAATAGATGTAACCAAAATAGTAAACAATGGGATTGGAGCCTATCGACCTATGATTTTCTCCAGAATGTACTGTCAAGCCCTACAGATAAAAAGCATAACAGACATTTGTACTCTACAAAGGAAGGCAAATATTCTCAAAATAGGGAGTACATTATTAATAATCAACAAAATTTAAATCCAGGAGATTCAAGCAGCTGTCATGAACCTAAGCCATTGCCATGTTTCCTCAATTAATATTGTGTTTTGTTATTTCACAAGTTTTGAACAGATTGAAACCTGGTCGTCTGGTCCATTCTGCAGCATTAGAGGTTTCTCCTTTGGTGCCTGTGCATTGTGGATGTACCCTGCCTTGCAACTTCTTTTGCTCAACTGGCTTGCTGTTTTGGCCTTTTGGATAGCAGGTTGTCACTACTAGACTCTCCTACAATTGCTGTCTTTTTCAGGCCCAATCCCTCCTGGGTCTTCAGGTCATGTTGCACGACTGCCGATTTCTCTTCATCCACTTTTGGCATGTCCTGTCACTGTGTCCAGTTATCACAGGTTAGCCCTGCCATCTGCTTTGTAGATCAAGTGGATTCCTGATGTTTATTCTTCTTCTGGATATTTGTGCAAGACTTCAATCTCTAAATACATGCATGTCATTCGAGCGTGGCAAACTCCCAGACATCCCACGTGGGGCAAAATGTCCCCCTTAGTGGCCAAACGCCTGTTCAAAAACCTTCCAGTAGAGATACTGAATAACAGTTTCTACCCCTCCAACAAGCACCCAACTGTTGGAAACCTTTAACCAAACCACAAATGAATTGGCAAATATTTTACTCTGGAAAAAAACTGGGCTGCACAAGAACCAAACTGTCTACTCTATGGTATACTCTAGAACTATCAACAAAAGGTCCATTAGAGCTCCCAACAAACCCTGGATTGAGGCTCACAAATAAGAGGTATTTCTATGCCTCAAGTTTTTCAATTCCACATGTTAGACCTTGATAAACGAGGCCAACCCTACTTATTTCACTGCCATTATTGCAGCCTTTACTAGGAGCAAAGTCCCTTTTGCAGCAGTCAAACACTGTTCAAACCTCACACCAGATCCAGAGGTACCAGCATCCCAGGAGGCTATCAATAGGTTCTTTAATCTATACATCGTAACTACAGGTTGGATCCCATATTCATGGAATGCTCTATTATTGTACCCGTATACAAGAAAGGCGACAGGAGGTTACCTGTAAACTACCGTCCATTGGCACTTATGGACATTCTGGTAAAGCTTCATGCAAGGATCATCCTAAAAGAGTGGCTTATGTATGCAAAGCTAACAGATCCACACCAATCTGGATTTGTTGTTGGCCTTGGTACATCGTATCTGCGGGAAAAGCTGTCGGAAGCAGGGTGTCCGAGCTACATCTTACATACATTACAACAGTATTACTCGGATACGTCGGTCCAGATCAAACTGACACAACAAGGATTCCTTTTCACAGTCAATTCCAACAAATCGCAGTCTAAAGCAAGGCTGCATACTTGCTGCCACGCTTTTACATTTTTACATCAAAGATATGAATGCCATGTTTAATAACTACCATACTTTCCCCCCTAAATTGGGTATGCTACATCCGCGTACACATCTGTTTTCTCACACCGAAAGGCCTGGAAAGGCAACTCCAACATTTAACCAAATATGCAGAAGCAAACATGTTAGAAATGAATGTAAGCAAATCGAACATCATGAAACGGCACTGTAAGAATTTAAAATCAAGACATGCTTTCAATTGGATGGTTAGTGGGTGTAACATGGAGATAAACCATGAGTATAAGTACCTAGGCCAAATAGTTAGCGACACAAAAAATGAAATCCCGTATCACAATGAAAGGCATAAAATACAAGCTTTGGCCTCACATACGAAATTCTACAAGCAAAATATGGGAAATATTCTTACATACCAGTGATTACATTTTACAAAGATAAGGTAGTACCCGTGGTAATTTACGGAGCGCATACCAATTTCCCAGAGTCCCAGCCAGATTGTAATCTCTTTGAGGGTTATTTTTGGAAAGCCATATTGCCAATTCCGAGATCTTTTCCAATACACGTCGTAAGATTTGAATTGGAACTCCTTACGGGCAATAGTAAATTGGAACGCCCTGATGATATAGGCAAAATGCAAAGCTGAAGACCGTTACCAGACATCATTGCTGACAGCTATTGAATCCGGTTTGAAAGGTAAAGAATCTTTGGCTACCTGGCACAATACTTGCTGTGAGATAATGAAATCAGCGATATAAATCTAGAATTGTTAATATTGAACCCAGTGAAAGCAAAATTGAAATGGTGGGATTATGACTGGATTAATACTAGAGAGGAGTGCATGAAGTACAAGGTATTTAATACTGGAGATTTTGCTGTTAAAGTGAATACTATTCCTCTGTATTCAATGAAGTTTCTGGATCAGTTATTTAGAGCAGATACAATGAGATTTGACTTGTGGCCAACCACGTCTGTGACAGCCTCGTGATCCCGTACTCCCATTGATGCCTCCTGTAGATGTTGTAATGAAACAGGACAGAGAAACACTCAAACGTCTACTAGTTGAATGTGAAAGTTTGAAGGCTCGAAGAACTGAGTATTTCCATAAACATCTTTGTGAATTTCGGATATTAACAGAATGTGTGGTCAATTATATTTAGTGGACAAAAGATATGCTTGAACTTGGCCACAATAAGGTACTTAGGGAAACTAGAATTACAGCCCATATAGAAAGGAAGGAACATTTTAATTGTTTTATCTTGTATGACCTTTATGAAGTAAATGTAAATGGTTATTGATGTTGTGTAGTATAATGGTTGAGAAGGTTATGTTGAGAAATTAGTTTTATATTTGTAAATGTGTATGAAAAAAAATAGGTTATCAACAAGACATTCTGCACATCGAGGACTCCAAATCCTTTGAATACCCATAGCATACTCCTCCACAAGCCATTAAATCCTGGGCCAACTTCTCTCACCCGAAGACCTCATTCACACACTTGCATCCTTATAACTGACCTCGTACACAGATGACATTGTTCTGACCATCATCCTTAAACTTATTGGTCCTACTCTAACGACTCACTAGGATAATCTTTATTTATTTATACATTTATAATAGCCCACAAAGTCTTCTGGCATCTAGGTACTAGAACCAGCGAGATAGCGGAGGGGGCTAGGAGGAGGGTCAGTTGAAAAGGTGTGTGTTGAGCTGTTTTCTGAATGTGTTTGTAGGACAGTTCGTTTTGAAGATGGGGAGGGGGGTGGGGAATCGCTTGTTCCAAAGTGTAGGAGGAAGCTGGTTCCACCTGCTGTAGACCATTTATACCTGGGTGTGGTAAGGCGGTGAGTATATTGCGATCTAGTAGGTCTTGAGGATGAGATTTTGGTTATTTTCTCTGCTAGGTAGTGAGGGGCATCGTTTAATAGGCAGGGTTGAGTGAGGGAGCAAATGTTTAAGTTGATTCTATCCTTGACTGGTAGCCAATTGGCAGTTTTCCTGGCCTCAGTGGTATGGTATTTTGCTCAAGTCAGGTACGGCCCTGATCGCATTGTTCTGGATTGTTTGGAGTTTGTGAAGATTCTTTACAGAAGTGCCACAGAGTAGGGAGTTACAATAGTCTATTTTTGACCCAACAAGGGCCCTCGCAATTTTGAGACGGTTTGAGGTGGTAAGAAAGTGTTTGCTGGCGTTGATGAGCTTGGTGGCATATGCAGAAGTTGATGTGATGTGGTTGACCCAACAGGACATAGTCAGGGAGGCGTTGAGGTAGATGCCAAGAGTTTTAATGGAGTAGGCGACAACAATGTTGTGGCTGTCAATAATTAAAGAAGTAAAGTCTCAAGGTAGTTTTGCAAGATGGGCTGGGGGCCCTATGATAAGTTCTGTTTTGTCGTTGTTCAGGCAGAGACTGTGGCCATCCAGGATAGGATAGATTTGCAGATAGAGTTGATTTTGAGGGTGTCTTTGGGGTAGTCACCAGTGAGGGGGATGAGAATGTCGATGTCATCTGCATAGTTTGTGTACGAGATGCCCAGGGCGTCGAAGTAGTCAAACAGGGGCTTTTTGTATACGTTGTATAAGGTGGGCGAGACAAGAGCAGGCTGTGGGTGTTGATGTGGCCGAGGCTTATCCAGCGAACACTTGTGATGATCGATCGGCTAGAAATGAGGCGATCCAGCTGGTGGCTTTTATGGAGAAGCGAGTGTGCCCTGGTCGTTTGCGTGATCAAACTTTTTTTTTTTAATTTTATTTTTAGGTCTACGAGGGCTGTTTCAGTCCCGTGCTTGGGGCGACAGCCCGATTGCCAGCCCCCCTGGATAAGAGGGTGTTCTAGGAAGGACTGGGTTTGTAGGTATGACATTCTATCCATGATTTTCAGGAGTAATGGACGATAGTTGGTGGGGATGGCTGGGTCGAGTGAGTTTTTTTTTCAAGTGGGGTGATCCAAGACTCTTTCAGGGCACGGGGTACGGTGCAGATGGCAAAGGAGGCGTTAATGATGGTGGCAATGAGGGGGAGGAGAGGGTCAGCGCATTCTCTGAGCAGGGCCGGTGGGCATATGTCACCCCCTTGCAGCGGGAAAGTTTGAGGCCAGCAATAATGGTTGGTGGCAGTGATGGCCAGGGAGCTGGGATGGAGGAACATGCCTCATTGTAGTTTGCAATTGTGTCATTTTGCCTGTGAAAATGTCCTGGATTTTGTTACACCAGGCAGAGTCTTTTAGCACTGTGGATGGAGGGGAGATATAAGTTTTGAATTCTCTGATAACGGAGAAGAGTTCCAGTGATCGGGAGGAGGCATTGGAGATTCTGTCATTGTAGCTGGCAGCTTTGGAGCTAGGTAAAAGTTGTTTGTAATGAAGAGATAATTTGGAGAGGTTGGTTTGGTTGCAAGGGGTAGGGAACTTAAGCCAGGTGGCTTTGGCTGCTCTTTTTGCAGCTCGTGCAGTACGAAGGTCTGGTGTGAACCAGGAATTGAGATGTGTGGGATTCTTGGATTTCTTGGCTTTGAGGGGTGCCAGGACGTTGATGGCATTGTGGAGTAAGGCATTGTAATGATCAACCAAGGCTGTGGGATCCTGAGGAGGGGGAGGGTGGGCGTTAGCGGTAGGTTGATGTGGGGGAGGAGATTGTTACTGGTTAGGTTGCGTGAATTGCAAGCCATGATGTCGAGTGTTGTATGCTCTGACCTCGGTTGGTTGCAATAGGTGGGTATGGTGGTCTAACCAAGGGCAAGGGTGGTTGTCGAGAACAGATATATTACCTTTATGCTCTATGATCCCCAATCAAGAGTGCTGCATGGGCATGTGTTGGCTCTGTGTTAAGTTGGATGCAGCCTAGGAGAGTCAGGTAAGTGGCTATGGCAGATGTGTTCATGTCGGAGGGGTCATTGAATACCAAGTTCAGGTCACCCAATAGGAGGAGTTGCGTCGAGGGCTTAAGGATGGAGGAGATGAGTAGTGCAAGATCGTTCTCGAAGGAAGCAATGGAGCCCGGTAAATGATATGCATAGGGAGGGAGGAGTTGGGTGAGCATTTTAGTTTGGCAGACAGGGTTTCACAGTTGGGAAGTGCGGTGGAGTGGGTGGTATAGAGTGCGAGGGAGTCTCTGTAGATGATGGTGACTCCGCCGTCTTTCTTCTCGGGTCTGTCGCATCCGAGCATGGCATAGTCTATGGGGATGGCAATGAATAGAGTAGGGCAGGGCCGTCCATAGGGGTGAGCCAGGTTTCTGTAAGAGCTAGGATGTCTAATTTGTCTGCAGAGATGAGGTCGGATATATCCTGCGGGTGGGCTGTTAGAAATTTGGTATTGAGGAGGGCATATTGCAGAGCCAGGCCAGTAGGCTTTGTGGGTGTGGGACGGTCGTTAGGTTGATTTGTGTTGCAGGGCATCACTATGAGGGGCGCAGTGGCATTCTTGTAGTCATTGAGTGCAGGAGATGGCATCCTGCGTCGAGGGGAGGAAGGAATAGCGCATAGGGCGGTAAGGCGTTGTCAAAGCCTTCCTTAGTGAGGGTACATTTCCAAACTTCCCAAAAACATGGTTTATATGCCCACTTCTGAAAAAACTCACCCTCGACCTGGAAGGCCTACCAAACTACCGGCCAGTGACAAGCTTCCCATTAATCGCCAAAGTCATAAAGAAGGTAGTTGCTAATCAACTACTTGCAATCTGTCTGATCTGGGATTATCAATCCCGCTCTAACCCAAACACAGCACTGAAAAAGGCACCATTCAAGTGATCGCCGAAACCCTGCAGATTATCAATAAGAGGACTCCTGCCTGCTCATCCTCCTGGATCTCTTTGTTGCTTTCAGCATGCTTGACCAAAACACTACTCATCCTCATTGCACACACAATGTGCTTCTCTGTTACCATGTTAAAATGATTCACATTACACCCATCGGACAGACACCTGTCCAGATGGGCTCCTTAAATCCGAAAGCCATTCTCTCCTGGTCATTTTTAACCTCTATATGGAACCGCTGGGATCAATTTTAGGAGACCTAGCATTGAATACAACAGTACACAGATAATACACTTCTGTAACTAAAGTTTAAGGGCAAAAAAAGTATTGGTGGCCTTTGTTAATGCGTGAAACCATTCAAGCTAGGATAACAAGTGCCTCCACAAATCTGAACTCCACCAAGACCGAATTCAAATTCCTGTGCCATCCCTGCAAGCAGGAACCCATTCTAAGGTGGCTAGATGAAATCGCTTGGAAGGTTCAACCCTTAACTTACTGATGAAGAAAAATCCCTAGGCTTCATTGTGGATAGTAATCTATCCTTCCAACACACCACATCATGAAAAAGACATACAGATTGGTATATCGTCCCTGCTTCCCTAGAAAGAGCCCCTTCCCAGGAGGCCAGGCCGCTACCAGATAGTCCACATGGGGGTGGTACTCAGCGGGAGGATTGCATAGTAAGGGACCCACCCCTTACAGGACCAGGGACGACTACCTCGGGAGAACCTCGGCCCAGTTATGGAATGCCCTGCCACCCTCACTCAAAGAAGATCAACCCTACCTGAATTTCAGACTTAACTACATTGCCCTGCTCAATTCAACTGATTACTAAGGCCCCGCCTCCTGCCCACATTCCTTACAGACCACTCTATGCTATCCCCACATAGCATGTTCGCTCATATTCTATGTATTTATTGATTCTCACTTATTTCATGTATCTGTATCATTGTGCCACTTCTGTTTGACATGTGTAACTCATTCCTGTAATCCAAGCTGTGTATTACCTTGTAACCTTTGCACCCTGATACCCCTGGGTCTGGTGCTCATTACAAATGAATAAACAAACAGAAAGCAGTATTCTCCCCCCCCCCCCCCTTCAATCTCACCTTCTCCATCATTTCCCTCCTCTCAAATGCATTTCTGTTGAGGAAGGACTGACCAGAGAGATCCTCCCAGGAGCCAAAGGCCAGGAGAGAGGGAGCTTTCATGGAGAGAGCCTCCAGCCATCCTGCTGGCACCATTGTGGTGCTGCCGCAGGGAGCACAGAGACGGAGAGAGAGAACCCGGGAACTTGAGCAGAGCTGATGGAACGCTCCGTCCATGCAGAGGAGACCCAGCGTTGAACCTGAAAGTACTTGTGTTGTTGGGGACAATTTGAAAAGCATGGGAAACCTGAGACGCAGAGTCTGGGACCCATATCCATATACAGAGACTATCCTAAGTAAAGTCAGTCATAAGAACACCTGGCAGGGAAGTGAACAATGGGGATCAGTGAGGAAAGGAAGCCCAATCTCTCTTCTTTGTCGCAATACCTGAAAGGGAAGCAAACTAGGTCTGCCAACCACGGTCTGAGACCCGGATCGAAGAATACAATCATGAGAAAGGCCAGGGGACGGGAGATATTCCCCCTGGCTGATGCACCAGAAACCAGAAAGCAATTAGGGGAAGGTAGACATTCCCCTAATCACTTGAGATTTAACTGTAACTTCAAAGAACCTTCCAATTCGGAACTTTATACTTTGTTTTCTAAAGGCACTTGCAACCTGGGGATAAGCAACATCCCCTCAAGGAACCTGTCCCACGTTGGAAACCATTTCGCTGAACCAAGGACATACACCTTTCTTTAGTCTAATATGAAGGGTAAGGGACAGAGATAGGATTCTGACATATGATTGTGGATGTTTCATTTGGACATCCTGACAGGTCCCATTGTATTTTTAGTTGAGGCAGGGAAATACCAGGGAAGGTCATTACCAACCACCATGGCCCCACTGCATCAGAGCCATACTTCTGCACCCCTACATATGCAAGATCACGCCCTTCCTCCCACCTCAGGAAATCCAAGCCGTTATGCAGGCTCTAGTAATCCCAAATATTGATGGGAGTAACAACCCTCTTACAGGGCTCTCCTCTCCTTATGTGACCCACCTAAAAGCAGCCCACCATGCTGCATCTTGCCTCATCAGAAACTCTAGGAAATGTGACCCTACCACACCCACCTTGCAGGAATTATACTGGCTCCCCATCTCGGCTATGTGGCTTACCTACAAGGCAACCAGCACTAGTATGCTAGCCTATCTCACGGGCAACATAAAAGCATTGGGCAGCAACTGATCACCTGAAAGGAATCAGGAGTAAGACTCGGACACGGATGCATTGTGATAATTGCTAGACTTTTATTAAAGTAAAACAAGGGTTGGAGAAAGACCTCTTACCCTAACACAGGAGGGGGTTCCCTGCCTCAACGAAACTAAAGGATGTAAGGGTCAGAATGTCCAAAGAAATTATGTTCTCTGTCATGTGTCCAAAATCCTATCCGGACCATTACAAGCTAAATGTGCCCAGGGGTAAAAGTCTTTCAACTGCCAGTCTATAGTGTTCTTCAATGTTTCAACATAAAGTTCCCAAAAAGGTGCACAAATGAATAAATTATTAAAAATCCACAAGCTTTTCCTCATTTCTCAACCTCAGTTCATTTCCTTGGCAAAAGACAATTTTCCAATCAAGGGGGGTATGGCTTCCTTCACCTAGACTTGCGCGCAAGGATTCTTCCTTATCCCTTGATTCACTTAATAGTTAACTCCATTTTCCAGCCCGTAGGGTATGGTGCCTTTCCATAGGTTTTCACACACTTTCAAGAGGTTGTCTTGAATGTCTTTACGATTAGAGGCAAGTCCCCAGCTTGCAATCCTCTTGCCTGGTGTACTCTCCTGCCAGGACGTATTCTCTGCATTCTCTCTTTCTTTGGGTGCAGGTCTCCAGACTCGCAGCAGGCTGCCTGGTCTGCTCTCTTGCCAGGACTTTCAATGTATCCCCCCCACCCGAAAAAAGCTCTCATCTCACTAAATTCAGGGGGCTTGCCTTCCCCTGAATTATACTTCTTAATCTCTTTAACTTTAAAGGGGTATGGGTTTTCCCTTATTTTCTCATACACATACACTACCGGGTATACTCTCCTGACAAGTCTTTCTCACTATTCAACAAACACCAATCTTTTCTAGGCTTTCTTTACTTTTACACAATCTTATTTATTACTTTATCTTCTTGGCTTCCCAGACTCCAAAGTAATGGGACTATGAAGAATAATGAAGATGTGTGAGGAGTGATCATCTGCCTTAATCTTTATAATTACTTTCTTGAATGAGTTCAAACAGTTCCCCGGCTTCCCAGTATGTTCTCTTGTTCTACTTCACCCGATACTAATCGGGTCAGTTTCCAACTTCTGTGGTGCTCGGGCATCCTTTCCCGACAGCGACGCAGTGCTTACCCTGCACCATCATACATATATATACACATATATATATATATATATATATATATATATATATATATATAATACAAGCATCAGAAATACAATTACGGTGAGTAATGTATCAGCTTAGATTCCCATGTTGTGCATAGGCCGACTTCTAGTGGAAGCTGCAGAGTATTACAGTTTGTTTTTCGAAACTCGAAAAGGGGCGAACTAGGGGGTGCCAGTAATACTATCCCTAGTGTGACGTCCACTGTATCCATGATCCCTCACGCATGTAGGACCCTCAGATTGTATTTTTTCTGACATGAGGTAGCATGAGGAGTAGCATGAGTACAGAGTATCCAAGCAGATAGATAAGACTACAAGCATCAATGCGTCTTCTCTCAGAGGGGAGGAAGGGCAGGCGCATGTGATTCTAAGCAGATATAAACATCAGAAATACGATTACGGTAAGTAATGTATCCCTTCTGAGGCTTGTGGAATCTGCTTAAATCACATGCTGTGCATAGACTAGTGAGCAGTGTTAGAAGGAGGTGGGATGTGATAAGGGTCATGAGCGAAAAAATGTCTTAGAACCGCTTGTCCCACTTGAGTATCTGTCTTGGAATGAGCGTCAATGCAGTAGTGCTAAGTAAAAGTGTGAATAAAGCTCCATGTAGCTAAGGCGCTAAATAAAAAATAAATTAAGACAGGGCTCTTCCAACAACACCTTGGTGTAACCCACAGTCTGTCCATCTTTTGGGCACCACTGAAACAGCCACCATCCAGATGGTTGACGACACCCTTCAGATTATCGATATGACACATTGTACTGTGAAACTCATTACTAATGTTTACAAGATGCTTGTTAAATCCTAGCTACTAATGTTTTGCCTAATACGTGTGAAACGCTTTATTGCTCCTGAGCTAGGCTTGCACTATAAAAATACGTTAGAAGAATCACAATAATAATAAAGTATGTTGATCGATCTTAAAAACCAAGATAATGTTCTTCATTCCCTACTAGATGTACCACTGAGTGTTGTTCCGGGGTTCTGCTTCTTGTCATATTTTCAAGAAAAACTAAAATGCACATTAAAAAGAATTCAATGCCCTAGCTTTTTTTTAGGTCGTTTTAAAAGGGCATACTGTTTTATACACTAAGGTCTGGACATTCAGCCAACTGCCCACATAAACTCACGTATTCCCTCTTCTCCCTATGTATCTATTTCCATGGATATTGATTGTAAAGAGAAGATTAAGAAGTCTGTTCTGCTTTTGGTACCGAGAAGTAATAAATACTGTTTTGGAAAGGCTCATGAACCTTGAAAATGCAGCAGTAATATAATTTTTAGCAATTTGATTTTGTCACGTGATCATTTTATTTTATTTAAAATGTAGCATAGCCACTATGCTTTTGGTCTTAGTTTTCACTCCAAGTAGCTTATATTGCATTTACACTATGTACATCTAGTCAAGAAAATACACTAGCCCTAATGCCCCACATCTGTCCTGGCCCACGTAATAATGAACTAAACACAATGAAGAATAAAAAGAAGCTATGTTAATAAATACGGGTATAAAATTAGAGCTCACACCAACTAGCACAGAAAATAATATTTTACCTAACAGGTATGCGAGAAGCAGACTCCCGCATCCGCCGCATGGTCATGGATGGTAGTGTGTGAACTCCACCATCACCAATGTTTGAATTGGGAAACAATCTGCAAAAAAAAGAAAGGTTTAACAATATGAGAAAACTCTAAACTACTAGTTTATTCAAATCGTGTAATGTTACGGCTTCAGTGAAATTGTGGTGTTCACGGCAAATTGGATGAAACACTTTCAGAATATAGGAAAACCAAACCAAGGCATAGCATAAGCTTCATCACCATATTGGAAACCTCCATCTTCCTGCACAGGACCATACACAGAAATATGTTGGAGTCCTTGACGGTGCACACTAGATCACAGGTAAGCATAGACCAGATCATGAATAACATCCTTTCTTTATGCAAGGGCAGGGGCAACAAATGCCTTAAGAACCTAGACCTTATAGAAGCTCTTGAAGGCACTTAATTCTCTTACTTGCTTCAAGCTCCCAAAAAATAGTTTGATACAATAAGAACTTGCTGTTTCAAAACAAATTAAATTAATCTACCCAGATGCGTTTTCCTCTAAAACTAGATACAAAGCCACCTCAGAAGGAACAGACAACCAAAAGAGGCAATGGTAATTACCACAAGAGTCAATGGGATGCAAGTGCCCAGGGAGAGGAACATAAATGAGAAAGGTGAAGAGGCAGCAAAATGCTGCGAAGAAATATGAAATATTGCAGAGAAAATGATGCAGGTGGAGAAAAAGATGCAAGTAGTCTGGGATGAAGGCAAGTAGAACAAAATGTTTAAAAGTGAAAAGTGAGTAATGGGTAAATGAAGGTAGTCTTGTATGTGTGTTTTGGGAAGACGGCAGAGGACTTTGTCACATAGTAACAGGTGCAAAATCTTTTTGCTAGAAATTCTGTACTTATGTTCCAAATGTTTCAGACACATACTACAGTTAAAGTGGAGTGTACCTACCCCAAATACATTGCTTTACATTTACCTATATAAAAATGTAGTTACTATTTGAGACCACTTCACAGGAGTATCTTAATCTCACCTTCTTTCTCCTACTTGCTTTGGGATAGCATCCTTTACAGATATCATTATCTCCAAGAAGATCGGTACACCTTTCCTTGAAGCTCCTCTCTGAAGAAGGTTCATGGCGCGATCCTGTGGATGCCACTCCACTCTACCCAAAAGAACCCCCATTCACCAGCACCCTTGCTTTTATCAATCAGCCATTTCCCAAACTAGTTCAACAATAATTAAAGTTAGGTTGCTTGGATATGATGCCTCTGTGCAAACATTTCATAGGTTTCGTTGTAATCAGAGTATACTGTATCAATGGGTCTTTACAAAAGAAATCACAAACAAGCAAATTAGATTAACTAGAATTGTATGGCATGACTTCCCCTTGATGATTAATATATTCTATCACTCTTCGTGGGAGGTCTTCAAAACTATAGCTATATTTAGAAGACAATTTTGAATATCCACCTTGTGGGATGTTTTCTAGTGTGGGGCTGAATCTCCTTTGCCTGTCATCTGGCAGCACTCCACAATCTAGCCAGCCATTAAACATTATCAATGGTCCAAACACTATTGCCCTAAGCTGCCTGGAGGACCTACAAGAGCTCAAAGTATGATTTTGAAGCGGGAATGTAGAACCAGACACCTCTAGGAGTAAAATAGAGTGCTACCCTTTCAACAAGAAAAACAGTTCTTCCAGCCCTACAGATAAGCGGCATACCTACCACTTTTACGCTCTGAAAACTGCCAAATACTCTTTACAAAAGAAATGGGGAGTAAAAATGTGCATACGAAAAAGAAAAAATAATAATAAGACACAGGAGCTTGGCTCCTGCTTTATTCACACAACTCCCCTGACATGCTGGTATCAGTGGTACCAGCAGGGCAGTGCCACAGGAAGGAGCGTGAATATTGTTGTTAACTAATATGAAGAGGAACTTTAAAGGCAAAAAAGCATCATTTCATTTGCATTAGTTGAAAATAATTATAGGTTACAAGAAGAGATATGTTTTAAAATCACAACGTAGTTTTACATGCTCAAAAATATTGTGAATTGCAATTCATTACGCCCCCCAGAAATAACCACACTGAAGTTACAATTTTCTAATTATGCAGACAAGAACCACTCGTCATGGAATTGAACAGTAACTATGAGCAGGATACGGCCCAGTTGAATCACATATACGATTTGATCAACACCTGGCTGACACAGAACTCAATGTGCCTGAATCCCTCTAAAACAGTACTAATGATCTTTGGCTCGACATCTCTAGATCTAAACTCAGCCCTGAATACTCCCATATGTATATCGGGACAAATCGGATCAAAAAACAAAGTTAAAAGCCTAGGAGTATACATGAATGCCACAGTGAGCTAAGATGCACAAGTGGATGGAGTAATACACAGTGCCCAAAACCATCTGAAGGTACTGAGGAAGGCAAAACCTCGCCTGTCTCAAAGGGACAGGAGAATCTTGACCAGGGCAATCATCCTGCCCCACCTAGACTATTGTAATGCCTGTTTGATTGGGGCAAACATTTGCAGCATTAAACTACAGACAATACAAAAAGACTTTCCTAGGAGAGAACACATCACCAGTGCCAGAAGGACTTTATACTGGCTACCGGTACAAGCTAGAATAGGTTCAAAGCACTCACCCCGTACACAAATGTATCCATGGAAACATCCCCAATATACCTCAAGGCTAAAGTCAAGCCTTCTATACCATCCAGACAACACCGCTGCAGCAACTGAAGCTGAATGTGCCCCGAAGCAACAAACGTAGAGGCATGGGAAGAGCATTTGATCTACTCAGCATGAAACTCTTTGCCAACAATGCTGAGATTAGAAATCAAACAGTAACCTTTTAGGAGGTAGCTTAAGACCCTTCTGTTTGACTAATCCCTCCTCATGCACCATCCCCCTCATGGTAACCTCCGGAATTATATGTAGTCCTGTTTTTTGGTCTGATGTGTATGTGTAGCGGCCTGATGCCTGCAGGCTTTTGGTGCTCAATACACATTTATTTTGAATTTAAAAAACATTTATTTTACTCCCAACTTTGAAAAACAGCAAACAACATCATCCTACTTCAAAAGGAGTAATTTTCCACTGGCCCTTTTTAGCTAAGTACAAATACATTTTAATTTTAAAAAAAAAAACACGGGTATTTTTAATGAAATGACCACTGAGCCCAGTCATTACCCTACGTGAAAATATATATTTTTCTTAGTTTGTTTTTTTTGACTGATTATCACAACTGTAGAACTAACAAAGTAACTCACTGTAGTGACTACCTTACTCCTAGTCTATAGTCCCCTTGCCTCCATACTTGTGGGACATTGCGCCCTTCCGGACGGGACCAGAGCCCTTTTGATTTCAAAAAGCATCAAAAATGAAAATGTTTGTCCTTCTCTTTTTACGCGGGGTACCGCACACGGCCATAACCCTGCCCTACTGAGTCCCGCACTGCGCATGGAGCTTCAGTCCTTTTCTACCAGGTCTGAGACCATTTAAGCAATAATAGAGGATACTTATTAGAGGGGACGGCGGGCGTATGGAGGAAAGGGGACTATGGACTAGGAGTAAGGTAGGCACTATGGTGAGTAACTTTGTTAAACTCCTATGTCTTGTTCCCTTTCCGCCATACTTGTGGGAGATTCCCAAGCACTCCTCACAGGTAATACAGGTGGATGGAAACTGCTTACTGAAAAAGATTTTTAAGAACAGCCTGGCCGAATTGAGCATCGGCCCTGGAGCTCGGGTCCAAGCAGTAATACTTACAAAAATCTGATGGGGAAGCCCACACAGCCACTTTGCCATGTACAAGATGTGCATGAATGCCCTACGGAGGTTGAAGGCTCTGAATGGTATACGCCTCCGAGATACAGGAGGCAATCCATCGGGAGACAGTAGCCTTTGAAGCGGGATTCCCTTTCGGGTCTCCGAACGTAACAAAGTTGTGAGGAGCCCCTGAGCTCAGTCTTTCTGTCAAGATAGAACTTCAGGGCTCTTCTGACATCTAAATTGTTAATGAGATAGATTGATTCAAATGCAAATCAGTCACTACTTTAGGAAGGAAATAAGGATGAGTGCGGAGCACAAACTTATATTTATGGAATGTGTGGAACGGATGTTCCACAGACAAAACTTTAAGCTCGCTTACTCGCCTTGCCGAAGTCACTGCAATCAAAAATGCAACCTTCCATGAAAGGTACTTAGATACGCCATAGCCATGGGTTCAAATGGTTTATGGCATAAGGCGGTGAGGACCATATTTCAATCCCATTTTGGATGAGGATTGCGTGCCGGTGGAAAAAGATGTAGACCACCTGCGAAATGCCTTTTAATGACTGGGTTCGCCAAAGAAAAGGTACAGCTGTCAGTGGACAGATAGGAGGCAATAGCCAACAAGCAAGTCCTACAAGACAAGACAGGAATGCCTGATGCTGCCAGTGAGACATGAACAAAAGGAAAGTGTCAATCTTAGCCTGTTTGGGGACCAGCTGCTTAGCTAAACACAAGTGGCAGAAACGGAGCCATTTGCTCCTATAATGAGACCTCGCAGATGGCTTCCTGGCCGCTTGGATAATGCGCATATTGTCCTCGGACAAGTCAAACTGCGCTAGGGATTTGAATTCAGGCACCAGGTTGCACTGGTGAAGCAAGTTGGGAATCAACGGCAGTCTGATTGGGGACAAATCGACAGATGCTGAAGTTCCAAGAACCAGAATCTGGCTGGCCACCACAGAGCTATGAACAGGAGAGTGCAATTCGATGTATTCCTGAGCTTGCAAAGTGACCGATGAACCAGAGGAAGAGGTGGGAAGGCATGGGCCTTCATGTTGTGCCATGGAATTTCAAGAGCGTCCCCTAGGGAGAAGGCCTAAAGACGGTTCCTGGATGCATAAAGAGGAAGTTTCCCGTTTGTGGACGTTGCAAAAAGTTCCACTTCTGGAGTGCCCCATTGGCGAAAAAAAATGATGGCGAAGATCTCCGTATTTAATTCCCATTCATAGCTGGCTGCTGTTTGTCAGCTGAGTGAGTCTGCAGTCACATTGAATTGACCTGGAATATGTACCGGCAGCAGCCAAATGCTGTGCTGGATGGCCCATTCCCAAATCTGAATGGCAAGGTCCACAAGAGGTGGTGATTTAGTGCCACCCTGCTTGTTGATATAAAACATCGACACAGAGTTGTCCATGCGGATGCGGACCACCCTGTTCGTGATAGACGGTTGGAAAGCTTTCAGTGCCAGAAATACAGCCAGGAGTTCCAAATAATTTATATGAAACTGCCTGTCCTGCTGTGTCCATAGATCGAAAACCTGGAAATGATCCAGCGTCGCGGCCCACCCCAGAAGGGTGGAGTCTGTGGCAATCGTCACTTGTCGGCAGGGCTCCTGAAAGAAGGCTCCCATTGTAAGATTGCTGGTCGAAGACTACCATAGAAGATCTGTCATCATGCAGGATGGAACTGGGTTCATCTTGGAATCAGAGTTCAAAGCCTGACACCAAGAACTCCGAAGAGTCAGCCGAGTACGTCTCATTTTGAGACGTGCAAGAGGAAGAGCAAAGTCGCACAAGGCCATGAGGCCCAGAAGTCTCTATAACCAACAAGCCATCATGTGCTTTGATTGGATGGAGAGCTCACACGTGGTGAATAGATCCGCAATCCTGTCCACTGTCAAATACACCCTGGAGTCGACAGTGTTCCAACGGAAATCCAGAAAAATCAGGTCTTGAGACCGTCATGGAAGATTTCTGCCAGTTCACCGACAGCGGGAGATGGAACAGGTGCTGGAGGAGAGACTGTAGATTGCTCGAAGCCGTCAGTGGAAACTGGCTGCGTTGGAGCCACTCGTCCAACTATGGATATACATGAACACCCTGGAGCCGCCGGAAAGCTGCAATGACCGACATCTTCGTAAAGACACGCGGCGCCAAGCCGAGACAAAACGGGAGCACACAGAACTGGAAATGCTCCTCTCTCAGGGAGAACCGCAGATATTTTCGATGCAGAGGAGGCGGATGGCCGAGAGGAAAAACATACCCTGTGGTTTTTGATGGGTGCCGCCAACCGGAGATTCAGTTCTGCGCGCCTGGCGGTCCTGAAACTCCCTGAAGCCAGAGAAGGATCGAAACCAAGACCCTGATCTCTGTGTATAAAGGACCTTAGCTGGGACCTTCGCCAGGACCGACAAAGATTTGGCGGTTTGGGTGCTCAACTTAGTCTTTGTAAGTTCCTCATCCGTAGAAGAATGAAACAATTCCTTGCCATCAAAGGGAAGGTCCAGAACTTTGCCTTGCACCTCCTTCGAAAACTTTGTCGCATGGAGCCATGCCTGGCGGGAGGTGTCAATTCCCACCATAAGGCCTCGAGATGAGGTATCTAGATGGTGTGCCGCAGCTTCCAGCAGATCTTGTGCCAACAGCCTGGCGTCCGACAAACCGGCTTTGAAGTCGTCTAGCCTATCCGCAGGAATACACTCTTGGAAATCAGCCAACTCCTTCCACAGCCTCATATTAGCTGCAGGCAGGATGAGCTCTGTATTTGTTTGACGAAGTTGGAGTGCAGAGTTGGCAAAGACTTCCTTGCCCAAGGAGTCCAGAATCTTGTCTTCCTTGGACAGAATCTGAGCCGCAGCCATCGAGGTTGCAGAGGCCGGCTTGGATTGAAGCGTGGCCGCAGCTACCACCATCGAGGAAGGGAGCGGACAGGATGCCTCAGAGGTGTGGAGCCTGTAACGGGCGTCAATTCTTTTATTGATATATACCCCTGTGTGGGGCTTATCCCAGACCTTACAGGCCTCAGACAAAACGTCCCTCTGGAGTAACAGGCCGGTGCACTCTTGTGGCGACAAGGGGAACACTCACAAAAGCACCCCCTCCTGTGGAGCGGGGGCCTCAGGGACTGGAATGTCAAGGAGGGACATCATATCCAGGACCCGGTCATGTAATGCTCTGACAGAGCGGGGCTGCTCATCGCTATTCTGATCTGCTTGAGGATCGCCCAGTGAATCGGAAGCAGACGTCTGGACCGGCACAAGTTTTAAAGTGCTATTGTGCTCTACCAGTGTCTTCTCTATAGGAGACAGCGGAGGCAGGGGAGGAAGAGCTGGAGGCGGGCCAAGAAGAAGAGGTGGCACCACCACAGGAGCTGCCGGAAACCGCCAGGGTGGAAGGTGGAGCAGGAGGATCAGGGTAGATTTCCTGGAACAGACACTTAAAATACTCCATCATGGGGTCAGAGTCCATGAGCCTCTGAAATTTCCCGAACAATGCATCTTCTAATGAAGGTTTAAGCGCTGGGTCGGGCAGACGCCGCTCATATGGGGCATACCCCCACAAACGCAATGAGGATGGTTGTCAGGAAGGTCCACCACCCATTGGGTTTGCATGGACCAGTGGAGCAGAAGCAGGAGGAAGCGAGAACGTATGAGGCAGCTGCATCCGAGCACGCCAGTCATAAGAAGGGCGGAACAGATTTTTACTGTCCCCATGATGTGGAAACGGCTGATCATCCACAAAAAGAAGGTTCCCAGCACCCAACGTCAAGAGTGTAGGTATAAGTGAAGAATCCAAAATGGCCGCTGTGGAACATGAGGGTTGGGCTGCCATTTTGTCGATGCCTGAAGAGAACTGCGTCATAGATGATGAAATCGCCTCCTCAGGCTGGTCAGGCTGGTCAGGGGACTTAAGCAACACCTTAGCCTCGACACAAGGACCCTCTGCAGAGCCGGTACTGGGGGGGGGGTCTCGGATGTTTACTGGATATCTTGTAGGTGGCCCCAAGATAAGCCCCCATAGGAGGAACCTCGGCAGAGCCGGTATTAGAGGCGTTACGGTTTATGCCCAGCCTCTTTGCCTCCTCTGCAGAACCGGTACCATCGCCTTGAGCGCGGGAATGCTGAGGAATCCACCTCACAGACAAGATCTTCAGAGCAGGTCTCTCGGTTTTGTCGGTCCAGACCTTGGCCTTAAAAAGAGGAACCTTGGGTTTCTGCACGGTACGTGTAGCTCCCTCACGAGGGGCCTCAAGCCGTGGTCGGTACAAAAAGCTCCAGAAAAGGAGACCTCTGGGCGTACCCCGGTATCTGTATGCAAAGCTCCAGAAACAGAGACCTCAGAGCACCCCGGCATTCAAAGCCACAGATGAACTGGGCTGAAGTTTAGCACCTGACAGGTGAACCTCGGAACGTGGTCCGGTTTTGGCAAGTTCGTTGTGGGAACAATGGGAGAAAACCTACACCCATTAGGCCTGAGAGGCACCTCAGAGGAACCCCCTGGTAGCAGAGCTGTTCAAGCCCCTCCCGGACCTGGAAGACCCCGGGAAGAAGTCCCCCCCGCCGGGGCACCTTAAAAAGTAATGAACTTACCCGGCGTCCCTTCTTTTCGTCGATGAATAGCTGAAAATGCGGTGGAGGAACACGCTGAAAGACCTCCTCCCACCAAAGAAGACGGCGCTGGAGTGCCCGGACGGAGAGGGAGTTGCAGTAGAAACACAAATCCCAACGATGGTCCAGGCCTAGACACTCCAAACAGAGAGAATGGGGATCCGCCCTAGTGAAGTGACGTTCGCATGAAGAACAGGACACAAATCCCAGACGCTGACGCTCCGGCATAGTTGGAGAACTAAGCGACAGCAGAACGGGAGCGGAAAAGAAGGACAACAGGAGCAAAGGAAAAAACTTCCCGGTGATGCAAGTTCAACCAGCCCTGACCGCGCAGAGAAAAGGACTGAAGGGCGATGTGTGTGGCGGAGCTCAGGAGGGCGGGGTTACGGTACCATGCACATTTTACATCATTTGACTATAAGTTATCGTTTCTTTTATTTGGTGAATGCTTCCTTTACTGCATTCCCTGTTGCTTCTGCTTGAGAAATACAAGTCTACGTGGTGATTGGAGGCCAATTGTTTTGCACTTGCTAATTGTACCACATACAGTTATGCTGAATAGTCCTCACACAAGGCAGTTTCTGCTAGTAACTCCGATTTCATGCAGGCAATCACTATCAACGAGCCATGGTCCATTCATAGTGATGGTCTTATCTTCTCAGTCTGCACACTGAGACACCCCCTTTGCCTGCATGCCAAGGATTATCTTTAGACCATGCTTCACTTCAGCCCTCAGATCCCCATACTGGGTTCAATGGCCATATTACATCACTACCTAATCCTTTACACTTTACTCTTTCCTTCAAGTCAATGATCCCATTGCAAAACAGCTGCATTTCATTTTTTTCTATTGTTTTTCCTAATCCAAAACGGCCATCCATTCATCATCATCAGACTCACCCCCTCGCTTCGACAGTTCATCAGGGACATCAAGACCCTCTTCTTCAAGGAATGGGTATTCCCTAACACCTAGGTCCATACACCATCCATTCACCACCATACCAAAAACTGAGTGATCTGATCCCCACTGTTTCCTACCCTGGTTACTTGTAGACCAATTGCTGACAATTACCCTCCCGCCCCCGTTGTCAGATCCCCAATCCCTTGTTTATCTGCTCCCCAACCTTGTCCCCCCCCCTATGATTGTAAAGTGCTCCGTTGTGTCCCGAATCTAGGTCTGTGCTCCATAAAAACCCTAATAATATTAATGTCGTTATTTTAGAGCAGGTTCCCAGCACAATAAAATGTATTCTGTTCACTACTTCTGTGCATCTTTACATCGTGAGTCACTTAGTCCTTTGGCCCAACCCCCCACCCCCATTGCTGCTGCCTCCCCTTTTGCAGATTTTATCAGTGTTTATGTTGTTACTAGACTTTCATATCTGAATAGGTTTTTCCTGGTGTCTTTAATGTGGTTTTCCTCCTCATACTGGCAAGCTATTCAAGTCTGAACGTATTGTTCAGAAAAGGATGACCTTTACTACAGAGGGCAATTAATCAGGCACAGAGACTTCCAACATAACAGGCTTCCTCATAGGCAGACAATGATGATTATTCAAGGCAGAGAGTAATATGGTCACTAAGAGGGGTGCACGTCCAATCTCTGGCCGGAGTGTTTTGAACCTGCTGCATGCGTTTGATAGGTTCTACTGGGAAACCGAGTTATAGTATAAGAAAAAAGCCCATTCAGCACTGCACTTGGTGCTTCTGTTCGATAAAGTTTGAGATATGGAAAAAAGGTGATTTTCAAATTAACAAAGCCGGTCTATGCCACATCATTACCTTTTATTCAAGTTAGTTATTTATTGTTTGCTTGTTAGTTGCTTATACAGCAAGTAAAATACTGTTTCAAAGCGCCCACAGGGCAAAGGGAGGGAAAAAGGGAGTGAAACGCATTACAAAATACAATATTTAAGAGCAGTGAGAGGAAAAAAGGAAAAAGGACAAACCTACTATGCCTTGTGAATATTCAGAACGTCCAGGTGCAGCAAGGAAGAGGGCAGAGGGGGTAAGTGCTGGGGAGTCCTAGCGCATGGGCGATCAACAGATCAAGTGCTAGGATTGTTGAGCGCTACAAGGCCTGGAGCTGCATTAGGTCTAAGTGCAAACCTCCAGGGTGGAGGGTGTGCCAATGCAAGTGCTGAGGGTAGATAGGAGCTGGGCCGATTGGATGTGGGAGGTCAGGAGCCCCAAAGATGCATAAGGGCCCCGGACACCAATCACAGCAACCGTGGAATTATCAGAGGAGAAAAGGGAAAGCGGATGTAAAGAGGAAAGTCTTAAGGAACTTCTGGAATTTAAGAAAGTCCTGCTCAAGGTACAGAAGTTGGGTAAGGCTATTTCATAAGAGGGAGCCAGCTGAGGAAAGCTAACTACCACCTACCCTCTGTTTTAACAAAATGCTTTACACACAGTTGGTGCCAGAGGAACGCAGTGGTCTAGAGGGAGAGGATTTAGTAAGAAAGTTGAAGATAGTGTGGTCCCCAGGCCCACGCAGCCTTGTGGATGATGGTGTGATTTGAATTTAATCTGTGCAGCAACCGGGAGCCAGTGAAAACTTTAGAGCAGGAGAGATGCGGTTGCTGGGCTTAAGGCCAAGGATAAGTCTCGCTGCTCTTTTCTGGATTAGCTGGAGGGGTCGCAGAGTGGAAGATGGTAGATTCAGGAGGAGGCTTTTGCAATAGTCAAGCCTAGAGAGAACCAGGGTTCTGGTAACATTGAGCATTTGGGGGAAAAGTGAGAAATGGGAGATTTCCTTTGAGAAGAAAGAGCTGAAAGTGGGACTTCTTGGCAATGTCCTGAGTGTGAGGGAGGAAGGAGAGAGGAGTCGAAGATGACTCCAAGGTTGTTGGCTTTAGAAGAAGGAGCAGGCGGAGAGCACAAGGAGGAAGGCCAGAGTGAAGGTAAGAAGGAGGGAGCAGGGGATCGGATGGGAAAGAACTCAGCTTTAAAGGCGTTGAGGCAGAGATTGTTGGATGTGCAGCACGACTGGATGGCAGATAGGCAGTTGGGGATGATGGAGGGTGCAAGAGAGTCAGCAAGAAGTTTGGAAAAGAGCTGTGTGTCGACTGCGTAACACTGGAAGGTGGAGGAGGAGAAGGAGGAGATGAGGCGTGCAAGCAGAGCAAGGTAGATGTTAAAGAGCCAAGGGGAGAGGACAGAACCCTGGGGAACACCACGGGTGGCTAAGAAAGTAGGAGAGGAGAAGGTGCCCAAGATGACTTGGGAAGTGCGGTCAGTAAGGAATGATGCTAGCCAGTTCAGTGCCCGCACCAACACACCAAGGGTATTGTGTAGCCTTTGTATGAGGATGGCATGACTGACTGTGTCAAAGACAGACGTGAGATCGAGAAGGATGAGGACAGCTGACTAGTTGGAGTCCAGAGATGTGAGCAGTTCCTCACAGGTGTTCAGAAGAGCAGTTTTCATGCCTCTGGATGCTTGGAATCTAGATTGATGGTTGTGGAGACCATTAACAAGTTTGGTGTGTGAGTTTAGTAGGGGCAATGCCAGCTTTTCCAGCAGCTTTGCCAGGAAGGGAGTGGTGAAAATAGGGCGGAAGTTGGCAGGACAGGTAGGGTCTGCTGAAGGTTATTCCAGGAGTGGACGCACAAGGGATTGCTTGAGGGAGGAGGGGAAAAGATCCAGTGTCAAAAGAGTGATTGCAGAAATCATCGCATGCAAGGGCAAGAGAGCCAATGTTATCCTTGATAGTCCTGGGTGAGCAAGGGGAAACCTGTTCAGAAGAGACCTTTATGGAGCAGACAACTCTGGTAACTTTCTTCAGATGTGACAGGGGGGCAAGGTAGTGTGGGATGGGTTGTGAGGGTGTGTAGCAAGGGTGATCAGGATATCCGGAGTTTTGGTGGCCAGTGCGTTGCAGAGGGCCTGGGAAAGAGAAGGGGAAGAGGAGTCTGTGGAAGGGTTGGCTAGTTCCCTGCAGATCTTGAGAAGTTCAGCCCTGTTGGATGAACCAGAAACCCGTGTCTGTATATGGGCTCTTTTCTCAGCATGGATGGAGAGTCTGGATTGCCTTTGGAGCAGGTGGCAGGCCAGTTTGTCAGAGGGTGAGCCTGAGGTTTGCCACTTCCGTTTTGCAGTCCTAGTCCTTTTATTACAGGGCCGCAAGTTTGGAGTCGTACCAAGCGTTCTGCTCAGAGACAAGTTTCAGGCAGATCCTCATGACGGGGCAAGAACATCAAGAGTATTGGTGATGGAAAGGTGGAGGCTGCTCAGGGCAGAGTAGAATCAGTGGTAGGGGGTGAGGGAGGGATGAAGGTGGAAGCAAAGGCAGCAGCTGACACTTGTTTTATCGGGCAGATGCTAGCAAACAAGGTTGACAAGACTTTCGGAGGCGGGGGGGTCGGTCAGAGGGCCAAAGGAACCCAGGTGGGAGGAGAGAATGGTCTGACCAGGTGAGAGTGTTGTCTAGTGGGGGTGGGGGGGAGAGAGGTCAATGAGGGACTCCAGAGTGTGTCCAGAGTGGGTTGGCCCAGGAGGGAGAATGGAGAGTGAAAGCGAGGTGCCAAGGTCATTGAAGAGAATGGATACAGAGCTAGGGTAGTTCAGTTGGATGTTGAAATCACCCAGGAGGAGGAGGTTGGAGGTGGATGAAAGTAAGGAAGAGCATAAATCAACCCATTCAGAGAGGAACAGGGTGGTGGCGTCTGGAGACCAGTAAATTGTAGCAACCGTCAGGGTGGCGATGGGAGAGATGGGCAACTTGGCTTTCAAAGGAAGAGTAGAGCTGGGTGGGTAAAATGGAAGCAGGAACCCACGGAGGGAAGATTAAGGCAACCTCCCGCCAGTGCAGTGCGGTTGAGGCTTGGAGATTATCTTGAAGCCATCAAGTAGGCGGGAGTCAAAAGCACTGACTGAGCTGGCATTGAACCATGTCTCGGTAAGAGCGAGCATGTAGAGGTCAATATCTTAAAGAAAGAGGCAGATGTCAGTGGAGTGTTTGTTGGCTGAGCAGCTGTTAAGCGTCACCAGGTGGAGGAGGTCTGTGCCTTTGTTGGTTTTCTGAGGTGGTGTACATGGGAGTGGTACACCAGTCGGAGGAGGGAGAGAGTAGAAGGGGGAGATGCAAGAGAAGGAAGGAAGTTAATGAGAGAAGGCAGGATCCAGTCAAAGAGAATGAGGTTGGGCTGTGGACCCTGAACCAGGATAGTGCCTGTGTGACAGACCTTGAAGCAACGCGAGGATGAGAAGCTGGCCAAGAGGACTTCCAACTTGGTGCCACCGTTAATGGTATAGGATGTGGAAGGAGAGAGTGGAGATGAGATGGGGGGGTCCATAGATCTGGAGAGGGGACAGAGAAGCTGTAGAAGGAAGGATAATTGAAGACAATACTGACTGTCAAAGCAGAACTTCAGAGATGAACACCAACTCTTCAGGAACAAGACTCCCCACTGTGAGCTCCAGGACACAGTGGTCCTGGGTGAGGAACCTCAATGCCAGCCGTGCCATGATGGGTGGAGGCCACTGACCTTTTAGCGTGGTACATGGCACCACACTGATTTGCATAAGCAGTTCGTATTCCTGGTGGAGCTCGTCTCAAGCCCTGGTTTCCTGCTTGCACTGCTACATTATGGTGGATCAGGTGGCTGAGCAGGACAAGTTGCATATACGCATATAATCACAAATTTCATTAGTGGACTGCTCCATTGTGTGTGTGGGTGCAATGGGAGATGGCCCGGCTGATAACGCTGCAGGCTGGTTGCATGTATCAGTGTGAAGGTACTGTGTGCGGTATATGCTGGAGGTGGCCTGGCACTAACCATTACCAGAGGTGGACCTCAAACTATGGATTCACAAATATCTCATTTAAGGAGCCACCAAAGGCATCCCTTACGCAGGATGGTGCATCGGCCGAAGCACCCGAGCAGCGATGTGTGGACTAGATAGTGGGGGCGATGCAAGCTGGATTTTCATCAGTGAACTCCAAATTAGATGAACTCTTGGCCAATATCAGCTCACTTCAGGCTAAACTGGAGACAGAAAGCAGCCATTTAACTCATGCCAAGTCCACAATTGGGGATGCCGAAGACAGGATTACCATAGTCGAAACAAGCATGACCACCCTTAAGAAAGAATTGATGTTAGTTCAAGCTAAATGCGAGGACCAAGAATCCTGATTTAGACGCAACAACAAAGATAATGGGCAGGGGCAGCTCATCCATAATGGGCGAAAGGGCGTTAATCTACCAGGTCTTGGCCCCCTCTCACCCATTTTAGAGGAGCCAGCCCAGTGAAATACGACTACTCCCTCAGCTGTTTTTTTTCAGCTGAGGGAGCGCTTTTAACTGTCAAAGGGAAACACTGTTACAGTTCCCTAACCCTGCAAGCTCAATGAGCCATGCAAGGCTGAAAGTTTTGCTTCCCCAGCCTTGCATGGCTCATTGGAAATCCTGGCTCGGGAACTGCATGGATGCATGTGCAAGGGGGTGCTCCTGCGCCTCCTCACACAGACAGAGCAGGCTGGAGTAGGGAGTCTCATCACCCACACTCAGGCCCCTGCACGCATGTCCAGAAACTAAGAAGCTTCCCGATTCCTGTTTTTTTAAAACATTTCAATTATGTATGCTTGCGTTCTGTGAATTAATGTACGATGATGGATGCTGGTGTGAATGAGTGTGATTGCTGTGTGCATGTTGTGTAAATGTGGGTTTGTATATCATTTATGCTCATTTATTATTTAAATAGGTGTATGGATGTGTGTATACTTGCGTTATGAGTGAGTGTATGATGAATGTTTGTGAATGAGAGCGTGCTTGATGTATGTTTGGTGTGTGTGCTTGATGTGTGTGCTTGGTCTGTGCGTGTGCTTGGTCTGTGCGTGTGCTTGGTCTGTGCTTGTGATGTGTGTGTGCGTGTGTGCTTGATGTATGCGTGTGTGCGATCTGATTTCGGCAAGTGGGGCTGAAATGCCTTTGATGCACAATCCCCTCTGCCGGCCAAAATCAGATCGCCATCTGAGGTGCTGTGGGGCCCAGGGAACAGGCATGGTATTTTTTTACTGGACATCTATGATTGATGTCCAGTAAAAAAAATACCATCCCTGCCCCCTGCACCGCCAGTGGCTGGCATACAAATATAACCACATTGATTGTGTGAGGAGCTCGGGACAGGCATGTCGTTTTTAACCGGGCATTTATGATGGATCCCAGAAAAAAAAAAAATACATACCTGATCCCAGTGCCGCCCTCCCCAGCCCCCAATGCCTTGCATACACACTATCGCATTAATTGAGGGCGTGTGAGGCACTGGGACCCAGGGGGCAGGCATGGCATTTTCTACTGGGTATGTTTAGTAATAAAAGGCAGCCCGGTCTGCTGGGATTCCTAGTGCCTCTCATGCAATGTCAAGCCTGACCCCTAGACATCCCAGCACCTCGCATGTACACACAATTGATTAATCAGCGCTGGAGTGCAATGAGGGAAGGAATGCTATTTATTAATGGGCATCTGATAGATGCCCAGTAAAAAAAAAAAAAAAATACCATGACTGGGCCACTCCAGCATCTCGCATGCACACAATTAATGGGTGCCGGTGAGGCGCATGGCAGTTTTTCCTTGGCATCTATGCCCAATAGAAAATGCCACGGCAGTGCCACGGCAGTACCCTGGGGCTCCAGTTCCTGACACACATTTGCCCCCTGGGCCCCCCTGTGCCTCGCAATCACACAATCACATTCAAGACGCTGGTGCACCATGAAGAAGGCATGGCATTTTTTACTGGGCATGGTTGATAAAGCAAGCATTATAAGCGTTCTCATGCAGCTAGACTTGCATTTTAATGCAGCCAGGCTAGCCATTTCTTATTGTGGCATGACATTTTATATTGGGCAGCTTTGATAATGCAGTATCATATTAAATCAGTGGTGGTATTCTTTCTGTGGCATAACATTTTTATTGGGCATCTTTGGTAAAGCCAGCATTATGAGTGTTATTGCGAAGCAAGACAGGAATTGTTTATGCAACCAGTCTAGCCATTTCTTGGCATGACATTTTGTGTTAGGCATCTTTGGTAAAACAAGCATAAGTGTTATTATGTAGCTGGGCTGGAATTTTAATGCAGCCAGTCTTTTCATTTATGATTGTGGTTTGACATTTTGTATTGGGTATCTTTGGTAAAGCAGGCATTAGAAGTGTCATCATGAAGCAAGATCGTCGCTTTTATGCAACCAGTCCAGTCATTTCTTATTGCGGTATGACATTTTGTATTGGGGATCTTTGATAAAGAAAGCATAAGTGTTATTATGTAGCTCGACTGGCATATTACTACAGACAGTTAGGACATGTTTTCATACTTGGCATGCATTTTTAATGGTGAAGCCAACTTCCTCACGACACCTACAGAGGCCCAATCCTACATTAAAAATAACAGGTTCTTCCCATCCGAAGGACACATCAGGGAAAGGACGGCTCGGACCAGGGACCCTGATGTGTGAAGATGGTTGACGCTCATCTAATAATGGCCAAAATATGCTTCTGCTGTTACGGTGGAGAGTCTGCGACCCCTATTGGGATGATTTGACAGAATTAGACCTGTGCTGCCTTGGACAATCTGGGTCCACAATAGGACGATCTGCAGGTATAAATACTGCATGCTGCTTTGTGATCATAACTGATTTGGACTGTTGTTCGGTCATTTGTTTACTACTGTGTGGATGACCTTAAATGGCTCCACAACTTTATTCTAGTGCTGTGGTGACAAGGAACAAAGAGAATGACCAGGTAGTTCTGTGGTGATCGTAATTGACTTTTATTTAAAGTAAACAATAAACCTCTCTAACCTTTATTCTAATGGGGTTTCCCTACCTAAACTAAAGAAACTCTGGTGCTCGTCAAGAAGTCTGTGAAAGTCCAAATCAAAAAGGCATGGCCCCAGTCCAAAAGCTGCTATGCTATCCCTGTCGCTACAATAAACAATAATAAAGTTTGGGTTCTGATTGTGACCCAGAAGAATTACTCCCTCAGGGTCGGACTGGACAAGAAACAGGCCCAGCCACCCAAAAAAAAGTGGCCCACCCCTCGCCTCAAACAAGTGGCCCTTGACCTCTGATGACATCACCGGAAGTGATGTCATTTGACCCCACCCCAAAGTGACATCCCGGGAAGCGATGAAACACGACCTTTCACCCCTTGACAAGACAGGAAGTGGCATCAAATAGCATTGTTCCTAAGTACACTAAATTACTGTGAATCCAAGCAGACGTCCAAGGCCAAATGATATGTTATTGTATAGCACTTACGTAGAACAAATATGCATACAATATCACCCAACCTGTGTTGGTACTCATTTATCGACCTAAGAAGGATGAAAGGCTTTTTGGAGGAAAAAAAAAATGTTTTGAAAAAATATATATTTTTTTCATTTTGTTTTTCTTCCAATCTGGCCCAGGCATGGCCAGAAACCGGCCCCACTCCCCAGGGACGTTTTCGGCCCGGCCATGGGCCGAAAGGCCGAGGGGCCAATCCAACCCTGTACTCCCTTCTCCTGGATGCAAAGTGTCTCAAAGAAGCCCAGTCTTCTCAAAGCAAAAGTTTCATTACGGTTCCAAGCTTTTCGTAACAAACAAAAACAGTTCTACAGGATCCTTGTGGGGCTAGGAGAAGCACTCCCTTCTCCTAGCTGGTTCCCCAATGGTCTTTATAGTTTTCAACAAAACTTGTAATACTGTCAAGGAAGTCTCAACACATTTCACTTTCTTTATACTCTTTATCCTGTCCCCACTGGGACGACTAAATGCTCCCCGAATCAGTCTAGACTCTCCAGAACCCCCCTCTTGTGGGAGTGCTCAGGGAACTGTGCTACAAAACGATTCACCACTTAATTTGCTTCTTCCGTCTTTCACAAAGGGAGGACAACAACAAACGATATTTTCTCCTTATTTACGAAAGTAACATTATCTACTGGGTTTTGAAAGGGCTGGATTATTAGCAAGTTCGAAATGTCCCTTTGAAAGGTGATAACTGGCTTTTCCTTTCAGAGCCAGCCCCCAAGCTGATTCTGGGGTGTGTGTGTATGAGGATTTTTGGTTGGTACATCTTTTAAGGTGTTACTTCAAAGATTCTTCTCAAAAGTATTCACAAACTCTGTTCTCGTCAATGGTATTCCCGAAAAACTCCTCTAAGGGTTTCCTGTCTTCTGTCCATGCTCGAGACGATAACCCCCTTGGTTTGGGGAGTAGGGTTTCACATTTGAGGACAGAATTACTTCACAGCCAATGAGTGTCATCTTCTTATTGTCTTAATTTGTAACACTGGATTATCTTTGTCTGTTTCCTGCTAACTCTCAATTTCTCAATTTCCCCTCATCTCCCTCCTGGCTTGTAATGACTCCAGTTACCTGCTACCGGCATCGGGATGCCCCACCGTTTCTGCCGGTTCTGCCGGCGATCTTAAGGCAGTATATAGAGGCTCTCTGGCTGGGTGCTTGCCTCTGAGGCCCTGTAGTGCGATGGTGGTAACAGACTCTACTGTCCCTTCTGTAAGCGGTCAAGCATACACCACCACTCAGGATTGCCCCCAGGCTTGTTTGTCTCCCTTGAGACATGTCTGGGGTAGCAGTCTCAGGGTAGTTGTTGGGCTGCACAGTCCACCCTGAGACCACCGCGATACACTCTTTGCCCTTCCAATAGGCCGGCCAAAGGCTAAGATGCTTTGCGGGTGTCTCACTGATATCCGCTACTTTCACCGGGGCATTGCATCGACTCCTCTCAGTCTCGGTCTTACTTTCGTGCACCATCCCCCAGATTGTGCTTTTGTAATGTTTGGCCTTCATACTCCAAATGGGACGCCTTCTCCAGTCGCTACTTCAGCTTATAATGCTACCATCACTTTCTCAGCCTATCGGACGTCCTTGTGCGTTGCCTTGAACCACACCCTCCCTGTCCCTCTCCCGAGTCGCTCCCTTCACCCTGCTGCTGAGCCCACGGTCTCTCTGGATCTCGCCCTTTGTCTCAGCCTCAATGTCTTCCCTCTGCGGTTTCCGCTTGTCCTTGCTCTCGCTCAGTCATTTATTTCTGATGTCTTGATATAGCGGGATCCGCCATAGCCGAAAGCCAGCTTTATTGACTACAGCTGGTTGAGCATTCTTCTCGCCTAACTGTAGCATTCACCGGTTTGTTCTGGCCCCAGTTCTTACATTAGGATTATCTGATTGTGTACAAAAACACATGGACTGATATGAACCCAGGTAAAGGGGATCTAGGTGATGTTAATACCTTATGGGGTCAGGTTTTAAAGGGGCTGGTTGCTCGACTTGCGTCCTTGTCACCGGGAAGTGAATTCCTTCTCCATGCAGTCCTCCTACATATTTCTACCCCTTGGAGGACTATAGGTTAGAGGCTGCACCCCTCTAGCCTCATGGAAAGCGTCTCCTCCCTCCGGGGAAAAGTGACGCTATCCAACAGATCATCACAGTGCACACAATTGTGTGATTTTGGGTGGTTCGATGGTGCGTGCCCAGCGCTGCTGTTTGCGACATCCCCTTTGAATTTTCAACCTGTTATTTGGGCTTCACTGTCAAGTTGGGGAAGATGGTGCAGGTGAGGGGTGGTGATACACATACAGGATGAGCAAGAGGCACTGACGGGGCATCCAGTTTCCAATCAGTCTATATATAGCGTGATGTGGTGCATGGAGCGGAGGGTTACTAGGCTGTAAATAATTTTTTCTGTTCCCTTTTTCTATGGCCGCACCATAAAATGTTATAATGTGAGTGAAATAGCCACATGAAGGCCAAAAAATTGGTTACCTACATTGACAGGCATTCCCCTCAAAAAGTAATGCTACAGGAAACGCATGCAATAGCAGACGTACATAAAGCATTTTCTCCCAAGCGGGGTGGCAACAGATTTTACACCTCCTACTCTACACAAGCATGTAGCGTACTCATCCTTATTCACCGGACTCTCCAGTTTCAGCTAATCAAATCTATTGCAAATCCATTTGGGGAAGTATATACTAGTCCAGGGGAGCGTTGATGGTCTGGAGGTGCTATTAGTAACCATGTACGGGGCAAACATTCATGATCCTACATTCTTCACACAGTTGGCCATACACTTGGAAGCATGGGAGGGTGTCCCGAGAACATGGGGATGGGATATTAACACCATTCTGAATATAGCACACGATTGAACTAGTACATCTGACAGACCCCTCACTGCCACTGCAAAAGTGCAAAAGTGATCCATCGGATTACAGAGCAGTTTCAGCTGGAGGACGCTTGGCGGAATCTTCATCCCCGGGGTAAGGAATATTTGTATTACTCCACAGTCCATGACATGTCCCATATTGATTACTGGCTTGATATCATTAGTTGACTGTGTGGTGGGATATGATATTCTACTGGGCAAATATTCTGATCATTCACCAATCATGCTGATCATCAAGCTAGGCAAATATTCTCCTCGCCCCCGACGGGAGCGATGGGGAGGCTGAACAAGTCGGCACTGCATGGTATGGCGTTATCCAAGACACCATCCAAAAACAGATCTATCTTTCTGGAAATCAATGTTGGTTCTGTACCTTTGCATTCCAGTTCATGGGAGACTTTTAAGATCTTCATCAGGAGGGAATTACATGCAGTGGAAATTAAGATATGTACTCTTGAAAAAGCGATATGGTGTCCCCCCTACATCTTCCCTGTTGGGTGCAACTAAAGCAGAACTCCTAGAGGTCCACAAGCAGGCCGTGCATGAACTGAAATGTATTGACAAGCCAGTAATGGCTTGTAAATATGGTGAGGCTGATGGACCACGTACAGCGTTTCCAGAGCAGTGAGGGTGGATACCCTCTGAGGTTTGATAAAAGGAATAGAAAACCCTGACAGAGTGTTGCACTTCCATATGCAAAGCATTTGCAGATTTTGACAAACCCCTTTATTCGAACCGAGACACCAAATCAAAGATAGAGGGAATTACCTCTCTGATGTGGAATTGCCGACACTGTCGTGGGAGGCAGCTGTACCACTGAACGCAGAGATTCAATTGGAGGAAATTGTGCATGTAATGTCGGTCCCTCCATCAGGAAAAGCTCCAGGCACTGATGGTATTAGGTCGGAGCTACACAAAGAATACAGACATACTCTTCTGCCACTCCTCCTGCAGGTCTGGAATGAATCCATGGAGCGTGGTGTACTGCCTCCCACAAAGCGTCAAGCGGTTCTTATGGTTCTACTGAAGCCAAATAAACCAGTGGAGAGAATGATCAGTAGAGATGCCAAAGTATTTGCCAAAATACTGGCAAACCTACCTGTGATGCAGCAGCTGATTCAATATGGATCAATCGGGCGTTATCCCGTCTAGGTCTGCGGTCTTCAATCTGCAGCATCTATTTGGCATCCTCTCGCAGATTTATCCGCACGCGAACACAGTTACCGAGACGCTCAATGCCAAAAAGGCATTTGACTGTCATGGAACTTTCTATTCGCGGTCCCGGAGCATTTTCACCTGGATGGGTACTTTATTACATGTGTTCAACTAATGTATACCCCCCCCCCCACATGCTTGGATAAGCGTGAATGGGATAATATCAGAAAGTATATTATTAGAGAGGGGCACGAGACCGGGATGTCCTCTGTCCGCCTCTTTTATTGCACTGTGCATCGAACAATCAGCGGCGATGGTACAGTCGAGTCATGGGACCTGTGGTCTGCGAATCTCAGGCCCCCTGGATATAATCTCTTTGCATGCGGATGCTGTGCTATATATATATCCCCAATCTGTAGCATAATCTCTGCCTTGTCCTAGACAAAATTAAGAACTTCAACTATTCGGAATACCAAATTAACTAGTCCAAGTCTGAACTATTTCCGCTAATGATTTGCGCTAAACTGGCTCTAGACCTCATGGGATGTCTTTGGGCCCTGGAAACTATTACATACTTGGGGATAAGGGTCTCAAAGACTTCCAGATCACTGTCACAGATAATCTGGTGGCATGCCTTCCGACACTTACTGGCAAGCTGGAATCCTGGTCCAGGCTATCTATTTCTTTGTATGGTCGGCTATCGTTATTGATAACGATAGTCTTGCCCAAGCTGCTCTATTTCACAAACATACTGATTTGGCCCGAGAGGCCGTTCTCCGATAATATCCGGTCCATTGACACAAAATTCTTGTGCAGGTCCGGTGCAGTCAGGATGGTAAGGGAGGCTATGGTCAGGCCATATGATTAGAGAGGGCTGGCGGCCCGAGGTTTTAATTATACTACCCGACTGCTCAGGCCCAGTTTGCAGTACACTGAGATTACTCTCCCCCCATACACCGACGCACAGAAATTGAAGTTTTGCACGCAAACCCCCATGGCTTCACACAGTGATTTTTGGGAGGCAATACATTGATGACTGTACTTTTGACCCAGTTAGGAGAACAGTCAGTGCCTGGTGTGAGAAACCAGAAGGTGTTTCACCCGCTAGTTCCCGGGGATCCATCATCCAAGTGGCCAGGACACAGCTATCGCTCTTGAATCCAGTTCCTGGTGGTAGACCAGTGGGGGAGTATCACCTGGATGAGGGCTCCTCATGGAGTGGAAGTGGGACACTGGAGGGTGAGACGCGGTATCCCCTTCCCAGTAACACCTTTTCCCCATCCTATGATACCTAGGAATTCAAACCCCTTTTCTGACACAAACTCTTTCTCAAGGACAGATCACCGTGAGCGACAACGGTCTAACACCAGAGCCGTATACCCGACATGTCCCAACCCCATTGACAGGCAAGGTCAGGCAATTACGGATTATTAGACACATCGACTTCCATCACACTTGCCCACACAGATAAAAGGCAGAGCATGACAGCACACTCTGAGCGAGCCAAACCACACGAGGAAACAGCAGTTCCCAGATGGCAATTTCATACAAGGAGGAAGGCAGCAAGATCAGAAAGTAGCAAGGAGGGAAGCACTCATGCCCTCTAAAGATTGTTACTTTCATGAATCTTGGAAAGTAAGAAACCGAAGACCAGGAACGAAGACTCATCAAAACTGCACAGTGTGGCAGAGGTACCCAGGGCTCTCCTGCCTCGATAACCAAGGCATGGAGGAGCGATTGCCGCCGTGAAACTGTGCTTGGCTCCAACAACAAAGCAGCCCCAGAAAAAGCAGCACAGTCGGTAACTCGGAGAGACTAATACCAAACCAGCTTGTGTTTCAGCCAAGGTTGCAAGCGGCAACATTGTACAAAGAGAACAGTCTATGAGGCGTTTGTGAAGAGCGATGCAGATATGAATGACAACCAAACAGAGTCATTGAACATTAGAATTGAACTTTGGAAGTTAAGAAAAGATACCTTATACAGAGGGGTCCGGCGCCACGTGAGTGCTCATTCAAAAGTCTTAGGTATCCAACTGATGCTGAGTGTAAGAAAAGGAGTACTAAGATCGAAGTGGTCATGCATCAGGTCTTGCTAAATCCTGTGCTCATTCGAAAGATAGTTTAAAGTACATTGCAATTGGTCTGAGCACAGATGAGGGAGACTAAATGAACATAAAAGGCATCCGAGCCCAGCTGAGTCACCTGAGAGAGGGGGATCCAGGGTGAACACCCAAATTGAATAATTGTAAAGGCAAAGAACGTTTTCGTTGTTGGTGTACTAGACCCTCTGAGTTAAGAGACTTGGAAGAAGTAGAGAGACTTGAACACAAAAAGTCTGGAACTGTAAAAAATTGAACTGTATCCTCGTGCCGCATAAGCCAGAGTGTGCGCTTTGCTCGAGTGAACCCTCTTGTCAGGTGATGAAAACGTAGGCAAGGGAAGCCAACAACCAAAACATCTTGACTTATTTTGTGAACACTTTTCTTTTTCATGAATACCACTCCACATTATGTGTAAATTAGTAGTAAGGATTGGCAATAGTTTTTTATGTATAGGCCCTTTGATGTTGGCATGACTCCACTAGGATTGCATTATTTATTTATTTGATGGTCGTAGCCCGCTCCCATCTGTAGATTTAGAATTAGATAGGGGTTTATTAAACCGTCACAAGGGTGGGATAAACACCCTTGAACTGTGGTCACTTGTGCCGGTTTTACGGTTGATACCATTCCATCCTTACACTGGTCAAGATATTTTAAACAATTGATGATAATCACTCCATACAGTAGGCATGCTCCAATTTGGGAGTTCCTGGATATCGTGCCCACTCAAGATAGGAGTATACAAGCTAGGTGGCACCCCAAAGGAGTAATTAACATGGGGATGTTTTTCCGGATGTCCACTGCCTTCAGACTGGCATGGCCGTCGTTCCCGGGGTAAAACGTTCTTTTATTGCCAGGCTTTCGAACGCCTGCTGTGTCAACGTGGAAAGAATAACGAAAACCTTTCATCCATTTTCCTTCTTTGTGGGGGTGGGAAAGAGTAGATAAGGTGTAGGGGGGGTCGGGAATAGTTAAAAAGGGGTAGGCTGGAAAAAAAAATGTGATTAACGCTTTTGTTATTCTTTCCACATTGAAACAGCAGGCGCAGGCGTTAGAAAGTCTATCAATGAAACATGGAACCGTTCCTGGATGAGCCTGAAATGCACACACTTGTAGACACCATCACTCAAAAAGATCTGTCTCAGAGGTGGGTGTTTACACAATACAGTAAGGTGCAACAGGCCCTCACAACCACCTCCAAGATTTGTGAGCAATGGGGGATGATCTAGGATATTAGGCATCTGATGAAAAATGAGTGAGGTACTATCTCCTAACTAAAGTAGTGTCTCTTAACGCCAGATACCGGCTAATTCAAATCAAGGTCCTTAATAGATTATACTTTAAACTTGCAAAGGATTGCAAGATTCATCAATGCTGCCAATGATGCCTGCCCCAAAATGATGTGGGGCACTGGCATACTTCATACACATGTTCTGGAAATGCCCATATATACAAGAAAGTTGGTCTGAAGTAGCAGACGCACTGGCTGAAATGACAGATATACCCCAACATTGTCACCTGCCAAATGTCTATTGGGAGACATTTGTAAAGCCACAGCAGAGAACCGCAGGCTGTTCAATTCATCATGTTTAATAGCTAAAAAGTGCATACTCCAAATCTGGAAGTCTCGAAAAAGCTCTCACAAAGGGCATGTGGCTGAAAGTACTGACCTATTCAAATGAGAGGGATTAAGATTATATTGCCACTATCCCAGTGACCTCGAGACCCATGAATATACGGGGGGGTGCCGCACCTATTTATATAATATTGGAACTGCTGAAAATGCTGCTGCCAAGAGCTAAAGCTGATCATTGGCTTATGTGAACTGGGCAAATGGTAATGTCTGCAGTCACTGGGACCTGCTGTAATGTACAGTATTGCATATCGGACATGTTGTGCAGCTCCTGTTGTCTGAAATTGATGATTGGCTCGTTGATGCCTACATAATGCGTATAATCAAAAGGAGGGAGAACGGGGTGGGGAAGGGAGAGTTTTGTTTATATGTAGTGTTGGAATAATTAAAATGCCAATAAAAAATATTTTGAAATAAAATGAGTTTTAAAGCATGAATAAATTGAGCCACAGTGGGAAGATGGATATCAATTAACAGCCAAAGAGCCAATTCCTATGGCACCCCAGAGAACATATTTTAAGGTGGGTCCCAGAAGCACTGCTGTAGAACAAGAAATTAATGAAGAAATCAGCTGGATCCATTTACAATATCATGATCTCTATCCATAGGATGGCATTAGTGGTTTTCAACAGCCACTAAATCTAGTAAGAGCAGGTTGACTGATCCACGCTCAGGCACCCACAACCCAAGGTTAACTAATACAGTGGTCATAACAGTTGCATTACCTCCGTCTGGTCTGAAAAACAGAATTCAAAAGATAATTCTTTACAGGACTACAGCCCTCGTCAAAGATTTGCAGGTACCGGCAGGTCAAATTCAGGCAATGCTGGATTTCGTCTCAGCGACAAAGACACATAAGAAAGACACCTTTGTTTTTCACGATGACGTTCTTCAACAGGAGAGTAACTGTGAATGGAGACAAGGAAACTCCTACGTATGGGGATGTGCAATCCCTACGACCGGCAAGCCCTCTGGTGGAGACGTCCTGAAGAGACAGACCTAGGCTGGGCCCTGGAGTCTGCTGCAGCCTGGAGAGCGATCCCAATGCCAGCTGGACGCCAGAAGGCTGGTTTCTCCTCCGACAGTGATTTCCCGGTCAAGGGAAGAGGTGGAAACTAAGACGCCCCCGGTTCCTCTGGTGGTGTGCCCTTGGACATGCTGTGGTGGACTCGGAGCCCGGTAACTGATGCAGAGACCAGCTCGCTGGGGGAGAGCCCAGATCACAGAGCTCTACACCCAAAGGATGTTAGCTGCCCAGACGAGCAGCCACAGGGAGGCAAACGCTCCCAAAGAAAGACTAACACTGAGAAGTACAAACACTGAATCAAGGCTGTGAAAGCTGACCAGGTTATGGGACCCTGAGAAACCCAAAGAGGCAAGTGCCCTATGTGAGGCAGAGTTTATTTTATTTACAGGAGGCACAATGCTCTTTGGATCACAAAAAACATACAATAGATAAGAAATCACATTTCACGGGAAGCAGTGCGCTTCTTACAATGGGGTGAGTTTGAGGGACATTCTGACTAGGTTGTTGAGGGGAGTAAATGGAACAGTCACCAGGGACAATACACGTGGACATACATAGATTAAGACAATGAACATTTGACATTTTTAAGTGCAGGAAGGTGGTACAGCCTTCTGAGCTTGGGATGCCAGCATGATTGATGAAGTGCTGGAGTGCAGCAGAGGAGGTGAGGGACAGAGATAGGTTAGAGGCAAGGGAATAACGTTGCCAGCAGGCAGATGCGAGCGTAACTCAGAGGCAAAGAGGCAGGTTTTTAGTTTGTTTTGAACAAATCCGTGTGAACTGTTTCTCGGATCTCCGCGGCGGGGAGAAGGTTGGGGGGTGAGAGCATTCCATACAAATGGAGCAAGAAGAGAGAAGGAGCGTGAGCAAGAGGAAGCACAGGGCAGGCAAGGAGCCACAAGGGTAGTCGAGGAGGCAGAGTGGAGACTACGAGAAGACTTGTAGAGTTGGATAGATACAGTGGTGCCATACCATGGATAGATTTGTGAACCAGGCGAAGAAATTTAAATCTGGCCCCATTTTACATCATCAGACATCCAGCCTGGTGACAGTACAACGAAGTAGGTGTGGTGTGAAGTGAGGGAGTTCAAAGAGTCCTGGTAGCGAAGTTAATGATCTTGAGAGGACAGAAAGCATAGTTGGGGAGACCAAAGAATGCTGGCACAGTAGTCCAGTTTAGAGAAGACAGGAGTGGTTAAGAGATTCTTGGCGCCGTTGAAAGGAAGGAGGTGCCTGATTTTCCTACTCTTTAGGAGGATGAGGCTAGCTGCTATTCAAGTTTTGGAGATGAAAGTAGAAAAGTTGTGAGAAGGGTCATAGATGACGCTGAGGTTTCTAGCTGAAGAAGTATACTAGGGGAGAGTTCCAAGGTGGAAACTGGAAAGGCAGAGGACGAGAAGACAGCTTTTTACAGGGAAGAAGAGCACCTCTGTTTTGGTATAGTTTAACATCAGAGTGTGAAGCCATCCGACATTTAATGGCAGAGATACAGTTGAAAATGTTGTCACAGAGATTAGAGGAGAGTTCAGGAAAAGAGAAGATCTGGATGTCACCTTCAAAGAGTTGGTACTAGAAACCAAAGGAGAAGATTGGTGCCCCAAGAGCAGAGTTTGAGTATAAAGAGGAGAGGACCCAAGAGTGAAAGAGTAACATTTTTTATCAAGGTCAAGAAAGCTGAGCAGGTTGCGCGAGTCTGAGAAACCCCAAGTGGGCAAGCGCCCAGTATGAATTACGTGAATTAAGAAAAACAAGTCCGACAAAATGCTGTAGGACTTTGGGGAGTCCAAGAGCCCCGAGACTGTACTAAAGATAACTGTGTGAAAAGGGAACCTGAAGAGGTCTTGAGAAAAACCTTTGTTTTCCCAAGGAAGCAGGAACTTTTATTTGGACTAGCAAAGTCTGCATGAAAGCTGTAAACTGGTTTGTTTTGATATTAATGAACTTGGAATTATCTACAGACCATCCTAGTGATTGGGTCAGGTAAAAGCCAAAGATGGAGGTCATTGTTCCGGCCTCTATTTATAGTTGTTTTGCAAAGCAGTAGGGCCAGATTGGGTGGATAGGATTTTGTACCAAAGACTGTTTTATTTGACGAGCATCATTGGTTTTAGTTTATAGGTAGGTAACTTCCCTCATAGAAATAGGGTGAGTTTGGAGTTCTCTTTTACTTACAAAACATGTCTGTTATTGGTCCGAGGCCACCTTCTGCTTTTCCACACAGCCCTGCAGTATTCCAGAGATTCATGAATGGTATATCTACAGAACTCTTATCCTCTGCCTAAACAATGCCTGATGAGGATTCCCAAAGACTACACGTCTAAAACATACTATGGCCAAACCCAGGATGTATGTATTTTATACCATTTCTGCCAATTACCTGGGATTTGTCTTGCAATCTTAGAAACATCATGAAAAACAACAAATTCAGTGATGCACTGGAATGGCCAAGACCCACAACCATGAAGAAACAATGCTTCCTGGAAATTTTTGAATTTCGATACGAAATCGATCAAGTGGTAGTTATACTTTGAGACACTTCTAAAAAATCTCTTAAAAGAATTGGAAAATATATTGCTTGATTTTAAGATTAATTCTAGAATCTTGCCTGGTGGATACATTTTTGGAGGTCACCCTGGTTATGATGAAATGGAAGCTCTGAAAAGTTAGCCAAAACCCAATCAAGGTAGAGTGTAAAGCGGTCAAGGCGTTAGTCTAAGGAGAGTGTGAGTGGGGTCAGAAGCCCTCAAGTCCACACAGAATGGGACACAATAATTCAGTTAAACAAATATAATCTTTCATTCTAGGACTTCTAAACACACTGGAAAATGAAGCCAACAGGTAGTATTATCACACAAACTTTATAATATAAATACATACAATCATCATAGATCTGATAGCTTAATCAGGCAAAGCATTAAGTTAAATGCAGTACATGATGCAAACCAACCACTAGAGTAATACCGTATCTTGAGAAGTACAAGCCCTAAAATCAATGGGGCTTTATGCCCCAAAGTCACAATGTAAAGAGAAATCATACTGGTGCGAAACAAATGATGCAAAAGGCTTGTGGTGTCAATAGTTTCAAACTATTTCAGAGTTCTACAATAATTTTACCAATGGGAAGTAAGAGTTCTTTTTTCCAGACCCAGGGTTAGGATATATGGCATTTATAACGCGCCTATACACAAGTGTTTCAAGGTTGACCCTGCAGACCCAAGATTAACACAGGGACCAGATACAAGATCCAGGTTCGACAGCCAAAAGGTGAGTGGAACGGAGATAGGAGGCAGCAGGACTGGCTCCTAATAATAGCCTGTGCAGTGAAGGAACAGGAGGGGTGGTGGGGGGGGGGCAGGCCCACTGATGCCTACTTGCCTCAGATTTTCCCAGATGTCTTTGTGGATCGTCTTGGGGCGCGATCGTCCGTCAGTTCGATCAGTCAGAGATGCCAGGATTCTTCCAGTTGATTGGAAATGCAAGATTCAACCATTTTCTGAGAATAAATGCAGAATTCGACGATGCAGGCCTGTTTAGTCTCCCTTCTAAACTGGCCTGCATCGCTGGAACTAGTCTCCCTTCATTATATGTAGGGAGACTAGTTCCAGCGACGGCCACAGGTGTTTTCCTGTCTCGGTCACAGCAGCTGCCCAAAGTTCCAAATTTCAATTAAAAAAAACTACGGTTATGGTGAAGTAGTCTACGAGAGAGCTGGGCAGTCCAGGAACACTTCCAAAGGCTCTGAAGAGCTGGATCCTCGAGAAGGCTTTGAGACTAGTTGGTCCCACTAGCATAGGCGTAGTCCGGATTGTCTAACAGTGGGGACTGAAGCCAATGTAGTTGCACCCACTGAAGTTACATTAACATCTGTAAATGCCCACACAGCTCTGCAGAGTGGGCCTTGCCCGCTTAGGCCCTACTTGGTCTACGCCTCTGCCCACTAAACCAAGGGGTGAGCACCATTCAGGGTCTTGGGAGATCAAGTAGAAGAGTAGGTCTTCACCGGGCTGGACACAGAATTTTTAGCCACGATTCGAGCTGGAAGCATGTCCAAGCCCACCAATGGTAAGGATCTGCACCATTCAGCCAGCAGTTGTCCAATCAAGGACAACTACTGGTTTCACAGTTGCCCAAGTAGCAGACTTTCTGGCACCAAAATATGCAAAGGCTCACCAGCCCATGAAAGACACAGCTTTACCAGGAAAGTGCATGACCTTATAAGGGATTTCCTGATCTGGCACGGCAGGAGGAGGTCCAAACAATATGGCCAAAGAACAAGCAAAAGATCTCGTGGCACAGCCATTTTATGGCACTAGCCACGTTTAGTAGCCATACACAATACACGCTAATGTGCATACCAGAGAAAATGCAAAAACAGTAAAAATATAACTGCTGCCAACAGCTTGTTTTTAGGCACATATAAAAGTAACCAAAAATCCCATCTGAAGTTAGGATTACACAAAAGTATCCCCATTGCACAAAGTGCAATGTTAAAAAGTATAAAGTTAAAAAGTTAAAAGGTATAAGAATATCAAAGGGGAGCAAAGTTTACCAGTACCGATAGTCTGAAGGACTGATGAGTTTCCCCCGTAACAATGAACAAAGGTTAAGGGAAGTGAAGCTGAAGGATTTACTTTCCTTCGAAAACGTCAGGACAGGGTCAAAAACAGCAAAAAGAATGGTGTTCCATCGGAAACTATGGAGGGAAAGTTGAAAAAAGAAAATCTTTCCTAACACTCGATTACAGAAGTTTACTCGATGTGTCGCTCAATGAAGGAAGCCTTCACCCACGCACCTGTTCTGCATACAAGTAGATGGCCTACCTCCTTTCATTATTTAAGCAGATGTTTCAGATAGAGCAATTGCTGCAATCCTACAACATCCAAATGAAGGTAAAGATCATGCCACAGCTTTTTTTTTAAATCATAGAATCTCGAAATCAACACAGCAAGAACAGTCTGTGGCTTCCCAGAACCTGGAAGATGCATTCGGTTTTCTACACCTCTCGTTTTAAGTTAGTTAAGGTCAGACGTTCTAAGATCAAGTCTTGCCCTATTCTTTGCAAGTGCTGAGGAGTTCAAGGTGGGAGAAACATGAGACTCCAGATTTTTCAGGGATCGGTTGCAGTATCTCTGGGAAGATCGCTCTTGGTACATGACAAAAGTATACTTCTAAGGTACAAGCACCTGCTTTGGTGTCTCACCCTTCACACCTGGGGGTAGGGGATATACTGTAATCCTGCACAGTCCTCAAATGCCACACACTGCTGATTGGCACAAGTTCCTGACCACCCTGCTAGTTGCAGACAGACCACGGTCACTGTCTAACTCTCAGTTCCCTTGGACAACATTCAACATTACCGTATGCTGCTGCGCACACCTCCTGCACACCATGGCTTACATAAGTGTGCACTCCATTCCTCACTTCCATCTCCATGACATGGCTAATCTGCATGTCTTCATTCACTTCAGGACTCACACCTTCATGTTGGACTCATCAACCAGGTTACTTCACTTTAAATGGTGTTGATCCCATTCCAAAATGACTGCCTTACATTTGTTTTTCCATTTTTCTTCCCAATCTAACATGACTGCCTATCCCAGTTTGGGAGGATTCTGAGGACTGTCATAGGGATTGTGTTCCCTACCTGTGTGCATCTCAACGCTGCTAGTCCGATTACTCGCCCCCTACCGATTCCTTTTCCCTTTTTGAACGCATCTTTTTGTGCTCACTAGATTCTAAATCACATTTTTGTACAATGGTTTTCACAGCATTTTTCCTCTAACTGATCAACGAGTCCAGTTTCTGCTACTTCCTACTATCCTAGTCCGTGGTGTTGCTTCAAATTAGCTGCAGCATGGCTGAAGGGAAGCCGCCGCCCTGTCTTTGTTATCAACACCCAAATAGTAGAGTATGCCAAGGCTTCAATAGGATCTGCCTTTGGCACGCATCACTGCTTGGGTTTCATCTATTAAACTTCACATGTGACTTTCCTGTTGGACCGTTTCCAACATGAACCCACATCTTTGCTAAGATTCTTTCGAAAACTTTAGAAACCATGCCTAAGTATGCAGTCTCTGAACCGATTTGAAGAATAAACCACACCACATGTATTTTTTCCGAAGTTCATTAGTATTAATCATCTGCTATGCTTTCCCAAAGGTAGGCCTAGCTCAAATCTAAACACAGCATACACTCCACCTGCCACCCATCTGTCAAGGGTTCACTGCCGAAAGTCCTGATGTTTTTACCAGTAGCTATAGTTACTGGTGTGAAGTTCTTTTAAAAAATGATGTCTTAATGTCAACGAAAGAAACTCTTGAGTGTTGTACTGCATCCCTCACTTATTTAACAGACCACTGAACTGCCACATAACATCTCGCAACTTCACAAACAGCAAAATGGCCAATGAAGGTACAAAACACAAGCTGTCTCAAGTCTTCCTTTACAAGGCTGGCCCTGCCTACATCTTTCAGGCACCTGTGCATTTGCCATCAAATTGTAGCATACTAAATGTGAAGCTGCTTCTCGATCCTACAGGCCGTGCTGTTTGAGAAACTGCCTCCATTGCTTTACATCCCTTCAGAGAAGAGAGCCTTGAAACACTTGTGTATAGGCGCGTTATGAATGCCATATCATAACAAAGCGCACCCAGCCCACTGCAATGGAGTTATTTCTTCCGTATTCCTCTGCTTCTATACCTTTAGTTGCATCAGATCCAAGCATGACTCATGCGTCCAATATAGCCATGTAAATACCAACATGCACGACAACGCTCTCCTTTCTTCTCTACAGCATCACAGATCTCCATTTAGACAGCCGCCTTGCCTAAAACCACTCATAACAGCTCATTATTTACTCTATATTAATGTCTATATAAAATGGTTGACCCACATGTTTCCAGGTGGCAGAGCGTGCAATAAAAGCTGTAATAAAGAGATATAGCTACCTTCTTTTGCAACTGTGCTTCTTTAACGAATATAGATTTGATTCAAATGTATGCAACTTTTGCAGCACCTTTAACATATTTCAACAATAGTAATAGCCACCCATCAATCCCTCCATTGTACCCACAAAGAAGAAAAACACTTACAGGAGTTGACGGATATTGCTCCAATCCACACACATGGTTGGGACTTTAGTGCTGCAGTGTTCATGGAACTTGTATCCACATGTCTGACATCGAAAACCATTCAACAGGAACTTCTGGCAGATGTCACAGAAAGCAAGTTTTAAAAACGTTTTCCGAACCTGTTATTGGTGGGAGCAAACAGATGATTAAAGACACTTCACCATTTGATGTCCAACAGAACACCTTTGCAGCAAAGTATTAAAATATTAGCAATTACATTTCTTTTTTCCATGTTGCACTTGTGACAAATTCACCTGCCTCACTCTGCGGCCATCTAGTGGAGTGGCGAAATGGGCCAGGTGCTACCCAGAGCGAGTGGATGATGGGTTCACGAGTAGTAGGTGGAGGACCACCACTTGGTCCGCACCCTAAGGCAGTCGATCGAAACATGCGGCCATTTGCTGACAATGCCTCTTTATGGGAGATGACATCTACTTTGAGAGCACAAATAATGTGGGCACAGTCAGGCAGGCAATTTATGCCCGGCTTCCTCCCCGACCGCCCAGTTTCTCCAAAGAGTTTTGGGTATATTTCAGGCAAAGAGGAATTGGAAAACAAGGTCTCTTTAGGATGGCCACAAACTGAGCTTTACAGAAACTGTAGAAAAGGAGTTCAATGCCTGAAATGCTAGTAGGGGACACCCATTTCGACAAATGAACCAATCCATTTTCTTACAGTGCTCACATTGCGAGCACACCTACACAGAGGCGGAAAACTTGCAAGCCTCACTCTGTGAGGTTGACTCAGAGACACACCATGAGCTCCTCCATTGAGTCTGCAACGTGCCTGCTCATAAACCGATGATACACTCGTTTCCATGAGGGAAATGGTGCTACAAAGAGGCTTTTTCATTACTTGGGAGCAGTCAGTTCCTTCCCAAAACCAGAAACGGGCAACAACGAAAGGGGATGGTATTGCCAGTTAGGAGGCAGTCCTAAAACTGGTAAAAGGAGTAATTCAAGATAGCGTTATTAAACTAATAAAAGCTTGACACTAGCCCAAAGAAGATACATTGCAATAAATTAATACAGCCAATTGCAGCCCCTCACTCAATTTCATAAATACAAATCCTCACAGGAAGACTACACCCCAGGGAGGAGGTCACAGAGATAAATAAGCACAGTCTCTCCATCAGGCATTGTGTGAGATTGGAGTGGGAGCTGCAGGCAGAAGCTGGACAGAGAGGATGGAGTTTTACAGAAAAGTGGCTAGAAGGTGGGAGATGAGCAGGGATGGTAAGTAATCTGGAGGATGTTGGACTGATACAGGATGGAATTGTATGGAAACGGTTGGTTTTGAGTTGCCCAGATGAGGTTAGTTGGAGACAGGAGGAGGAGGTTGGAAGAGAACATGAGTAAATGCTGGATGCTAGAGAGTATGTAGCTAGCATAATGAAAAGGTATGAGGGCACGCTTTGCCTAAGACAGGGAGGTGGGGCTAGAGTCCTATCCAAAGCAGTCCAGCCCATGGTGGTAGGAAGAACAAGCATGTGGTATGGTGTCAAGGAGGAGCAGGACCAGAAAAGAATTAGAGCAGTGGTCAAGGGGGTAGGACTGAAGTCCATGAGGGAAGGAAGTGACTGAGGGCTTCTTAGGCTCGGACTGACAACATCCTCGTCTCAAGAAGTGAAAGAGTTATGGAAGGACTTCAGAGGACCATCAGAGAAGTGTGCAGGAACTCCTTGAACCCAGAAATGGGAATGAAAGGAGTAGAGGTGGAGAAAGGACCGGCGAATCAGGGTGTGCAAACCCCTCAAACCTGGAACTGAGAGACAAGGAGAATAAATCCCAAGAGGTGAAGGAAAAAAAAGGTGGCAAAAGGTATGTTATATAAACTTGTAAAGCGCACGGTCGCCCAGAGGCATCATGGCGCTGGTGTGGAAGCTGCGAGCTCAGGGAACACAATAAGGGCGAAAGCTAGAACAGAGTGGTCTTCAGAGCTTTCCTGAAAAATAGATGATTAGCAGAGAATTTAAGTGGTAATGGAAGTAATGGAAGGGTATGGGAAACCCTACAGGTCAGCCCAGAGGGACTTCAAGGCACACAGACTCATTCCCTTTCATTTGGGTTTACAATTACAGTCCCCAAAGTATTGTTTTGTCCAACCTGTTCCATATACCATAAATAAAGAGCACCTAAACTATATTAGCATCTTGGCCTAGTTATAGATCCCAGGCATATTCATGACACTCTACGTTTACCCTATTGTAAATTTGACGCACAAGCAGATCAAGTGGTTTGCCCAGAAGCACTTGTAACATACTATTATAAACATTTTTATTACATACCATAACTTGTTAAACTGTGTCTTGTCCTAGTCGGATAGTGAGAACACTGTAAAACTTAATTTATTTGAATAATAAGCAAATACATAAGAGTTCTTGATAAATGTTGGGGTCCTCTAACCCTGCTTTCTGGAGACTGGTTTGGATTTCCACTAGCTTGCTGGCCCTTGTGAGCAGCTAGCAAGGTACAAGCATCATATGTTATGAACACTCACTCACTCACTCAGACAGACCATGTTATCCCCCAAAATAACCTAAAGTACCAACAGGAGTCATGCAATCTATCCTAAGTGTTTGGAAGATGAGTAGAAATGAAAAGGGGCTGCAAATCCACTACTTGTGATGCTAATGACAAGGAAGAATATGCGGAGGACATTGACATTTAAAAAGGATGCTTCTATTTGGTGTCCAGGCTACTAACATGAACATTCTGACTTTTTAAGTTTTAGCCCATCACAATAAAGTTCACTTCAACAATCGAGCACAGGAGGTAAGGTACTGTTCATAGGGGAGCACAGAGGCCGATGAAAACATACTGGCCTCTAATTACCGGAAGTCATTTAAAAGCACTACTGGAGCATGTCCTACCTGACAAGGCAAACAGCGAGTGGAATGTAAATGTACAAGCCAACAGTTTTATATATACATCGAACCATATCAAGGATGCTTACTCCCCATTTCACATTTTTAAAAAGCTGAAAATAGTCATGTGATAGAGCTACACTTAAGTATTTTTAACAGCTAATCTCTAAACCACGAGATTTGCTCGAACAGAAGTAAAAAAAAAAAAAGAAAAAAAAAAGAAAACTTTACTTACAAAATTGTGTGTTGTGAGTGGAACATGATCCAGGAAATCCACCTGCAGTTCTTCCCCAATCAATGATGCTGCATCAGTATTCCAATCCAAACGAGATTTCTTGCTAATGAAGAGGAACAGATGAGAATTTTAGAAAGGTTTACAAAAAAAAAGAACGCACGTTTGTGAATACTACACTAATAAAGTACATACTGTTGTACAGTAAGTGGTAATAGAGTAAAAGTGATGTTTTCTTTACATTAGATGTTAAATGTACAAGAGCAGTGGCAATTATTTTATGGATACCCTGGACTTTTCTGATTTGGGACTAAAAGCAAACAATTGTTGGGGCAAAAGACTCTGCATAATGCCTATACTAAACTCCTCTTTGCCGCACTAAATGCCATGGGAGTTATTTTATTTATTTTTCATTTATATTATTTATAGGGTGCAACCGGGGGGGGGGGGCGAAACCTAAGAAATGGGCAGTCGTGAGGTTATCTGTCAGAGGCAGCCATTGCTCTGAGTTTTAAGTTTCTTAAAAATCTCGACAGGCAGTTTAAGGCCAGAGGGAGGGCATTCCATTTAGTTGGAGCAGCCACCCAAAAATCACACCTTTTGACTAATTCCAAGGAGGTTTTTGGTATATACAATTTTTTGTCATTGTTAGACTGCAGACTGCGTACCACATGGTTTGTTTTGAGACTTTTGGCTATATATGTTGGGAAAAGATCTGTCAGCGATTTGTAAGTCATCACAAGTAGTCTGAAATCAATTCTCTCTGCAATCGACGGCCAGAGTAATTTTCTCCTTAGTTCCGACACATGTGCGCATTTTCATAAGCCCATAATTACCCCAATGGTGCTATTCTGTACCACTTGGAGTTTTGCTAGCTCAGTTTTACCCACTCTAATGAGGAGGGAGCCGCAATAGTCAATTTTGGCAGAGATAATGGCTCTAGCAATGGTTTCGCAAGCTTTTTTTAGTTAGGAATTTGTGCAAGCAGCCCGGTATAGCAGTCTGATGCTGACGCCAGCCTGTTAACATGATCGGACATGCTCAGAGTCTGATTGAGTATTTCACCCAAGATTTTTAGTTCATCTTTTGTCAGAATATTACAATCTGCAATGTAAAAGGATTTGTATTCTGTCTCGAGCTTAGCTAGTCTAGGCCTGGTACCGATCAGCATTAGTTCTGTTTTACCATGATTCAGCGCCATGCCATTCATATCCATCCAGAATTATATTATATATCTCCCGAGATTGTCTTGGCGTCATTAATGTAGTCGCCTGTAAGTGGAATGAGACATTGTGAATCGTCTGCATAGTTCGAGAAGCAGATATTCTTTTCCTCCAACAGATGGAAGAAAGGAGCTGTGAAAAGATTATATAAGACTGGGGAGAGTGCTGCACCTTGGGGAACACCATAACTAACTAACATGGGTTTGGCTTCTGCTTGTTTGCTGCAAACGTGCATTGTCCTCGACCCCAAAAAGGACTGCATCCAGTCTTTAGCTAATGTACTAAAATTTGCTAGATTTTGTAGTCTATCCAGAAGAAGGGGATGGTCCACTAAATCGAAAGCTAATGAAAGATCAAGGGACATCAATAATATTGCTGTTCCCTCATTAATATTGGTCATGTTCGATTTAAGTTTTAAAAGAGCTGATTCAGTGGTAAAATCTGGCCGGAATACGGATTGCGCTCCGTTCAGGATAGGTTGGCCTTTTATGTGCAATAGGAGTTGATCATAGGCTACTCTATCCATGATCTTTAGAATAAAAGGTGAATTAGATATGGGTCTATAGTTGGGTGCAATTTTGGGGTCCAAGTTAGATTTTTCTCAACAGGGGGGGTGGGACGCTCCAGGTACCCTTCAATCTTGTAGGAACCTTGCCCTACTTAAATGAGGCATTAAAAATTCTTGTTATGAGCTAATGAGACGCTCCGAACAGGCCTTGATGGCCGTTGCTGGGAAGTGATCACCTTTACAAAACAGACGGCTTTTGTTTAACAAGAGTAATACGCATTTCAGCCTCTGTTATACTTCTGAAGTCAAAATTAGGGATGGCAGGTAGAGCAATGAGTGGTTGATTTTGGCCTACCTTATGAGGATCTATAGTTCGTGTGTTTATAATTTGGGCACTACAATTTTTTATTTCAGTGGTTTTAGCAATCCTAGCATTTTAAATTTGCTTACACCACCCCCGATCTTTAACAATGGGTTCCTGATAGTTAATATCAGGTTTTTCCAATATCCTAAGGATAGAGAATATCTCCTTAGAGTCATGTTGGGCGTTTTGGTTGCGTCCTTTATGTGAATCTTTTTTGGCTTTTAAAACTGCCTTTTTAAATTTAAATGTATTAGCTGCACCTACGTAGGACAGTGTCTTCTTCCCTTTTAATATTTTTCAACAATAGAAGGTTTTCCTCTTTTCCACTGAGTATTTTTAGTTCCTCAGAGAACCAAGGATTCTTAGCATGGTTGCTAACCTTCCTATTTTTCAGAGGGGCTATTTCATCGATGGCTGTGGCCAAAGTGTTAAGAAGAGATTCAGTCAATCCATCCACATTCTCCGAAAAGGGTGCGACAGGTTGATCTAGAGGTATAATCCAATCTTTCGGGGATTCCTGGGTCACCCTCTTCAGATGTATTGAGTTGACCCATTTTTGACTGGGTAATTGACTTGTACTTGACGTACTTGATTTCCTTGACGATATGCTGTCCACCTCAAACTCTATGAACGTGTGGTCCGACCACAAGCATAATGAGATAACCGGCGTATTCATTTTAAGATTAGCTTTAAGAACCCAATCCAATATATGGCCCTTGGCATGTGTAGGTATACGTATATGTTGAGAGAAGCCAATGCATTTCATTAATCTAACTCTTAGGCTATTGAGTCCTTTGGATCAGTCCTCTAAAGATTAAAATCACCCATAATTAGCCATTTTGCACCTTCTATAACTTGAGGTAGAACAAGGCTATTAAGTTGTGTGATAAAATCTGGCATAGTGTTAGGGGAACGGTACATAAGTAGTACATTCATAGTCGTGGATGCATCAGTTTTAATTTTAAAACATAACGCTTCACACGCATCAGGGCCTTGGATATCATTTGTCCAGATCTCCAAGGAGTTTTTGTAGATAATCGCAACTCCACCCCCGACCTGATTAACCCCGTAAAATATTATAATATTTAGTTTTATTTACAAAACGTATTACATCCAATTAGATTAAACATCATTCGTCATCACATTCATTAACCAGAGAAAAGAGAAAAGAAAGAATAAGTAAAAGAGAAGGCAACGAAGAATGAAACATCATTCAAACCAGTGTATAAGTATACAGGGATTTTCAAAGTCCAATCAATAACAAGTGAAAAAAAAGATAAGAGATCACTTTCTACAATGGGTCAGTTCAAATTTGATTCACGGTGCTGATTTTCAAGGGCTATTATTGTTCAAGTGTCGGTTTTATTTCACTTTTATGTTCGATGCCAACTCTTATTATGCTGTCAATTCAAGTATTTTGTCTATGTAGTCAACCACTGCACATGTAAGTTTGATGTTATTGCCTGTTAACAAATACGACCACCACTCTTCCATATTATTGTTTTTTGGTCAACAGATCTCACTGTTGCGGTTGCTGCACATTCGATCAACAAGTGTTTTGTTGATTCCAGATGTTGCTTACAGTGACGACAACAATCATCTTTTGTGCTTTTGTCACGTCTTAGCAACAGCATCTCATTAGTATTCATTGCGTTTAGTTTTAATCTTAAGAACTGGTCTCTGTGATATCTTGATGGACATCTTACTAGATATTTTGGTTGTTTGTTCAGACTAATTCCACAAGTACCAAGGTCGAGAGCAGATTCTAGGTTTCCTCTTTTTTTCCAAATTAACAATCCAGCTCCATTTTTCCAGTTTCTTTTTTGGCAATTGAGGGTAGGCAATTAGCAGATCTTTTTTTACATATCAGCTGCAGCAAGTACTTGTTCCATTTTAATCTTCCATTTCTCTAAAAGACCTGTTTGAGATTTTCCTCTTACACCTGAGAGAATCTGATACGGTGGAGCCGGCTGGGCCAGACACGTTTTCCTCAGAGTTGCTAAGGATTTCCATAACACTATTGTACAGTGAATTTATTGCGAGTTCGTGTCAGAAGAATGTTATTGAGACATACTGAGGCAGTCTCAGGACCTTTCACCAGAAGTTGCCTTCAAGTACCCTCCATATCTTCTGGTTAAGGTTCCACCCTGCCTCGGCACCAAATGTTATTCTGGGTATTATGGAGAATTTTCCATGGTCTCTATGTAGTTTTGTGCCTTGGAGAGCCAATGTTGTCATACGATCTGTCAAATTTTGGTGCCATGGCTGTTCACAGATCGAGGTGTTAAAAACCACTCCTAAGTATCTTATTGACGGTGTGGCCTGCAGATGTTTTTTTCTACGACGTACCATCAGAACTTTCGGTTTTTTGAGCCTGCTTGTGAGCCAATTGTCATTATTTTTATTTTCGATGTGTCCATTTCAAGATCGTTTTGTTGTAGGTAGTCATGCAACTTGTTTAGCAGTCTCTGAAGACCTATCCGAGTACAGTCCAATAGTACAATGTCATCGGCATAGGTTATGCAGCTCAACGGTTGGTTGTTTATTTGTGGAGGAAAACGCTGGGCTTGGTCCAGAGCTGCAGGTATGTCGGCTATAAATAGTTTGAACAGCTGTGCTGCCAATGGGCATCCCTGCTTTACACCTTTTCCAGTTCTTATCTCATTTGATAGTTCTCCTTCATTGTTCACATGTACACAAATAGAGGTGTCTGTATGTAGGGCACGCGCAGGGGCCAACAAGTCAGGACAGTCCCATCGAGAAAGCTTCTGCCACAGCAAATCTCGATTAATACTGTCAAACGCTTGTCTCATATCGATAAATGCCAGGAATAGTTTTTTTATTTCCCTTCATCGCTTCTAGTTTAAGTAAGTTTAATAACAAGAGGTCCCCCTCGGTCCCATCACCTTTTGTGAACCCAGTTTGCCGGACGTCACAGATTTTTGCATTAACTGCCCAATGTGACAACTTCTGTTGCAAGAACGATACAAAGACCTTTCCAATCGTATCCAGAAGGGCAATCGGACAGTAGTTGGACGGCACCGCCCGACTAAAGTTCTTGAAGATCTGGACAATTACAGTCTTCCACCAGGAACTCGGGACAACTTTGAGGGCGGCGATCTTTTTGAACAAAGCTTCAATAAACACTGTCCAGCTCTCCTCATTCTGTTTTAGCATCAGGTTAGTGACGCCAGCCGGACCAGGAGCCCGCACATTTTTCAAATGCTTGATGGCGTTTTAGATGTCATCTACAGATTCTTGTACATTCCAAGACTTGTTACAAATGGTGGGTCGGCAGATTCCAGCCTCGTTGGTTTTTTGTATACTGACCCAAAGTAGGATTCCAATTCGGCAGCTGAAATTTGATTTGCAATGCTGGAATTACATTTTGAATTCGCCTTGTTATTGCCCAGACTTCTCTTGACTTGTGTTTCAAAATGCATGTGCTCCCCTCTTTCTTGGTCTCGAATTATGGCATTTGATTTTTGCCAATTTCTAAATTGTTGGCGACGATTTTTAATTGCTTTTTCCACTTCGTCTTTTGGGCAATTTTTTTTCAGATGTCTGTTTTCCCTGCAAAGTTTTCTTTTAGCAAGCTGCACCACTCTACTATAGGTATGTTTATGCATATGTCCTTCAACTCTTGATCGTGTCATGTTCACCGTATATTGTAGTAGCAGAGGTGCATAATTGTTGTCGTTGAAAAGTTTATAATTTAATTCTTGTATTTGATATTCTTGGATTCGTAATCGGTTGCCTCCGGAATTTACTGTGACTGGCTCATCATACAGCTGAACTTTAACAGTTTTCCTCATAAGCCAAGAAAGTCGTAGCACATTATGATCGCTTTTGTTCTCGTGCAGCACCTGAAGCTCTACTATTTTTTTAGAGAGATTATTTGAAGCCCAAACATAATCCAAGATTTTTCGATTTTGTTCTGATCCAAGTGAAATTAGGTGGAACATCACCTTTGACATTATCAAATCACATTGAGCAGTCTTGAGATTGCAGGGCAGATTTCCATCTTTGTCCTCGAGGAGGGAGCTTGTTCCAAGTCATTGGGATGTTAATTTTCAGCTTCTTATTTTCCCTGAACCAAGAACAGTTCATGTCTCCACATACTATTATCAATACATTTGTATACATTTCTGTATATTCATGAATCATGGTAGTGACTAACTTGATAAACTCTTCTGCGACAATCATTATAGGGTTCCAGTAGCAATTCAGCAGCAACAAATGGGAACGCTCATCAGAGTTGGATTCTCTTGACTCCAATATGGTTCCCTGCGGAAACAAATTAGGGTTTTTTGACTTAATGACCGACCACCAATTGTTCATTTTTAATCATTGTTAGTAACCCTGAGTAGGGGCAACCCAAATTATTTTTTCTTGCACGGTTTAAATGCATGGTATAACCATCTTTCATTGGCGTCTCCCTGTGCCATGTCTCTTGTAGACAGAATGCACAATTATTTTCTAGGCTCACTTCGAAGTCATTAAATAAATGCTGAAAGCCCCTCGTGTTACATGAAATGAACACACAGGGTTCCTCGGCTACCGTATTTCATGGTTATTGTCTTTGATAACCATAGTCATCTCCTGTTTTTCTGTCCCGGGCATTTGATCCTTGAGTTTTTCTTGGATTTGAGGGTTGACAAGTCAGCATACTTCTGAGAGATTCCCGCCTTTCTTCATTTGTTACTGGCTCTGAGTTCCCCAATGCACTTCGATCATTCTCTTCAGAGTTTTGGTCATGGGGTTCAATAGATATCTGAAACCCAAAGCACAGTAATTCACCAGTGGCTTCAAGGATGGTTTTCTTGACTGCTTGGGATTTTATATCCATTAAGACTTGATCAGAACACTTCTCAGTTGCATATTGCACAATCTTGATATCCTTGGATTCAATAGTCCGTAAGGTCAGAATGCACTTGAATAGTCTCATGACATTTCCACGGTTTAAATTTACTTGATTGTCATCTGTGTATTGTATATTTTGCAGACGCAATTTTCCCTGGTTCATTGAACAGCTTCCCTTTGTTTTTTTCGTGACCTTGTCACTGGAGAAGGATTGTTTCTTCCATTGACTTATGGTTAACTTTGGATTCAGTTTTGTTTGCTCATTCATCTTCAAAGGCTCATTCAGTTCAGTTTCTTCTGCACCCAATTTAAGAGCAAACCCCACTGTTTTTTTTGGCAGGCTGTTAGTCGAGATTGTTTTAACAGGTGGCTTTAGCTCAGCGCCCATGGCTTGCTGCCGTGACTCAAGGGAGGCGTCTTCGCTATCTGTGTCATCTTCAATCGAGTATGTCGATAAGTCACACAGATCGACCAAATTTGTTGTAGAATTTGGGTCATTATCCTCTGGGTCATCTCGAAGAAGTTTGCTCGAGGTTGTGTTACCAACTTTGATTGATGTTTCACTTTTTGAATTTATCGGTTGCAGACTCACCACTCGTTGAAGGCCTAATGAAGAGGCCAGGTCTAGGTTGAGTAGACAAGTTTTGTATGAACTTTCTCACGTTTGTGCATTGTCTCTTTAATGGGATATTCTTTTGTTTTGGTTTCTTCTGCTCCCGGGAACCACTGCATTTATTCTCCAACTCTTCACTTGTTTGTATTTTTGCCGTAAAAATGCAGAAGGACTGTTGTGTCTTTTCCATACTAACATCAGTTGGTAAGGGTCCTGAGAACTCTGTTTTTATCTTTGTCACGGGGTCCATGTTAGATGTTTCACTGTCTATTACATTGGGCTGACTTGATTTTTGATCATTTGCTCATGGCGATTGATGATAGTTTGCTAGATGAGGTTGATGTTCGCGGGCATCGGTCACTATAACTTCCTGTTCAATTCTAGTCCCAATAGAATCAGGTGTTTGGGAAAACTGTATTACATTGTTCTCTTCCGAGGCTGTGTTCTTTAGATTGTTTTTTTTAATGGATCATTCACATTTACTTCTGCAGTTTTTTTAAGCGGAACAGACCTTTTACAGCACTTTTGAACTGGTTTCTTGCGCTCAGTATATTTCATCCATTTAACAGCTTCCAGTAGGCCTTCAGTGAGATTGTGTTTAGATGATTGATCTCTGGCAGCCAGCTCACTGAGTCTCTGTTGCAAACGCAAGGTTAGCTCAGCTTCACGTTCCAGCTGAGTTTGAAGAAATCCAGTGAAGCTTTCCATTTTCATTATTTTGCTAGTAAGATTCTGTAGCATTGTTGCCTGGTCTCTGGAGGCCTCATTCAACAACTCACAGTTTGATAAAGGGTATAAGTGCTAGTGATGTTGCAGCCAGGACATTATTATTATTGTGAATAGCAGCCACAGTGGATAAATTTGTCTTGTGGCCAGGGTCAAGCGAATTGTCTAGCCCACTTATAGACGAGTTTCCTTTGTTTTGACGTCTTCCTGAGTTCCGTTTGTCTGAATGTATTCTTTGTGCAGGTGCTCCAGCTCCTACACTCCCCAATTTTTCAAATAATGTGGAGCTTCTTACACCTGGTGATGTTACTTGACTCTGAAGCCACAGCGTCGAGTCACCGTTCTAATTTTCAGCAGAATCTAAAAGAATGGATTTTTGTCACTAGTCCGTGGGAAGTTAGAAAAGCTTGCACATAGTTTTTCCTTGACCATCAGGTAATCTGCTTTCAAGCGCTCTGCCAATCTTGCTTCACGGGCTGCAACATCAAAGTTTAATTCTTTATCAGGGGTAAGGATCGATTCCCTTCATTCCAGTCCTGTCCTCGAGACTTTTTCCATCCGACTTGTATCTGATGGTGAAAGTGCAGCATTCGAGTCGTCGTCAAAATTAACCGCTGCACTGGTTTTGACATGTTTGATGGTTTTAGATCGCGGAGGTTCGAGTACTGCAGGAGCAGCAGTTTGTTGCATCTGGCACCAAAACTTGATTTGCTGGTGGTTTGTTAGTGCCCTGGAGTTTGCCGATTTCTGGATCTATTGGCGATTTGGGTGGCAAGTCATTTAAGTTGTTTCCACCGATCTCGTACATCACCTTATTTGAACATTTGGGAAATGGTCTGAACGGTCCTTCTGACAAAACAGTAATATCCAGTATTTCATTATCCGTTATATCGAAGGGGGAATCGCCACTACTGAGAGGGGGCAGTAAGTTTGAAGTTGGGTCAGAGGAAATATTGTCAGAGGAAATCTCTGGAGCTGGACCAAGACCTTCCAATGTTAGTAATTAATTTAGATCTGTCGTGGTGAGGCTTGTCAGAGTGAAGGCAGCATCTGTATTAGTGTTCAGGGTGGTCGCTAGGTTATCTATATTGGTCACTTGTGGGGATGGTAATTCTTCAAGACAAGGGGCAACACACGAATTGAAGGCATTAGAATTATCATCATTCTCATGTACTGTCAATTGTGTGACATGTTTTCTTACCTTTGGTGTAAGAGCGCCAGCTTTCATTACTGACCATGGATTCAGCAGTCACCGTTGTTGCAGGGTCATTCTTGTGAGAGGACCATCTTCCGCGTTCGATCCTATCGAAGAGACAGAGGACCCATCTTCGTTCTGCACCTCACACAACCCGTGGCTCGTGGTCACACAGCTTTGGTAGGTGAAGTTGCATTTTGTTGTTGTTCCGCAGTAAGGGAAGTGCAGACAATCGACCCATTTTCCTCACGAGATTCAAGTTATCAAGTCGTTCTATTCAGGCTCTATTCATACGGTGATAGGGCATAGATTGTTGCTGCAGCTCCTCTGAAAGAGTAAGTATCACACGTTAATCCGCTTTGGCTCCCGTTGAATTGGTCTTTATTCCAATGGGATTTCAAGGGCTGACTGCCGACAGCCGTCAGCCAGCGAAGACAGCCAAGACTCAGCTGTGACTACGCTGTGCGCTCCACGCACAGAAAGGCTTTTTGAAAAAGCCGGCCCCTCCTTCTCCAACGCCGACAGCAATGGGAAAAAGACTCTTGCAAGCACCAAAATGAGTCGAACAGCTAAGACTCAGCTGTGACTCTGCTCATAAAGCCTTATAATCATTAGGAACTGCCAAGGCCAGCGATGGGCTGTAGGCCTCATTAAGCCAGGTTTCTGTTACAGCGCAGACATATAGGTCCTTCTCCAATATTTAGTCTATGTCTACTGCATGCTTCACTATGGACCTGGTGTTAAGAAGGAGGAAGCGCAGAGGCTTAGGATCTCTTGTTTTGAAGCTAATCTTAGAATCAAGCGGACAGAGGTTTTCAGCTTTATCATTAACAAGTATGTGAGTGGTCAGATCAGGTGGTATACATCAGTTATCTATGCCAATGTTGCTGACGATACTCTGATCCTCATCCGAATCACAGGTGACTATGATCAAGACTCTGCATTCATTAATATGATTTACTCCATCATTCAAAACTGGATGGCCACAAACAGCCTATGTCTCAATGACAAAAAAAACGAGATACTCATGATAGGCACCCCCTCTCGATTAAAAATGCTGCACCATGACTACCATTCCATTACCATTAATGGAACACCCATGCCAATAATAAAACAGGTCAAAACTCTGGGTGTTTACTTGTACTACAATTGCCTGCAATTGCAACCCCAGGCATTAGAACGTGTAAACTCCTGCACCCATATTTACCTATTCCCTACCACCCAACCCCTTATCTGCCCTTTCCCACCCCCCTAACAAATTTGATGAACGTTTTCATTATAATAGCCACTTTGAAATGCCTGGCATTGCAATTGCAGGCGATGAAAGGACGTCATACACTCCTCTACCACCTACATGGCCAAACGTATTGCTCTCAGACGCCAATTTCTCACACCACAAAACTCCCTCACCCTAGCACGAGCCTTTATACTTTCAAAACTGCATCACTGTAACATCCTCCTGCTAGGAACCACAAAGACTAATCTGGCCAAACTGCAATTGTGTCAAAACAAAGCCTTAATAGCAGCGCATGGACCAAAAAGAAGTGACCACATTTTGCATGTCAGGAGAGAAGTACACTGGCTACCCATACAAGCGAGAATTCAATTTAAATCCCTCATCATTACACACAAATGTATTACTAAAGAGGGCCCTACCTATCTCAATAATAGTGTGACCCAAAAAACATCAATTAGATCACTAAGCTCAGGCTCTAGCTCACACCTCTTCATCCCTAGATTCAAGAGCTCTAGGGCAGGGGGTGTCAGCTTCCCAGTAGCAGCTCCAAAAATCTGGAACTCTCTCCCACTGAACATCAGAAATGAGCCCTCACACCCCCATTTCAAGAGGCTTATTGAAACATGGTTATTCAATACATTCTAACTTGTGGGAGCACATCCAGAAATGCCTAGACCGACACTAATAATTTACCCAAACTATGTTTTTTGTGTGATAAATGCTGTAACCAATCCCATCTGTATTTAACCTCCTCTGTAACCAGATAAGTTTGCCTATGTAGCTATGTAATTTACGCTGTGATACCTCCGGGTTTGAGCGTGTAACAAGTGCTCCAAATAAATAATAGTCTTACATTTAGCAATCATTTTGGTGAAATATAAGCCAAGCTATATTTCAATTCATTCATAATTCTCCTTTTCATGTTTGATTCGAATACTGCAATTTAACTGGGAAAGGTAACCAACCTGGTCTTTATTCCATACAGTGCAAAAAAGGGCGACAATACCTCACTTGATTTTGCTGAGGTCCCTCTTATTCCAGATGTTAATTTCACTATTGCAAGTGTATAAATCGAGGGGTCCATTAGCACGCTTCCCCAAAAAAGGATGCAATAGCCATTTTAGGCTGGTGAAGGATTCCACCAGGGCTCAATTTAAGAGTAAATGGCTAAGATTCTGCCACTGGTCATTGGTTTAACACAATAACCCTTTATCAGCCTCTTTGGATGATGTTCTTTCCTTTATTTCCTATCTGGCAGAGACTGGAAATAAGCCCAACAACTGCAGAACTTACTTGTCAGCACTGGGTACTTTTTGGTGAATTTGGCCAGTCAAACCTTCTCCATTGGGAATCCTGTGGTTTTGTAAACCAAGTGGTTGTGCCGACTGTTCCCAGAGGTCAAACCGCCTCACCCCAACTGGGATTTAACTATCTTAATAATGGCTTTATGTCACAAACCGTTTGAAGCAATGGCTTCAGCAGGTATCAGGCTAGTGTCTTGGAAGACGTAATACCTGCTGGCCATAACTTCAGCCAGGAGAATAAGTGAAATATAGGCCCTAGCAGCAGACAAACCTTTCACAACATACCATCAGGACAAGGTGGTGCTGCACACACATCATTAGTTCATCCCCAGGATAGGTTCTGAATTTCATATTAACAAGGAGATTTGCCTCTGTGTTTTTTCCAAATCCAACTTTCCAATCCAGTCCTTCACTCGTTGGACTCCAGGAGAGCCTTGAAGTTATACCTCAACATGAGCAAGGGAGTTAGGAAATCCCCTCAACTCTGTCACGTTCGGGGGAGCAAATAAGGGAGCGTTGGCTTCAAAAGCAACCATTTCCAGGTGGATTGAAAGCTATTTGCTACAGAAGTGGCTGCATTCAAAAGGCCTTCATGCCCATCTCGTCAGAGCTAAGATGGCCTCAGTGGCATCTCCCATGGGACACTATCGCAAAGGCAGCACATTGGGCTACTCCTTCAGCCTTCTAGAAACACCATTACCTGGACATGAGCTCATAAGCTCAAGAGCATACATGTTCAGTGTGGTCGGGCAGTCTTGAAAAATCTCTTCAGAAAAATTAATGGGGACCTTCCATCCTTTGGAAGACATGATCTCATGAATCGCCCACAAGAATGGAGAGGCTGGGATGTAGGAGTAAGGAAATGGTAGGCATCGTAGTGACTAACGTATTCCTAGTCCATAGTCCCCTTTCCTCCATATGCCCTCCCTCCATCCCCCTAAAATGTCCTCAGTAACTAACATACCGACCTAAACTGGTAGAAAAGGACTGAGGTGCGAGGCCCGAGGCTGAGCTTGGGGGAGGCGCAGCCTGTGGCCAGGCATGCGTTTGGGCCCACAAAATAACAGTAGGACAGAAAGGTTTTTGTATGGTCCTACAAAAAGCTCAGGGCCCATTCCGAAGGACGGAATGTCACAAGTATGCAGGGGACAGGATACAGAAGTAAAATATGTTATTAGCTTCCTGCTGGTGCCTACAAATCTGTCCCACTTACTGTGTTTGGTATCCAGCAGAAAATACTCTGCTAGATTGGTGCCATGTATCACCCCACCTGCTTGCAGATCATTGGTTCCAAAACATGACTAGTCTACATACAGGTGGTTCTAGTCACCCGGTTCATATTTCCATTGTGTTACATAAGATTCACTGGATACCGGTGCATTAATGGATTCAGTTTGAGACCCTTTGTGTCGACACCTAGGCTCCAGCATGGGGCAGAAACCCCAGTTTGTATAGTCTTAACCTACGACAATACAACCATAGGAGTCTCTATTATCAGGCTCCTCTATTCTGCTGTGTTAATCCTTTTAAAAGGAACATATTGGGTGGGAATACCACTTTGTTCATGCGACCACAGCTTTGGATCTCATTATCCAGGGAATTTTGCATAATTGTAAATCATATGGATTTTTTAAAATAATAAAATGCTAACTTCTCTCTTCCTCTTTTGGGTTGTCTTGATTGAGTTCAGCAGCATCAATTAATGTAAACATAATTTCCCCTGGGTCTGCAGAGCTTAGTAAAGATGTGGAAGTATTATGAGGAACCAACCAATCACTTAGGTTATCAGAACCAGGCATTTCATTCTTCCAGCCAGCCAGATGCTCGGGGCTATTCCTTCTACCATATATTTTCTTGATGTATCATCAAATGAAAGGAACACTTTTAGATGTTTACTCTATCAAAGAGCATGAGTCATTGTTACCGGTGAAGAGCAAGAACACTTAAGCTTGTGCACACCTTCTTTGTGCTACTTTACATCAGGAGAAAACACCTACACTATAATGCATGGGCACCACAGTAATCTGTACTTCAAACAAGCTCCCTGTTCATTTGTATTAAATATTAACACTGCTGTGAATTGCTAGCTTGGACATATCATCTGAATACATATCAGTTTGATCCCCCTTACGGTTCCTTCTTCCGGAACTGGTAAAGAGAAGTACATGACCAATCATCTAATTTGGTGTAATTTGACAAGCGCACATTATTTAAAACTCTTGTAAATGGGAGCAAACTGTTTAAAACTGTTCTGAAAGAGTCTTCACCTACTTTCACTACAAGACACAACTTTTGCACATTTGATGGGAAATGACTGTCCCAACAGATTTGCTATTTCCTTGATAATGCATTGCCATTGATCTCTTGCTTTTTGATGGTCTTGCAATGGCTAAACATTCTTCAATACACAAATTATATTTTTGGCACTAGCGCGAAATCCTGTCGTCAAGATTGAGAATCACAAATACTGTCGTTCGTAGAATTGAAATCAACCCTTTCCAAAACGTTCTTTGGTAAGATGCTGTGTATGGGTATTGCCTCATTTTGTGTAAGTCCACAACAGTAGAATAACCAAGGTTTTCATATTAAAGTGATAATCATCATGAAGGGAAATGTGCATAGGAGTTTTAGATGTTATAAGGTTCAAAACTGGGCTATTTGTATCATGTATTTGTATTTTATTTGGGATTTATATAGCGCCTTAAGCCAAAGCGCTGTACATAAGATCGTAAAAACAATAAAAATTGGGGAATGCAAACAACATAGGATTTCAGTGGTATACGAAATAAAGAATATAAAGAAATAGAACAAAGAAAGAGGGCGGGCATTCCAGTGCAAGGGAGCCAACAATGAAAAGGAGCAAAAACCTGACTGACCACAGGTAGGAGAGACAAGAAGACATTGAGAATGAGAACGGGATAGGAGACTAGAATGAAAAAAAAGAGGAAAGAGACAGATGCAAGGCTGTATAGAGATTTAAAGACAAGACACAAAGTTAAATTTAAGCCAAGACTGAAATGGGAGCCAGCTAAGAGTAAGAAGAGACGAGTGAATGGTGTCACAGGTTCAAGAAGAAAGAAGATGAATAGAGGCATTGAAAACGGATTGCAGAGGGACAAAGAGTAAGAGGAAGACCAAAAAGCACAACAGAGAAATATAAGAGTCAAAAGAAAATCAGCAGTTTAGTGGCATCGAACGTCAAGAACGAAAGAGCTTTACGAAAGTTATATAAATTAAAGCGACAGGACGTGAGGATAAAGAAATGTGATGCTTAAAAGATTAATCAGAGTCTAGAAAAAGTTCCAAGTATTGAGTACAGGAAAAATGTTCCAACATCCAGGATTTGATGGCTGATAGGTATGCAGATAGTTTGTTGTGAACCTCAGGAGTGAAGGATGAAAAGGACATAAAGAGCCGAATGTCATCAATGTAGAAATGGTGAGATAGAACAAAAGATGAGATGATTTCAGCTAGAGGAAAGGTATAGAGGGAGAAGTCAAAATTAACCAAGAACCAAGCCTTGTTGAACACCATTGAAGAGTGGGAGTGTGTCAAATGAAGACCCTGACCAAGATGGGTATGACCAGACCCACGAAAGAACAGACCCAGAGAACCCAAATGAGGACAGAGAAGTCAGTAAGAGAGAATGATTAACAGTGTTGAAAGCTGCAGACAAGTCAAGAAGAATGAGAGATGAATGTTTAAGGTAATGTGCCGAGAGTAAAGAATCTATAACAGAGAGAAGAGCAGTTTCAGTGGAGTGGCAAGGCCAAAGTCCCGACTGAAAGCGAGGGAGAATAGAATTAGCAGAAACAAAGGTAGGGACATGGGAATAACCAAGGCGTTCAAGTAGTTTAGAGAGATATGGGAGAAAATAAATTGGACAAAAATTAGAAGCAAGCGAAGAATCAGCAATGGGTTTATTTGGAATGGGGATGATAAAAGCATTCTTAAAGGCAGAAGGGAAAACAGATGTTGAGAGACCGATATTAAAAAGGAAATTAAGATCAGAGACTAAAGAGGGATAGATTTGAGGAAGGCGGGACTAGGGAACAGGGTCAAGTGGGGAAGCAGTAGGGTGCACCCGGGCAAACATAGGAGAAGTTTCATCATTAGAACTTTGGGAGAAACAAGAAATCGTAGTACTAGGAAGCAAAGTAGGAAAACTACTGGTAGATGGTAAGATGGAGGACTCAAATGGTAGAACAGAGAGGCCAGCTTTGAGGAGAAAAACAAAGCAACATCAGAGTTAGATAAAACAGAGTTGATCGAGTGATCAGGAGTAAAAGGAGATGGAAAATGTGAAAATCTGAAATAAACGTTTAGGATGAGTTGACTCAGGGTGTATAAAATCAGAGAAATGGGAGCGTTTAGCTGAGAGAAGACAGTCTTCAAAAAAAGCATAATAAGATTAAGAAATGCAGTCTCCCTCAGACCTGAATTTAAGCCAGCATCTTTCGAGGAGCACGTCACATGGCGCAAAGATGCAAGTATAGCTAAGGTTGAGGGGGTTTACGAGAAGGGTGGAAAGGTAACGTTGTATGAGGAGCATCTAAAGGAGAAGATGAAAGAATAGAAGCTGCTTCATCAGCAGATAGGATAGCAAAGGAAGAATAAGATGTAAGAACAGCAGAACATGAGGAAACAAACGGTATTGAATGAGCATCGGTCACGCCGATACTATAAGGGAGAAACAGAGGAAACCGAGGACATAGGACAAATTGAGACAGAAAGAAGATGATGGTCAGAGAAATAGACCAGAAATGAAGACAGAGGAAGTAGAAAAAGAAGAAGTAAAGATAAGGTCCAGGCAAGAACCTGAGATATGAGAAGGAGGGGTGAGAAGAGGAAATGGAATCAAAAACGGCGAGAAAAGTGAGAGAGGTAAGATGGAGACTGAAATCTCCCAGGAGAATAAATGGCATAGTAGAGGGAAGAACAGAAAGGGTGTATATCAATGTTGTCAAGAATGCTCCACCCCAACTAGGACAACGATCGATAATGTTGGAAAGGGCAGAGGGTCTTCCGACCCACCCCTTGGCGATACCGACTAAGAACTAGATGCTATAGAGAACATCCAGGGATCAGGGGGGGTGCACATAAAGAGGGTTGCACGATTCCCTTAGTGCTTGCATTACAAGCTATATGGTAGATGTGCTTATGAATGCCATTTTGGCTAGTGGCAGCCATCTTAGAAGTTAGGTTAGGCCCAAGCGCAGCACACAGTATTTTGTGTATTCGTACTAGGCCCCTTGCATGAGCACGAACACCACCCGACCCTGGCCAAATCTGAGAGATCCACAACCTTCTTTGTTCAGAAAGTTACAGGCCCTCGTGCCGTGGGAAGAATGTGCCCTGCGAGATCGCGTGAAGGGAGCAAAGCACCTCTTGGCAGTACCATCCCACAACGCAGATAGCAAGGCCCTCCTGCCCCAAATGATCCCTACATGAGAAATACAGTATTGCCATACTTTCATCCCATGACCCCTGCATGCCACAGCATCATCCAAACTCAGACCGACCATAAAACGTTTACACCCCCCGATCGATCACCAAGATCAGAAGGCAAGGATATGGTGCCTTCAGGAATGGGTCATATGATTTCTTCAGGGTGACATCAGAATTATAGCTCAAAACTGAAGTGGAGGACCTTGTTAGATGATGATCTGCCTGGGGACGAGTGAAGTGTGAGTTAGTGTGACCTCGGTTCTCCCCCAAGCCTTTTCCCTCTATCGGCCAGGTTCATTGTTACAATCCTAAGAATAACATTGTGTGCTAGAGTAGCTAATTAATTGTTAGGTCAGCTCACCGCAGATGAGCTCAGCAGCACCCACGTGAACAGAGGTGGACAGATGAAGATGGGCCAATGGCCTGGCATCAGATATAGAGCAGGTCCTACATCTATAGGCCTTTGTCAATCTGTATTGTAGTATTGTACTATATAGGATTGCATTATTCTTGAAACTGTTTGTGCTTATAATGTACCGCACATGCTGACGATCCTCAGAAAGTTCTGTGGCAGCAGAGTTCTTTGCTGAAGCATTCCAATTTATTTAGAAATAAATGCTTATTATCCTTGCAGCAGTGTTGTGGGCCTTTTTTCCCTAGCGTATTGTATTTTTTCTGGTGCGAGTGTGCAGGGGCGTGCCTTCAATAAGCAAAAAAGAAATCAAATATGATCGGGCTTAAAGAAAGAAGTGCATGAAAATTCAAATTAAAAAAAGACTGGAAGAGTCAGAACAGTTGGAGCAAGAACAAAGGATGAACAATAAAGAATGCCAGTACCACCGCCACGAGCAGTTGGATGTGGGGTGTGAACAAGTTTTTAGAGAAAGAAGCAGGGAGTCTCCCACTTTTTGCAGAGTGCACCTTGATATGCTAATTTGTGGTTGGCGCCACATTCAATTGGTATGTTAAGGAGTCCCTCCACTTCTTTATTTAGGTCTTGACCACTGGATTAGCTTAATACCAGGAGCTACTTTGGACTCCCTAGGAAAGAGGCACAAAAATGAAACTATCTATATGATATTAACTATGTTTAGGAACGTGAATAAAGCAGAAAAAACTACACATTTAGGTCACAATTAGTTCAGGTGCGTGTCAAGTGAAAGCTAATTTGGGGCCAGGACTAACTCCTAGCTCTCGAAAAGCAGGTGGTGACATAGCTAGGAGCTACTTTTACCTCCTTCTCATAAAACCTTCATTTCGATCCTTCATGTGCAGCATTTTACCCTCTGATTTTGTCGTAGTGGAATAGCAGAAGTAGCTGCACGGGGACCAGCAAAGGAATGTCATGAGGAAGGAAGTCATTGCTGCAATATTCAAAAACGGTCTTCTCCACAAAAGGGAAATAGCATGCTAGCAAAATGCATTATTGCAAACACCAAAGACTCTTACCCTTTCTGTTCCTGAAGGAGTCGAAAAACGGCACAACATTCTGGCTGCAGACCCCGTACTTTGAGTGCCTTCATGAGACAGTCGTGTAGACTCATCCCGTTCCGCACGCTAACCTGGAACAAAAGCTCATTTTACAATACAATACAATATCCCTACAGACAACATTGGGCACACACATATTAAGTCTACAATATATCCCAAAGTGATGCTTGGATCTGAACACCCATACTTTTCGACGTATGTGTTTGCAATGTAATCCTTTGCACCAAAGTAGACTAGAACAACATGTGAAACGCACATTTTAGCAGATCTTTGTAGATAGTGTTGTGAAGCCTCCATTCAGCTGCAAGTTCCGACAATCTGTCGGCACTATGTTTCCACGCAGGGCAAGTGACTGTACAAGATCCATACAGTAATTCACCTTCATCAGTACCCTCTTACAGCAGGAATTTATCTGGCCACAAAACGGCCAAGTTTCTTTTGAACAGATCAAACAATGCATCGCCAATGCTTTGGTGAGGTCCACTTCCAGATAGCTGTGGGCAGAGTAGTCATTTGTAAGGGCTTAGGGAGCATGTAGGGAGCCACACTCATACAAATGTGACAGTCTCAAAAGAAGTTTCAACCATAGAATCTATTTTGGAGAACCATAGTTTTTGTCGTAGGAATCATTTTGTGACTACTATGCCCCAATGATGTTCATGACCAAACTTGTATTCTTGCAGATATTTGCCCCACCTCTCAAATTTTAGATGCATTTTTTTTGCGTTCAGTTGACCATAAATTGCTGTCAAGGCCAGGTAATCGGTAATAACAGTAAATATCCTGCCAGAGGAACAGGTGGTAGAGTTCAGAGGCCCCAGACCCAATGGCAAGCTTTTGTTTTCTGCCTTAGAGTATTCCTTTTCTGTTCTCATGCTTCTGCCGGCACAAAAGATGCATAGAGAGTTCCAACTGTTTTTATGCAAGAATGACGCCCAGTCTAACTGGTCTGGCATCCAGTGTAACCTCAGTAGGGAGATCTGATTTAAAAAAAAAGTCAAAAAACAATGGTAATTAAATCGTGAAGCACTTGAAGAGCGTCCCAATATCCAGAGCTGCAAGCGATTTGATCAATTGCTACCACGTCTGTAATCACAGCTTTAGATAAAATGTTTGCTGCACATTGAATTCCTGGGATAGTAAAAGCAGACAATGGCACTCCTGTTAGCAGGCAGGACTTGACATTATTTGCAAAGTATCTCAAATGTTATCATCAGTGAGTAACTCCACATAGTAAGTCAATGGATCTGTGTAGCACTTCATGAAGAAGTTAAAAAGGACTCTTCAAATGCGTCATATTACCAAAGGAGCCATAGAGCAAGCCCTGTGCCAACAGTCAATCGCTTACCAAAATACTCCACACAGCATTTGACGAAAATGCCTTCAGGGTTAATTTCCAACCAAGTCGTATGCACACGTATTCCCCATGCTGTGCACAAAACAGGCGAATCAGGTGACACAACCAAGACTACAGAAGATAACACCTCTGTTCAACCCACAGTCGCCAGGGCTCACCGATGCAAGCGGTTCCTTGGTTATAGGAAAATGCAGACACTTCATCATGAGACACTCTTCAAGAAAGGCAATGACTGCTCACCATACGGACTAAGGATGTGTCTAGTCCCTATGATACAGATTCATCCGTCAGTAACTCTTGACTTGAAGGTCCACATGGTTACACATGCGAGTCTGGCTGATGAGGAGCAGGTTATAATTATTCAGAAACCCATAAATGCAGACTGAAGAAACTGAATACACCTACTTGTTTTTCTTTAAAAGCTGCGGACGATGTTTTGTCCTCAACAATCGTTGTCATTGGGTGAGAATGGCTTCATTAAGGATAGGAAAGGAAGTGTATACTTTACTTTTTTTATTGTATTTAGCCAATTATCAGCTTTTTACAAAATAAAACAATCATATTCAAATTTAAAATCATTACAAAATAGAAGTCCATCCTATTCAACACATTATACAGATATAAATAATTACAGTCAAAAGAAGAAAGAAAGAAAGGGCAAGACAATCCACTAGAAACATCCTACGCTCTTCAACAATTTCAAGGCCCCCCAAAGTTAGTTTGGTCTCATAGCCGGAGGCTGCCCTCTCCCAGAAAGCAGCCGTCTGCTGCCAATCTTCACAGTGAACCAACTGGGAGCGATAATGCACTCTCCTCGCTTGCAGGCTACAAATCCAATAACAATATGCTTCAGAGTTTTGTAATTCCATTTTCCCACACAGTGAACAGAGACCATCTTCAAATTGCAGTCTCTCTCTAGATGCCTTTATCTCTCACGTCAGAATCACATTAACCCGAAACCTGAGAAAATCATTACTCTCTCGGGGATCTGGAAATTTAATCAAATATCCCAGAAGTAAACCCCTGGGTTTATCTAGAAAGGAGAGTGGTTTGGCAAGCTTCAGGTTTCGAACGGAATCAATTATTTGAATCCAATCTCGATCCAGAATCGCCTTTTTAATGCCCAGCGAATTACTCACCTGATCTTTAGGCAATCAATCTGAACGAGCCAGACTATTCATTGCAAATGCTTTCAGTATTGTCAGTTGGGGCGAGTTACCCTGGTTAATATGGGTAGCCAGATCTTCATAAAGGGAGTCCACCTTCTGAACCAGAACGGACCAATGGAGAGAAACTATTCTGTGTTCTAACAATGCTTCCAGAGAACTCAAACCCAGTTCGTATCTTATACTAGAGACAGGAAGGGACTGAGTAAGATTTAAAGCACTCTTCCAGAGTCTTCCCTCCAGTCTCATCGAGTTAACTGACCAGGCCTGAAAGTTTGAGTCCAAGCCATAGAGAACTTTAGGAATCACCTTCTCTTTGTAAAAGCGAATCAGAGGCACAAACGAGAATTTGAAATACTTGATTAAGACCTTTTTCATCTGATAAGTTAAGTGATCTATTACACCTTCAAGCATACTGTCTCTTTCAGAATTGATGGATTAGCATACAGGGTCAGGCCCAGATATCTTACTTCCATCTTCACTGGAATACAAGAGCCAGTTAAATACCATTTATAATTTGGGATAAGCCTTCCCCGATTACAAAAACAGACAATATTTGTTTTTGCAAAGTTGATTGTTAAATCATTAATCGTTGCGTGCTTCTCAAACCCCCCCTTATGAGGTGTTGAAGGCCTACTGGTGTGAAATCCACTTGGACCACCTCATCCGCATATGCTAACCAACTCAGGGATTGACTCCCTATCTTTGGAGCAGCGAGTGCACATGTAATTAATGCCTTATTCAGATCTGCAATATAGAGGTTGAATAGGCAAGGAGCCAAAATACATCCCTGCCCAACTCCTCTACCTGTTAAAATTGGACCGGAGAGGGTACCGCTACCATCCAGTCTGACCTGAATCTTTTTATCTGTGTGCAAATGTTTAATAATAGCCAATGAGCCTGGTGGAAGGGCCTATGGATGTAGTTTAAGCCAAAGCCCGTTTCTGTTGATTTTATCGAAGGCCAATGACAAGTCGATCTAGGCACCAAAAAGGGCCGTACCACCCTTTGACCATGATTTACCCATCAGTGTATGCATTATCACGCCGTTCAATGAGGTGGAGAGGCCCCTCCTAAACCCGGTCTGATGTTTCTGCAGGATTCCACTACCCTCTGCCAAAGCTTCCAATTCACCCAAAATTACTGGAGGCAAAATCTTATTATCTGCGCCAAGAAGAGTGATCAGGTGATAATTAACAGCTTCCGCCCGATCGCCACCTTTGAATATTGGAAGGACAATGGCAGATCTCCACGAAGGGGGAGTCTCCTCAAACTAAAGAAAGTTTTCAAACAGATTGTAGAGGATCCTTGACCATGCTGGAGCATTCGATTTCAAAATGTAATTGGAAAGGCCATTCGGCCCAGGGGCTCTGGAGGAAGATGCCCTTACTATCAAATCTTGAATACAATCCCTAGAGATAGTCAGGGACCACCAGGCCTGGCAAAGACAAAGACTACGTTCAGAAGTCAACGGACCATACAGCTTCAGAATGTGGGAACGCCACAACTCCCCCGAGACAGCATTACCCTGCAACCCCAATTGTGATGTGTTGCTTTGGTTAACCATCGCCCAAAAGTTCCTAGAATTGTTCTTAGATAATGCCCTTAGCATGGTTTCCCCATCCCATGTAAGCCGTTTAGTGGGAGATTTGCGTTTAGAAGCCATTACCTGAACCCCTCCCCGCTCATTCTTAAGGGCTCCAATTGCTCTTCTCAAATACTTTTTCTAATCTCGGGTGGCTTTGTCAAATTCATGTTGATGACAAACCAATCCCTTTGAATTCACTAAAGCCGGGGACTCCAAGCCCCAAATAAGATCAGTATAAATAAAAGTATTACAAGCCCAGATCGATCAATTTCATCCACACACTCCAGGTAGTGATCACGTTTTAGTTTAAGGTTTAGGGATTCGCCATCTCTTCAGAACTTTACAGCCCAGGGAGCAACGTGTACCGAGATCAAAACTAGCTGTTAAGATACTATGGTCACTGTCTCAATGATTTCAAATCTGTCCCAGCATGCTAAAAAAGGCCCCTGTCAAAAACAGATAATCTATCATTGAGCTGTGGCGACCATTAGTGCAAGTTGAGTTCACTACTCAAGCTCCCCCAATATATCCATTTGCCATATGTAAGTTCCATTCATTAAGGAAGTCCAGCCATTTCACACCATTCATCATCAAAACCCTATTCACATTGTTAGTATCCATAACTGATAAGAGGAATTCAGATCTCCACCCAGTATTATATCTGTACCTTTCATTACTGTAAGCAGGAGTGAGGAGTACACAAGGGCTCAGGCATACCCCCACTCTTTACAACATATTCACTAGGCCACTCTTCAACATCCTCGATTCACTAGGCATCACATGCACAAATTACGCTGATGACACTCAGGTACTCCTGCCATTATCTAGTGGCTACGAGTCTGACAACAAAACCCTTAAGACCATCTACTCCTCCATCTAAAAATGGATGGCAGAGAACTGGCTGTGCTTAAACAGCGAAAAAACCGAGCTACTCCTAATTGGGTCTTCAGAAACCCTTAGGAAACTCATCCAATATAGTGCCTTCACTATTGACAACTCTTTAATCCCAGTATCCCAAGCAGTCAGACCCTTGGGAGTCTATCTCGACTCCAACCTCTCGATGACTAGGCAGGTGAATGCCACAGCACCCGCTGCAGCACACCACCCTAAACTACTCAGCGCAGCTAGACCATACCTCACGGAGCAAAACTGTCCAACCATAGCTAGAGCCATTATTGGCTCCTGACTGGATTACTGCAATGCCCTCCTGGCTGGCACCGCCACTAAAAATAACGAAAAGCTCAAAATTGTCCAAAATAATGCGCCCCGGGCTGCCATCGGCATCCCTAGAAGAGACCACATATCAGCTGCCAGGAAACAAGCCCACTAGCTCCCCATGAAAGAAGGGGTCATCTTCAAAACCCTGGCCCTCACACATAAATGCATCCACAACACAGCCCCTCAATAACTAACACAAAGAATCAAAGCCACACACAGCCAGACCTACCACAACCCCATACACCAACCAAATCACTATGCCGAAGATTCTCAGAGCATGGGCCGGAGGGTCCAGCTTCCCTTTCATTGCTGCTACCCAATGGAACTCCCTGCCACCCCACCTCAGAGGTATGGCATCCCACCTTGCCACCCGCAAAGCAATTAAAATGATGACTCTCCAACCCTTCAGAACACTCCAATATGATTAACTGATATATTGTAACTAAATTACCTGTATCTACTGTACGCTGTACCCATTCATCTTAACTTTGCCACGCTGAATATAACCTGTAGCAAAGTATGTACCTGTAACTAAGACACTTTCATGCAACAGTGCCTCGATACCCCTGGGCTGCCAGTGCGCTTTATAAATGCAAAAAATAAATAAATGGGATAGGTCTTCAAAGAATACTGATAAGCGGGATAAGGCGGGGTTCCAGTACACATTAATCAGGACAAGTGATCTCAATAGCCACTTCACCCGGATTTGTGCCAGAGCGGCACAAATTCCCTGATTTTCAATTGGAATTTTCACCAAGCTCACAAAAGTTGCATTTCCAACAGTTATTAGTAGACCGCCAGACGGTTGACCCCACCCCCCCCGTTCAAATGCGTGGCAAGCTGTTCCACAATAGTGAAACCATCCAAAGTAAATGAGCTTAATAGCCACGTCATTTGGAATAATACCAAATTGAATCCTCCAAAGATCCATTGTTGCATGATGTTATTCTTAAAGCTACTGGAACCCTGCATATTCCAAATCAGTTTCACCTGGTTATTTACTAAAGCCGCTCTTGCGACAATCCAAATCACTGAAAGACCTCAGAAAGGATATTTGGTAGGAGGGTGAGAATGTTGTTCTTCTTACACCCACTAGAACCAACATTATTATCTCTAGCCCCCCTTTGTTCGCGAAAGAGTTCTAAATTACAAGGCCTTGTTTCTCCAGCTCATCCGCCGCCGCCCACATTGCTTCGACCCCCAGACGGGATTTCAGAGCCAGTTCCACCAAATCCGTTCTAGATTCATAGGGGAAACAAACTTAGTCCAAATCATACTTCGAGAAAAGACATAGGGACAGAACATTTTTTGTAATAGCCAAAATGTACCTTCTATTTAAAACCTTCACATCAGATTTTAGTATTTTACATTCAAACCATATTTTAGGGATACCAAATGGAGGAAGGGCACATTCCTGATTTATAGTAGTTAACCCTTCCCCACCACTGCTCAAGTCGCCTTGCGGGTGGGCTGGGCTGGCAGCGGCAGATGACATAGAAGTCATACAAGGGATGGGGCCCAGAACAGAGAGCCTGTGGGTTATATTTTTCCCCCTTACAAAAGATCAGAGCCAATTTAATAACTTTTTTGGGAATATCAGAAGTCAAATCTACGGGGGCAGCGGCTGGTAAAGATGCCCTGTCCATTTGAGACACAGTGTTAGTTAATCTTACGCCAGTCTGAACCTGGACTATAATGCCTTTGTTGATCTTCACCTCCTTCCTCGGTTTTGACTTCCCCTTTCGACTGGCTTCTTTCACTAGTGTCATAGACCAGATGCCCCCTTAACATCTGGGGAATCACCAACCTTGTCCATTGCATTAAAAAATGGCTGATTGCCAGCTCTCCTTGATCTTCTTGATTTTTAGACTTTTTTCCAAAGTTAACGTGTGTTTTTCCTTACCGTTTTTATGATTGGCTTTATTTCTTAACTTCTGGTCAGAATCGATTCCTGGAGAAAGCAGTAGGCATTGTGCTGAAACCTGCTTCTCAAAGGCGACAGCCACCAAATCAGGGTGTTGCTAGGTCTGGAAAAGATCTGGGGCTATGCTAATGCTGGGACTAGGGGCTAGCTAGCCTTTTTGTTGTAGCCCCTGAGCTTCTATCTGGGGCTACAACCAAAATACCCGGGGCTACAGCCCCCCTTAGACACCCCCTAGCAACACCTCTGCACCAAATTCACTCCAACTGTGAGTAAATCCAATTCAGGCAGAATTTGAGCAAGCCAGAAAACTCCTCCATTGTTGATAGAGAGAGGAGAATCAACCAAGTCGTCAGGTAGAGCCTCCTGTGGGGCACAGAACTCCCCAGGCTTCAAGGAAGTCACTGTATCAATAATACTCTCCATTTTAACATTTATTCCCAATATTTGCTGGTTTAGCGAGGCCACATCCCCCTGTAAAGTGTTAAGGGTTAGGGTTTGCACACTAACATCCCTCTTAATGGCAGTGAGTTTCTCTAGAAAGACCGTGTTCAGAGCAGATGTCATCCCAACCAGGGTCGATTCACACCCCCAACCCCACACTTCCTTTGTGAGTTCCAATAGAGTACGAGACTGCACATGAACCTCTCCCTCTCCCATCAGTAATTCAAAAACATTTACCATGGATGTTAGGATAAAGTTAAGAGTCAAAATCACTGATTGGGGAGGATTAATGGGATCCGAAGGTAGAAGACTCCTCTATATTGCCCGAAGAATCAGCAGCTTGGTGAGCATTCTTTACCGACACCTCGGCTGAGCCCCACTCAGCCACATTGTTTGATAAAAACAAATAAGGCTACGTTGCGGGACTTCATTCAAGATATAGTTCCCAAATTTCTACTGACTTCCAGGCTGGTAAACGTACGCTACTATTGTGGCCTAACGGAAGACAGTCATTTATCTTTCTCTTTACTGATGAGGAGGAGCGGGTATAGTCCTTCGAATTTAGAAATAAATAGTGCGCCCCTCAAGGAGTTGGAGGAGATATCACAGGCGACACTGTAGTTGAATCTGTGGGATTCACTTCAGGATTTCTTAGTGTGCATGCGGGTTCAACCACCAGCAATTCAGTTCTCTGTTCCTCAGTGTCCACCTCAATAGCCATGTAAACGCCACTCCTTAAACTATACACAGAGGTGCACCAGTTTAGGCCAAGCTCCTAAATTAAAATAAGGCCCTCTAATTTATAGTTTACAATTTGTACCGTCACAGGTGTTGCTATATAAAAGAGATATCCCAGTCAGGCACAGTTTAATATTCGGATAAGAATAGCGTTGGAGATCAAAGGCTATAATTGCCAACAGTCACTCCAACAGGTCGTTAGCGGGCTCTTGTAATGCTGTTCTACGGAGCAGACCATCTTCAAATAAAGTCAGTTTCTTCCATCTAAATTGTTCAAACGGAGCAAAGAACGTTGGAGCTCAAGGGCTATAGTTGCCAACAGTCACTATATCGATTCCCTTAAGCAACCAAGCACTTCTCGTGTTGTCGTAGTAAATTGTAGTTGAATGAGTAGCAGGAAATGCTTGCAAAACACTTACCGCTTGTTAAAAAAAAAAAAAAATGCGCTCTCCGAGTCCACCGCAAGACACGCAAAACACTTGTGTCTCGCTTCGCTCAGCCAGTAGTTTAAATGGTCCGCCCTCTTAAAGGCACAGCACAGCAGCTCCTCCAGAAAGAGGGAAGCCAAATCACGTCCTTCCAGCAAGGCTCCAGACTACAATGAACACGCGAAACACTTGCGCCTCACTTCCTCATATACAGGTTAGACCAAGATTAGCAAGTTAGTTTCAGTTTCGTACCGAACAATGAATAAAGAAGATTGATACAACCTCCCTACTTGAATTCTGTTTTTCTCTCCCAGACTGGGAATTATAAATTTGACAATGAGCATCAAGATTCTGAGTCTGCAAATCAGAAGAGTAAATGAAGGTATCTTGATTTTGCAATGGGCTACACCACATGCCAGCCAGAGGTGTGCCCAGTGCTGCAACCATCTTGCTTAGGCAAGCCTCAGTCTCCAGGTGTGCACCCTAGCAGCCCCCATAACTGCCTCGTGCGGACATCATTCCTGGGCCCTACCAGTCAAGAAACCCAGGAGAAAACGGTCACGCAAATTTGAAGGAGTACAGTATATGGGGCCACCAGGTACAAGGTGTATAAGCAATGGAGGAGGGCACCAGCACTGCACAGACTCTGTACATCACCATCATAATTCGGCATCCTACCAATGCAGTAGGCAAGTAGCCCAACCTTCTCACGAGAAGGAGACAGAACAGGAAAGTATGTAGCCATGAGCGCGAACAAATAGCGTGCTTGTGGAATTCTCTTCATGTAAAAGTAGTGAGGACATAAGTTGCACATACTGTGAACATAATAACAAGCATTGGCAATGCCAGGAGCTTGTGCTTTTGTGTAGGCATAGGAAGCTACTCCTCCTGAGAATGCCTTTCTACGACATGCCCACCCTGCCCATGCCCACTCTCTCTACCTCCCACCACCACACTCTCTACCGCAACCCACCAATCTCCCCCTACCCCACTGTATTCTGTGCGCAGGTTAGGTTTTGTTTGGGCTATTTTGTGCTACTTTTGACAATCCCACCCGTGGCTGCTTTGTTAGTCATGATTTTTGCCGCCAACCAACTCACATCACCACCCACCCCACACCGACTCTAACCCCACCCAATCACCCGTGCCTACCCCACCACACAATCCCCACCCTTTTACCCCCACCCACCTAATCCCCTTCCTTTCTACCTCTACCCCCCAACCAATTCCCAACTCTCTCTACCCCCACCCCGTCTACTGCCAAAGCACTCTCTACCTCCACCCACACTAACCCATCCACACTACACGCACTCTGTACCACCACCTGCCCCCACTCTCCCTAACCCCATTCACCCACCCACCCTACCCACACTTTCTCTACCCTTACCCACCCCCTACCCTCTCTACACCATCCAAACTCCCTACCCCAAACCCACGCTAACCCCACCCTCTCTACCAAAAGCCTCACACCCTTCCTTCACCATCTACCCTCACCCACCCTACCCTCTCTGCCTCCACCCACCACACTACCCCTACATACTGCCTCCCTCTCTAACCCCACCCACTCTCTTCTATCCCAGGGAAGTTAAGAATGGATAAGTAGGAGCCTAAAGCAACTCCAGGGTAGCCTGCATTAATGATAGCGTTCCGCAAATCTAGCTTCGACATAAGAATTGCCATTTCGAAAACCCTTTATGACCCCTTATGCTTTAAATAATGTATAGATGTGTCCTAATACTAGTTTATAGATTGCCCCAAAGGCACAGATTAAATTCACAAACATGTGTTTGTTCAGCATTATCCGCCTGGGGAGCCAAAAGGAGTGCCTTCTAGCTGTTGGTTTCACGCTACCCAGGGTCTTCTTGGCAGGAAGCAGGTGCTAAATAGCTCCCACCAATTCCGAGCCCTGTACCCCCACCCTCCCTAACCCCCACCCTGTCTACTCCCTCCCAACTACCCAAACCCCGCTCTTTCTACCCCCACCCACCGTATCCCCTCCCACCCCACCCCACTCTACCCCATTCATCCATCCATCCCAACCCCACTCTCTACTCCATCCATCCATCCCACCCCCACTCAACCTAGCCCCACTCAACCCATCCCCACTCAACCTCCCCCCATGCTCTATCCCAATTCCCCCTACCAATCCTACTCCCTCTCTTTCACCACCCACCCTACTCCCCTTCTCTCTACCCCCAAACAACTGTCTCTACAACCCACCCCCACTCTCCAACGCCCCTGTCCCCCCCGTTCTCTCACTCACTATTTCTTACCTTCTCACTTTCAACCTTTCTCGCTCAGGTTTCCACTTGCTCATTCATCATCGATGGGATACTCAATGTTTTCCCCCTTTGCTCTATCGTCCTTCCTTCTCATTGTCTTACCGCATCCCCACCCCTTATCACATCCTCCTTTGAAACTTTGCACTCTCCTCCGTGCACCACAGTGCCTATAAACACAAAATGCAAAGAACAGTAAACAGCAAAACGATTGGCTTTGCCAATGCTCTTTTTTTTAACAGGTCGTCAGTGAAGAACACATAGTGCTTATAAATCGAGTGGCTGAAGGCAGACAAGTTTAAGACATTTTTATTACACCAATTGTGCATTGGAGAACTTTAAAAAGACTGCTTTGAAAAAAATACTGGCAGGCACTTGAGCATACAATTTGATGGTAAAGCTAGAAAAAAGGTTCAAAGAGTTCCCATGAGGAGGTGTTTTGGGCGGGGCAGGAACTGGGTGGGAATGGCCATTGGCAATAACATGATCATGGGCAGTCAATGGGTGGGCAAATCACGAAACACTGACGAGCTTTGTGTCCCTCTTCATATGCCATTTCTCCCCATCTGTACTCTAACGTAATCGTTTTGGCTTAGAGGGGGTGCTGCCACCTAATAGCCCAAACTAATAAAAAATGTATTTCATATAGTGCTTGCTACCACAGTTTCTACCTTTTTGTTGCAATACATGTGGCACTGTAATGCAATGCAAAGGAAGGAATGCTAAGTGGACGTGCCAGAACTGAAACCAGGCACCCTGTAAACTGAATGCCAATCCAAGCAGCCAACATGTAACATGTTGATCCACCACTGACCGAAGTAAAGTAAAAAAAATAAATTTAAAAAAGAAATCTGCTGCCCTAAAGTCCACAAAGTTTATTAAAGTGTATTCATTGGTAGGCAAGAACAAGTGGACAGCGGCTGTCGAGGAGCGAGGTAGAGGACCGGAATAACTGCAGAACCTACTCTCCCTATTGCTCTAAACTGCAGCTCGCACATGAACGTGTGATGCATGGGTGGAGAAATAATGATGCACCAAAAGGAGTGACATGGCAGCGTTGTAGGTATTTAGTCTGGATTTATATATCCGAGAACAGAAGTGTGTTGCATTTCCTCCATAACACATTCTTTACAAGTTCTATGCATCACACCCTGGTTCCAACCATCCTAGTAGTGGTGCCCCTACATGAGCGGTTAGACTCGTTTCAACATGACACTGCGTCTCCACTATGGGGTGGTTTGGAGGCTGTGGGGTGTTGCATGGCTGAAGTTGAAAGGGGACAAGACATGTGTACTGGTTGTGGGCTCTACTTCTGTTTCTTCTTCAGTTTCTTCTTTATGGACATCAGACCGTTGGCTCTAGGACTGCCTCCTACACCAGTTTTGGTGGTTAAGGATCTAGGCGTTAAATTGTCGGTTTCCCAGTCAATGGAGCCTCCGTTTCGCAAAGCAGACATTTTAAAATGCAGTCATTAAGCAAGGTTTTGCCTTTTATTCCTCCTAAGTTTCATGCTCCAGTTGTCGCTTGCCTTGTTATGAGTGGGGTCGACTACTGAAATTCCCTGTATCTTGCTCAGCCAGGATATTTGATTTGCCGAATTCAGCAGCAAGAGTTGTGGCCAAGCCTCCTTTGCCGGAATAAATTTCTCCTAATCTACAGCAGCTTCATTCGCTCCCGGTTGACAAAAGGATTCAATTTAAATCCTTGTGTCTAGTGCACAGGGCTTTTCATGGGAATGGCGCTGAATACCTTTGAGATACCTTCTGCCCTTATGCACCTGGTTGGGCACTTCGTTCACAAGCAACTTATAGTATCCAAGTGCCTCGTATTCGAAGGACTTGTATGGGTATTTTCTGTAGCTGCTGCAAAGTTGTGGAACTCTTCCTGTGACCCTTTGTTCCGCTGAAAATTATCCTTTGTTCCATTGTTCGTTGAAGACCATTTGTTTTTCATTTCTCAACCACCTTTGTAGGTTTAGCGCCAAGATGCCTTCTGATGTATGTTGTGCTTTATAAATACCATTAACATAACATGAGGAACAACCAGGAAGCAGGTGGAGAAGGTTCACCTTGGCATGTTAAGTGAGGTAATTGGGAAGAATGGTAGAAAAGCAGGTGTAGGAGGCAGGTGGGATGACAAACTGGACAATGGAGGCAAGAGTAGGAGCTAGGAAGCAATAGACCTAAACATGTGTAGCAGAGAGAGTGGTGAGGTGAGACGTTAATACCACAGATTGCCAAGAGGAAGGATGTAGTGTGAACGGGTTTTCTGAGCTGTCACTTTTTAGAAGATAAGAAAGTACAAGAAAAAGCAAGCACACTACAATCAATATTTTTAGATTTTTTTTGTTTAAACAATTTTTGCAAAATGTGTTCTAGTGATGCACAAGTTAATTCTATGGCAAGACAGAGGCGAGCATTATGCTTCACTTTCTTTAGGAGTGGAGGCGGGGCCAGAGCTGCGAGCGCATCCGCTAGCGTGAGGCAGCCGGCCCTGCTACACAGCGTGTAGCTAACTGGAGCGCGTGCTTTAGGACCCGGGGGAGCGGAGGATTGGCTATCCTTCCCATCATCACCCGGGACCCTCAGTCAATTTACGCTGATTTCCCCGAACGAGAGACGCGAGGTGTGTCACAGAGAGTATGTGCCCAGTATATATATAAAAAAAAAATTACAAAAAAAAGAAAACACACAAACGTTTCAATTGAAGAGACGAGCGCAAAGCTTGCACAGTCAGCTGCTTAAGCACAGCTTATAAAACACCAGCAGCACCTGAATCTAGTGTGTATAGAGGGCCTGCAGCCAGAGAATACAGGTGCTACACACTGAGCCAATCAGCCGGCAAAAGACAGTTAGCTTTGCTAACACAAGGGAAGATGGCTCAATATGGAGAGGATCACTCCACAACACCGGAGTATAGCGAAGAAGAGTGGAGGGTGGGGGTGGGGGTGGGAGGGGGGAGGGAGAGCCCTCACAGCAAGGAACAGCTTTCGCTCAGTTTTTCAAAAGTGTTGGGAGATTCGCTGTCCCAAACTATCGCAGAGGGCGTTCAGCCAATTGCGCACAGGCTGGACATGCTAGAGGCATGGATGCTAGATAAAGACCAAAGATCCTCCAGGAAAAAGCGAGCACTCAGCCCAGGCGAAGGCACATCGGCTGGACATCCCCTAGAAGGGGTTGAACAGGGGCATACAGCTGGGAGACTCTTTGACCCCCTCCACCCCCGAGCAAGAAAAGGAAGGTCGACCCCGACCCCCATAAGGCAGATGACAGAGTCACAAGACTTAAAAAGGCCTTCCTGGCGAAGAGAGCAGATCGCCAGCCCAGACCCCCTGCCCCAAGGGTGAATAATTCAGGGAACATAGATGAGGGCTACTCGCCCGACAATGAAGGAGGGGAGGAGGAGGACCTCCCTGGGCACCCTACAGCAGACACACCAACCCTCGAGGAAGAGGAGGATACGAACACGTCGACCCAGAAGCCATCAGGCACCCGAAGTCTGCAGAGTGGGTGCCTTCACCCAGGGTAGTCCTCTACATGGCGCAGCACATAAGGAAGCCCCTGGACAAGGAGGTACGCCTGCGTATGAGAGCAGAACACCCCCCCCCCCGTCTAGACCTGCTTGATAAGCTATCGGAGACCCCCAACCTGGACCCAAATATGGTCACCTTTGTGACAAAGGCCTCCAGAGACGTCCATAAGGGCGTAGACAGAGCATGGAGAGGATGCCAGGACAAGGTACTCGACCTGGCCGGTCCATTGTCAAAGATCATGGACCTTGCAGAGAAGATCCTGATAGATCTCATCGCCTTAACCAATTGGGCGCAGACCGCAGTCTGCTTGTTGGGGAATGCCAACTGCACCCTCTCATCAGAGCGGAGGAGAGGCATGCTTCTAAAAATGGACTCTAAATTAAGTGATCTCTCGTCCTGAGGCAGGGAAAGGAGCCAAGGGACTTCTCTTCGTCGAAGCATTTGCCAAGGGAATGGCCCAGTTCGTAGGGACCTAATCAGCCATCGAGAAAGCGCAAAGTTCCATACGAAGGATCTTTCCAGGGCGTGTTTTTGCAGGGACTGGACGTCAGCGGGGTCGGACGTCCAGCCGCTTTGCCTTCCATCGCAGACACCAAGGACATCGAGCACCGTACTGGGAAGGGAGGCCACAAGATGCCTTCTTCCCTTCCAGAGCGAGATTCCCAAGAGGGTGCAGGCAGAGAGGAGCCAACAGGCACCCCGGAGCCTCTGGCGGTGAGTACACCCGACATACAAGTAGGGGGCAGGACCCTCCAGTTTTTGAGTGCATGGTATACCTTATCCAGAGATGCATGAGTGCGACACGCAGTAGAAGGGTTGCGCATAGACTTCGTAGGCGACCCCATTCAGTAGCAAGAACCACAAGCGATTCACATGCCGACGTTAGAACAGCTCTTCTCCAGAGCGAGTTAGCGAAACTTCAGCAAAATAACGCAATAGAGCGCAAGACACAAGTAGAAGCAGGTTTTAATGTTTCTTGTGCACAGGAAAGAAAAGGTTCGCCCCGTCATCAATCTGAAGAGCCTAAACGAATGGTTGAAATACAACCACTTCAAGATGGAGGGGATTCATCCTCTCAGGGAACTGCTGCGCTCGGGGGACTGGCTAGTTTGCCTGGACCTCAAAGAAGCATATCTGAATATCAATAGCGAAAGTGCATCGCAGATTTCTGCGTTTTCGCTGGAACGGGGAAGTGTGGCGATTCAGGTGCTTACCTTTCAGCCTCGCCTCAGCGCCTTGGGCCTTCAACAAGCTAATGCGTCCAGTTGGCCATGGCCATAAGGGAGGGATCTGGATCATAATATACCTGGACGATATCCTGGTACTAGGAGCAGACAAAGCCTCCCAAGCCAATGACGTGCATTGGGTTTTCTCCCTGCTGTCCTCCCTGGGATTTCTGGTGAACCTAGACAAGTCGCAGCTACAGCCAGTCCAGAGGATCGAGTTTCTAGGATTCACAATAGACACTGTAAGAGAAACTCTAGAGCTACCAAGCCTCAAAGTGAGAGCGATCAAGAAAGAGTGCAGAGCGGTGTTAGCGAAGAGAGTCATTTCCCTTCGGAATCTAGCCAGCATAGTGGAGCTGCTCGTAGCTTCCATCCAGGCCATTTTTTCAGGCCCGCTCCATTTCGGGGCTCTGCAGAGACTCAAAATCAAACATCTGCAGGGTGGGCTCAAATACCATTAGCAGATCGCACTAGACGAAGCTACGACGGAACTGCATTGGTGGCTGCAGAATATGGAAGCCTGGAACGGTCGAGCCATATTCAGCGACGTTCTAGATCGGATAACGGAGTCTGACGCGAGCAGAGTAGGATGGGGAGCCCGATGAGAGCAAATAGAGACAGGGAGAAAATGGTCCGAAGGCGAATTACGCCTTCACATAAACTGTCTCAAGCTATTAGTAGGCTCTTTTGCTGTGCAAGCCTTCACCAAAGACAGAGCCAAATGCTGCGCGTTACTGAAGATGGACAACATCTCAGCAGTTTGCTATATCAACAAGCTCGGCGGTACCAAGTCGAAGATGCTGGCAGAGCTAGCAAAGGATTTCTGGTACTATTGCCTCCAGATCCAGATAGCAGTAGCAACGGAATATCTTCCAGGAGCACAGAACAACGTTGCAGACTGGAACTCACGCTATCTAGCAGATTCCAGCGATTGGAAGCTTCTTCCTCAAGTATTACAGCTTACAAGTGGTGTGGGGACCCCTAGATAGAGATCTATTTGCATCCAGACTGAACGCACAGACGCGCAGGTATTTCAGCTGGAGGATGGACCCGGGAGCAGCGGGCACAGATGCATTCCTCCAGCACTGGGCCGGAGAAGTCCATTGCGCATTCCCGCCGTTCATCATGATCACGAGAGTTCTAGCGAAGGTTCGCAGAGAGCATGCAGAGTTCGTGTTAGTGGTCCCACTCTGGAAGTCCCAGCCATGGTTTCCAGTAGCGATGGAACTTTCCTCGTATTTTCTGAGGATAGTCCCGCATCACCCAGACCTCTTTCTCAGCCCAACCGGGCAGTGTCACCCGCTGGTGGAAGCGAGCAGCCTGCACCTGGTGGCTTGCAGAATTTCTGGAAGAGATGGGAGCTGCCGGGCATTTCGCAAATCGCTGCGGACGGTATCAGAGACTCCTGGGCGCCTTCCACCATTAGGAGCTATAGTTCAGCATGGGATTCGTGGGTGCGATGGTGCGCAGACGAACAGTTGGATCCCATTTCAGCACCTGTATTGCATGTTCTTAACTTCCTAGCTGGTAGGTTCCAAGAAGGTTGCACATATAGAACCTTAGGTATGTATAGATTGGGCTTGTCCGCAGGTCACGACAAGTTGGAAGGTAATTTGGTGGGGGAGCATCCAGCAGTGCACAGGCTGCTGAGAGGGATAAAATTGCAAAGGCCTCCGGAGCCCAAATACGCGAGCCTATGGAATGTCTGACGTCCTGCAATTATTCACGAGATGGCCAGAAAACGAGAGCCTATCTCGGTCACAACTCTCGGGCAAATTAGCAATGTTGCTTTGTTTGAAAGCATGTTGAAAGGTTTCAGATGTGAAAGCCCTGGAGATAGACAGGAAGATATTCTACCCGTGGCATTTACCATAGTGCAGAGGACTAAAACCGATACTAGAGTAATTTCCTACCCATACCTTCCTGACAACAGGAAATTGTGTGTGGCGCAGTGCAAAACTATAAGGCAGAAACAGCGCTTATTAGGCTGCCAGCAGTGACGCAGCTGCTGATTGCGCATAGGAAGCCTCACCATGCGATAGCCAGGGCGACAATAGCCAGGTGGATGAGGGAGGTGATGCAGTGGGCAAGCATAGATTTAACCCTACTTGGCGCGCATTGTGTAAGGGGCGCGATGGCTTTGAGGGCATTTTCAGCATGAGTTTCTTTGCAAGACATAATGAAAGCAGCCGATTGGTCCTCAGAATCCACGTTTAAAATGTTCTATTTTAAAGCAGTGTCAGATATGACTAAGAGTGGTGGCGAGCTTTGAATAAACATAATGCTCGCCTCAGTCTTGCCATAGAATGAAGATTGCCCATGCTAGCTGCAATTGTCTTTAATAGAATCAAGACTGACCATCTATCTGTGGAGCAGACCCCAGCCCAGGGAAAAGCAGGCAGGCAGAAAAACCCTGGGGTGCTTGAGTGGTACAGGAAAGTTCAGATTGTTATGGAATCCAATGAGGATAGACACCAAAAGGTATGTAGTGAAGGTCAGGCAGAGAATCCCACAGAGTAAATACTCTGGCAGTCAGCAGGTTCCAGAATGATAAAAATAAAAAAAAAGGGCGAGAGCAATGAGACTCCAGGTACCAGAATGCACCAGGCGGTAGCAGGAGGCTATGAGAGTGATACAGGTGAGGAAATGAGAGCGGTCAGGGACTGAAGGGAAGCTCAAGTGGTGAGCAAGAGGCACGGCAGCCCACAAGAAGCAGATTGTGAAGCACGAAGCTGCCAGCACAAACGGGCGTAACAACGCAACGCTGAATGAGGGAAGCAGTAAAAGCAGCGTGAGGCAGCGCAGGGAAAAAGGAAAAGAGAGGTTACTCTGTGGTCTGAAACAGAACACACAACAAAGGCAGGTAAAGCAGAGAGAGAGAGGAGCGTAACTATGGAGCATCTCACCAAGCTGGGTAGCAAGGGTTGCAACACACCAAAGCGATGCACTGAAGCCGGTATAAGCATGGTGGCGGCCATGTTGGTGAAACACTAGACCGCTGAGCACGTTCCGAGAGTAACATGTCAAAACTTCAATGGGGTCTCCAGTGATTCCAGATGTTCCAAGGCTGCATCATGACACGTGGGAGGTGAGGCTCCTACCCGATAGTGCCCCTAGGCGTGGTACTCAGCGGGTAGATCTCATGGGGAGGGAAACCCCCTAATGAGACGAGGGACGACACCTTGGGAGATATGAAGTATTATTCCCCTAACCCCTCACCTCCCTCACCCTGTTAACCAGCTTAAGACATAACCCCGACACACTTGTGTTAGGCAGAAACCTGTGCAGTTCCGTTAGGGACCACTGCAAAAGATTTAGGACTACAGGTGTTTGGCAGTAAACCCACTTGGTAGCAGTCTGTACCACACAGATTCACTTGGTAGCTGTGGCTGAGCAGTCAGACTTCCCTCAAGAAGAGTTAGGCAGTATATAGAGTGTACACAATAGGTACAGAGACACAGTAGAACAAACAAACACTGACCAGAACTTTGGTGTAAAAGTATATAATTATTTATTTAAAGACACTTGTAATTTACACTAGCAAAAAAAGAGGTGAGTAAATTCAGCACACAGTCACTATCATATATATACAACCCTAGTTACTTATTAGACAAGTCTTAGTGACAGACACCACTTATTTTCAGACATAGGTGAGCGCTTAACATAAAATGGCACTCTAATAAGTTATAAAAAAGGGAGGGAAAAAGGCAGAGTTATGGAAGCACACAAGTTTCGATACTTTTACAAGAACTACAGTAAGGCAGGATAGGCAGAGTTCTACTGGAGAGCAAGGAAGTCAATTGCAAGGCCCACTCTTGGAGAGAGCAAGCAGAAGGGGTCCAGGTTCACACAGTGGGGTTAATGCCCAAAGGGTCTTGTAGATAGTTCGCACAAAAAGGATGAAATTAAAGTCAGGAAAAGTTAGCTCGGTTGTCCCAGGCCAGCCCAGGTTAGAAAGTTGAGGCTTTACTGTCACCCCGAACGATCTGTCGCAAGGGAAGCCAGGCGGGACACAGTACCTTAAGTGTGAAGGAAGCTCCAGCGGGGGCAGTTGTTCCTGGCAGCAGTTGCAAGTCGGTGTTTCGTCCAGAGGAAGAGGAGGTCTCGTCGTGGAGGAAAGAAGAAGGCTGTTGCACTGCCAGGGAAGAAACCAGCCGCGGAGTTCTTTCGGTTAGAAGGTACTACCCTTCTCTTCGCGGTAGTGGTAAGCCGTAGTATTCCGGTAGCCGGGGTGCTTGGCATGGGCAAGGCGGCCACGAGATGCTCCAGGAAGGTGAAAAGAAGGCAAAACTGGTTATCCCCACCAGTCAAAGGAAGACGACTCTCCGGACTGGAGATCTCCTCTTTCGTCGGGAAAAGTGGTGAGACGGTTCAGCAGGGCTCCACCGGTGGTGTCGTCATTGCAGGTCGGCTCAGCTTCTCCCTCCTCGGATTCTTAGGTCCTGTGGCGACTTCTGAAGTTCCAGTCCCCAAAGCCCTGCTTTTATGCAGCAAACCCCCATTCATCCAGCCTAGCTATCAAACATGCTAAGTGGTGAGCCGGCCGGCTCACCACTTGGGCCAATCACACAAGAGTGCGACTTGAGTTGCCAAGGCAACTCAGTCCAGGGTGCCTAAGCCCCCTCCCACACCCCCTGTGGTACCCAGACAGAGTGGCACCACTTTTGGAGGTTTCTGTGGAGAAGCCTGCCAAAAAGTGGAACAAAGGGCTCGACTTGGGTTGGAGTCACAGAAGAGAACACAAACGCCATTTTAGAATCGAGTTCTGGCAAAAAATACCAACCGGTGAATTAATATTAAATAAATAAACCGGCGGTATGTTCGAGGCTATGAGACTTAAATAATTAAAGTTGGTAGCCTCGAACAATGGGAAAATCCCATAGAGATATATTCGCAGTCGAATATAAAAAGTAGTATCCACTGCCACCAGCCAAAACTCGATCAGGGGGGACGGAGGCGTGCCCCCTCGAACAACAGACCCCGGGGCAATCAAATTGCCCCGACCAGTACGTCCACAATATGATGGTTTGTACTGGTTTCTGTTCATAATTTAGGACTAGTAAAGCCAATGGTGACTTTACAGGCCCTGGGAGACAGTAGTCAGTCCCAGGGTATGGAGTCTATGTTTGGGGGTCGCTACGACACCCCTGGGTTACGGCACAGAGGGTGCTGTGTAACCCACATCAAAAGCACATGAAACCCTATGGAGTAAAAGACCCCATAGCCCATAAAACACGTGGAAAGACAAAGGAACACCTCAAATCATGTCTAAGAGTGGGAGTAAAAGAGTCTCACTCTTAGCAGGAGAAAAAAATAAACCCCAAAAATCCAGCAAAGCTGCTGGGGGACTCACTAGGTTTGGGAAATTAGCCTTTACAGAGAATTCTCCCTAACAACTTCCTCTTGTATGTCGGCAGAGTAGACAATGTGACTTCCCCAAGAAATACTGGAGCGAGAAAGAGCAACAACATTGCGAGGAGTGAGGACCTCACTACTGGGATGAGGAAGAAGCATGGATCCACGTGGCAGGTGCTGCTGAACCAAGGGGCGTGGACTAGATGCCATGAGACAGCTAATGTTGTTCGGCTAATAAAAAGGGAAGGACGACAACAAAAGAGATCCTCCCAGGAGGAAGCAGGAGATTTGAATGGTGACAGCTGTAGACGACACAGGATGCTAAGAGCACAGAACGGGCCGCTTACCCTTTGGTAACGGTGTCCCTGGAAGCTCTATTGCCAACAGACTTCCACGAGAGGCACAAGCCTGGTCTCCTATCCAGTCAGAAAGCCTGGAATGCAGGGGGAAGCCAACACGTGCAGCGCAGAGCGCAGAGCCGCCGGAAGCCATGGATGCATCGAATGGAAGCCCAAAGCACCCGTGAACGACTAAGAAGCACCTTAAACTCTCCAGAGAGGTCGGGTAGTCCAGGACAGTTGGCGGGAAGGCAGAATCACAAAAGGGAGTCTGGGACCCGCACCCATATATTGAGTCACAGCCTCCACACCAATCTTCATAGTCACAGTACCTGGCAGAAGAGTACACCAGTAGAAGTAGTAGTAGTATAAACAAAACAAGAAGACTTTACCACATGAAGAGAAGAGAGCCAAAGCAATATTCATGCCCACAGTACCTGGCAGGAGAGTACACCAGATTGGCTGTGACCAAAGAGGTAGCAGTAGAAGCAAACCAAAAAGATCACAATTAGAGCCAAGGTGAGTCTGGGACTCAGTCCTACATGAAGAAAGAGCAAACGCAATCTTCATATGCACAGCACCTGGCAGGGGATTATACCAGGTTGGCTGTGACCAGAAAAACAGTAGTAATCCAGCAAGAAGCACAATTGGAAAATCCAGAGAAGGCAAAGCCCAAGACTCGCATATGAAGAAAGAGAAAATCACACTTTTTTATAAAGACAATTTTATTAATTTTCTTCACCAACAACAAATATTTTTTTTAAAAAAATCAAACCTTTGCAACCACAGGTCAAGAATTACTCTGTCCAAATCATAACATGCCCCGTTCTTCAACTCCACCTCTGCATCCCCTCTGCTGCGCTCCCCCCTACCCTCACCCTTAACTCTCTTTCGGTCCGCTCACTCCCCAAACAGTCATTCCCCATCTTCCTGCTTTCCCTCTCCCATGTATCCCTGGGTCCCAACCCCCATCCACAAGAGCCTATCCCATCGCCAACCGTTTCGCCCTAATATTCTGAAACCTCTGAAGGCACCCCCTGTCTGTGTAAACACTTTTCTCTAGCTCTGCACAATAGTCTTATTTCTTCCAGCCAGTGCTGGGCACTGGGAATTATTGGGATGTACCACTCCTTTGCCAGCCTCTTTTTGCACAGTGTCAAAGCTGTCCGGAGCAGTGATTGGTCTCTGGTGCTGAAGCCTGATCCCCCACACTTGTTTTGCAAAATCAGTTTGGGGCAATCTGGAATAGTCTCCCCCCACCAACCCAGACATTTTCCCTCTTATGTTGTCCCAGAAGGATTTTACCACGGGCACTTCCAGACCATGTGAAAGGAGGAACCTGATCCCCCTCCTCCCATGCAGTTCAAACACAAGGGGTCAACTGTCCGACCCATCTGGTGCAAGCAGTGCCTGCTGTATTAGACTGTGTAGTACCTTATAATCTATCATGCATAGCCTTATTGTGATGCTTGCTTCGTTTGGTGATCCAAGGGCCTCCACCCAGTCTTCTTCCTCCATGGGTCCCAAGTTCCCTTCCCAAGATGCCCTCAATTTCTTCAGAGGTTTGGCAGTGAAGCTGTTTAACATCTGGTATAGTCACACGTTTCCCTTTTCTTTGATTTCCCCTTCCATGAGGTTAGCCTCTAAAGGCAACCTATCTGGTACGTCCCATGTATCCCGCCCCTCCCAAGACATTGTGTGATGCAAATGGATGTCCATCGGTCCCTTTCCGTCAAACCTGATCTTCCCTGCAGCTGCTGAAAGGGTACGAGTTGGTTTTGTTCAACTATATACGCAATCCGTATGATGCCTCTTTCCTGCCAATTCTGCTGTGTGCCTAATTTCTGGACTTCCAGCAAGTTTACATTGCCCCATATAGGTGCCTCCATAGTCTCTACCCCTCCCCAACCCATGGCCCACGAGGCGGGCCTCCTGGCCTCCAGTACACGGACCCCTGCCCTAGAGAGCCTGTACTCTGCCCTACTGCCATAGATCACCTGCAGAGGAGGGACAGTAGCCATACCACCCAGTTCCCAAGCTATACGAGGAACCCCCCACCGTCCCCACCCAAAACAACCACTCGTTAACCACTACTAGCTGAGAGGTACAGTAATAGCACATTCGGGACCCCCAGGCCTCCATCCAACACCGACCTGAACAACGTTGACCTTGCTATTCCTCTCCCCACATAATCTCCCTCTGAAGCCCAGACTTACTGGGGCATTTTGGTGAATGTATAGTAGTCTTGACAGTGCCATCATTTTGAACAGATTTGCTCTGCCAACCAAAGACAGCAGGAGTGTTGTCCAGTGTTTTGCATCGTTACGCAGCCTGTCTAAAACCGGCTGTAGATTATTCCTGAGAAAATGGGCGCTCTCTGCTCCCACCTTGATACCAGAGTATTTAAAGTAAGACTGTTCTATCACCAGGGCCATCTCTCTGGGATCCCAATCCTTAACTGGCACTCCCAATTAATTCTGAGCCCACTGACCTCCCTGAATTCTAGGAAGACCTCCATCATTCTAGGTCCGATGCATTTGGGATCCCTCATATAGACAAGGATGTCGTCTGCATATAACGAGATCCAATCTTCCACCCCCCAGGCTTCGCGAACCCCTCCACCTAAGGATCTGATGGAATTTGCGACACCACAAGCTCCATGACCAGTAAAAAAAGCTGTGATGACAGCGGGCAGCCCTGTCTTGTCCCCCGTTGAAACGGGATGTTACTTGAGATCCAGCCATTCACCTTAACTTTCGCCTCTGGATCTTTATACAACAATTTGACACACCCCATGAATCTGTGTCTGAACCTGAATGTATCCATTATCGCCCAGGGGTATTCCCACCCCTTGGAGTCAAATGTTTTCTCTGCATCTATCGCCATGCCCTCATGTGGGCCTCTTGGGGAGGGAATCATACCCAACATGTTATGCAGGCATCGGATGTTCATTATGTTCGACCTGCCCGGCACAAATCTGCATTGATCCAGGTGTATTAATTTGCCCATTAGTGGTAACATTTTGTTGGCTAGAGCTTTCGGGAGAATTTTTGGATTTCCATTTATCAGAGATATTGCACCTCATCGGTTCACTGGTCTCCATTTTGTGTGCATTACCATTACCATGACTTGACAGATGTCTGCCGGCAACATGTCCCCTCCAAACTGTCTAGGAACATTTCCCTCATTTCCTCATCCGGTCCCTACCCCACTAGCCTCCAGAAATCTGCAGGGAATCCGTTTGGCCTGTAGCTACGACACGGCTGCTTAGATCTCCTCCTCCAGGGTGGGATCAAGCTCCAACCTTTCTCTCTGCTCCTGGCTCAGTCATGGCAAGGTTGTCTCTTCAATGTATTGCAACATCTTTGCTCTAACCACGGATGAGGCCTCCCCATATAGCCCCCGATATTTAATTTGCTATCTCATCGTTCTCGCTCGCTATGACCCCTACCGGATCTTGTTTTCCCTCGGTCATTTCCCTTCCTCGTCTCTCCCATCTAGTCATGCCAATAAACAGCCACATTTATCCCTGTGTCAAACTCTCTCGCCTACTTGTCCCAATGTGCTGCCAGAGCCTCCTCACACGCCACTGTTCTGTACTGATCCATTGTTTTAAACAATTCCCTACCACTCTCTGTTGTGTGCAAATTAGCATGCTTGGCCTCGGCCGGTTCCACCTCTCGCTCGAGTTTGTCCAGTCTTTCCCTTCTCTCCAAGAGATGTTGCTGGGCCAGTTGAATGCCCTTCCCTCTGACAACTGCCTTGCATGCCTCCCACAGGGTAGAGCTCTTATCCACCATCCCCTTATTGTTCGAAAAATATTCCTCCATCTTCGCATCCTTTAAGTAGAATGTGCCAGGTTGCCACCTTCCTCCTCCCTTGTACCTGAACCATCAGTGTGGAGTGGTCAGATATCCCTCTCCGGAGAAATTAGCTGATGGTGCCGTACCGGCAAACGTACAGGGCAGGAACATGTAGTCTATCCACGATAGGGCCGAATGTGCATTTGAGTAAAAGGAGAAGCCCTGTTCCTCCGGGTGTAGGTTCTGCCATACATCTCTCAGCCCCGGAGCCTCCATAACATTCTGAGTTTGGTGCAGGAGTTTCCCTGCCCTCCCTTTTTACGGTACTCGCCCATTTCGGGTCTCATGGTGTCGTTCAAGTCCCCCCTACCATTGTGACGTCCCCCACTGTAACCAGTTTTGGACTTGCTGCATAATATCCCCCTGTAACAGTGGAGGCGCATACATGCAGATGAGGTATATCATCTACCCCCCCCATAGCAGACTGCTCAACAGGATGCCCTTCCAGCCTGTGGTACCTTTCCACGTGTTGCACCTGTAGAGGTAGTGACTTCTTCATTAGGACTGCCATCCCTCGATCCTCTAGTGAGTCCTGTGTGCTCCACTATCGAGTACCGACCTCTTCCCAGGAACCTGCAAGCTGTCCCAATCATATGAGTTTCTTGTAGCATCCCGACATCCAATTATTTTGCAACTAGGTCCTGCTTTATCTTAACCAGCAACTCATTAACATTCCATGTCAAACAGCTTAATGATGCTGGGGTGGCTTAACCCCTTCCTGCCATTCAGAGTCCTGCGATCCCCGAGTAATATTGGATTTGGGCTAGCTCTCCCACCCCCCCCCCCCCCAACCAGGTCTCACTGGGACTGGAATAATAGAATGACAATGACCTGTATGAAACTATGAACCCCCTCCAGCCATCACCCTATCAACTTGAAGCATCTATCACCCCAGAATAGAAATCAAACTAGTACCGTCCCATCGCTCTGGACGGTGATCTGGGGGTGTACTGCATGCAGCGTTTCTCCAGCTCTGCTCTGGCTGTATGTCTCATGTGCTATGCCTGCTCCTGGTTGGTCCAGCTTGGGCAATGCCTCCAAGACAGAGGCTTGTCCGCAAATCACTTGTTGCCTGTTCCGGGCCATCAGCAGAGCCCACTCTCCACTGCTGCCAATAATAATTATTATTATTATATATAATAATTTTTCTGTTTGTTTAGGCCCGCCCAGTCCCAGGCCTACATCCGGTTCTGATAAAAACAGACGCACTTCCGGTCCCACCACCCAAAGGGTGGTCAGAAAGAGCATGGAATATTTGATGTTGGTTGCTCTCAGTCTCTTTAACTTCCTCAAGTGAATGTCTGGCCTTCTGGACCGCTCTTGTAAAGCCTGGGTAAATTATCACCTTGGCCTCTTTGACCAGTATTGGGCCCTTCCTTCTGGACGCCTGTAATATGCATCCCAATCTTGGCTATTCAATATATTAGCTATGACGTACCTGGGGTGGGCCGCACAGGGGATTCGGTGTGCACGCTCCACAGAGAAGAATTTTGAAAGGCACGTCTGACCCATGCACTCTGCCAGTCACTTCTCTGCTCTGGGTACAGTTCCACAGACGGTCCCTCTACTTTTTCGGGGAGGGACAGAACCCTGATGTTATTCTGACATGCCCTCCCCTCTGCATCCTCCTCTGCCCAGTCCTCCAGCACTTTGTATTTTCTGAAGCTCTTGAATATCTTTTCATGGAATGCAGAGCATCCTCCATATTTCGAAATTCTATGTTCTGCCTACCCCACCCTGGCCGATATCTATGGCAGGTCCTTCCTCATGAAGCTCACCTCCTCTCCCATCGCATCTACCTTTCTTTCAGCAAGGTTTTGGACTCTTATGGCGAGCAGATGATCCTGCACTGAGGGTGACACCCCGCCTCCTCTCCCCCACTAGCCGCTCCACTCACTGCCCAGACCGTGGCCTCCTTGGAGGGGATGGGGGGGAAATCATGAAAGCATCCATTTTTTATTGCAGGAGGCCCTTTCTTACCCTTTTATTTCGCCACAGTGCTCCCTTCCTCTGGCCCTTATTGTCCGTCGTGTCGGGGGTGCAGCTTTCCCACCTCCAGCTGTCTGTCAGCTCTTGTATGTGTTTCAGGCACTCTCCTTGCTCTCCTCCCCTGTACTCGGTCACTCCCCCTGCCTTGACTTTGGGGGCCCGTTATGTCCTTGTCCCCTCCTGTCAAGTTCTTCCTTTGCTTTCGCTTCAGGGGTTTGGGGGCACTCTGGATCCTTTACACCCCTCTAGTGGGTGTCCTGAGTTTCCCACCTATTGGCCCAGAGCACTGCTCCTCCAGGCCTTCTGGGTTTTGCGCACTAATGGTAGCGGGGTTCTGCCTTCCTCACCACCTCCTATCTATTGAGCAGGGGCCTATCTTCGGGAAGCAACAAAGCGCTTTATCAATCATAGGGGGAAGAACACAGTGAGGGAAGCAGAGAAAAAACGTAGCAGGGAGCGAACAGGAGCGTGGCCAATTGGCAGCACAGGTGGGGTGGGGAGTGCAAGGTGTGTGGACCTAGGTGTTGAGGAGCCATTCCTTGAAGAGGAAGGTCTTGAGCTCTTTTCTAAACTGTAGAAGTGATTGGGCAATGCTGTTTGGGAGGGAGGTTCCTGAGTCTTGGAGGTAGGCGGAGCTGGCCTGTCTTCTGGTTCCTTCCTTCCTGCACTGTCATAGTTCAAGGCTGCACAGTTCCTTACATCTGGTGAATCGCAGGCCTCCGGAGATGTGGAGTTTCCCAGTGAGGTAGTGGAGACTTGGATACTTCAGGATGACAGCCTTGTAGATGATGCAACAGGATTTAAAGATATACGGGCTTGCAGTGGGAGCCAGCGCAGTTTGATGAGGGTCAGGTGATGTGGTCAAATTTGTCCTTAATGATTCTTGCTGCAGCATGCCGGACACATTTCAGCGGTGCTAGGGTAGTCGCTGGAAGGCCTTCCAAAAGGGCATTGGCACCATCCAGGTGGGAGAGGACTAAGGCTTGGACAGCAGATCTGAAGTTGTTTTCTGGGAGGCCTTGGTCCTCTACCACCTGGACAATGGGCCTCATTTCAACTCACCCAGTATGGAAACAACGGTGGCGGTAAACCCGCCGCCACCGTTGTTTCCATACCAGGTGATCATGACTGCTGCAGGCAGAGGCGTGAATCCGGGCAGGTCTGACCTGGCGGGTTTAACACCGCCCGCCTGCAGGCGGACGAGGAAACGCCATCACCATCACGAGATGGTGCCAGTGTTTCCATGATCCCCATTCCCATTGAATCCTATCGGAATCAATAGGAATGGGGATTTACACCATTCCGCCTCCGGAATTCCCGGGTCACCAGGGTTGTAATGCCCCGGTAATTCCGGGAATCATGGAGGCGGAATGGTAATATGAGTCCGGCGGTAACCAGGCAGTTTTACTGCCTCGGTTACCGCCGGACTCGTAATGAGGCCCAATATCTTTATCTTTGTGAGTTTAGTTGGCAGCAGACTATGGCTATAGGCTTCATCAGGAAGGCTTCATGCAAGGCAAGATACATTGATGGTTCTGTGTTTTGGTTTGTGGCAGATGTCCTTTGTCATCCCCTCAGCGCTGATCTCTGAAATCTAGATCGTATCGAACCATAGTGTGAGAGACCATGCCAGACGTTAAAAAGAGCCCAGACTCAGTTATCCAATGACGTTTTTGGCAACCTTTCAGCTGATGCAAGCAATGGAACCCCAATCTAATTTCATTTGAGACCACAACTCCTCATAAGCTGCAACAAGATGTGGGCCTCCAGATTGCTTGTGACATGGATTTCCTTCTCCCCCTACCTTGTTTCTTCATCTTCAGCTCCAAAATGAACAGATCTTTGGTAACCTGCTGATGTGTCAGTAGGCTATGAAATAAATGAATAGTCGTCACAGCCGTTCCTATCTGAGGGTGGACGCCTACTTAAAGCAAAAAGGGTGGACGTCTACTTAAAGCAAAAGTGCCTTCAACTTAAACACGCACATTAAAGTTGTTCCACTGGCTCTCAGTGCAACCAAGGATTACATTTAATGACCTATGCTTCACGAAAAGGGTATACTGGAACAGACCCCATTAATTTGGTTGTCCATCATCCCTCTATAAACTTAAAAGTCAGACACTTTGTCTTAATGTACCAGTTAGTGGCAAGGCTGAATAAACGGAGAAAATGTACTATGCATGCTACTTTCGACAACCTCATCCAGCCACTAAGGTACATAAAGAGGTAATGGAGGCTCAAGAGGGGAGCTTACGTTTACCTTCAAGCAGGCTATTGATCCCTTCAGCTCCGACCTCATACTGCGAATGGACTCTCCCTCTCTGAGGGACTGACCCACTCTACCTGCTTTTTCTGAAACCTGTCCCATGGTAATCAAGCAACAGAATCAGCAACCTAACTGGCACACGTACCAGTGGATCAAAACTAACACTTGCCAATTGGCCTATTCAAATTGTAAACCTGTCCACAACCATCGACTGAATTCACGGTTTGATGGAGCGTTTTGAAATGTCATGTGTTCAGGGGTCAGAAATGTAAGGTGGAAAGATCTGTGAAGGTTTTTCAACAAATGTAATTCTATTAAATTAGAAGGTTGGATAAACGCCTCATTATCCCTACCCTGACAAGGATTTCTCTGCCTAAAATAAATTAAAGGAAATTCTCGAACAAAGGATATCTGTCCCTCACACTTAACATAGAATAAATAAATTAATGAAGAAATGCATGGCAGTTCAAAGACAACAAAATAATATAATTGAATTTGTAATGTCACAACAGTCTCTCCTTATAACCTGGGTGAATTCCCGTTTGCCAGATTTAAGCAGGATTCTGCTTCACCGTCACAAAAAGAAAGTAAGGACTTCCTGATTGTCAACAAAGTTCCAACACAGTTCTTTGCAATTGCAACTTAACAGAAAGTTCCAACACTCCAGGGATTCAACAAAGAAAATTGAAGGTTCTTCCTCTTTCTTGAACTGATAAAGGAAATTTTCTCAGTTCATCAATAGCAACCGTAATTTTCTTTGTTGGAGTTGATTTACCACAACCGAGGAGTTCTAAAGAAATAGAACTCCTCTACAGCAGTTATGCAATGTTCTTTCTTCAGTAACACAGGCAACATAAAATGTCATGGTCAGGAGATTTTTGCCACAACTGGGGAATTCTGAAGAATCATAACTTCCTTACAACAGCTTTACACAGTTCTTTTTTCAGCACCACAAACAACATAAATTGTCTTTGTCAGGACCACTTTATAACCCTTCGTCAACTTCTACCTGGTTTACTTTCATGCAAGGCCTTCTGCCTCAGTTCACACCTGGTTTAGTCCCATGCCAGGTCGACTCCTCCAAAGGCTTGCCATCCGGGAATACTCCCCTGCCCGAACAGCTTTTCACAACTACAAGTGCTTGTGTGGTTAAGATAAACTGACATGAGGTTCACAACAGCTTCACAGTATTCATCATTTTGCAGCTTCAAACTTTTAACAACTCTTCAGGGAAAACACAATTCACATTGGTGCTCTTTAGTACAGCACTGTAAATAATGCTCCTCTCCTTTTGAATAACCTTTTCCAGAAAAGCAGCCATTTTGCCACTCTTGTTTCCCCACTGCATAAGTAACCAAATGCTGATAAGAATAGGTTCTTATTCTTTTTTTTCTCCTCTGGCTTTGGCAATGAGTTTATACCCGCTTTTGCTATATCCAGTACAAAGGATGGGCAACAAGTTTAATAATTTATGGACCTTTCACTAGCCCACTTTTGCCTTTGGCAATAATATCTGTTGGATTTGAATTGCCTTGATTTTAGTCTCTCTTGGCTTGTGCAATGCTTGTAGCTATTAATTATTAATATCGCCCCATCGGGTTGCTGGGTATTCCACAAAATCCCACGCTTAAAGTTAGTAATTTGATTTTGTAATAAAAAGCTTGTGCTGCTTTTCAATAGTACAGTATTCAAAATCACTTTTAGGACCATGTTCACTCCTACGCGAGTGCTGGTTACTTCGTGAACGCCTGCCTTGAACACGTGAGCAGATGCGGAGCGCTACAGGGTCACTACCGGCTTGTGAACTCACCTGGTGAGGCGGGCGCTTTCGATCCCCTTGCTACTCGCAGGACTTCTGCTTCTGTGGCTCTTCACGACCCAGCAAACTGCTTCTCCTGGTTCGCCTGCACCACCTGCAACAGGAACTCCTTTTCCTCCTGAGAACCTCGGGTGCAAGCCAGCCACTGGAGACGGCCTGCTGAGAAGGAGAGCTTCCCTCGCTTTTGCTTCCTAAAGCACAGCCTCCCCAGAGTGCAAACTTCCCTCTTGCATGTTTACCACAGCGCAACCTCTGAACTTCAGGCTTCTGGAGGTACAGACCCTCTCAGGACCGGCAACTGATTTCTGCTGAACAGTGGTCCCGGCGTCTTCTCCCTCCTACAGCTTCTGCCTTGGCTCCCTGCACAAATTACATTGCTTCTGCTTCTTGCACTGGCTAATGGCATGCATCAAAGGGGGCTTTTTAAGCCTCTCGGTCTCCCTCAGGTGTGGGTTATCTGAATTAACAATCTGACCACTGCTGCAGCATTGTACCTTTTTAGCCCTCTTCTTCGTCCCAGTACTTGGGGGAATTATGGGACTTGTAGTCCCTGATGGCAAAGTTAGCTTTTCGGATTTGATTTTCACTTTTTGACTCCTCTCTGTTCCCTATAATATTCCTGAACGGAATATCATGTGGATCAGTCACCAGACTTGATTGATAAGAGGATGGCAGTTTTTAACCTGTTATTATTCAGATTTCCTTTCACTGTACCTTTTGTGCATTAGCAAGGGTTTTACCTTTACAAGTCTCTGGGATTTTGGAAGGGTTTTTATTTCTCTTGATGCCTAGGAGTTTGGAATTGTTTTCACCCATATTTATGTTTAGCTTGTGGAACAAAACAATGGTCATTACAACATGCCATTACATACTTTGGCATTGAGGAGATATCTTCCCTAGAGGAAGACGAATACTGCATCTCAACCTACAGTCATCTTGTTCCCCTGGACCCTTTCTCTTCCCAGGTGATCCTCCTGCAGAACACCGCCCCCAAGGTCAGAATCAGCGTCTGACTTTCCCTGGACACCTGGGAGGAGACTTTAGGCAGGGATTTAGTGAGCAATCCGTAGTATTCATCACACATGTTAAAAGAACCTTTTAATACTTTGAATATAGTATAATAAATCATAAAACAATTTCAAATTCCTGTATTTGGGCGTTCACCGTCTTCGTGAGCAGTTTGCCTAAAAATGGAAGCTGTCATATTGTGCAAAAATTACCGGGAACGGGAATATCAACATTGGGCTTCGTCAGTAATGGTGATATCATAGCTTTTTGTAAAGTGGTGGCCTAAGAGCGGTTGCTCTGGTTCTCTTAGGACTTCTGGTTTATATGGGCCAGGGATTTATCACATGTCCCTGGTCTAGCCCGATTTGTGATGGCACTGTGTTGCGTACACGTTCCATGTGCATCATGTGGAATATGGAATCTCCCCGAATCCATATTCACAGGAGGGGAACGGCATTGGCAGGAGCTGGTGGAGCATTGAAGTGACAATAAAGACACTGCAATGCATCCCCTGGTACAGTAATAATTTTACTAGCGACGAGGGTGGGAGTTCCATGCAGGCACCGCCCCACCAAGTAACTGCACCATCTATTTCTTATTTTCCTCTCATGTATTGTGGACCACTGGACTTTTGTGGTTTAATTGCTGATCATGTGGGATCTCCATTTCGCCGGTGTGGCCAACTTCCTTGGTGAGCATTGTGAATTATTTGGGGGCCGATTTTCCTCTTTATCTAAACCTCCCGTTCTGCGCACGCTACCCGTGCTTGTACCTTACGGAAAGGAACCTTTTTCGTGTGCAACGTCCACGCTAGACGTGCGTGTTGTCAAGCTACTATGGATTCCAAAGCTGTCCAGCATTAAGGATCGTTATCGGAAATGTTAAAGAAAAGCGGGTGCACCATGACGTGCGTTGTCAAGCAACTAGGGAAGCCCTCCGGTGTTATGGACCGGAAGCGTCTACATGAATGGCAATGCGTGAACTGTTATGCATTCATAACTTGATTTGGCTACTGTGTTCTCACAATAAGACATCAAGCAATATATCACTGCACTTAGGGGAGGGGTCTTGCCACCACATGCGACTTCGGCAATACCTTAGAGGAGCACATCCGATAATGATGAAATATGAGGGGACAGTCTGAGAAGTACTATGGTGGAAGGGTAATGCATCCCTATATGAAGTTGTCAGAGTTGCCAAGGAAGTGGAGCAGACCAGCAGATGTGTGGGAGAACTGGATAAAAGAGTGTGTCAAAAAGAGCAAGACAACCACTTTGTTGGCGATAATAGCAGTGCAAATGAAAAAGCATGAAAAAAAAGCAAAAAGAGGGAGAAGAGAGGAAAAAATGCTTTACGTGTGATAGCCTGTAATAGTGAAAAGTGTTCGGCTTTGAATTCTTTGTGCAAGATATGAACTTTAAGTGTCATTTCGCAAGTTGCTGCAGGAGAAAAACAGTCCACATACATGATTGAGGAAACGGCTGATGCGTTAATGGCAATCCAGCATAATGATGCAGATACAGAGAAATTTATGAAGCAGATAAAGCTGCAAGGAATAACTGTAGACCTGGTTATTGGCTCTGGAGCAAAATATACTCTAAAGCCAAAGAAAGTGTTTGACAGGGTTTCGATGAGTGAAGTCTCTGTACAAAATAGATATTAATCTAATGGCATATGGGGGGAAATAAATTAAGTGGTTTGGGTGGTTTTGGGGTTTAAAGAACGCACCGCAAATGGTAAAGTTTGTGTCAACCAAAGGGTGCTTCATCTCCTCAGTTGGTCTCACCAGAAAAGAATGAACATTAAATTAGACCCCAATGCTGAAGAAGCGGTGCTTGCCAGGGGCGTTGCTAGTGGGGTGCTAAAGGGGCTATAGCCCCTGATCTTTTGGTTGTAGCCCCAGATAGAATTTCAGGAGCTACAGCCAAAAGACTAGCTAGCCCCCAGTCCCAACAGTTCTGACACCGGCGTAGCCCCTGGCTTGCAATTGAAGGCCATGAAAGTCGTCATGAGATAAAATATGTAGTGTCCTGATTAAGAGAGCAACGCATTCAACATTGAGTGTACAGAGATGAGTTGGGCTGTCTCAAGAACTTCCATATACAATACGGCTGAAAGTTAGTGTAATTGCGGTAGCTCAGAGTAAGGAGCGTTCCTATTGCTGTAAGAGGGGAGGTTCAGAAGGAATTGGCACTTGTGGAGAAGCAAGGAGTTATAGAAAGGGTGGATTCAGCAGAATTGATCACCGCAGTGGTGGTGATCCGGCCAAATGGCAAGCTGATACTGCATTGGTTTGAGGACAGTAAATAAAGGTAAAGTACATCCTGTTCAAATATCACAGAAATGCTTGATTCTATTGGGGAACATATGTGGTTCTCCACTTCAGACTTAAAATCAGCTTACCATCAAATTAAGTTGCATCCTTCATCAAAAAATCTCACTGTGTTCATTACACCAGAAGGGTTCTTTCAGTGTGCTTAGTTTCAGCAGTGGATGTTATCCAGCGCATAATGTACCAACTTTTTGGTGATGCGCAGGGGATCATCTGTTTCCAAGACAATGTGTTGGTGTACGGGAGAACCTTAGCTCAACATAATGGAAGTTTGTTAAGAGCTCTGAATAAACTTGATACAGCTGGTATGACTTTGAGCAAAAGAGAAATGCAAGAATGTAATGGCTGGTTTACTCAAACAGCGTTGTTTTCAGGCTTTTCCTGAAAACCTTATGGTTGGCTTCTGTTTGCATTGTTATAGACAGTTTATGATTAATTATTTATTTATTTCATTTATTACTCGCCCAGACCCGAGGGTATCACGGCGAGATTGTAGGCAAATTATCACAATGATTGTACAGTGTTGCATTTCCAGTCATATTATCACATTTCTTATACCATGTTACAATCCGTCAAAGCAGTGAAATTGCAGTTATTTAAAGCGCTAGTTCCAGGTTAGTAGCGACCACTGGATATAGGTATGAGCCATGAGGTCAACACTGGGTGTTTCAGTTCTGAAAAGAACAAGATAGGCCTGGAAGTTCTGGTGCTAAGGTGTCATGGCTGGTTGGGTTAATATTTGTTGAATAACCAAGTTTTCAACGCTTTTTTGAATCCTAGTAAGGTGTCCTCATTTTTGATGCTGGGTTGAATCTAGTTATTTGCAGTAGAGGAGCGGAAGGATCTGCCTGATGCTCTAGCTCTCTTGGTCTGTGGTATGGTCAGGAGGTGTGAAGCACTAGAGCGCAGAGACCTGCTTGGTGAATATTTTCTTACTGTTTGCTTCAGATATAGTGGGGCATCTCCATGCACACATTTATGCGTAAGGGTCAGTGTCTTGAAATAAAATTCTTTTTTTCTATTGGTAGCCAGTGAAGCTTCTTGCGATACTGTGAAATGTGATCTTTTTGTTGCTTTGAAAATTATTCTGACCGCATCGATCTGGATTATCTGCAACTTTTGGATCTTCCCGTTGCCTGCACCGTTCAATAAGGCATTGCAGTAATTATGGCCCGGACCAAAGTCTCACAATTTTTACGAGATACTTCAGATTTGATCTGTCGTAGAATTTTTAGATGACAATGTGCATTTTTAGTTACATATCTGACATGAGCATCTGCATTTAAAAGGCTTCGAAAATGGTGCCCAGAGTTTTTACCTTTCCAACCACTTTTATGTCACAGGAGTCTATTGTAAAACTTGTGTAGGATGGGTCAAGTTTCTTTCTAGCCTGGGTAGACCCAAAGACCATACACTCAGTTTTATAACTATTTAAACACATCCAGTTTTGTGTCATCCACTCCTGGATGACAGAGTAGATTTGATTGTGTTTTGGTGTCCCTAGTGTGCTCCCCACTGAGTTTCATGACCAATTGTAAGTCACCTGTGTAATTTGTAAAAAGGAAACCCATGCTTTCCATCACACAGGAGTCTTTTATATAGATATTAAATAGTATTAGAGAAATACAGGCTCCCTATGGTACTCCATATTTAATTTCAATAGGTTCTGGGCATGCCGTGCCCCAGAATATATTTGATGTTCTTTCACCTAAGAAGTCAATCCATGCTACGGCATGTTTAGAACAGTATCTAATTTTTGCTAATGTTTCTGATAGTCTGGCGTGATCAAGAAGATCAAACGCCACCGAGAGAACCAGTAAGACGAGAAGGCCCGTCTTCCTCCTCATCCAAGCGACTTAACATTTGAGTTTGCAGGTCCAATAATGTAGTTTCAGTACCGTAATTCCGGCGGAAACCAGATTGTTTATGGTGGAACGCTGAAGTAGATTCAAAGTGGACTGCAATTGTTTAGTGGCCACTTTATCTAATATCTTTAAAAGGAAGGGGGTGTTTGTTATTGGGCGTAGGTTTAAGGGATCCTTCTCACAAAGCCCAGGTTTTTGAACAATGGGAGTAACCACCACTTCCTTGATGGAAATTGGCACACTGTTATGCGCAAAGGAGGCATTAATAAAGCGTGTGAAAAATGGTGCAAAGATGTTATGCTTGAGAATGATTTTCGAATGGAGGGTGTCCCCTATACAGGTGGTAGGTCTGATATTAGCAAGCATGAGCAAGGTATCCGCCAAGGTTATCTCTTGAAAGTTAAACTTTGTTTGGTATGGTACTAGCTTTCTCTTTGCAGGTGTCTTTCTGGTTTTAAGCATGTCTTTCCTCACCACTTGTGCATTGTGAATCTTTTCATGGGCTGAAAGCACCTTATTTTGAAAGGCCTTTTGTACCTTTTCACAGTATTCCTTGTTTGGATTAATATTGTGGGTAAGAGCACCAGGTTTCTTCCAAGATGTATACAATTCAAAGAGTTTTTTGTGCTTTGTCCTGCATGTTTGATTTGAGCATTGTAGTAATTGCTTTGCAAGAATCTTTTTCTTATATTTCCCTTCTATGATTTTCCATTTCTACACCCAGAGACCCCGGTGAGTGTTGTGGCCTCCTGACCCCCTGAGCATCCATTTTGTGGCACCAGTGTTATTTTCTAGGCACCCCAGGCCCGTGCACACTACCTGCATGCTCCCTCTCTCTCCCTCTTTCTCTCCAGCACCGATCCCACTTCCATGCAACCCCTCCTCCTCCCGCCTCTCAGACCTTCCTCCACTTCCCATTGGCTGACGTATCTGTTCAGCCTTCCCCTTCCGTGTTTGCTTGCCCTCTCCCTCCTCTCTACCCACCCCCCGTCCTTGATTGGTGCCTGCTCACACTGGCTCCTCTCCACAACGAGGAAGCCAGTGTAAGGTGAGCCTGAGCCCACTTTGCCTAGTTTTAAAAAACAGACCCTCGGGCCCCCTGAAGCACCCCTTGCCTTCCCTCTCCCACACACTCTTCCTGGTCTCTCCCGCTGTCCCGACCGGCCCTCCCTGCTCTGATTGAGCCTGCAGCCGTTGGTACCCAAGCCATAACTGGCCGTCCCAGGGCAGCCCTTGCGGCTGAGGGCCCCTTGGCGAAGGGCGGCTCCATCAGAGACGGCTCCAAGAAGTGTCGGCAGGCGTCCGCAGGGGAAGCCAGCCATCAACCAGCAAAGACCAAGGACCGGTAAGATAAGAGTGGCCTAGGTGGGGGATAGAGCAATAGCTCCACCCTGGAAACCTAGCCCACTTATAGACAAGCATGCTACATTTATTGCCAAACTACATGGTATGATATTCAGACTGCATTAATAGGCCTCTCTCCCACCATACAGGCCTCTCAAATTTAGCAAGGGTTCTGCTTCCAAATTGCATTGTATGACATTCAGATCTCATTGATAAGCCTTTCTCCCACTATACAGGTCCCTCAAATCTAGCAGAGGTTCTGCTCCCAAAATTAGCGTTTTAAGGATTACAACACTCCTTATAGTCCCCCCTACCATACGGGACTCTAACGTAGTTAGACTTAGTCTCAAGCACAAACCTAGACTTAACCACCTTTACATACTCCTAGTGAGAACCAAACCATGATAGTATAGTCCAACTGCCCTCACCTTTCCCAAGAGACCAACATAGACAGCCACTGAACTCTTTACTACACCCCCCCCCCCCGACAACTGTACGCCCAGCAACCCAACCCCCGGATAAAACACTCTAAGGAAACACAAACCAACCCACCTGAAGAACAGACAGCACAAAAAAGGATACTAGCCTACCAACACAAGATGAAACTCCAGTACTGCCATCACAAGACACTGCAACCAAACACTCAACCGGCACCTCCGCACAGAGCACCAAAATGCCCCGGACCAGGAAGGGACGCCAAGAAATGGCACAAGACAAGGCCGCACAGGACACAGACGCACAAATCCAACCTACTACCAAAGCAACAATCGAAAATAGAGGCAACACAACGCCAAAAAACCGGAACGACCAGATCAATCTTCCAAAGGAAAAAATCCTTCTCACACCTTACCTCGCAACAACCCCTGAACCAGGATTCCTCAACGACGCAGACATCAAGACACACAAAGAACAGCCTGATACAACCAGGAAAAAGACGGGAGCACCCAAGAAGAGTGTGGATAAACTCTGACCAATACATCACTAGAACAGAAGTACACTCTCAACACCCACGCCACACGAGACAAAACGATGAAGAATATCTAACATCCAACAACCCAAACATCAACCTAACTGACCAATTCAACGAAAAAAGCCATCACAGTCCTTCACCTAACCCACATAAATAGAGAAGCACTGCCAATGAACAGCCAAGCTTTCAATCTAGCAGACCGCATCAATGAAGAAGAAGCCTTTGATGATCCGCATCCGATACCCTAAAATGAAGATGCAGCATTCGCTGATCCTCATCCACCCCAATCAACACCAAGAACGATGCACCGCAACCAAACTACCACAAACCAAAACAAGGAACAACTAACAAGCAAAACCACACCAAAAAGATCCACTGCAACCTAATCAATGCAAGGTCAATGTCCAAACATGCCACCGAAATATACAATCTGCTCTGCGACGGAAGGATCAACATCCTGTTTGTAACAGAAACATAGCTAGACAACTACAATATCACCCTCAACAACTGCCTGCCTAAATACTTCAAATGCGTCCAAGCAGACAGAAAAACCAAAAGAGTTGGGGGGCTGGTAATCATTCACAAGGAACACCTGGATATCAAATTGGAAGACCCACTAAACATCAATAAATGTGAATCCCTAATCATACGTCTAACAGTAAGCCCCAAAACAAACCTGAAATTCATACTAATATGCAGACCACCAACCTATGATGCAACCTTCGTAGACGCCTTCACAGATGCAATCACCGTCCTAGCCATCAAATCCAATCACCTGATAGTCCTCGGAGATTTCAACATCTGGTTTGAAGAACCCACGACCATACAAAAATCGCTAGCAAGCCAACTAGCAGAAATGAATCTGCAACAACTAGTCAAAGGAGCAACCCACTCGGCAGGGCACACACTTTAAGCAATCTTCGCGAACAAACTACTCCTCACCACGGCACCCCCAATTCAAATACCCTGGAGCGACCATCTCATCATACCCTTCATAATCAAAATGAACACTGCCACAAACGATCAACCAAACAAAACACCGAGCACCATGACAAGAAATTGGAGAACCATCAAAAACTCCAACTTTATTGAACTCCTGGAGCTTAGCAAACCACACTAAACATTCATGGAAGAAGATGACCTGTACAATAAAGTAGCCATCCTGCATTCCTGGATTATAACTACTATAGACAACGTTGCCAAAGAAAAACCCTTCACTCCTTCTCATAAATAGGCAACGGCAAAATGCTTCACCTCACTACTTCGCACCATGAGAAGGAAAAACTGAAGACTAGAACTTGCTTGGAGAAAACAAAACTACTATTCGAAAAAAACTGAAATTCCTACAACACAGCCGCGCATACAAAAAGGAAATACAAAAAGCAAAGAGGAAACACTACGACAACCGAATCTTCGAAACACCGAACACCCAAAAAGAACTCTTCAAAATCATAAATGAAATCAAAAACCCTCTGGGATGTAACACACCAACTCTGTCCACGAAGCTATGCAATGACCTTGCTGACCATTTCAAAAACTAAATCACCAGCATCCAACAAACCATACAAAGCAGACTGGCTGATATGACTATGACCCCCCTGGAATATCACAGGAACGTCCTCAATCTTTCCATCGCAACTGGGAAAGTGCTACAAGCCTTCAAAACTGCATAAATCAGGCCACTACTCAAAGATGCAGCTGGAAACGTAGAGGACCTCTCCAACTACAGACCCATCTATATCCCGTACACAGCCAAACTGCTCGAAACTTACATATACAAAATGACCCAAGACTTCAAAGAAGAGCACAGCCTACTAGACCAAGCACAGGTTGGCTTCAGACCAATGAGAGGAACAGAATCGGCTCTACTCTCCAATATGGGATGACCTAAAAATGAACGCAGACTAGGACAACAGCACTGCCTTGATACTCCTAGACCTATCAGCAACCTTTGACACAGTTAACTACGACACCCTCATAACGAGATTAGAAGGACTGGCAATAACAGACACTGCCTTACTATGAATCAAATCTTTCCTAACAAGCAGAACGGAAACCGTATGGATGAAACCCTTCAAATCTAGCCCGAGAGACTCCACCTGTGGAGTACCACAAGGATCCTTCTTCTCCCTGCTACTATTCAACATCTACCTGTATCTACTTATCAGAATCATCAAAAGCCACGGCCTCGCCTGCTACAACTCCGCCGACGATACTCCATCTTGAAAATACAAGACAACCCAGAAATAAACTCAACGCTAGAAAACTGCCTCCGCAATGTATTCTTCCGGATGAACTCCAACTCCCTCAAAATCAACCCAGGCAAAACTGAAATAATGATTGTCACAAAAAATGGCGGAGTAAACCAATTCATCCCTTGGCCAAGGGAACTCTGGACAACCCCAGCACCCTCGCCAATCATAAAAAAACCTGGGGGTTCTGATGGACAGTAATCACATGCTTCTTCCTCCTGCGAGCGGCAAAGAGGATCTTACCGTTCCTATCGTTCGCCAACAAAACCACCACCATCATCGCCCTCGTCATGTTCAAAGTAGACTACGCCAACAGCCTATACTTAGGCATGCCGGAACGACTTAAAAAAACCACAAAGCATTCAAAACGCGGCAGCCAGACTGCTTCTGAAACTACCACGAAGAGAACACACCACACCAGCGCTGAAAACACTACATTGGCTACCAATAAAACAACAAATACATTTCAAAACCATGTGCATCACGCACAGAGCGGTACACAACGAAAGGCGCTGAGTTCCTGAGACACAAACTGCATCTACATTAACCAACAAGAACGCTCAGATCAAGCATTGACATCCGCCTGGAACCGAAACCCTACAACAAAAGAAAATTTGAAGGATCCTCCTTCCCCACCAAGCCCTGAAAACCTGGAATGACCTTCCAAAGTACATACGTAACACAAGAAACCACCTACTATTCAGGAAACTACTCAAAACCTGGTGCGTCACGTCATAACTAGAAAGACCAGCCACAGGGGCACATACACAGCTAAAACATCTATGAACGTAGAGAGAGACCCGGATCCACACAAAGCAATCAATGGGAAATACCCTTAGGAAAATCCCCAATGACATACTAAACGACTAACTGGGAGACAGCCGCAATACGACCAAAGACCGTTGTGATGAGGCCAGAGGAGGCTGAGATATATCAGAGCCAATTAACTACAAATCCCCTAGGCCTATGCTAAGCAGGAAGAGTATATGGATGATGTCATAAGTGAGGGGAGGGCCATAGCTATGGGAAAGACATCTGAGAGCTCCAATGAGAGATAAAGAGATGGCCTAAGAAGGTGCTTTACTTTAATACTGGACGTTTTTTTGTTGTTTTTTTTTCTTTAGCCTGCCGAGAAGGGTGAGGAGGAAAAGGCTACCTCGGAGGAGGAAATCGTATATGAATGGGCCTACTGAGTCAGAGTGGCCATGAAGGTTAAATCAAGATACGCTCCTGTTGAGCATCTTGTGAAGTTGTCATAGTTAACTATAGTTTGCAGCAAAGATTCAGCGGAGAATCGAGAGAGAGGGATAGAGACTCCATGTGGGGAGAGGGCCGCTCTATCTGCTAACGGAGTCCCGTAGTTTGGCCCGGCTCGCTGAGGGAGAAGGGGAAGAGGAGCGGAGACAAGCCCCCACCTCTGCGGAGGAGGAGTCCGTTTGCCGAAGACAGCTGAAGCAGGGAGATCAGCTGTGAGGTCGATCAGCTGGGAGAACACCGCGGAACAGTGTCGAGGCCCCCACCTTTGCGGAGGAAGAGCCAAGGAGTCAGCCCGACGGCCTGACGAAGACCGTGAAGCCGCATTGAAACCGCCACCGCTGCGGAGGAGGAGTCAGTCAGTGCTACGACGGCTGAGGCCGTATGATCAGCTGTGCGTCTGCACCGGCACAGGCTGAATGAAACAGCGATGACGGAAGGACCAGGCAGCTAATGCGGTCTCTGGAGGAGGTACAGTGATAGGGTAACCCCCTATTGCAGAGCAGAGGCTCCCTCCCACGGCCGAGTAGCAGGAGAAGAGCCCGTGACATGAAATGAGGTGAGGAGAAGGCGGTTGGGACAATCTGGTACGACGTCAGGAGAGGCGGCAGAAAAGTTAAGACATTGATAATAAAAAAAGACAGTGCCCTAGCCATATTGTTACGAGGCCACAAGGGGGTCAAGGGAACTGTAAAGAGAAAAAGTTATAGGAGAGGCCTCATGTGAATACGGAGGAGGTCAATCAGCATAGAAGATATGCACAGGAAGTTATAAGGGCACTACCCCTCTCATTAAAAGGTTATGATCAAGAGAAGCGGAAAGACTGATCCAGGAAAGTAGGAGTCACCAGAGTCAAGAGCAACCCAGTTGTTCGGCAATATTGTTTGTTCCCATGTTACAAGGGAAAAGGAAATAAGAAACAATTATAACAAAGTTCAACCTCACATTTGTCTATTGTGTAGTCTATTCCCACTCGCTTTATAACAACCGTATACATAGCAAGACAAAGACAGAAACAGAAACCCTAGGACGAATCATCAAGAGGACCCGGACCTTAAACCATAACCATTCCCAACAGACCTAAGGACAACAGACGGAGGGAAAGGAAGCACTACACCACGAGCCCCAACCCAGTGGGTGAGAAACAAACTGTTTCATCATTACAACCTGTCCACCTACTACACAGCAGGAAGCACAATGCCCCATCACACAAAAACTTCAACCAAACAACATCCCCAAGGACGTTCACCCAACAGAAACCAAAGAACCAACAGAAAGACCGTCATGACAGGAGGAAACAAATTACTGAATACACAGGCTCACCAAAACGGAAGCACTAGAACGCCACATCAACACCACTCTGACCCTGATCCTTTCAAAACTTCAACTGACCAGTGTCACACTAGAAGAATAGAGATTACCAACCCAGTCCCACACCCCGAAGAAAGGGTCAGGCACACCTATCAATCCAAACAATTACTCACTATGATACAGCGGGGGTTAGCGCAGCACCAACCAAGCGAGACGGCCCATGAAGAACCAGCATCAATCCAACCCACAGAGATACAACTCTAACGGAATCAGAAGTACCTGAATCGGGACACAGACCACACTAACCAAATGCTCAATCTTCTGCATACTTGAACCACAGAAAGCCACACAACCATCTCTCTCACAGCAATCCGCACACACTTTACCACACCGCATCAACACATAAACATCATCTACAGCACTCGAGGTCTTGCCCGATCCGATACTAGCACCAAAGCCCAGCACTCTGTGTATACCGAGCTGAAGCTGCCAACAGCACAGCACATCACTTCTCCCACTCTCCTGCTCCCCTCCTCCCGACTAACCTTACCCATCCTTCCTGTTTACAGATCTGCCAGAGTGCCTGGGGACCAATTCCAGTGGTGACGGTGCACTATATAAGTACCTTTAACATAACATTTGTCTCTGTTTTCCACAGAGGAATATTTAGCCCATGCTCGTTCCGCTTTCCTTTCATATTGTTTGAGAGTTTTTAAATCTTCCTTAAACAATGTTTGCTGGTTTGGGTGGTCTCTGATTATCCTGTTTTTAATTGGTGCAACCTCTTCTACCAGTTGGGATATTAGGAGTTTGTACCTTTCCGCTAATATGTCTGGGGAGTCAGAGTATGAGGTTTCTGTCATGATGGTTTGCATACATGTTTCCAAATCCCCTGCCTTGATGTTGTTGCAGTTTTGGTTTGAGATTTTCTTAGATGGTCCACGAGACAACCCCTTAGGTAAGGGCAGTACGATGGTACATTCTATTTTGCTATGGTCGGACCAGACACATGAGTTAGTGGAAAGATCGCAGATTTCAATGTTATGGGTTGCCCCCCAATCAAGTATGTGGCCCACAATGGGTGTAGGTATATTGTTTTGAATAGTAAGCACTCCATTAGTGAGATATTCTTCCAACTCTACGGCTTCTTTGTATCTGGGTCTTGAAGTTTCCAAACCTTGATTTGAGCCAAAGGCTGATTTTCTGAATGGCATCAATAGTCTTCCAAGTCCTCTGAGCAATGCGCTATCATCGTTTCTTGGAATGGCCGAATACTATGCCAAGTTTATTCCAGCATTTGCCAGCAAGACATTTCACAAGATATAATTAGTGAAGAATGGAGAGAATTTCAAGTGGGATACTCAGTGAATTGGATTTTCAGGAGATCAAAGGTGCGCTTAATCAAACACCTTCTCTGATAAAGGTTTGGGTGCAGTACTGTCACAGAGAGAAGGGAAACAAGAATGTACTGTTGATTTTGCATCAAGGTTATTGAAGTAATCCTAAATTAATTATTCTACCATAGCGAGAAAATTACTGGCCATCAAATGGGCTGTGGAGAAATTTAAACCGTTTTTTGTGGAGAACTAGGTTTGTACTGCGATCAGACCTCTGGCCTTTGAAGGGCATTTTAATGTCTAAAGGCTTGGACAAGTCTCGTTCTGCATAAGAAAATGAATCACTAATCTACAGAAACATACACAGACTGTAGGATATATACCAGGCATTTAGAACAAGGTTACAGATTGTCTATCGAGATTGACTAATGTAATGGATGATGTGGACGACTAATGTGATGGATGATCTGGATGAGGATGAAGATTAGCAACAAGTTAGGATACTGTATCCAATGAAAAGTGGGATGAGGCCATGGAATCTGATGAGATGTTAAAGAGAACGTTCCAGTGAGGACAGATAGATGAGGAAGCATGTCGAAGTTTCCAATCTGAGACTGTTAAAATGGTGTACCAGTTGCATGTTAAGAATAGTTTTGTGTTGAGAGGTGATCAAATGATTCTGGCGGAAGGGGACAGGAAGAAAATAGTTAGTTGCCCATGTAGGGCATCAAGGAAACCAAACGAATAGTTGGGCAAGAACATTGGTGACAAGTTGAGAGAATGATCAAGGATTGTGATACATGTGAGAGTTTTTATAAGGGTCGCATCAGCAAATCCAGTCTCATGACCATTCCAACGGTACCATGGGAAAGGGTTGGTTTTGATATAGTAGGCCCTGTGAAGAGTCGAGGACTACCAAGAATTCTATTTGGTTCTGATTATCTGTCGAGATGGCTGGAAGTACAGTGGACACTGTGGCAGATAAGGACGATGCTGTAAAGATGTATATTTATTTAGCTTTTTTAAAGCGCTCCCACAGCCAGGGGGCATCGAAGCGCTGTTACAGGAGTTGTTTATATTAGTTGCGTAGTTGTGTCTTAGTTGCGTATTTTATAACGCGCTTCAATACCCAGAGGTTTCTAAGCGAGGACCCGGGGATCAAACCTGTGTTGCTTTGTGTCGTCTTGCTTCCAAGGCGAGCATGTTGCCGCTGAGCTATCCTCCAGGGACATTGTTATTGTGGGTTTTTTTAAAAGTAAAATAAGGCCGATCTTTCCTTATGACTATGGGGTTTTAATACCCATTTTACTAACCAAGGTGCTCGTTGGTCAGTATAAATGTCTAAAATAAGTCAGTCAACTGTCCAAATATAAACCTTTTGACCCTACCACTAATATAACTAACACCATAACAATAACTCCTTTCTCCTGGTTACTGTTTTCTTCATAGTGATTCCGTTTAGATTATTCTGTTCCACTGAGACCAAACGCAGATAGTATTTTAAACATCTTTTTAGTTAAGTTCTGTAGCTCCCTTAGGGGACTGGTTGTTTCCTTTTTTATTTTTCTCTCTAATTATCTTAGTTCAATTCAATTTAGTTCTCTCCCTTGTAGGGTCCTGGGTCCCCTTGTATCGTGTTCTCTGATCGTATACTTGGAGTACTCCCATTTCCAATAACAATGCACCCTTTCCCAGTGTGCTGTCTCATGTATTAGGTTTATCTTCTTGCCGTCAGAAGACTGTATTGCCCAAGTGTCTTAAATTCTCCTTTTTACCGTCAGGATATGGATTTCTTAAGGCAAATAGCATGGACCATTACACAAGTTCCATTTACCATCCAGAAACGAATGGTTTAGTTGAGGAGTTTAACCGTTATAAAGTAAAGTATCCAAGGTTCCATAGTAGAGAAGGACTGAAAAAAAAATAAGTAATTGACACTTAAATGTTTACACCTCATTTCACAACTCGAGTGTCTTTGTTTGAAACCCAACACTAAGGTGTGCCTGGCATGGATGGGCAGGTCTTGTGTGAGCAAAGTTCGATTAGAGGATGTCCGGGAAAATATAAGAAGGACAACAAAGTAACAAAGTTGTAAATGATATTCGCAAGGTGTGCGATGTTGGAGGTGCACATTTTCAGGTTGTTGGAATTAGCTGAAGTTTATAGTTTTCCCTGCTTCTTTTTTATGGTCTTTCCAGTTTTTCTCCTACATGTTTCCCAGCATTTATCACAAGTTATTTTCTTTTTTTTTGTTGTTTTAGTTCGTTTTACATTTGTTAGTAACCATGTGGTGTGTCGTGTAAGGAAGTCAGATGTGTAGCAGTCACGTTCCATATGCATCATGTGGAATATGGAGTTTCCCCGACTCCATAGGAAGGGAATGGTAGTTGAAAGGAGCCGGTGGTGAATTGAAGGAGTGACAAAGACTCTGTAATACATCACCTGGTACATTGCTCATTTCACACGTGTCCCTCTTTTTAAAGATGGTAAGCCAATAGGAAATGGCTAAAGGGCCAGACCAAGTGCATAGCGTGGGACAGTTTTTATTTTAGGACAATATGGGCCCGTTTTATAAATTAGAATGCAGTACAGCTGGTCGTTTTGCAAATCGCATTTACCCAATATGCGTTTAAAAGCTTAAAAAGGAGTTTCACATAAATGGTTTTTGAGTGCCTGCTATGCTGGTGCTTTTAGGGTCACGATGTAAAGTCTGGCACAACAGCAAATACTACTTTGTTCCACTTGTGGCTAAAATTACTTTGCCTATGACATATTTTTCTGCTTCCGATCAACTTTTACTCTATCCACAATTGTCTTGTCGCCTGAGAATCATCGGAGGCAAGCCAATCACTCAACCTCATAGACCAGCTGCACATTTCCCTTAGAACCATTTGCAGCAGCTTAGCTTGCTAGGCCTTTTGGTTGTTTTGAGGAGCTGTGGAAAAGGAATAAAACACCTCCTAATTATGCTTTAAAGAATAGTAACTTCGTTGCTTTAAAAGGAAGTGAAATGCTAACATAGATTATTGCTTCAGATCTCGAACAGTTGTTAAAAGGGTAAAAGCTCAGCGATGCAATTAGAGATCTGGTGCGGTCAGCAAAAACACATGTTTAATTTTTGGCTACCATATTACTTGCCGCTGTTTACTTTGAGTCGTTGTCTTCTGCACAGGATGTATCTGATACATGTTTACATTTTCCAGCATATCATGCAAACTGAGAATTGCTTTCTCACCACCGCAGGATATGTGAAGAGAAAATGCTTATAGCGTTGGATGATACTGTAACACCCTCCTTTAGTTATTATCGCTGTTAATCATTTCAAAACAAACCGTTACATTTATTATAAGTTTTGTTGCCTGGGTTACAGTAATTCATCCTTCAGCTGTCGAGTCAATTCAGGTAATGCACCTTCTACTTGTAGTCATTAACATGTATTTCATCATTTGACTTATGATGTAAGGATTTATTGGTATGTATGTTGCCTACAAATCTCGGTGCTTTTAGGCTCAGGATGTTATTATTTTGATACGTTGTTAGAGCAAGATATGGGAGTCTATTTTGCCGGGAGGGTTGTGATCAGTAGCCTTTTATAGGCAAGGCAGACTGTATTGATAGTTTATCTAGAAGGGGGGGATCCAGTCTAGGGCACCAGAATTGGACAAATGTATTCAACGGGTGCCTGGCGCCATATTGTCGCGGGCTGAGTCGGAGGCCCTGGAGCGTTGTAGGTCTTCCTCTGAACTCCACCCCAGAAAAACGGACACAAGGCACTGCTGGGAGGATGAGTCCAGTGAAAAGTCAGAGGTATAATGCACAACTCTGCCAGGCTGAAAGGAAAGAAAGAATAGGTTAACCACTTCCACACTTACCACCTGTCACTGCCATCCCTCCTTTCCCCATTCTCCTTGTCCTACCTTAGAGAGGTGAATGTTGAACTGGAGACCCATGTGAACCACCCACCCCAACAGGATTGCCAGAGTCCAGAGTCCATAGGCCAGATGAACCGCCTGGTTCCAAGTCCATTGACCAGGAGATGTAGCCAGGTCCAATAGAACTCAAAAGAAAACAAATGTCCTCAGGGTCCTGATGCCATCAGAGCGAGGATGGAAGCTAAAGGAGTGTGAGGGGAAAAAATCCAGCCATACATACCAGAAATGAGAAGTCAATGAAGCGGTCCAAAATTGTCAAACCAATCTGTTGCCACACGATCGCTGTATGCTAGCAAGGTTAACCCTGGAGGACCCACGCCAGATGAGTCGTGCTAGAGTACCAGTGTATCCAAAAAGGTGGCAAAACAAAGGAATCCAGAAGACAGTCAGAGAAACAAATGCTAAGCAGTCCAGGCAATGGGTGAGCAGAGTTGCACGGAAAACACTGCTGGCACGTCGAGAAAGCACTTTGAGGAGCACGAGAACGCTGCAGCGTGGAAGCTTTTCTTCCATGTTGGCTATCCTGCCACCAGCCTTGGAATCTTGATTGGCAGTAGGTCTACAGATGTGATAATACAACGGGCGCCTTGAGCTGTGAGGAGTGTAGTGCTGCCTATGTGCTTACCCAGGCGCCATGGCAGTGTGGTGGAAAAAATGACCACACACCATTTAGGTGGATTGGTGAACAAAGTATTAGTAAAAAGCAAATGACAAAAGTACAAGACTTGAGGGCAAGTGAGCAACCCGTTCTTCTACCCAACAGAACACATGCTTTTCAATGGAAGGGGTGGTCCCAGCAGGCAAAGGTCTTGCCTTGAAATAATGTTGCTGGCAGAGAACCACAGCTTCATTATACAGGCCAGCACTCTTCGGTGCTAGTTGGTGTTATCTGGGATGACCGCATACTTTAATTCAGTTAGTTTTAAAATTTGGTCATGTGACCCACATACCAACTGAAGTACAAAGATCTGGCTACCCTGACTTACTCTCTATTTCCGCCCCTGACTAATCCAGGAAGATAGGTCCAGATAGACTCACAGCCTGGACAAACGGATTACATCACACCCAAATATAGATCTGTGATGTTTCATTGATCTATTTATGCATTGTTACACATATTTGGATGTTAACGTATATATGTTCTGTTCTGTACACTTTATACAAACTAGGAGCGCTCCTGTTTTTTTTTTTACGATTATATAAAAAATCAAGACTCCTGTATGTTTCCTTTCATTATGTCTGTTGAGTGTTGATGCTTATTATCATTTTTGCCCTCAATTCTTTCATAAAAATGTCTCCCAATAGTAACAAAGAAAAAGAAATGAACAAGATAATGATATGATAAAGACAATGTCAAAGGAGGGAAAATAATGAATACCCCTCCACTACATTGAATCTGGTGAAAGCTGAAGTGATTATGCCTTTTTCCTGCTGAGTTGTAAACTCAAAGCCACTTACCGGCTCCTTTAGAAACAGGTGCACAGGGAAATAGTCTATTAGGACACCCTTTTTCAATAGAAAGTATTTGTCAACCCCAAGTCCTAATATCGGGGCTTTTGCCTTCACTTACTATGCCAGAATACAGTTAGCCAAGGTGAACATATTCCTTACAGATTCACACAAGCTCTGAGGCGAGCGAGAATGCTTGTAATATGACTTCCGTCTTCTAGTACCGCTTTTCCAAAGAAAGCAGGAGCCTAAAACACACTTACATATGCCAAAAGAGATAACGTCCGAAGCGACGGATGCAAAGGCGAGCATTGCTACACACGAGGCGAGGGGCCTTTATTGCAAAGATATGAGCAGTGCGGTCTACAGCTTGCATTAGCAAGAAACCATGGTTTAAACCTGATAGTTTGGAGTGCCTACTCACATTAGTCTACAGTAATAAGCAAGGGGAGCATATGCATTTTAAAATTTTCCCCAAACATTCCCCCACAGCAGCTTCCAGCATCGTCGCCGGGCTGTGATACCCATTGTAAGGGTGTGGAAGGATGAGGTTGACACGCAGGTGGCATGATTGTTATTAGACTTTCATTAAACAAATAAGGGTTGTAGAAATACCTTTCTGACCTTAATATGAAGAGGGGTTTCTCTGCCTCGAAATAACATTCAAAGGAGTTTGTCAGGATAGTCCAAATAAACATGTCCACCGTTGTATCCAAAATTCCTATTTTCAGCCCTCACACTTGGAACTAGAACTAATGTGAAAAGGGGATTTCCTTTACTCTCAAAGTTCCGATCCACTTGCAAAAAACAAGTTTTAAAATGGTGCAAAAAAATCAACTACAAAAAGGATTACTCTCAGGTTGTCATGCCCTCTGAATGCTCAATGAGGGCCTTCTCCTCTTTCCTTCTCCTTGGTTTCAAAGCCCACTTGGTACACTATCCTGCCACAGGTACTGTGACTATGACGTGTGCTTTGCTCTTGGGGCGGCGCTGTTGCGCAAGATGGCGGCCTAGACGTGTGAAGTTCTAGTTCTGCTGCGGCACCGACAGTGGGGCGGCTTTCCGACCTCCCCCACACGAAAATAATTGCAGTTTCTGGAAGCCTTGCATAGGGGGACTCGTTCCGAGTGCAAGGGCGGTGGTCACAGCTTCAAGGGATGACAGAAGCCGTGGAGAAAAAGGAGCGCAAATTTGCGGCGCCACTGGAAAACCCCTTTTTCCAGTGGCGGCCCTAAGGACACGCTTGGTGTGAGGCGGCAAGCAGGAGGTGGGCACGTGAGTCCGGGCTTTTGATCTGGTCCGGCTCCTGAACATCGGAACAGCACGGAGACTGGGGATGCCGTGGCTGGGACCGCAGTAAGGTGATTGGTGCCCGGCGTAGCGTTCCTCCTGCTGGCAAGCCCGGTGGCGGATAACTGAAGCAGCACCAGGGAGTGGTGGACAATATACGGCCCGAGGCGGTGTCTGGGAGGCTAGGAGAGCCCAGGGCTAACCCTGAGTTTGGGGGGGGAAGGGAGAGTGAAGCCCTTGGCCCCCAGCACCTGAGAAGGAAAGTTGGGACCACAACAGCCCTGGAGATCGGCATGGAGGCGCCAATCCATGGGACAGCATTGCCTGGAGCCCGGGGAGAGCCAGATTGGAAAATAAAGGAGAAGGACAGCAGTGATCTGCACCCAATACAGTGCAGTCTCGCTGGTGAAGGCAGCCTGAAGGCCATGAATCATATGGACTGATGGAGATAATAATAACAAAAGAGCAAAGACCAAAACATCTGACCAAGTTACCATTGTTGGGCCGATTTTATTTATTGAAACATTTTTATAAACGTTTAAGCACTTTGCTACTCGATATTCATCACACCAATAAATGCAACAATCCACAATAAAAACCCACAAAAATAAATCCATAACCTCCATAAAATATCAATAGTTGAGTCATAGAAATACTACAGACACATCTCAAAATGTGCACTTGCTACTACCCAATACAGACTGTTGGCGAGTAAGAAATGGTGTGCAATGTGCAGTTTGAGAACTGAGGTGGCAAGTGGCATTTTATGCGCGTCAAGTAGCCTATAACTTGACATGTTTCCACGTTACACACATTCTTGATCAAGGCTAAAGCAGTCAGTAATCAGTACAATTAAAACAGTATACGAATAAACACATATATATGACAGTTGTTCAGCATGCTCAGGGGGTAGTACATCGACTGTGAACAAAGTTCCGTACAGAAGTGAAGTGGTTAGATCCACTGCTTGTTTACCTTATTGTGCACATCTCGTTACTTGGGTCATGCATCATAAGAAGCAACAGTATGATCCCTCCAAAGTTGCGCTATGTGAGGTTTTAATATAACTAAGACCAGCGCAATAATGTAGATCTTAACCAAAGCGAAAAAGAACGAACTTCAAGCACATAAAATATCAGTCAAGTGAGGCAACTATTTTTCTACATTGAGACTGGCCACTACATTACCACCTGGAATGAAGTTGACCCAGTAGGAAATTAGAGAAAGTCTACTTCAATTCAGAGTAGTGCTCCTACCAGGTACAAATCCTGCCTGGTCTTTAGCTACCAACATAGTGAAACCAAGCTACTGTACATACAGTGGCAGTGATTCCTTCACTGGCAATCTTTACATCTGTGTTCATTAAGCATAGTGGCCTAAAGAGCTTTAAATCCGTTTTTCTGACCATCAGGAAGGAACGAGTTACTTACCTGTAACTGCTGTTCTCCAGCATGGGCCTGGCATGGATTCACATGCTCATGAATATTCCCCATCGTCAGGCTGGGAATCCTCGGTAAAGAAAAAATCTGTTTCAGTTTCGTTTCTGAACTGTCTTTCTACTAGTAACCAATCACTGGTCTCTGGGTCATACTGCCCCAAGCCAATGACTGCCCTCTACCTAAGCCCCTCCTTTGGCAGCCATCTTCAGATTTGATAGCACGTAAAGTGGCAGTAGGACCAAGTGAAGAGCCATGGTAGGAGGGAGGGTTAGCATGTGAATCCATGCCAGATCCATGCCAGATCCATGCTGGAGAGCAACAGTTACAGGTAAGTAACTTGTTCCTTCTCCAGCATGGGGTCTGGCATGGATTCACATGCTCATGAATATAAGAATACATAGCAGTGCACACATGCACAACCACGGGAGGTGGCAAGGCGCAACATTAAGCAATACATCAACTCAACATTAAGTATCTCTTACCTCATCATCAGGCTCACCTTAAGCGAACAGGTTGCGCAGCACTGCCTGGCCGACTCTGGGCTCCTCCCTGGAATCCCGGTCGACGCAGTAGAATCTCGTGAAGGTGTGCGTCGACCTCCACGTAGCAGCCCTGCATATGCCGTGGTAGCAGCGATCGCTTTGGTTGAATGGGCTCTCGGACTGCCGAGCAACGGTCGTTTTGCCAACCCGTGACAGTGCATGATGCAGCCGGAGAGCCATCTGGAAATGGAAGCCTTCGAGAGGGCCTTCCCTTGGTTCACAGGTCCAAAGTTCACAAACAGCTGTGATGTCATCTGAAAACTCTTTGTGCGGTCCACGTAGAACTTCAGCGCTCTAGCTACATCCAATGAGTGCAAAGTCCTCTCGGCCGGCGACGAAGGCGATGGGAAGAAAACTGGCAACACCAAGGGCTCGTTGAGGTGGAAGTCCGACGGCACCTTGGGCATGAATGAGGGGTGCGTCCTCCGCACCACCCTTGTGTCGTGAAAAGTCAAGTATGGAGGTTTACAGGAGAGGGCCTGGAGCTCTCCCACTCGCCGTGCAGAGGTGATGGCCACAAGAAACGCTGTCTTCCATGACAGGAATTTCAACGGTACTGAATCCAGAGGCTGGAATGGCGGCCCCATGAGCCTGGACAGAACCACGTTGAGCTCCCACGCCGGGGCCGTAGCCTTCAACAGCGGGAATGACCAGAACAGTCCCTTCACCAGGCGATGGGACCAGAGAGATGATCGTCCTGGAGTAGCAGGAAATCGCCGCTAGATGGATCTTGATTGAGGCGTGCGCCAGTCCCACCTTGGCCAGTGACAGTAGTTACGGCAGCACCTGAGGTGCCGTAATCCGCAGAGGGTTAATCTTCTGTGCACGGCACCAGACAGAGAACCTCTTCCATTTGTGTCCCTAACACTTAAAAGTCGAGGGCACCCTGGCCTTTGCAAGCACCTCCTTGCAGTCCGCCGGGATATCGTACCATCCAAACTCTAGCGCTGCAGGAGCCAGGCCTGCAAGTTCAGCGACGCCGGATCGTGGTGGAGGATGGCGCCTCCTTCTCTGATGAGGAGATCGGCGTCCATCGGCAGTTTGACTGCGGGGGGGGGGCGCTGACATGTCCAGAAGGTCCGGGAACCAGATCTGCCTTGGCCACGCCGGTGCGACGAGGATCATCCTGCACCGTGACCGTTTGAGTTGGTTGATGAGTCGCAGCAGCAACAGCAACGGAGGGAACGCATACAGGAACAGGCCGTCCCAGGGGAAGGAGAAGGCATCGGCCATGCTCCCCTGCTGGGGAAACTTGCTGGCGAACCTCTGGCACTTCGTGTTCACCGCCGTCATGAACAGGTCGATCTGGGGATTGCCCCATTGTCGGAAGAGGAGGTCCACTTGATTCTGCTGCAGTTCCCACTCATGGCACGAGCGCAGCTCCCTGCTGAGTGCATCGGCAATGGTGTTTTTTATTCCTGCCAGGTGAAAGGTACCAGAAGCATCCCATGGATGATGGCCCAATGCCACAAATCCTGGGCCTCCTTGCACAGAGCTGGGGATCTGGTGCCTCCCTGCTTCCGGATGTAAAACATCGTTGTGATGTTGTCGGTGAGGATCCTCACCACCTTGCCCTTGAGGGACAAAAGGAACAACCTGAGGGCCCAGAACACGGCTCGGAGCTCCAAGACGTTGATGTGTAGTGGCCTCTCCTCCGGTAGCCAAAGGCCTCTTGCGTGGAGATCTCTGGAAGTCCATACCTGCCGTTAGATGCGCACGGGTGCCCCACCACCAGATCGCTTGTCGAAGGGTCTCGTTGAGTGAGATCTTGTCTTCGAAGTTGCCCGTCGCTTGCATCCAACGGGCGTCGAGGAACTCCTGCAGTGGTCGCATCCGTAGTCTGCAAAGGCGCACTAGGTAAATGCAGGAGGACATCATGCCGAGCAGTGACTTGACGAACCTCACCTTGGCCACGTCCATGGTAAACAGCCATTGCACCTTGCCTAGGATGTCCTTCGTCCTTTCCTACGACGGAGATGCTAGTTGCGCCACTGTGTCAAGCTTGGCTCCCAGGAACAGGGCGACTTGCGACGGTACCAGGTGGGATTTTCTGAAGTTGATCGAAAATCCCAGATCCGTGAGCAGTTGGACGGTCTTCCTTGTGTGTTCGACTGAGAGTTCCCTTGACTCTGCCCGGATGAGCCAGTCGTCCAGGTAAAGGTAGATGTGGACCCACTGTAGGCACAGCCGCGCCGCCACCGGTGCTAGGAATTTGGTGAACACCTTGGTTGCTGACTTCAGTCTGAAGGGAAGGGCCTTGAACTGGTAGTGCCGTCTTTGGACTACGAATCGCAGAAACTTTCAATGTTTTTTCAAGATGGGGATGTGAAAGTAGGCGTCCTCCAAGTCCAGCGACGATAGTAAGTCACCTTCCCCCAGTTGTCCCAGCACGTGCTGGAGGGTGACCATCCAGAACTTCTGGGACCTGATGTACTTGTTTAGACGACGAAGGTCCAGGATAGGTCGCCAACCTCCAGTCTTTTTCCTTACGAGGAGGTACCGCGAGTATACTCCAGAGCCCTGGAGCCTCTTTGGGACGAGCTCAATTACTCCCTTCTTTAACATCGCTCGTACCTCCACGAGTAGTTGCGGGACGTGGTTTTCCTTTCTGGCCACAGGACACTTCCTTAGAAATTCCTTTGTGTGCCCGCGGGCCAGGGCATACAGCACCCACCGGTCGGTGGAGATGGACTCCCACACGCTGATGAAGTTCACCAGCCGGCCTCCCACCGGGGTGCCCCAGTGGGGGCCCCGACGCTACAGCCGGTTCAATCCTGCTTGGCGGAGGCCTTGCCGCCCTGGCCTCCTTGGTGACGACGAGATCCTCCTTGCTTGGCGCGTCCCCTGTAGGCCTCCTGCGATGAGGAGCGGGCCGCTTGGGGGTACGTCGAGGAGCTGCCGCCGAATCCCTTGGAGGCACCTTTCTTGCCTCCGGAGCCCAGAAAGGGCGGCTGTCGTTGCTAAACACCACCTAAGGCACGAGCCGTCTCCGTGTCGGCCCTCATGGCTTTCAGCGACTCGTCCTTTGCTTTGCCAAACATGTTGTTCCCATCGAAGGGCATGTCCAGGACCCTGGTCTGCACGTCTTGACGGAAATCGGTTGCCTGGAGCCAACCGCGCCAGCAAAGGCAAACGCGGTTGCCCATCTGGCGGAAGCCAGTGTCAGCAATGTCCATGGCCACCGTTATGGCGTGGTCCGACACCACCTCTCCCTCCTGTAGGATCTCTAGGGCCTCCGCCCTCTTGTCGTCCAGGAGGAAATCCAGTAGGGGATCGATCTTAAACCATAGCTCCCTGTCGTAGCGGGCCACAATCGCCAGAGACAACCTGGGGTAAGGCACATGGGGGCGGAATCCGGAACCCAGTACTTCTTCTCGTACCGGTCTCTCTTGGCAGGGGCCATGGATGGGTTCTTCAGGGGCAACAGCCCCTCGTCCCAGATGTCGTCCAGTAACGGGACCGAGAGGACCGTCTTCCATTTGGCCTCCCGTCGTTGATAGAGGAAACCTTCCTTCTTCTCTTCCACGGGGCAGAGTTGGAAGAGCTCGGATCCCTGGCGATCATGGCGTGGAAGGAGCCAATTTCGTCGGGCGGGGAGGCCCGAGCAGGTGGTGATGGAAGGTCCGTCCCGTCATCTGTCCCCTTATCATCCCTCGGCTCAGGAGACAGGGAAGAAGGCTGTGCAGGCCGAGAAGGCTGGAAAGGAGGGGGTGGATGAATTCTCCTCTGCTTGTTTGGAGGGCTTTCCGACGGTCCAGGCTCCGCTGGGTGGTAAGGGCAACCTTGTCCTTATCTCCGTACACAAGGCCTGGATCGCCATCAAGATCGCCCCCGAGTTATCTTGTGGCCCAGGGACCGGCTGCGACGGGCACGACGGTTGGGGAGTGGAATCCTCCACCTCCACACGTTCCTCGTCGCCACTGCCGTCGCTTTCCTCGTCCGCCTCTTCGGGATCCTTCCTGTGGGACCAGACCTCCTCAAGCTTCTTGCTTGGGATTTTCACGACTCCAGCCAGTTCCTCTTCAGAGGCTGTATCCATGTCCGATGGTCACGCCCTCCCCCCCCCTTTTGCCACCGGGGTTTTCACAGGTGTCTTATCGATGGGCTGAAAAGAGGATTCCCTCCGCGGTGGCAGGGAAACTCTAGGCCCCCGAGGTCGCCTCCACTGGGGTAGCCTCAACAGGCTTCGCGAGGACCGCCACGACTCCCTCGATAGAGACCTTAGCCGGGTGAATCAAGGCCTTCACGACCTTGGATGCGCTCGAGGCCTTCACCTTGGGGGGAGGGTCACCGCCTCGCTCCCTGTTACGCTCACCTGTTTATCCACAGGGACGCCACCCAGCAGGCGGGTTACTCGCTGCTATGCTTCTCAGCTTTGCCCTGATGTGGTCTGCGGGGAAGGTTCTGCCTGAAAATACAGGAGGACTGTGTTCAAGACTGACCGACTAGGGTAAGTATCCTCCGTCCACCCCGTATGATTTCAGTCCCTCTGGCGCCCTCTCCTCACCCTGTGGTAGAATTAGGCGTGCTCTCCGTCCTGCCTTCTTTGCAGGGCCGCGTTGTCTTTCATGGGCGAATGCAGTCCAGTTACTTCACCGACGCCGGCCCGTTTGATATTGTTCAGGTAGGTCTTACTGCTGTTCTTTAGTTTTGTTGCTATCCTGCATGCCTTTCTTGGTTTAAAATGTCTCTTAGGTATGCAGAGCTTCAGTGCGGCGAACTGGCTTGGATGAGCCCTGCTGGTAAATGATGGCGCATTAAGAGCGCTATGATGCGGTAAGTAAGCGCTATGCGCAGCGCTGCGAAGTCTTGCCTTTGCTAACCTGTGTTTTCCTTCCTTGTAGGTCGCGGTGTTCTTCAGCACGAGTGGAATGTCCGGAGTGGTGCCAGCCGAAAGGCGACCAGCCAGGTAAGCCTTTTGAGCAGTTCGTACTTTGTAAATGTTTCTACTGCTTTCTTTAATGTTGCCTCCATCTTCCTCTTTCAGGTCGTTCTGTCCGGGCGGCGTGCAGATTCGAGGAAGCTGTGCTCAGTAGCTGCAAATGTTTAAAGATGAAGACTGCAGGTAAGATGCTGCTGCTAATGATGTTCCTTTTGTCTCCTTGCAGGTTCTGCTTCTCCGAGGTTCGAGGGAATAGCTGGACACGGTGAGCGTCACGTTGCAAGCTGCGTGTTGTCTTGCTCGGGTGTGGTTTAAATAGCCCCAACAAAATAGTCCAGGTAAAGGACTATTTCGGCTACCACACCCAAAACACTAGACCGCTATAGCTTGGTTCCTAGGAACCAAGCTATGTGGATGCCTCCAGGTTGGCTGACAATACAATAAATTAGTTCCCAAGCACATTGTTTTTCATGGTGTATAAGCCTGGCGCCATAGGCGCCAGGACTGGCCCCATGAGAGCTTTTGAAGAGGATGCCAGGCTCTAGAGGCCCGAGTCCTGACTTCACCTGGCCAATGAGTTTGCCAGAGGGGGTTTTGGGCGAGGGTTGTGACACTCCCCCTCGGCTGCCGTCGGGATCGACCGGGATTTCTCCAGAAGCTTACCCTGCTTCTCCACTTTCCTCTTCCACGAGCCAGAGCGTTGGCTCGTGGTTGATGGTGTCAGTGAAATTGCGCCCTGCCAGGCTGCCGAGGAGCCCGACCGTTCGGCACTCCCGGTGCCCGCAGACTCACAGTGCTTAGCCTTTTGTTGGGCCCCCGTCGCCAGAGCGCCCTCAAAGGACTTAGAAGACCGCTCGGACGACCTTTTTCTCACCCAATGCTGGGCTCTTCCCCTCCAGCCAGTTGGTGAGGTGGGTGCGACGATCCATCATCGTCCGCTCGGACATGTTCTTGCAAAATGCACAGTCCTTCTCCATGTGCGTTTTGTCTTCCTGAAGGCAGTAGAGACATCGAGAATGTTCATCCTCCTTGAAGACATTCTGCAGTCCACATCCAGGGCAGCTCCTGAAGAGCTTGGGTCCGGGCGTCGGGTTTCCTTTTTCCTGGGCCATGTCCACGCGGGGTAGGCCTCAAAGATCTTCCGGAAGCCTCCAAGAAGAGAAACTCGATGAAAAGTTCGCCTTTGAGGGGCGTAGAAAAAATGTGAAACGGGTCCCCGTTGATCGGAAGTAGAAACGGTGGAGCTTGAGGGTCAATTGACCGAAAAATGAGATGAAATCTCTTTGAAAATTTGCAAAACGCAGTAAAAGCTCAAGAGCTACAGCACGAGGACTCCCAACACTTGAACGTGCGGTAAAAATCTGAAGATGGCTGCCAGAGGAGAGGCTTAGGTAGAGGGCAGTCAATGGCTGGGGGCAGTATGACCCAGAGACCAGTGATTGGTTAGTAGTAGAAAGACAGTTCAGAAACGAAACTGAAACTGATTTTTTCTTTACCGAGGATTCCCAGCCTGACGACAGGGAATATTCATGAGCGTGTGAATCCATGCCAGACCCCATGCTGGAGAAAAGTATAATCAATATGGTGTCAAATGAGGAGGTAGGAATCAACCCCTTCAGGAACAGCTTGTGCAAACAATTGTCTAGTGAATCATAGAATGCCAAATAAAACTCAATAGGCATCCAATCATGGCCTGATGACTTCCCATATTCTAGATGTTCCAAGTAATGTCCTGCTCATCATCGACATCAGACAAACTATTAAGTTCAACCTCAGGAAGATCTAAGGACTGCTCTTGACTTAGTCTCACTTAGGGGTATAAAGTCACACAATCTCCTGAATGCAGGATTTATTTACTGTGGCACACAAGTTGTTTTCTGTTACTTGTCTTCAAAAACTATCCAGGCTTGGCATTACCGCTGGTTAAAAGGAGGCTATTGCTGGGTTGGATGAAAGACGCTACACCAAATGTCACGCAACGGATACGCGATATGGTCTATTATAATGAAGTTGAGGAGGCGTATAGATGTGTGTTGACCAAAGGATATCTGGTTTAAATTTAGAGCTCACCTGGGCAAATATGTTGGCCCAGAGTCGACGTTGATTGTAGTTCGCTTAATTTGTTAGAAAATAAGTTGCAGGGCCCAAATATGCCTGCGGGAGGGGCAGTTCTGTATACTGTTGATACCACCTACTGTTGCCCCATACAGTGTTACGCCGCTTCTCCATACAGTGTCAACATATTTGGAGTAAAAGCTTCTACTCCTACTGGTTCATTAACAGCGAAATCAACAAAACATTAGTGGTGTCTTGAAATAAAATACATGTTAAAGTGTTTCTTTAAAATACATCATTGTTAACTTTTTGCTCTAATCCCATCAGTGGCCAGTGGAGTACGTTAACCACCTAACGATAGGAAAAATGCTTTCCTCCTATAGTAAATTGGACCAATGCAGGTAAAATCATTACTGAACTGATGAGTTACCAGTCAAACACTGCAGCAAGATCGTCTTGCGTATATTACACTCATGATTGGCTCTCCTGTTCCATATGGGTCTTTTCACTGACTTTGCCCCTGTGTTGGGGATGTAGGCTGGTGACTGCCCTGTTTTATTACACTAGAGAAGTAGAGCAGTGGGTGGACACGGCCAGCATCAGAGCCCAGGATTGTCACCTTGGATCTCATTGTTTTTCATCAAAATGAATAAACCGTCCTGCCCTACCAACCTGGGTCATCAGGTTTGTCAATACCATTGAGCCAGCCCAGTATGCAGAGACACAGACTAGTTCACACTGTTGTTGATTGTTATGTTATTATGACTGTGTTCAAATAATAAAGTTGCCAAAACACCACAACATAATCAAGCTGGGCTTAAAAATAAGTGATGGGGCTGGGCCCTGGCAAACCTCCACCTCTCCCCCACATACAAATTAAGCATTGGCTGCAGTAGATAGAAACGTGATGTATACCCATTTAATGTACAGTCCAACCTATGATGACAATGCTATGAGACAACTAAGTGTACCCTGTAATAAGTAGCGCAAACATACAAGTTTTAGTAGGAAGGATTGTATTTTGGGGTTGAGGGGCAGGGGGTTTAGATGTCATCACAACTGTTATGTAACGCAAGTGCGTAATAGAATGCATTGGAAAATTGTTATGGTTGCTAAGTTTACCATAACTGGCGAATGTCTGGGTTTTTTCGGTTTTATGTGTACCCATAATGTGGATAGCTTGTTACTGCAAAGTAAGTATAACGTCCCTTTACCAAAGTTTTTGCACTGAATGTGCTAGGTTTTAATAGCGCAACTTTACCATAATGTCCCTTTAATGTTATTTTCACTGAATTCCATAGGTTTTTACCAGGATACCCTTAGATTGTATAGATGTAACCTACATCATTCCAAATGGATGTCTGCATGCCGATGGGGCAAGTAACCGCAGACTGTGCATCTGTTCGCGGCTAGCAGTCAACTGCTGAAAAAGGCAGGGGTTCTCTTACATAGTGTTACCATTCAGCAAAGAGAAGAAACATGTACAAAGAGCACCATGTATGTGCATTGCAAAGAAAAAAGGAGTAAGTCTGCAAACTCTGTACTTGTGAAACAAACAGCGCAAAGGCATAGAGTATACACCATAATGGAATGCACCAATAGGCGAAGTAACGTCTGCGTCCAACAATATTACTGCACTGCTGCTTTACATGGAAACGAAGAAGGAAATGGTAGAGTAAGGACTGTAAAGTATTGAGAGGAGAACGTCACTACAATGCGGTAAGTACACTGAAGTTTCTCCTATACTTGCAAAGCTTCTGCAGTGTACAACAGTGCAAAATCATGAGTTTTTTTTGTACGCAGCAATGCGAAGCACCCTAGAATGGCTGGAAGAGAATGTCCCCCTTAACGAAATGAGTAACGATAGTAACTCCATTGGTAGGCACCACAGTGTAAAAAGTAAGACAGTTAATATGTATTGCTTCATATACACCTAACAAATATTTTTATCTTTAACAGGACATACTGCAAATGAAAGGTATGCATCAGAGGCGGCACCTCTTCCACGACAGCATATGGCCACAGGAAATGAAGGAAACGCTGTAAAAAGCAACCTAGAAAGCCTGGACGTCAAATGGAACAATTGCTAACCAATTTAGCCACCTTAAAAGATATTGAACAATGACATATTATTGGAAACATGAAATACCACTGGCCCACATCCACGTGTACCCCTTCCCCACTTCCCAGCCCACCATCCCCAACAAAATCCCTGTGAGCAGAGACGTTACCATGAGACCTCAATCCTTGGCTCCCCTCATGACAAACTTGTTGAAATCCCAAATTCCCCTGTGTATGTACCCATTTGTGCTACCCCTTCCCTTTCCTAACAGTGTCTATGTTTCTTAGAAATTAAATGTGTATATGTAAAGTGTTGGTGAGTGTGAGAGTGGCTTTTCCTTATGTGTTAAAATTGCATGTTGAGTCTGTGGCGCACAGTACTGTCCGAGATGGCTGCAGTTAAGCAAAATGGAATCAGTAGAACTGAAGTACTGGCCGCATGTCCGCATCTTCTAATGCACATATAAATAGTTGTGGGAGCGCACGTCTGTCCGTTTCACAACTATGCGCGTGCATTTGTCATCCTGTGTCCTGGTAACACTGCCCGTGTCACCAACCCTACCGATTCATGCGGTAGGCTAAGGCAGTTCAAACAGTCCTACCGCTTATGGATTTTCGTGACCACACCTACCGATTTATGGCTGCAGCAGGCTTGAGTGCCCGAGGCCTAGTGGGAGCAAGGAACAGCATCCCCCAGTGTACGGTGGGGGTGTTAAATGCCCCATTCATTTGATTGATGTGCTGCTTGCCCTTGCATGATGCGTGAAACAGACAAACCGTCTCTGCACTGAGCTCCGTGACGTAGAGTGTCAAGTTGTCGGCTGCGGTTTGTAGAGTTGGAGAAAGGATTTCACTGCAAGTGTGACAGTCTCTAGTCAGTCTGGAAAATGGCATCGCTGTTGCTCCTTGGTTACTTCTATACAACTAAATCTAAGGACAACTAAATAAACAGCAAATCTTCGATCTCAAAGAATATCAGTGGTTGTTTCAAAGGTACTGTGGCCGCATGGGGCTGCCTTAATAATTAGCTTCTTGCTCCACATAATGAAGCTGCGTTTCTCCTTGTTGAAAGCATTCTTGTATTTCAGAATGTACTCATCTCCGTGCATGCTGGTGCTACGTCTAATGCCATGCCATCGAGTGATGATACTTTGCCTTCGATCCACATACTGCTATATTTGAAGACTTACAATTACCAGTTTTTTTGGCGTGAACGATGTCATAAATTATGCTGCACTTCAATATCTGCGAGAACCCGTTGTCCATGTTCAGAGATTGAGAGATATGGCAGGGCCACTGTACAACTTTTGTGATTAGTACATCAGATGTTGATATATGCATTCGATGTATTATTGTACTGTTAATAGTAACCTGGTTACAGTCGCTTTGTTGACAGGCAAGAAGGAGGCAACAGAGGTTATTGGGGCGAGTTAAACTCATGGGCTTTCATTCTCAATGCGTGTCCAAATCCCTGCCCACGGTTTGTAAAAGCTATTGTAATTACCGCCTACCAATAATATATACACTGCGATAATGTTGGATTTTTGACAAAGTTTACATTCACGGTTGAATTTTTCAGGGCCCCCCAAAAATGCAAAAGTAAAGTAGCAACGCTTATGTTTTGGGACAGATTGGTTTACATGACAGCGTGGTCGAAAATGCATTTGAAAAGTAGATTTTGTTTCAGACATGAAAGCGATAGAAAGCTAGCACCACAAACTAATTTTTTAACAAGTCTAAAAATATTCCAGATACCCGATAACGTAATGTCAGACAGCACTGTTCTTTCAACTCCTGTTAGTTACTTTTTAATCAGATCTTGGAGGCCGATTCAGTCACATTTTGCATTGTTCAAACTGAGTTTGCACTGCTTAAAAATGACTTTGCACTGCCGACACAAACTCCGATTCATGGAACTGTGCACAGTTTATTTTTGAAGTGTAAAGTCCATGCAAAGTCATTTAGTACAGCAAAAATAACCATGTGCACTGACTTTGAACTGTACAAATATTACATGAATCGGGCCCTTGCTGTGTTGTGTTTGTGCAATGTCACTCTCACTATTGTGAAGCTTTCTCGGACACCTTTCCCATGCCCCCTCCTTTTCACTAGCTTAGCAGGTAGGGGTTTGTACATGAGGTGGACATCACAGTGCACATGTGTTTTTTCCCTTTAAAACAAACAGACCAGAACAGTAAAATGCCAACGACAAACCAGAAAACCGCGCTTTTCTATTTGGTTTTAAACAATTTTCTAATGCCATTGCTCCCAGCTCCAGGGCACAGTAACAAAGATTCTGTCTTTTAAACCAATTTTAAAAAAAAAAAACATATAGAATGAAATAGCGTAGAAGTCTGCAACCTTTGAGCTCCAAATGTTTTGGCCTACAGCTCCCATTTGCCCAAACTATCACTGTCAATGCAAAGGGATATTTTGATTTGTACTCCAAAACATCTGGAGATGCAAAAGTTGAAGACTCCTGTAGCAGCTCCGGACACAAACATTCTGTGCATCTCAGATCTGCCCGTCTGAGCTCTTCCATGCATACTGTTTGTTCAGAGCTCCGAGCCAGTGCTCTGTCTCACTACAACATCAGGGCCTTTCCACTCTTTCAGTCAAAAGGAGCCCTTTGCCCGAGGGGGGTATAGGGTAGCTGTGGGATATATTGACCCACTCAGCTGTGCTCTACCACATCACTTTGCTGAATTTGTGCAAGACACAGCAAAATGGCTGCGCTGGCTCCTGCACGCACTAGTATCTCAAAACTACATTTTTTAACAACCAAAAAGATGGCTGCATCATCCTGCCACCCACATTTCAGGCAGGTTGGAAGAAGGGGACACAATGAAAAAGTATGCCAGTGTGTTCTGAGACATATCTGGAATCAAGTGAACCAGCAGCACTGCATGGCTGCAAAAGCCAAAAATGACCCTTCAAAATTAAACCCTTTTTTACCCTTCAAAATGCTGTGTTATGCTATTTCCATCTGTGCATTCTGAAACCACTGTGATGGAAACAGCCCTGCCAGGCCCAGGATAAATCATTGTGCCTCAGACAAACCGGGCATAATTCCTGAATGAAAGGCCCAGTCAAAGTAGCTTGGAAAGAAATCAACAAGGATCTTTATTTTCACTAACACAACGATGCGCGTTCATTTTCTTTACAATATAGCAAACATCAGCTATCTTCAAAAGAACTTTAACTATCTGAGCCTGGTCAGTTTCATATACCAGTGATCAGATAAAACTCATGATTCAAAGAAAAATGACTTCAGCTGCAAGGACATTGTTGAAATCTGAGTGAGCTGCCCAAAACCGAATTCAAGAAAGAAGTGTCAGCTTGCACTACGTGTGAAAATAGGCTGCTTACAAAATGAGGAAAAATGAATGCCTGGGTATTAAAACAGCACACTGGCAAATACAAATTTTACTTGTCTTTTAGAAATATGAAGGGGTTTGTTACTGGGGAGAATATATCACATGTGTTATTTGATGTAACAGGCTCATTTAATTTTGGATTTATGATCAAAAGTGAAAGATTTTAAACCCAGGCTGGCTTGAGTTACAAAGTTGAAAAACAGGTTTTCTGCCAAAAGGGTTATCTCTTCCAGCAGATCGCGCCAACCCACTGATAATTATGGGGTGGAACAGACTTTCGTCTCTGTTGGAACTCAGAACAATGCAGTTCTCAGGGAAGGAAGCCAGAGGTGTGAAATACCCTAAAAACTTCAATCAGATTGAAGGAACCCCCATCCTGCTTGAAAGGAAATGCCAGTTGGTGTCAGCTGGAAAGAAAAAATGACAGACAGTGACGCCCATTTGTTCTAAAGACTATTCCAGAAGGAAACTTTAAGGACTTAACTCTGCAACCAAAATTGATCAAATTGTAGGACTTTCAGTATAAAAGTAAATGTGTGGCCTTTAGTTTAAAACTCAGTAGAATGTAGTGACACCAAGGGGACAGAAATGGTGATATATGTGGAATTACAAGAAACGCATCCATGTGACAAATGTAAAATGTTGTACATATCTTCCTTATGACAATCCCCACTCATGTGTAAAGTTGTAGAATTTGGAGAAATGTAAATCCCATTGAAAAGTGCGAAAAACTGGTAGAGGAGCGCCACCAGGCCTCACGGACTGGAGTTTGGATTGAAATGTGAGGAAAAAAAAAATGTAACCTGTATCTGATTTACTAAAAGGTTGCAAGTGTGTAAATATGTGTTTGTGGCAAAATTAGATTTTAGTTCCAGTAACTCTGGGAGGTTTCCCGACACTGTACAAATCACCCCATAAACATGACGACATTTTTCTGAGATCCAACGGGCGAAGAGCTAGGCGGAGACTTCTGCCCTTGCGCAATCCTATTGTTAAAGGTGGGTGTAGTAAAGCCTGCCCCTGTCATATACTGTGATGATGTCACCTGGCATTACAAATAAGAGCCCCTGACAACACAGGGCAGCACGGATTCCCGATTTCCTACGCCGGCGTCACGTTCCTGTCTGTTCCTTTCTTCATCTTACATTTATTCATCTAGACTCCAGATCCCAACCACAAGGCCAAACCTTGCTGATCTTGCTTCAGCTAGGCCTCAATTCTAAATGAATCCCAATAACCAAGTGAAACACTGTGGTGTTTTGGGAAGCATCCTGAATTAACCTGGCTTGCCACTCACTGCATGCTGCTGCCATCCTGCTCTCCTGAGGCCCTATAGTATCCAGTAACCAGGATTGCTAGTCCAGAAGAATAATCCTTTGGTATCCAGTCCCTGTCCAGTTGACCCCGTCACGCTGATTTTGTCCAGCTGCCCTGTGTTAGACCAGATCCGTGTACCGATCAGAACTGCTGACTGTTCAAAAACCAAATTAAAAGTGGACTGCGAGTATCAATAGGAACCATAGAAACATAGTATACCTGGTTGTGCCTTGTCCTTAGTTCCAATCTCTAAGCTATCATATTCTGACCCCAATAACTTATAATAATGTCACAATCATTCTCGCTACCCTGCTTTGATTTCTTGTGCTAGCGCCAATTTCTTTAATAATTTTGTCTTGTGAAATCCTAAGCCCCTAGTTCTCTCTCGAGTGATCGAACTGGTTCTGCCAGGGGGGGTGCAGAGGTGCTAGGGTTGAACTCGCGAGTCAACCCAGGAAGCTTACTGTGTCTAAATCTGGTAGTCCAGCCTGAATGCCCTAGTGTAGAGTAAAACTGTTCCTTGCCAAAACTGATTTCTTTGCCTTTTTCACGCCATCATTTTCTCAAAAACAAACACACTAGATCTTGCATAACTCACTCAACAGCAAGAGACACATTTCACTTTTATATTATACCTATGATCCATAGCTACACCCCAACACAAAAACCGCATCGCGATTTACAATAATTCACCCATTTTTTATTAAAAACCGTTTTGGTAAATTCAGACGGGATTTGCAAAAGTGTTAATTTTACAACGTGTCATTTTGATTATAGACTGTTTTCAATCTCCCATTCAATTTCAAATGGTATGCTTTTGCTCGATCTATTGCCTGTGATTGCTAGTATCTTTCCAGTGTTGTTCCAGTAAAGAATTGTTTTTGTTTCAAGAGTTATACCCATTCATTCATTCATTTATTCATCCATTTCCTAGTGTCAGTTTAGCATTGCCAGGGTTTGAAATCAGTTTCTCTCTCTTGTTTGGGGAAGGAATGTCGGATTTAAATTCTGTTTCTTGTCCGTCATTCCTGATTACCTGCTGATTCTGTTTATCCACTTAAAATTGATTATTTGTGGGATGAGGGAACATTGCAGGGGGAAATTCTAACTCCAGTGCTATCTTACCTAAAAGTGCTCCTATTCCCTGGTATTTTGTAGTTGTGTCAATAGAAGGTTAAACTACGTGCATTGCTTACATTCATACTGTTCTTATCACCCCATTGGTGATTGCTACCCCATATGAAAATTTGTATGATTTCTTTTAATGTTAAAATAAATAAATATTATATTTTATCAACCAGCCTGGTTCATGGTCCATTGTGACCCGGTTTATTTGAAAAGGGGGTGTGATATGAGTGGTTTATCATGTCAATATTGAATCTAATCTAACCTGAGCATTTCAATTGCGCGCTGCAAATTGGGCTGAGACTAAGGTGTGCGTCGCCTGATTGAAATCCTTAACAAATTTGGGGGCTCGTGCCAGGGATTGATTTGGTTACCAGCCGTGACAGTCTAACACAGCAGACTAACCTGCAAGGTAGTATTACTTTGTGTGGTGTGAATACTGTGTTACACTGTACAAGCACCTCCCAAAACAAATACTCCAAATACCAGGCCTGTGTCAATAAAAGTAAAATTAAATCAACCCTGAAATATTTAAGAAAGAAAGAACATTGCCAAGATGGCTGTTCCAGTAGAAATCAGTATGGCTAGGGAGTACCTTCTGTACAAGCTTTTTGTCAGGGGGCATGGCCAGAACAGGATGAAAATGTCTGGCTGCAGGAGATCACACAACAGGTCACCACCATTTGTATTTGTATTTTATTTATTTGTATTGCGCATCGGGGCCCTGGGGCAGCCGAGCGCATATCTTACATGTTATGCATACATTGACATTGTACATAAGGATATTTACAATTTACAGTATTGTATGGCCAGATAGGCGACAATTATAACGTAGAACATTTACATATATACAGGTGCGTAAACAGGCGCCAAGAGAATAGTAGGATAGCTAGATGTGATTTTGGTTCCATAAGCCTGATGTAACCTTATTTATAAAGATCATGAAAGAAGGCGCAGCTCTGGTGGTGGGGGGGGGGGGGGTGTTCCAGTTTTTTGCAGCAAGGACAGGGAAGCTAACTCCACCCGCTGTTACGCTCACCTGATATCCACGGGGACGCCTGTATGCCCTGGTTGCCGGATTCCCCCCAGATGTACTCAATTCGGGATGATGTCTTCCTATGGCAGGTGGGCCTGAAAACACAGGAGGACTGGGCTTAGGTTCAGAATTTGTTTCCTCCCACCAGCCCCTTGGACTCGACCTGAAGGCCCCCCTCCTCACCTTGTTATGATGTCTGGCGTGCTCTCTGTCCTGCTTTCTTCGCAGGGGCGCGTATTTTCTGCGGGTTGAAGCGAGCGAGTTAACTTCACTGATGCCAACCCATTCAAGTGTCTTTAAAGAGGCAAGTTCGATTATAGTAGTCTTTGAGGGCCTTTGCTTTCTTTCGGGATATTAATGTCTTTCCCTGATTGTTTCCCCCTTAGGTATGCAGAGGTTTGCTGGGTGCGCTGCTTGGGTTCGGCTCCTGCCGGGATTTATGGACGTGGAACGTATGAAAAAAGGTAGGTTCAGCGCGAAGCGCGGCACGCTAATGTCTTTTTGGGCTAACCTGTATTCTTTATTCCTTTTCAGGTTACGATGGTCTTTCTGGGCATGCGGTGATTTCCGGAGAGGAACTGGCCAAGATATGCCCAGCCAGGTGAGGAGATTTTGGTTGCTGCTGTAACCGGTTTAACTTTATCCCTTTTTCTCTCCTCCCCAGGTGCTTTGTTCCGGTGCGAGCGCAATGTCCTGAAGATGCTGCCAACGGGATGGAAGACCGTGAGCAGCTGGGATCGAAGGATGGAAGACTGCAGGTAAGCTGGAACTGCTAATGATGTTCTTTTGTCTCCTCTGCAGGTCTACGATTCCAGGAACGCCAGATGCTGGTATCTGAACACGGTGAGCATTACGCTGCTGGCTGCAGAATAACGCGAAGCACCTTCTTTAGATTGGGTGTGGTTTATATAGCCTACCCTGTAAAGTAGTCCAGGTAAAGTAGTCCGGGCTACCACACCCTAAAACACTGCACCGCACAGTCTGGTTCTTAGGGACTACACTGTATGGGTGCCTCCATGTTGGCTGCAGGCCTCCATATAAAAAGCAGTAACTTCAAGTCCCATTCCAAATATGAGCCTGGCGCCAAAGGCGCCAGGACTGACTCCAGGAGAGTCTTCGTGAAAATGCAAGGCCCTTGGGGCCCCAAATGAACCCCGAGCCCTAATCCTACCCGGCATGTGACCATGCCAGTGGGGTTCTGGGTCACGGGTCATGACACCCGCACTTTGTTGATTGACTCTAGGTATATTTATGCAATGAGTTTGGGCTGTTCTGAAGAGTGCCTAGTAAAAGGTATCACAAAGGTAGGATGGTGCTTGATTGTGTAGGGATTTATGTGGTAATGATAGAACTTTAAGGTCAATTCTTTGGTTGATGTTTGGCCATTTAAGGTTTTGTCAAATAGTAGAGATATGCTGATTCCTTGGGATATTGCATGCTGATCTAACTGCATTATTCTGCATTACTTTCATTTTGTTTAAGTTTTGTTGAGATGTGCCTAGGTAAAGCGCGTTGCAATAGTCTCATTTGGATAGCACTAATGCTCTTGCAACTGATACGCAGTTATTTGTGGATAGGTATGGGCGACAGGCTGTAATCAGCTTACAGGTATAAGATGTAGCTGATGCAAGCGCATTAGTTTGTTTCTTAAAGGATAATGCTGCGTCGATGTGAATACCCAATGTTTTCACGCTATGTGCTACATTAATGGTGTTACCATCGATGATGAAAGTTTTGAAGGCGGTGTCTAGTTTGCCCAGTTTGTTGGGGGAACCGAGTAGTAGGAGTTCAGTTTTGTCGTCGTTTAGACATAATCCGTGATTAGCCATCCAAGTTTGTATTATGCCGTAGATATTGTTCAAAGTTTTGCTGTCTGCTATGTAGTCCCCAGTGATGGGGATAAGGATCTGGGTGTCGTCAGCATAGTTTGTATACGAGGCACCCAGATGGTCCAGGATATCGAATAAAGGCTTGGTAAAAACGTTATAGAGTGTTGGTGATACACATGATCCCTGGGGGACTCCACAGGATACCGGTGATGGTGCAGCTGATGCTGATGGGGCAAAGACGCGCATGGATCTATTGTTAAGGAATGATCTAATCCACATATTGGCTTGGTCAGAAAAGTGTGCAGCGGATGACAAGTGCTTGCATACTATGTCATGGTTCACTAGATCGAATGCTGCCAATAAGTCAAGTAGTAATATCAAAGCCTATTTACCTTTATCTTTTAATGCCTGAATTTGGTTCTTGAGATCGACAAGAGCAGTCTCTGTCCCATGTCTGGGTCTAAATCCAGATTGTTTTAGGCATAGTAGATTGTTAATTTCTAGGTAATGCTGTATTTGAAGATAGGCATCTCGATCCAGTATTTTCAGTAGAAAGGGGACTGTTGTGATCGGCTGGTAGTTAGATGGGTTGTTTGGGTCGAGTGTAGGCTTTTTCAATAGTGGGAGTACCCAGGCATCTTTTAGGCTCGTAGATACAGAACTCATAGCAAATGAGGCATTGATAAACTTTGTTATGAACGGGGAGAGCACAGAGGCTGCTACTTTGATTAAGGTGGGTGGGCTGATATCGCCCTTGCAATTCGATGGTTTAAGTTTAAGTATGATCTGTTCAACTTCTTTACTGGAGAGAGGTTGAAAGTTGAATTGTGACAGTGTTGCCAGCAGTGGCGTGGATAGTTTCGGGGGTAAGGATTTGTTGATGAGGTTTTTTTTCATGTTGATTTTCTCTAGTAACATTGTGATTTTATTTTGGAGCGCATTTTGAATATTAGTGCACCATTGGGTGTCTTTTATGCATGGGTCAGGTATGGGGGCAGGAGACTTAAGTTCTTTTAGTATATTGAATAATTCTTTCGAATCTGAATTAGCTTTTGCTATACGGTCATTGTAATTATGTTTCTTAGCTTGGATAATGGCTGTTTTGTAATTGAGTGAGACTGCACTGAATATATCTTTTTTTTGTGCAGACGGGTGTTTTTTCCAATTTGATTCTGCTACCCTTTTCTCTTTCCTGAGGATTTTTAGGTGAGGTGTGTGCCATTTGTTTATGTGGGCGTGCGGTTTAGCTTTCTGTAGTTTTAACGGAGCAAGCGTATTGATAGCTTTAGTCATAGTTTCATTATACAACTTCACTAGGTCAGAGGGGTCGGTATGTCTAGGTTTGGTCTGCGTTGGAGGATGTAGTAGGGGTATCAATTTTTCTAGGGTGAGGTTCCGTTTACTTCTTGCCATTAAGGCTGGTGCCTTTGTGGGGGAGGTGCGGGTTACCGATTGGTCGATGGCAAAGGTGATTAAATGGTGGTCAGTCCAAGTGCAAGGTGTGTTTCCCAATAACTTAATGGAGCAATTAAGATCTGCTAGCCAGTCAAGAGTACGACCCTTGTTGTGTGTTGGGTTATTTATACGATGTGTAAATCACAATTCTGACATAGTGTCTTTAAGTGTGGAGGCTTTACCATCTTTAGGATCGTCAAGACCTAGGTTAAAATCGCCTAGGATTATCACTTGGGATTTACATTTGGTGTTTTCGGATAGTAGTTGTGAAATGTCATTTTCAAAGGTGGTAGCTCTTCCTGGTGGTCGGTAGATCAAGTGCATGGTGATGGTGGCTGTGGCAGAGGTGGCGAATTTAGCCGTCAATAGTTCTGCTGATGGAAGGTGGCTGTTATTCGTTATTCTTAGCTCTGGCATAGTTTTGTAAATAATAGCTACACCACCTCCTTTGCTTTGATTGGAGTCTATCAGCTCGAAGGATGGAGTAATTGTCGGGTAGGGATAATGCTAAGGCTGGGCCTGATGTAGGATTCAGCCAAGTTTTGGTTAAGGCGATGATATCTAGGTCGTTATCGGGTAGAATATCGAATATATCCAAGGCATGGGCTTGGAAGGATCTAACATTTATCAGTCCTACTTTGAGAGTATTAGGTTTAATGTTGTTAGGAGAGGAGAGGCACTTTGTTTTGTTTGCCAGTTTAACTGTCGGTGTATCTACCATGAACCTGGATACATGGCAGGACAACGGCCTATTACACCAAGCTCTGAGTGAATTATACATGGCCCCAAAAATTAAAGAGGAGCAAATCAAAATTGCCAGAATTGCGGCCTACCTATATCTCCACATGGGAATGATATGGGAAAAGTATGTTGAAAGCACAGTTCTGGCACAGAATCAAATTATTAGATAAAACCCAGACTGATATAGATTCAGCAGAAGAAAAATTACTGAAGAGCCAAGAATTGGAGGCAGAATCTGGGGATTATGTCACAAAATTAAAAGAGGATTTGGCTCTCCAACAGCACGAAAAGGCAGATCAAGATACCAAATTACAGGCATTGAAAGAGGAGTTTAAGGAAAAGGTGGACTCGCTGCAAGAGAGTCAACAGAAGTTAAATCAGCAAATACATTTTAATAGAGTCTGCGCAGAGCAGATGGTTATCCTACAAGACCAGATAGACAAATTGGAAGAGGAAAATAATTAATTCATAGTGAAAGACCTCCACTCTCAAGAGAAATTTGATCAGGAAAGTCAGAAATCCAATATCAAAAAACAAAGGGATGACCTGGCGGAGCAGAGGGGCACCCTAAATCAAGAGAAAGACGCCCAGGAAATAAGCGAGTTAAAACCCGAGTTACAGGAAAGTAAGTTGGCCCTTTAGGAGCTAAAAGAACTAAGAACAGAGCATGGGAAGCTACTGGAGTACGCCAAACAGGTAGAAGGTGCTCTGAAAGAGAACACCCAAGCCAAAGATACATAAACCCAGGAGATGAATCTCCTGCAACAGAACATTTCTCAGTATTCACAAAACATGCAGGAAGCCCAGAGAAACAATGAGGCCCTCCGTGAAAAAGTTGATGGGCTCCACCAACAAGTGGAGCGCAAAAGCGGATCATTGAGACCAGTAAGGCCTTGATAGATGAATAAAAGGCTCATATCTTTGCTTATTACCAAGAAATAGGGGCTGAAAAAGAAGAGCTAGCAAGGTTGGAGAAAGAAGGTGCTAGACTAAATCCTAACTGGAAGGACCCTGAAAAGGTAGAGAGGGACAGGGCAACCCCTGATCATAGCATAAGGACCGCTGTACTCGGGGACTCAAACCCATTCAATACCATGAAGCCTGCCAATTTCATGTCTACTGGCTCACATGACCCGGGAGCCATGGAGCTGGCAGAATTCAATAGATTTGGTAAGATGGGACAGACAGATCAGTGCCCCCAAAAAATTGATGGAGGGGCGTCCCTGTGCAGATACCCAAATTTTAGGGCTGATGTCTCTGACAAGGAAGACTCCTATGAGGGGAGGGTAAGGGAATCAGATCCACTGAAATGCCGCCTTCCAAGGGACTAGTTGGTTAAATTTGAAGGGGAACTGAAGGAAATAAGGTCCAAAAAGATGATCCTGAAGACCTCTACCCAGTTAGGGCAGTGGGGGTAGGGGGATACTCCATCAACCCTGGGAGCAGGGAAGAGTCAAAAGACACTTCTGAGCACCATAGGAGTAGAGAAACTAGGCCCCAACATTTTGCGAGCACTTCTCAAGCTCCCAGAATCTGGGAGTGCCTAGAGGATCAAGATTCGGGTGACTAAAACAAAGAACGCAAACAAACTTAAGAGAGCTATGAACAAAGATCCCATTAGTCAGATTAAGGCCATTAGGAGTTTCAGAACGCCATATTATAAAAATGCAAAGTATTCAGTTTGGGAACACTTAGAACTATATGAGAAAATGATGGATACTTTTCATATGAAGGACAGCCAGAATTGCATGGAATATGTAAAACGGACCTTCTCCCCTGAATACTCGAGCTTCTTTGAGGGACTGGAGGACCAGAACCACTCCAAATGGTCCACCTACAGGGCGGCCATCTTGAAACATTTTTCTCCTCACAGAACCCCCCCCCCCCCCCAAGAGGCCTGCAAGGCGGCGTACAATCTGCAGTGCGGGGAAGATCAGGCCCCCAAAGAATTTGTGCAGGAGCTCAATCGCGCCTTTGCACAGACCATCAGGAGGGTGCGCACAGATAGTTGGGAGTTCATCACCACCTTCTTTCATGCCCTCCCATAATATATAATGACCCAACTGGTGAGGGACTTTCATGAGAAAAGATCGTTGGACTGGGTCATAGAGCAGGCGACCCGCATTTATGAGGTCCAAAAACCTGCAGATAACAAAAATCCAAACAAAAACTCCAAACCAGCCAACACCCCTGCTGCTGCTAAGGTAGCGGAGGTGAAGGTTGCCCCCATTTTAGATCTGCAGATGGCGGGGCCTAAAAATATACCTGTACCAAATCAACCCAATCAAAGACCGAGAAGGCTCTCGGGCCAATCCCAGACAGGCGGTAGTCATGGAGATAATCCCAAAAATGGGGCCCCTAACTCCTACGATTACATCAGCCCCCGATACAAGGGGAACAGACCCATCTTGGGGTACGTATGGACTCCCCCAGCCCAAGGGGAGGGGAATCCAACCAGGTAAGTGCTGCCCGAGGAAACTTCCCTCCTAATTTTCCCCAAGAGGGCAGTAATTCCCCAAATGCCGGGTTGAGTTTCCCTCTCCGGTACCCACAAAACCCCAACCTGCAGGACAACCCTCCTTTCTTTCCCCGCTTTCAGGAGCCCAAGAGAGGGGATGCCAAGGGTGGAGGGTTACCAAAATTCTCAATACCCAGGGTACTATGGGAGAAGGGATAGTTACCCTTCCCGTGACTCACCTAGGGTTGACCAGAGACCCCTGTACCAGCCAGAGCGGGTGTCACAACTGGCGCACCAGGTACAGAACTTATCCCAGGATCTGGGTTGCATGTTGAGGGCTCAACAGAACCCTCAGAGGAACATGGCTGCTCAACAGAACCCTCAGAGGAACATGGCGGCTCAGAACTCCACAAACCAAGGGTCGGGTACGCCAGAACAATGACGGGGGGAGCACCCCGACAACTCACCGGTTCCAGAGGAGGAGGCACGGGGGGAAGGGAGGTGTAAAGCCCTAGAGGAAGTTTCTTACTCACTCGTGAAAAGCCCCTGGACACCCAGGAACCGCACCAAAATCTCGTGCCCCTGAAAACCCACCACCCAAGGAACAGAGGGCGGGTAGGAGAAATAAAGAACCCAAAAAGACCCATTTTGTGGAGGAGGTTAGTGTCCTCCCATTTGAAGGAGAGAAATCCTCAGAGGATTCTGGGGAAAAAAAAAAATCTTCAGGTACGGGGGAACTCCTCCCAAAGAAAAATGGGTCCCAAGAGATCCAAATAAAGACTGGGTGAATGTGGGGACGGAGTCCGAATCGCCCATCATTGAACCCCAGAATGAGACTCAAGGAAACCACACTTTATCCAGCATGGGGTCTGGCATGGATTCACATGCTCATGAATATTCCCCGTCGTCAGGCTGGGAATCCTCGGTAAAGAAAAAAATCAGTATCAGTTTTGTTTCTGATCTGTCTTTCTTAGTAGGAACCAATCACTGGTCTCTGGGTCATAATGCCCCCAGCGAATGACTGCCCTCTCCCTAAGCCCCGCCCCTGGCAGCCATCCTCAGATTTTTACCGCACGTTCAAGTGTTGGGAGTCCTCGTGCTACAGCTCTCAAGCTTTTACTGCGTTTTCGTGCTTTTTCAAGACATTTTTTCAGTTTAATCGAGCCTCAAGCTCCACCGTTTCTACTTCCGATCAACGGGGACCCGTTTCGGAATTTTTCTACGTCCCTCAAGGGTGAAATTTAGTCAAGTACGCTTCTTGGAGGATTCCAGAAGATCTGAGGCCTACCTCATGGACATGGCCCAGGACAAAGGGAGCTCGACACCCGGATCCAAGCTGTTCAGGAACTGTCCTGGATGCCGACTGCAAAATGTTTTCAAGGGGGACGAGCATTCGAGATGTCTCTACTGCCTTCATGAGGACAAGACGCACGTGGAGAAGGACTGTGCGTTCTGCAAGAACCTTTCGGAACGGACCATGAAGGATCGTCGTTCCCGCCTGGCCAGCTGGCTGAAGAAGGGCCCAGCAGGTGAGAAGAGGTCCGAGCAGTCTTCTAAGACCTGTGAGGGAGCCCCAGCGACAGGGGCCCAACATAAGGCAAAGCACTGCGAGTCCGCGGGCACTGGGAGCACCGAAAGGTCGGGCTCTTCGGCTGCCAGGCAGGGCGCACCTTCCCCGGTACCATCAACCACAAACCAACGCTCTGGTTCGGGGAAGAGGAAATCCGAGAACCGGGTAAGCTTCTGGAGAGGCCCCGGTCGATCTCGAAAGGATCCGCCGAGGTGGTGACCCTCCCCCCAAGGTGAAGGCCCCAGATACTTCCAAGGTGGTAAGGGCACCGATTCACCCGGTGAAGGCCTCTATCGAGGGAGTCGCAGCGGCCCTGGCAAAGCCTGTGGAGGCTACGCCAGTGGAGGCAAACTCGGGGCTCAGATTCTCCCTGCCTCCGCGGAGGGAGTCCTCTTTTCTACCCATCGAAAAGACCCCCGTGAAGACCCCGGTGGAAAAAGAGGGGGGGGGGGTTGGTGGCCATTGCAGACACGGATTCAGCCTCTGAGGAGGAACTGGTGGAAGCCGTGAAGAGTCCCGACGGAAGGTTCGAGAAGGTACGATCCCACGGGAGAGATCCTGATGACGTTATCGAAGAAAGCGACGGTGGCGCCGACGCCACGGGGACGGATGACGGTGGTGACGAAGGAACGGACCTTCCATCTCCACCCCTTCGGTCTTCACCGCCCGACGAAATCGTCTCATTTCACGCCATGATCGCCAGGGCATCCAAGCTCTTCCAGCTCTGCCCAGAGGAACAGAAAAAGGAAGGCTTCTTCTATTAACGGCGAGAGGCCAAGGGGAAAACGGTGCTTGCGGTACCGTTGCTCGACTATATCTGGGACGAGGGGCTTGCCGTCCTGAAGAACCACTCCACGACACCCGCCAAGAGGGAGAGGTACAAGAAGAAGTACCGGGTCCTCGACGCCGCCCCCTTGTGCCTCAGGGCTCAGCCGATGCCGGATTCCGTAATGTCGACAGCGGCCAAGAAGAAGGCAGCAGTGGTATTTGCCTCAAACTCCACTTTCCTGCCGGACGGCGAGTGAAAGAAATTGGACGCCATGGGACGGTGGGTCATTTCGTCGGCGGCGACGATTAAGGCGGTCAATGCCTTACTAATTGTGGCCTGTTATGACAGGGAGCTTTGGTAAAAGATAGCTCCTCTGCTGGACTTCCTACCAGACGACAAGAGGGCAGAGGCCCTAGAGATTCTGCAGGAAGGTGAGGTGGCGTCGGACAACGCCAGAACGGTGGCAACGGACATTGCAGATACCGGTTTTCGCCAATTGGACAACAGAGTTTGCTTTCGACGACGAGGCAGCTCGACGGCCATTTTGATGGCAATCCAATCCTTATGTACGGAGATAAGGACGAGGTTACCACGAGCCCCGACGGATGTTCCAGAACCAGGCCCATCGGGAAGCCCTCCGAGCAAGCGGAGGAGAGTTCATCCACCCCCGCCTTTCAAGCCCACACGACCTGTGGAACCTTCATCCCATCGCCGGAACCCGGAGAGGACACGGCGACGGATGTGAGAAGACAAGATTCCGCTCAACGAGGTCTTCCGTCGAACGATTCGGTGGTGGGGCACCCGTGCACACCTCTCCGCAGGCAGGGACTTTCAGAACCCGGCGTATCAGGAGACTGTGCCTACGGACGCCTCCCTGGAAGGATGGGGCGCGCACACCGGTCTTCTCCACGAAAGAGGCCTGTGGCTCCCGGAGGAGAGGCCTCTCCACATCAACATTCTGGAGCTCAGAGCCGTGTTCTGGGCACTCAAGTCGTTTCTCGCGTCCCTCAAGGGAAAGGTGGTGAGGATTTTCACCGACAACACCACCACAATGTTCTACATCCGGAAGCAGGGAGGCACCAGATCCCCAGCCCTATCCAAGGAGGCCCAGGATCTGTGGCACTGGGCCGTCGCCCAGGGGATGTTTCTGGTTCCTTTCCATCTGGCAGGAATAAAAAACACCATCGCCGACTCACTCAGCAGGGAGCTGCGCTCGTGCCACGAGTGGGAACTATACCAGGATCAGGTGGATCGGCTTTTCAGTCGATGGGGCAAACCCCAGATCGACCTGTTCGCGACGGCGACAAACTCCAAGTGCCAGAGGTTCGCCAGCAGGTTTCCCCAGCCGAGGAGCATGGGCGATGCTTTCTCGTTCCCCTGGGATGGCCTGTTCCTGTATGCGTTCCCTCCGTTGATGCTGCTGCTCCGTCTCATCAACTAACTCAAGAGGTCCCGGTGCAGGATAATCCTCGTCGCACCGGCGTGGCCAAGACAGATCTGGTTCCCGGACCTTCTGGACCTGTCAGCGTCTCCACCAGTCACACTGTCGACGGACGCGGGTCTTCTCCCCAGAGAAGGAGGCGCCATCCTTCATCACGACCCAGAGTCGCTGAACTTGCAGGCCTGGCTCCTGCAGCACTAGAGTTTGGAGGGTACGATATCCCGGTTGAGTGCAGGGAGGTTCTTTTAAAGGCCAGGGTGTCCTCAACTCTCAAGTGCTACGGACATAAGTGGAAGAGGTTCTCTGTCTGGTGCAAGGCACAGAGGATTAACCCTCTACGGATTACGGCCCCTCAAATGTTACCGTACATGCTGTCGCTGGCCAAGGCTGGACTGGCTCACGCCTCCATCAAGATACATATGGCAACAATCTCCCGATACACCAGAACTACAGGACGGCCATCCTTGTGGTATTTATGAAGGGACTGTTCAGATCGTTCTCGCCAGTGAAGGCTCCAGGCGTGGGAGCTCAACGTGGTGCTGCCCAGGCTCATGGGAGCTCCATTCGAGCCTATGCACTCTGCACCGTTGAAGTTCCTGTCGTGGAAAACAGTTTTTTCTTGTGGCCATCACCTCCGCACGATGAGTGGGAGAGATCCAGGCCCTATCCTGCAAGCCGCCATACTTGATTTTTCACGACACGAGGGTGGTGCGGAGGACGCACCCCTCCTTCATGCCCAAGGTGCTCTCGGACTTCCACCTCAACGAGCCCTTGGTGTTGCCAGTTTTCTTCCCATCGCCTTCGTCGCCGGCCGAGAGGACTTTGCACTCATTGGATGTAGCTAGAGCGCTGAAGTTCTACGTGGACCGAACAAATAGTTTTCGGAAGACATCACAGCTGTTTGTGAACTTTGGACCTGTGAACCAAGGGAAGGCTCTCTCGAAGGCTTCCATTTCCAGGTGGCTCTCCGGCTGCATCATGTACTGTCATTGGTTGGCAAACCAACCTTTGCCCGGCCGTCAGAGAGCCCATTCAACCAGAGCGATCGCTGCTACCACGGCGTTCTTGTCTGGTGTGCCCCTGCTGGACATCTGCAGGGCTGCTACATGGAGGTCGACGCACACCTTCACGAGATTCTACTGCGTCGATCGGGACTCCAGGGAGGAGTCCAGGGTCAGCCAAGCAGTGCTGCACAACCTGTTCGCCTGAAGGTGGGCCTGGTGAGGAGGTAAGAGTTTCTTAATGTTGAGTTTATGTATTGCTTAATGTTGAGCATTTTGCCACCTCCCGTGGTTGTGCATGTGTGGACTGCTATGTATTCTTATATTCATGAGCATGTGAATCCATGCCAGATCCCATGCTGGAGAAGGAACAAGTTACTTACCTGTAACTGTTGTTCTCCAGCATGGGTATGGCATGGATTCACATGCGAACTCTCCCTCCTACCCCTCTGCGGCTCTTCACTTGGTCATACTGCCACTTTACGTGCTACCAAATCTGAGGATGGCTGCCAGGGGCGGGGCTTGGGGAGAGGGCAGTCATTGGCTGGGGGCAGTATGACCCAGAGACCAGTGATTGGTTACTACTAAGAAAGACAGATCAGAAACGAAACTGAAGTTTTCCGTCCAAAACAAGTATGGCGACTGCCTCCAAAAAGAGGGGCATGAGGGGGCGGCCCAGAATCAGATAAAGGGGAGCCCAAAACTTCCCACATATCCCAATGTCAAATTCTTCTTTCAGATCCCAAGCTCCAAGAGGGCCTTTGACCAGTTGAATTCAGGAAGTGGGTGGAGAGATCAGATCCCTCTCACACCTCTTCCTGGACAACTTCAGAACTTCGATGGGAATGAAATTCTTGTCGAGGGGACTGAGGATTTGGAAATAAAAATTGGGCAGCACAAGGTGAAACACCTGGTCATAGTCGTGACTTCAGAGGGCACACCCGGTCTACTGGGAATAACATCCTGCGTCGGTTGTCCCCCCTAACAGACTGTGTGAACACCGTCCTCCGGACCCAGACTAACAGACCGATAAAATTAAAACATAGTGTCAACCATGTTAGTTTAAATGACACATGCCACACGGTTGAACAGAAACCTGATCATACTGAGTTCAATTTTCAGAACAACCAAATACCTGACATGACAGTAATTGCTGTAGGACAACAAACTGGTGATGGGAACTCCTCTCCATTTCTGAAAATCAACCTTCCTTCCAGTTTCAAGTGGCATTCCACACTGGAAGGAAATACTTTGAAATTGTATACCAATTCACAATCTGAAAATCCCAATTCCATAGTCAAGAGTGATGAGAAACCAGCTCAAAGTGTAGCTGACATTCATAAAATCAGAACAGTTATTCATCCCTATTCAGTTAAATGAGGGGAACTCTGTTCTCGCCCGAGTATGCGTGCACAACGGTAAGAGCTTCATCAGCGAAGCAATGTTCCAACAGCTCTCAAAAGATCTAGCCATTCCCACATTTAAATTGATCAATAAGTGGGAAATGGGCCTGGAAACTCCCAATTCCAAACATCTCCCTCCTAGCAGGTGTATGCTCAAAATTTCTAGTCAACAAAAGCATAGTACATAATTGTTGGGTCGTGCGAGATGTCCCTGCTGTATTCTATTTAGGCAGTGACATTCTCAATCGGTTTGCCATTAATTTGGACCTGATCAATTACAAAGCCTGGTCCAGACTAAGGGGCAACCTCAAGGACTTTGATGATTCAAAGAAAGCATTTCAGTTAGCCCAATTGCTGCCGTATGCAGTTGAAGTTCAAATATGAGAGGAGGTCACCATCCCAGGACGGATACGACTATTCCCACTTGAATTAAAAATTAAAAGAGGACAGAAACTGCAAAATCCTGGCGCCTATGTACACCTCAACGCCCATCTCCAACAGCAGGGGTTGGGCTTAAACCCAACACCATTAGTCAATTGAGAACACAGCACCATATCAATATTGATGGATAACAGCGAATTTAGGAGTATCGCTCTGAGCGCAGGCACCATTATTGGAATGGCAGTTAATACCGACATTTTTCCATGCATCTAGGTAATGAACTGGTAGGACCAATCCCCAATGACTGTTTTGACAGCGATAGCGACGACATAACACCAGACAGGATCTTCACCTGGCATGGGGGGAATTTCCTGGTGTACTCTTCCTGCCCTTACGGTGAGGAAGAGGCAACCTGTGACATCAGGCGGGATGAGGTGATCTTCGAGGTCCACAAGGAATGCCTGCCTTGCCTGAAACCCTCTGTCCCGGTCAATACTTTAACCAGGGACCTCTCCACCCAGCACTGAAAATCCATACAACATTTTCCACGGACCCTGGTATGAATCCAGTGTTTGTGAAGCAATACCGCTTGCCTCTTGCATCCATGGAGTCCCTGACGAAAATCATCAAAAACCTTGAGTCCCGTGGGATCATTCGTCCAGTCCACAACACCTTTAATAAACCGTTGCTGGGGATTTTAAAACCAAACTGCCAGTGGAGACTCTGTGCTTACCTAAGGGAGCTGAACAAACTGGTCCATATGTCCCGATGACCTCTCCCCTACGTTGACCAGGGGCTGGCTGAGATCAAGGGGTCAAAGGTATACACTGCCATTGAACTGATCAATGGGTACTGTACCGTGCATGTCAATAAGGAGGACCAATACAAGCTGGCCTTTACCTTCAGGGGGCAGCAATACACTTGGACCCGGACTCCCTTCAGAAACAAACTCCGGCAACAAATTCAACATCTTCCTACATAAGGCCATGCCCGACCTGGGTGAAAGGGGTAACCTGGCCTATGTAGATGTCCTGATCAAAAGCTCAACTGTGGAGGAACACATAGCGGAAATCCATTATATTCTGACAGAGTTGAGGGCTGCCGGAGCAAAACTCTCCTTTCAAAAGGCACAGTGGTGCAGAACCCGTGTCAACTTCCTGGGGCATGAGATAACCCCTGAGGGTCTCTGTCCCCAGGAAAAGAAAGTGGAAGCACTCAAACTGAAAGATCCCACAACTCTGCGTGAGCTAAGAAGCTTCCTTGGACTGTCTAATTACAGTAAGAAGTTCAATGAGGACTACGCAGAGATCACAAGACCCCTGATCCATCTGTTTGAGGTGGGGGTCAAGTGGGAGTGGGGTCCAGTGGGAGTGGGGTCCAGAACAAGCAGAGGCAGTAAAGCAACACAAAAAGACACCTCTCACAAGCGCCTTGTCTAACTTACCCTGTCAAAAACAAGGAGTTCTTCTTGGAGACAGGGTTCTCGAATACATGCTTGACAGCACTATTATATCAAAAGCATGACAAGGTCAATAAAGTCATCTCTTATGCAAGCAAGACTTTATCCTCGGTGGAGGAAAAATTCAACAATTGTGAGAAGGCATTCCTGCAATGGTGTGGACATTGAAAAATTACCGCCTGTTTATCCAGGGGGAACACATCATAGTTGAGACTCCCCACCAGCCTTTGCAATATCTCAAAAGTGACAGAATCTGGGTCAAAAATGTGAGTAATTCCAGAATGAATTCCACAGGAAAGCCTTGCATTGACAGAATCCAGGATGTCAGATATAGCCAAAACAAGAAGAGTCCCCCCGCGCAAGGTCTGGCTGACTTGCATGATTGTGCCAGAGAAAACTGTCTTGAGAACGAAAGTCTTAAAATCCAGGACAACATGGAGGCGTACCTGAACTCCCCACACAAAGTCTATGAAGAAGACAAGTGCAAGGGAAGGCCCACTGTTTATGTGGACGGGTGCTCCTACCATGTTGACAACGGGGAAAAGGAACTGGTGGCCGGCTTTGGGAATGCTTGGGTGAATGATGCCCCGCAACCCTTTGCTGGGTACAAAATCGGTCCCCGTAATAGTCAGGTGGCAGAGTTGATGGCAGTTCATCAAGCTATCTTCACTGCTGTCCAACACCAACTCCACGAGCTGGTCGTAATCCCTGATTCAGATTATGTACAGAACGGGTTTGTTGAGCACCTCGTTAATTGGAAAAACCATAGGCATGCTATGTGTTAACAACAAACCGCTCAAACATGACTAACTCATCCAAAATATTGATTATCTGGCCACCTCTAGTGGGATGACCATCTATTGGAAGAAGATCAAGGGTCATTGCAGAATAGAGGGACCAGATAAAACTGGAAATGACCTAGCTGATCAGCTGGCCAAAACTGGAGCCATCCAAGGGTATCTCCATGAGACAGAGTCCCCGTTGGGGGAAATACAGGTCATTGCTATCACTAGGTCCCAGACAAATGCTCACAATGAACTCTCAACTGCCATGTGGAGTAAGGAGACCTCCGATGCAGATTTAATCACGGCACAAAAAGGGGAACCAATCATTGGTAAATTTTATCAACACATTGAGGATCCGGAAAACTTTCCCCCGATGGATACTGATTGCATTGGGAAAGAGGACCTCAGGGTGTTGCTGAAATGTCCAAAAATTTTCCGAATGCAAGACGGTTTGTTGGTAAGGAGATCTGGCTGTTAACAGTGGGTGGCCGCTACCTCATTCCGAAGCCTGATGCTAAGTCCCGCCCATGATGCGGCCACAGCCAGTCATTGGGGATTTCATACTACATTAGAAATCTTGCGAGAGGTTGCATACTGGCCACACATGGGGCAGGACCTCGACCAATACTTGAAGGGGTGTCTTGTGTGTGCACAATTTCAGCCAACATCACTCACACACACACCGAGCTCCCCTCCAGAAGAGGGGGATGACACTGCCTTGGTCAGATTTACAAGTCGATTTCATCAGTCCCGTGATTCGCTCCTCTAGGGAGAACAAGTACATGTTAACTGTAACATGCTTGTTTACCAAATGGGTGGAATATCTACCGACCCTAAATTGCAAGGCAGAAACAGCAGCAGCCCTGATGATCAATCAAATCTTCTTGCGTTTTGACCTACCCCCAAAGGATTGAGTCCGACCGAGGTAGTCACTTCACCAGCGAAGTGATGACAAAAATGGAGATACTTGGGGTAAAAGGGAAGCTTCATATTCCATACCACCATCATCTATCCTCTAGTGGGGGAGTGGAGAGGTACAATAAAACCATTGTGAGCATACTAAAAAAGTTTGTGGCAGACTCTGGGCCAAGTTGGGACATCTGATTACCGCTTCTTCTGTAACTAAGATGTCTCCATTTGAGCTGATGACTGGACGAAGGATGGTGCTTTTGCTCTATAGAAACCAAGAGCAGACACAGATAAATGCCTCCACAACTCATGAGTATGTTAAGAATCTAAGACAACACCTTCAACATGCTTTCGCGTACGCTCAGCGGAATCTAGAAAGATCTGCAGACAGCACGAAGACTCATTATGATCTAAAGACAACCAAAAAGAAATACCAAATAGGAGACAGGGACTACTTGTACAATTTCCAAAGGAACCAGACCAAAGAGTGCACATTTTTTACTAGCTGGCGGGGACCTTTTGAAATTGTAGACAAAATCTCACCAGTCGCCTACAGAATCTGCATCCCGAAAGGTCACTTGACAGAAGAGAAATGGGTCCACATCAATCAGCTAAAGAGTTGCCACCCCAGGCACACTTTGCAACAAATAGAGGAACCCACAGAAAACAGAGGGGGATGCATTTGAAACATAGGACTAGTTTAATTATAACTGAATGCCTGTGTATCCCACTGCTGTCAAACCAATGGGTGGGCACTTAGTGGGAAAATTGTAATAACCTGTTTGTGCTCCATTTCCAGATTTGTATTGATCGCAACGTCATTATCAAGGAGGACCTCCTCGGGGCCCCGGAAGGAGAAACCCAAGGAAATCCGGGGTGTCGCTCCACACCAGAAAAAGAAAGACCAGAGAGAAGGCTGGGGGTATCGCTCCACATTCCAACCAGAGGCAGCGAGGGGAGCGTGTTGCATCGTTCGCTGATGGAAGAAAAACTCATACCCGAATGAACCCGCTTTTTCTTAAAAAACCAATAAAGGATACCCACTTGCCTGATTCTCCCTCGACTTGATATCTCAGAAGATTCGGGGGGTGGGGGGGGGGCGTGTGGGATATATTGGCCCATTCAGCTGTGCTTTACCACATCACTTTGCTGCATTTGTGCAAGTCAGAGCAAAATGGCTGTGCTGGCTCCTGAGCGCACCATTATCTCAAAACTACATTTTTTAACAACCAAAAAGATGGCTGCATCATCCTGCCACCCACATTTCAGGCGGGTTGGAACAAGGGGACACACTGAAAAAGTATGCCAGTGTTTTCTGAGACATATCTGGAATCAAGTGAACCGGCAGTACTGCATGGCTGCCAAAGCCAAAAACTCCCCTTCAAAATGAAACCTTTTCACCCTTTCAAAAAGTTGTGTTATGCTATTTCCATCTGTGCATTCTGAAACCACTGTGATGGAAATGGCCCTGCAAGGCCCAGGATAAGTCATTATGCCTCAGAAAAACCGGGCATAATTCCTGAATGAAAGGCCCAGTAAAAGTAGCTTGGAAAGAAATCAACATGGATCTTTATTTTCACTAACACTGCAACATGCATTAATTTTCTTTACAATGTAGCAAACATCAGCTGTCTTCAAAAGAACTTTAACTATTTGAGCCTGGTCAGTTTCATATGCCAGTGTTCACATAAAACTCATGATTCAAAGAAAAATGACTTCAGCTGCAAGGACATTGTGGAAATCTGAGTGAGCTGCCCAAAACCGAATTAAAGAAAGAAGTGTCAGCTTGCACCACGTGTGAAAATAGGCTGCTTACAAAATAAGGAAAAATGAATGCCTGTGTATTAAAACGGTACACTGGTAAGTTTTACTTGTCTTTTAGGAATATAAAGGGGTTTGTTACTGGGGAGAATATATCACATGTGTTATTCGATGTAACAGGCTTATTCAATTCTGGATTGAAGTTCAAAAGGGAAAGATGTTAAACCAAGGGTGGCTTCAGTTACAAAGTTGAAAAACACGTTTTCTGCCAAAAGGGCTATCTCTCCCAGCAGACCCTGCCAACCCATTGATAATTATAGGGTGGAACAGACTTTCATCTCTGTTGGAACCCAAGACAATGCAGTTCTCAGGGAGGGAAGCTGGAGGTGTGAAAGATCCTAAAACTTCAATCAGGTTGAAGGAACCCCCCATCCTACTTGAAAGGAAATGCCAGTTGGTGTCAGCCGGAAAGAGGAAAAATTGACACAGTGACTCCCATTAGTTCTAAAGACTATTCCATAAGGACATTTTAAGGACTTTTAACTCAACAACCAAAATTGGTCAATATTTAGGATTTTCACAGTGTAAAAGTAAATTTGTGGCCTTTAGTTTAAAACTTGGTAGAATGTAGTGACACCAAGGGGACAGAAATTGTGATATATGTGGAATTACAAGAAAAACATCCATGTTGCAAATGTAAATTGTTGTACATATCTTCCTTACGACAATCCCCACTCATGTGTAATGTTGGAGAAATGTCAATCCCAGTGAAATCCCAGTGAAAAGTGTGAAAAACTGGTAGAGAATCGCAACCAGGCCTCACAGACTGGGGGTTTGGATTGAAATGTGAGGAAAAAAATATGTAACCTGTTTTTTTGATTTACAAATGTGTAAATATGCGTTTGTGGCAAAATTAGATTTTAGCTCCAGTAACTCTGGGAGGTTTCTGGACACTGTAAAAATCACAAAGAGCTGGTCGGAGACTTCTGCCCTTGCCCAATCCTATTGTTAGAGGCGGGTGTAGTAAAGCCTGCCCCTGTCATATACTGTGATGATGTCACCTGGCATTATAAATAAGAGCCCCTGACAACACACAGGACAGACCGATTCCAGATTGCCTACGCCAGCGTCCTGTTCTGGTCTGGTCTGTTCCTGTCTTCATCTTACATGTATTTAAACAGACTCCAGATCCCAACCACAAGGCTAAATCTTGCTGATCTTGCTTCAGCTAGGCCTCAATTCTAAATTAATCCCAATAACCAAGGGAAACGCTGTGTTATTTTGGGAAGTATCCTGAATTAACCTGGTTTGCCACTCACTGCATGCTGCTGCCATCCTGCTCTCCTGATGCCCTATAGTATCCAGGATTGCCAGTCCAGAAGAACTATCCTTTGGTATCCAGTCCCTGCCCAGCTGACCCTGTCCCGCTGATTTTGTCCGGCTGCCCTGTGTTAGAGCAGATCTGTGGCGACCAGAACTGCTGACTGTCCAAAAACCAAACTAAAGTGGACTGAGTATCAATAGGAACTGTAGAAACATAGTATACCTTGCTGTGCCTTGTCCTTAGTTCCAATCTCTAAGCTATCCTATTCTGACCCCAATAACTTATAATATTGTCACTATCATTCTTGCTACCATGCTTTGATTTCTTGTGCTTGCGCCAATTTCATTAATAATTTTGTCTTGTGAAATCCTAAGTCCCTAGCTCTCTTTTGAGTGATCGGACTGGTTTTGCCAGAGCGGGCGCGGAGGTGCTAGGGTTGAACTTGCGAGTCAACCCCGGAGCTTACTGTGTCTCAATCCGGTAGTCCAGCCTGAGTGCACTAGTGTAGAGCCAAACTATTCCTTGTCAAAACTGATTTCTTTGCTTTTTTCGTGCCTTGATTTTCTCAAAAACGCACCTCACTAGATCTTGCATAACTCACTCAATTTAACAGCTAGAGACCTCATTTCACTTTTATATTGTACCTATGATCCATAGCTACACCCCAACACAAACCGCATCAATTTACAATAATTCACCCGTTTTTATTAAAAACCGTTTTGGTAAATTCAAGCAGGATTTGCAAAAGTGTGATTATAGACTGTTTTCAATATTCCATTCAATTTCGAATTGTATGCTTTTACTCGATCCATTGCTTGTGATTGCTAGTATCTTTCCAGTGTTGCTCCAGTAAAGAATTGTTTTTGTTTCAAGAGTTATACCCATTCATTCATTTATTCATCCATTTCCTAGTGTCAGTTCAGCATTGCCAGGGTTTGAAATCAGATTTTCTCTCGTTTGGGGTGGGAAGGTCGGATTTAAATTCTGTTTCTTGTCTGTCGTTCCTGATTACCTGCTGATTCTGTTTATCCACTTAAAATTGATTATTTGTGGTGTGAGGGAACATTGCATGGAGAAATTCTAACTCCAGTGCTATCTTACCTAAAAGTGCTCCTATTCCCTGGTGTTTTGTAGTTGTGTCAATAGAAGGTTAAACTAAGTGCATTGCTTACATTCATATGTTCTTATAACCCCATTGGTGATTGCTGCCCCATATAAAAATGTGATATATATTTTAATTGTAAAATAAATATTATATCTTATCAACCAGCCTGGTTAGTGGTCCATTGTGTCCATTGTGACCTGGGGTATCTGAAAAGGGGGTGTGATAGGAGTGCTGTATCATCTCAATATTGAATCTAATCGAACCTAAGCATTTCAACTGCGCGCTGCATACTGGGCTGAGACTAAGGTGTGCGTCACCTGATTGAAATCCTTAACACAGCAACTGTCCCATGTTCTCAGCCAGCATTCTCATAACACAGCAATATATTTCTCTCTAGATTACTTTCGTTGTGGGGCTTTAAATGTGTGCTTTGCACTGCTCGATTTACAAGCTGCATTTGCTGGAGCCTTTGCGGCTGTCAATTCACTTGGGTATACAGAAGTGTTATCACCTCATTGCCTTTTCACACTGCCATACGTTAAAAAAAATATTTGGCAATTCATGTGTCAAAAGTAGGGACGGCATCAGGGACTTTCCACTCTTCTAGTGGAAAGTGGCCATGAGCCAGAGGGAGGCCCTCAGCAACTACCTCATGTTGTAAGTCAGCAGTCTAACAAAACAACAATACATTTGTTCTGGGGCTTTAAATGTGCGCTTTGCAGTGCTCACTTTACAATCTGCATTTGCCCGTGTGGCGGTCACTTAACTTGGGGTATACAGATTTGTTATCACCTCATTGTTTGAAAAGAAAAATATGTCTTAATGACGAAGCTGGTCACAGTGCTCACAGCCCACACATTTGGTACATTTCTTTCTCATGTTGGGTCAGAGGACAGGCAGTCCTTTCCTGCGATCTCTTCAAGGCCATATGGCAAGTGAAGTCATTTCCTGTGTTGTTGTAAGATCAAAGCTCTAGTGACAATTTCCTCTGATGTCATCTCCTGTCATTTCATCGGGTCAAGCTAATGTGACATTTCCTGGGATCTTATTATTATGCTTATTACTATTTTTTAAACGTTTAAGATTCCTACACATTTATGGTCACAAAATGTTGGCATGTATGTGTCGAGCATGGTAGGAAAAAGTTGTAACGTACTTTCAGTAGGTGGAGGCATCCACCCATTTCGTACGGAAAACTGTGCACACGAACATTGCACTTGCTGTAGCCTACAAACACCCAGCTTGTGCGAAAAATGAGCGCTGCATATGTGTCGCACTTTTAATGAATCCGGGGAGGCCAACCCTGTTCTTACACCTATGCACAAGTGCACAAAGTATTCCGCCCAATACGCTTCTTATGGACATCCGCCCCATTTGAGAGCATTCGCAACATCACTATGTGACCGCATCCATGATGCGCGTGGGCCCTTATTTCCCCAGACACGATCCGGGCCCTCGTACATCGCAAACGTACTGTGTTCTGCAATGTATGGAGTGTTATTGTTAAAGTACACGCTTACAAACATCCCACAGTGTGCCATTGCACATGTAAGTATTTGAAGGATTTAGGCCTCTTTTCCGGTTGCAAGGCATCCACAGCAGCCCTACAAAAGGCCACACCCCAGAGCTGCTCCGCATTCTGTTTTTGGCTTTTCCGAGCAGAGTAGCAGGCGACAATGCCTTGAGCTGGAATTGCTTTCGGAGCAATTCTGCTGTGCTATATTACCTTTGCAACTAATGGCAACCATGGCTGCTGCCTCTATGCCAGCAGCACCCACAACCTCACCACCACCTCTTTCCGAAGAGCCTGGCCAAGGAAACGGGCGTGCTGATGTAGATAGGGATACAGAGGAGAAGGAGGATAAAGGTTAGCAAATCCCCAATGTCTGCAGCCAGCGTGACTGCTGGGTGTGGAAACTGTTTACCAGCGTAGTAGACGTGCCGAAATGTCGTGCTAACCAGGTGAGATGCACTTACTAAGGTGCAGAAAACCTGGCTTGTACAGCTACGGCACCACCTCCATGGTAGCAGTGCGCAGGGTACTGCCCTTCCAACTATGCAGTGGGTTACTTTCCTCTACAGCATTCTCCGCATCTGCTCCTGCCAACACCAGGGACATTCCTGTAGGGCAGCAGATCCCTAAAGCATCCTTGCAGACATATGCTGCGCAGCACACCCTTACCGGTCAAAGGTCATTGTATTGTGCATGTACTGTGACGCGGACATTTTCAGTTGGGAGCTACTTCGAAGTGCTTGCGAAGGTTCGGTCGGTAGCATGACAATGACTGCCACCTACTTACCTGAGGGCCACCCAACATCTTCCTCTCTCTGCACTTCCCCTATCTTATCCCTATGGGTGGTGCCCCTTCCATACCCTCCCTTCCCTTCTGTGGTGTGTGTTTCAAGACCAAGAAAGATACAAAACAACGGAAAAAGGAAAAAAAAAGCCTCCTTTCAGAGGTCAAAAATGAAATTACCAATGAAAGGATGCAGGCCGCCATGCAGCCTATACGCTCCACAGATTGCACAGTAAATAATGGGAGGCGTGGCTCTGTAAAAAACACTGCAGTTGGTTTGGCTAGAAATGTCTGGCTGCAAAAAGAGGATTTTTTCATGTTTGTTTGCGTTTTGAAGGGTTGAAGTGGGCAACACCTACTAGAAAAGTGCTTGCTGTACTTCCAAAAAGGGCAGCAATGCATTTTGGGTAGGTCGCAGAAAAACCCGATTGCAAGAAACAGTAAGATGAACGCCATTTGTGAAAAAATGTTTGTGCCATTAAACGTAATATTTCCATTGTGTAAGTAGGAGGTAGGACATGGCCACATGTCAGAAAAACGCACCAATAGCCTTTTTGACAATGTGCGTCGCTTTCTCCATTTGCAGACCAAAGCAAGAATAACGCAGCCACTGTGTCTGTGTAATGCGACAAAAAATGATGCAGGAGTTAAGAAACGTACGCATGATCTGGCCAAGTGCCTCCTTCATCGCAAACTGCAGACAAATTCCAATAACATTACTTTTGCCTCCACAATGAAGAATAATAATGTCTGGATGATCACACGTCACCAAAGTGGCACAAGTAGCAACCAAAATCAGTCACTTCATTGCATGTACTCCATACCAGTGCACATCCACATGAGAGAATCCAAAATGAGCAGCCACTGCACATTATTTTGCATTCACTTTCAACCAATGTATCTAGCACTCCCCCAAATTCCATACACTCTGCCTCCTGAAACACCCAGCCATAATCATACGCGTATGCATTCCCCTCTACAAATACACCTTCTACCACAGTCTCTGCATGCACACCACACCCAGAAACCTTATTACACAATCACTTAGCCTCCACAGTCCAATATCCATGCCTGCAATACCCAAAAGCCCCGGATGCGGCACGTGTAATCCTGGAACTAACGTGGTCTCCTCTGACTTATCGTGCTGTGTGCGGGCATGGGGGAATACAGTTCAACCAGGGTAGGGGATTTCGTCTTTAGTGGGTTTTTTCTGGTGCTTGTACACAAATACCCTTTTTCCGGTTTTTATAGGGGGTTTTGTTTTCTTCTCCTCCTCACATTCTTCCAATAACCTCTTCAACGCATCCTATAGATGGTGAAATAAAATACCATTTCCAATGGTGGACAAAAAAATGCCATTTGCATCGAAAAGGTTTACACTTCGAGAATCAATGTCATTGTTACACAAGAACATCCCAGCAGTGCACAGAAAATGACATGCTTCTGTTCATAAGACACCTTCCGACCTCTGGCTGGGGACAAAGTACATTGGAATAGTCCCATACTCTTCTTGGTGGTATGGATGAGAAAACCGCCATGGCAGTGGGAAAAAGCTGCTTCACTGCTTTCATCAACCTCTTTAGTTGATGGAACAAATGTAAACAAGACACATAACCCGTATGCATAGCACCAAAGTGCACCACGACAACATCCACAGTTGCCAAAGTGGCCACTTCTCGCACAACGCCAAAACTGTACAAATCTGCACTGCACCACAAAGCCTCCACGTCTTCCAAATCGAAATTGCCAAAGTCTCTTTCCAGGGCATACCTGTGCAGATCTAGCACAAAGGCATCACCCATGATCAATACTGTGCGTCTCTCCATGTCTGCCAGTCTCACTACACAGAGTAATGAAAAAAAAATATTATCGCCCCTTCCTGTAAAGCCCACCCTCAGCACCTGATTGGATATTCCCCACAGTCCCATTGCCATGGCCAGCATGCTGAGATGGGCAGGATGTGGCACTTGCCCTACCCCAAGTTCTGCGAGGGCCGCGCCCCAGTAAAGCAGCAGTCGTCCTTCTTCCCTTTCCACGATCGTTTTTCAGCACTCCCTCATTGGGTACTGTTAAATAGTCACACATGCATCCACCAATCACATCCAAGACCTCTGCATGTTACACTAGCAGTTCTTTACAACACTCCATATGTACCGTTAAACATTCAGAGTGCAAGTCTTGTGTCATCCCAGTAGAAAGTTCTGTGAAATTATCCAATATTTCTGCATCCAGATTCATCCACATCGGCACCCATCAGCACAGAGTATATAAAACAGAACAAACTGCTCAATTACCCCTCTCAGTCCACCTTGAGAACTGGTCAAAGGAAAATTAGGATAGATTATCTATTTCATTTATCCAAATTTCATATGAAGCGAAACATTTTGCCAAAAAAGTAAGCAAAGTAAAAACACATTTTAATCAAATTATTCAATACACAACCATGTAGTGGGTGCTTTCCACAAGACACCTATACATTAACGTAAATGTTTAAAATTGAAAATGGAAGAGTCCAAAGATGTCATGCTTTATACTGTTAGTGACTGTAGTTAGTAAGTGACATTCATGATTTTTCACAATGACATGATGTTTTTAGAATTTTATCATATTGCATTTTGGGGGGAACAAACTGTAAATGAAAATTAAAAGATTTTTTTTAGAGATCTTTTGCAACAAATAGACAATGTTTTTCGGATGTCTGCGGGATGTCTACATATGTTTCGGCTAACAGATTACATCAACACCATCCCTGGTGTTCTGCTGTTTTCAGTGTAGCCCTCTTCAGGATGGTAAATTTCTTTACCGGTTGACAGGAAGTTCAAAGGATCCCCAATTTGTCACAGTTTTGTCGAATACTGTGAAAATTAGAACAAGTGCGGAATATATATTAGTGACTGATCTGGGACAGCCAATTTCATATGCAAAGTTATAAAAGCATTGCAGTGTTAAAAAGCTTTTTTTGGCAAATTGCATATGTATTAGGGCTATTTAGTTTCCCATACAAACATTGCACTGACCTTTTTGGTCTATTGTGGTTGGACCCGAGCGTTATTTCAAAAGAGGAGGTTTCTTCCATTCTGTAGATTGCAGTGATCTTTTAAAGTTCTGCTTCTCACTTTTTTGGGAGTTGATCTATTTACCAGATGAATAACTCTTTTTTTGAGTGCCATTATTCAGATGTGGCTGCTTTCTGATGTCTTAATTCTTGATTTTTGTTTTGCCGTGGGACCTGTTTATAGAAACCCCACGTAAATTACTAATATTGTAGTCCTTCAATTTCTATAACATTTCAAAAAGTTGTGTCAATTGTGCACTAACCTGTGTATTTTTCGACGGCTTGAATACAGGTATGGCACTATTTTTTCACTTCAATGGGCGAATTGTGTTGATTTTCAAAAGCCCTTTCTTTTTTCTTGTTTTTAGCATCCGTCTTTTGCCTTGGCTATAAAGCAAGGGGAAACAATCTTGGTGTTTTCTAGCTTCTAAGCGATGCGTTTCATTTTTAAAAAAATAGAACGCTCCAAACATTTTCTAAAGGTGACTCCATGTTCACCGCAATGTTGTTGCTGGCAGGGATGCGAAATTAAAGCGAAAGAATGTTGTCTTTACCTTTTTCCACGTTCCAGCGATTTGCGGCGTCCTCGCGATTACATCGCTCGCGTTTCTTTTTTCTCCGGCGGTTCCTGGATGCAGGATCAGTGATTACTTTTGCTCCGTTTCCGTTTTTTCATAATATCACGTGATCTCGTGCTGGAACGCTAGAACTCCTCACACGATTGTGTTAGTTTTATTTTGTCGGCCATTTTGAGTGAGGAGGCTAAATATTCCCCCACACAATGGTCTGAGGCGTAAGTGATATCTGATCTTAATGAGGCATTTCTTTATCGGTCCACAATAGTGATACGCCATGTGTAGTTGGCGTGGGATGGCCGTGACCAAATTCCCGAGTTTAATTTGTTTATCTTTCCTTCAAATCGACTTAAAGGCTGGTCTCGTCTTTAGCTCATTGTTGAGTAATATATATTTTTTAGAGATAAATCACTGGGTGGATTTCAAATGCAGAACCGGGTTTTCCTAGTCATGTTTATTGATTTTTGTACCCGTATCATTACTTGTGATGGTATGTTTGTTGTTCCTTTCTGGACGACGGGTCATGTAAATCTGCATTATTTACTTCCACCTTGTAGACTACAGATTCAATGTATACCTGTATCTATGCGTCCGATGTTTATTCAAATTTAATCTGAGTAATGTCAGGGGTAGGAGGCTGTTGTTAGAACCCCCCTCTTAAGCATGGGGGCTTTTTATCAAAAGAAAATACCCCATTCCGCTGCTGAATTTAAACCATTTTGACGGTGTCCAAGTCAAAAATCCATTTCTGTTCACATTTGCGCAGTGCTAAGTCTCCGTCACCACCTCTTTGAGATTTGAACCGTTTGAATTATATACCAAAACATTTCACTAGGTTTATGTTTCAAGCGCGTATAGTGTGCCACAAGTGGTTTGTTGGGAGTCTGATTCCTGATGTTATATCTATGCTCCCCTATACCTCATTTGATTGTCTTTTGGTCTTTCTGATGTATAGGACTTGGCAAGGACACTGAATGGCCTAGACAACCCATTGTGAAGAACAACTGGTGAATGATTTTAGTTGCCAAATTCTCCCATTCAGGGAGATATTTTCAAATCTTTGGTGAATGGACAGACAGAGCAGTTGCCGCATTTGAAATGTCCAATGGCAGGTGGCAATTCCCATAGTGTTCTTTGTGTCGGTTTTTCGGATTTCTTTTGGATACGTATGAACTAGATTATCTCTCAGGTTGTTTTGTCTTTTGAAGGCGTACCTTGGTGGTGCTGGGTTGAAGTCTTCCGTTTTGATGATGTGCCATTTTTTTTAAATCAGTTTACGAAGGTTGTGACTTAAGGGACTGAAGGTGGTGACGCATGTCATTTTCTCCACGGTTGTTTTGTTCATCGGATTTAGGCATATTTCTCGATTTCTATTTTTTGCCCTTTTGTATGCCGCGTTTGTTTTTTCGGGTATCCACTTTGTTCTAGACGTTGTTTAAGGTGTTTTCCATGCGTCTTATATTCCTCCAGGAGGGTACAGTTTCTTCGGACTCTCAAAAATTGGCCAACTGGAAGGTTTGTTTTTAAGCTAGCTGGATGGTAGCTTTGATATTCCAGCAGTGTGTTTTTGTCCATCTTCTTTCTAAAGAGTTTAGTGATCAGTGTACCGTCTCCCTGGGTTTTAATTTCCAGATCTAGGAAAGGAATGGTTTCTGTGTCGTAGGACATCATGAACTTAATGTTGGTGTTACATTGATTCAGCCACTTGTGGAAATCAGATAGGCGGGTGACTGTACCTCTCCAGACCAGAAAACAGTCATCAATATGCCTGTGCCAGGCTCCAATGTTTGTTTTATAGGAATTATTGGTATGATAAATGGAGTTGTTTTCCACATAGTCCATGTGCAGGTTTGCAATATCCGGGGCGAAAGTCGCACCCATACTTGTCCCGTGTCTTTGGTTGTAAAAAACATCTTCGCATAGGAAATAGTTTTCCATTAGTGCCAATCGTGCGCATTCCAAAATGAAGGCGGTAGGGACTGTTTTATTGTTGATGTTTCGTTGATTGAGATATTGTTCAAGGACATGTAGGTATTCTAGTTGGGGAATGCTGGTGTATAAAGCCACCACATCTAAAGTTACCAAAATGTCACCATGTTGGATGTGAATGTTCGCTAAGATTTTTATCATACTGGTAGTGTCTTTAATGTAGGATTTCATTTTTAGAACAAAAGGTCTCAGGAATCAGTGGACATACATGGACAAAGGTTCAAGGACAGAGTCTATAGCTGAGACGATAGGTCTCCCTGGCGGTGTTTCACTGTTTTTGTGAACTTTAGGCAACAGGTAAAAGGCTGGAATGGTTGGATTGCTCTTGGTCAGGAACATCTTTTCATCATGGTCAATCCACCCCTCTTCATGGGCGTGTAGCATCAAGCTAGATATTTCTTCTTTAAGTCACGATGTAGGGTCCCCTTGTAGTTATTTATCGAATTTCTGGTTCGATAGTTGAGACTTCACTTCTTCATTGTAAGCATTTTTGTTCCATAACACAATGCCCCCTCCCTTGTCCGCAGGGTTTATAACGAACAAGTCATTATTTTGTAGATCTTTCAATGCTTGTCTTTCGATGGGACATAAATTATCTTTGGAAAAATCTCGTGGGTAGAAATTTCTTGGTTTCTTGGTTTCTTCAATGATTTCTCCCATCACTACAAAGGACAGGTATAAATATTGTTTCTAGAGTACTTTTACAACTCTGGTAAAAGTGCCATACTGTCATTTCCCCCATCACCTATCATCAAGTGCCACTTCATTGGTATGTGCTTTGAAAGTTCTCATTTACCCATATCAGCCATTGCAATATCCAAACAGGAACTCTTATTTCCTTCCGACAATGGTACAAATTTTCTCCTACAAAACTCTTTAAATTATCGCACAAAAACAGCATTTAATGTATCCTACCAACCTAAACCAAGAACATATATTGCATTAATAAAAACAGGGTGCCTGCCACTTACGTTGCACACTTCACAGAATGTAACATTAGATAGAAAGGCAAAACAATGTATGTGTGCATTGACAACAGTACCAATCGTAGTGTAATAATTGATGTACTCCTGTAGGAAGCATATATGTGCAGAAAAGTTAATGGAATTTCACACAGGAACACATTGTCCTTTCAAAGCTGTACACCTTTCCCTACCTGTTTCTCACCCTTCTACAACAAGGACTAATCCATTTGTAAAGTAATTAGTCCTATTCCAATGCACACACTTGCTAAACAGCACGCCATACGGTACACTTACAAATCAACCACGTACCCATGACTAACAATGCTGCTGCTCCCAAATCCTCAATCATACACAAAGCCATCCAATCAAAGACACACACTAAGTGTTCCTACCAACACACCTCCCCACCCTTTCATATAATGCATTCTCCAAATGCAGTCAGTATGCCATTAACAAACAAATTGTCTTACAGTCTTCTTTGACAGTTGCAGTAACCACCTCTGTCCTAAAAGCCAGTGGCGTGTCAACTTCAAAATGCAACCCAGAGGAAGCCTACTCTCGACACACAACAAAGCAAGTGCAATGGCATTGTGGCGGTGCACCTCTTACTAAGACAGTGCAGTGTTCTTGTATATTAAAAAGGTACACAATAGCATCAACCCATTGGTATTTGCTTCATGCTTCCTAAGTGCACCTCAGCAGTTGCTCACTTTGTCACCGGCATTATAGTAACTCCCAAACAGTAATACAACATTCCCACCGTACACTAACACACCATTACACAATCACACACACCTCTATCTGTATTCCTACCCTCATTCATGCATTCATGCACAGATGCACACATATACATCACAAAATGTGCAGACCTACAGTTTTCTTTTTTTCTCCAGCAGCTGATTCAGAATGCCCAAACAATGCAAAAATAGCCCATCTGTACCTCAAAGCATAGAAATTAGCCATGCACCCCTTGCAGATTGTGTACATAAAGTTGAAAGAGAACTAATACAGGTAGAACGGAAACCAAAAGCATCTACCAATAAGGAGAATGTAATGCCTCTATCAAAATGTAGAAATGAAAATAAAGGTACTGAAAGGTACTGAAAAGAAGTGCAACTGTCACTACTGGTAATGGAGCATGTGGAAATGCTAATGACACCACAAGGAAGCATTCCAAAAAAGTATTTTTACAAATAAAAATCCACCACAGAGTCCTTCAGACCCTTATAAGTAGAGTGGAGAAATCACGCTCAACCATTAAACCATAACGCAAAAAAGTAATCCCAGAAACTTTTGTAGAGTGCAATGCGCTTAAAACTAAAAATCTTTCAATTACATTTAATGACAATGGTGGCACTAACAAAATTACTCTGTAAACTACCACCACTAGTTGGAAGCAAACGCAATATCAGCATAGATACATTCACAGTATCAATACTGGTCAGTGGAGGCACACCACCAGCACAGAGGCATACTTCAATGAGAAATCATACAAACAAGTGCAAAGAAAGGAAATTGCCATACATAGGATTGTACCAGGATATGAAAAGGTACACAATAGCGCAATGGAAGAAGAAACACTGCTTTCAGAAATATCCACAGCAAAGTTAGATGCCACGGTCTATGGTACTGAACCAATGTGGTGCAGCTTTAAATCGCTTTGCACATCAATGTGTAACGGTCGCCCCAACTCTATGAAGTCATTGCAGCAGTTCCTCAAGCACCATGTAAAAGTCAGCAACAACAGAAAAAGTTAAATACTCCAAACTGTGAAATCCTGTCCAGTGCGCAAATACATAGGAGAATAAGGACATTTGTTAGCCTCAATTTCTGGACCTGCTTCCAAAAGCACCTTCCATCATGTCCAAATGTTAGCAACACACCTTTGTACTGTAAGAAATCTTGTTTACAAAGTGTAGTAAGCAAATAGTACTTGCACACAAAACTGCCTGTCCATTCAAATTTTCCTACACAAGCGGTGTAATTTATTATGCAAATGTAGCAAGCAATGGTGTATTGCAAATGGCACTAATTGTTTAAAACATTTATTAAAACGGCTCACACCAGTTGTGTTTACAAATAGGGCTGTACAGAAATGCTGCACACAATCCTGGAAACAGTTACAGGGGATCAGAAATAAGGCAGGAATTGGACTGGTGTGCATGAATGGAAAATGCACATTGAATAGACAAGTAAATCCACAGGAAGTGGTAATGTACTTACTGCAGGTATTGGAAATCAAAAACATACCCATGAATGAAATCTTTCCGATTTCCTACATGTGGAAACATACATGCACTCTCTGCAATCATGTAATTCAGGAAGAAGTCCCTAACAAACGCTTTCTCTCTGTATGTATACCTAACTGTGATTCCATTAGGTGCTACAAAATGCAAACAATAGCATATTGTGTAGGTCTTCCAATTCCACAAATCGCTCGACCTTACAGATACAATCGCATAGGCAATACATAATGTGAATGCTTTCAACGTACAATGAAGATGGGGAAGAAAAAAAAAAAGTAACTGCAATCTTACTATTTGCACACATGGACAGGTGTCATTTGGCAACAAAACGTTCACACCAACAGCCGTAATGTACCACGCAGGTGACACAACCAGGTCAGGTCACTATGCTTCGCACATTAAAAAGCATGTACAATCTTAGAAGTTGTAAAGGAATTTGTTTTCTTTCATGAAGGAGAAGCCCAAAATTGTCCCTCCCCAAATGCACTAAAGTGCGTAAAATGGCCCTGAAACCCACGTATGCACACCCATTGCACAGAGTCCGCCAACATACACCGTTGATTCGTAACTCATTGCACAAATAAATAGTAGCTAGGGGCCGTAAATGTACATGTATATATTGTGTCAGCTGTACATTCATTGCACCATGTATAAGGTATCAACATGTCTCCATGTACGTAAAAGAAAGTTCTACGTAATTTGAGTACTTAGCATTGGAAATGCACGATGAAATGGTAACATGTTGCCGCCTGATTTTGTTTTTGTAGCCGTATGGTGTCTGGAAATGGAAACCTGTCATACCTCTTTATGAACAGGGGAAAAGCTCATTGTAAAATAGGCTTCAGTGGTAGGCATGAATTGCGACAAATGTAGCGCTTCTGTACAATTGAAAAACAAAATCCATATACCAGTATCACAGTGTTGGCATGCATGACTGCATAACGTTGTGGTGGGTGTGGCCAAGGCCTACCGTCTTCGGTGTATGGGCTACGGCCTTTGGCCATGCACACAGGAGCTTAGGCCTTGGCCACACCCACCACAACACTATGTAGCCATGTGGCCAGGTACCAGAACCCACAAATGTAATACAGCCACTGGCACGTCTACGCAACCCCTGCACCATAATACAGCCATGCATACAAACATGTAGGTAGTTAGGAAAATCCACAAACATAAAACAGCCTCCGGCACCTCTACCCACTTCCACTCACATAGTATTTGTGTACTGCCAACCAAACCACAAAATCTTCATAACATGGCCCCTGCTCCAAGCAGTCTATGAAGTACACAGACCCAATGCATCAGAGTACAGTGGAGTACTCCAATCTGTGCATTGGCCACAACCCAACCACATAAAACATGCACTGGAACCCTATGCACTTCTATACACGCAGTATTCCAACCCATCACTCAGACACACTGCAGGACCGTTGACTCCATGTCCAGCCATGGAACCAAAATTGTAGGCTGGAACAACAATCACCACACCAATTCAACCAACAATATGTACAATGCTGACACACCACACATGCAAGGCAACAATGTGAAACCTACTTGCAACTAGGGCACAAGGAAGTTGTACGTAACTGGTGTACTTCGCATCGGAAATGCACGAGGACATGTCCTGCTATACATCGAAGGCGCTAGTGGCTTACCACACACAAGCCTAGTACACCCTATGCGAAAATGCTCACGTCATGTGCAATCCACTATCTACAACTAAGCCTGCAAGAAGTCCCCACAAAAACAGGTCGCCTCAGGATGTATCGTGCCGTAACAAAGGCTGCCTGCAGTCACCATACAAGCTGGTCGCCTGAGGAGGTACCCGCAAATTTGCGCAGTACGCACGATACACTCCCCCCAACCTTTCCATCCCCTCTTTCCACCACCATATGCCGGAACGCATGTTTTCCAGCCACTTTCAGCGCCGCACTATCCTCGGCTACAGAATGGCGGCGTTACCCAAACTTACGACGCTCATCACACTTCCCTCCAGCCAACCATTGGGTGCGTCCAATGTCTGCCGACATCACGCCACACTCCAGTCCAATCAGACTTTTGATTGGTGGAGCGAACAGGGAACTGGGACAGCGGGGCGGAGCCAGACATCACTTATTTTTTTAGACGTACATTTGACCTGCTTTTAACAAAAAGTACAGGACAGATTATCACACAATTTACAAAAGCACGCTTTCGGGACCAAGCGGCCGCTCATGCCACAAATTTCATGAAAATCCGTCCAACGGTTTGGGCTGTACGTGGGTGCAAAATTTTTGCCCAGTCAGTCTGTGGAAGAGAAACAATGTTTGGGACCTCCCCTATAACTTTGCCCCCCCCCGGACGAAACCTCACCAAAAATCAGAGTGGCCCATATACTTTTTCTGCAAAGTTTGGTGAGGATTCGTCCATGGGGAGCGAAGTTATAAGCCGCCCAAAAGTGCTCTTCCTACGAATTGAGCAACTTAACCATAACTACATATATATCCAAGGCCAACGCTGTCCCAGGTTTATCACCACACTCATGTTTACATTGTGTATTCTAATTTGCATTTGCCCAACCCGCACAGGCCTTAAGAGATTTGAGTCACTGACGACTGTTGTGCAAGTATGACTTTAAAGGCTTACTGTGGATCCAAAATCTAAATTTAATATTTTTGCTCAGTAAGCTCTATATGTAAGCTCTGCCGAGCGTACAATGCAAAAATGCACAAATCCTCAATTTGAACCTTTAAATGCCTCACAAACATATGCCCTTAACCGACCGCTCATTGTTGCGGAAAAAAACGTGTGCATTCATTCCCCTATGCAACAAATGTAAATAAGCAACATGAGCAGATCGGTTTTTAACCTCAGGGTTGTTTCAGGATTAATAACTTTGCTCAATCGTAAATCCATTCTCATTGGGTAATAGTAATCTAGTGATCTATACAAGTATGCAAAGCGAGGTATTTTTAAATCATATCCATTCTTCAGAAAGGAGTGTGTACAGAACATCGAAAAGTTTGCACTGAAGTTTCTCCTTCGACACATCACCTAAATGGTATTGAGATACAATATTTAAGTGTGACCACTTATTTTAGAGCTATAAAGCATTGTGACCAAAGTACAAATGTGCGAAAGTGGGTGGAGCCTTCAACAATTCCTTATGGCAATTCTTGACGAACATACTGACCCTTCGCACTGAAGGGTTTAAAGTCACCAAAAGAAAATAATCAAACTGTTTACTTGGCTCATCAGTAGCATGAACATGTTGGTGAAAATTGTGAATCACCTAGATTAGGTGCACAAGTGTTCAGTAAGATTACCCTTATCAGAGTCAGTTTACATCTCAACCCTACACTACCTGATCCTCCATGCATTGCTTTTCCAACTACACATTGAGTAATAACTCGCCTGTGACCTTCCTTTGCCACAAAAGAGGAGGAAAAGAATAATTGGACCTTCAGTTTAGTATGTTCTATGCCTCGTGAAACAGGACTATCCCAATCTTGTGTGTCTAAGTATGATCCTATCTGTTTCTCTTCACCAATTCATATTTGTCCCTCGGGTTCCAGGTTAGTAAGTCATCAATAAGGCAGTAATTTAACTAAGCGCCTCTGCTGTAGTCTGAATTGTCCATGACTTGGTCGAAATTAATTCAGCTGCCACAGGAAAGGTGCCCTCTCCCCCCCAATAGAAGATGCAATAATGGCTAGCCAGCAGCAGAGTAGAGCCACTCACAGGTCGATCTCCCCCCTTATCTGCGGAACCCAAGAGTGAGCAGAAACCTAGTGAGTGAAGACTTTATGAAACAAGTCACGTCAAGTCGAATAAGCAAGGTATAATTTTCGGAACCTGTGCAATGCGAGCCATGAAGTGCTGCATAATATACGTGGAAATGCATAAATATGCCCCATCTCACAAGCCCCCTTATTAATCATCAAAACGCCTGAAACCAGTATATGCGTTGAGAGCAAGTGCAAACAGTTACACCCCATGACTAAATATAAAAAACAGGGCATTAATAACCCCACTGTATACTTGTACAAATGGTTTAAAAAAACATTAAGCAGACACATCCCCCCCTACAGCATTATTGTGTTACTAGTTGAAAATAAGGAAGTCTCAGGATTGATAAGTCTTCAATCCTCATCATGAATACTCCGCTGTGCCCACAGAAACCAGGCATATTTTTGCTTACCCTCCCAGAGTAGCTTCTTCACTTCTTTCAAAGTATGCCTCAGAATCAGAGTTTGAACACTAATCGAGGTACATTGAAAGGTACGTTCAAATTATACATTATGCCCACAGGGTTTCTTGCGGGGAAGAAAATGCAGACCTTATCCTGGAAGCTTAGACACTTTATTTTGAACACCTGTGACAGAGCGCCATGAAATCGACCTCTAAAAACGTTATTCAGTGTGCCCGTCCAACACATGATCACTAGCTCCAGGAAGGAGGGGCGGAATAAGGCCTTTGAGGAATTTCGCTTGGCAAGCATGAGAAGGATATTAGGATATTTTTGCGATATTACCCATCTTTAAGCTCGCTCAGCGTTTGCCGACTTCAGCTCCTTACCTTAAGGAGATGTCACAAATCATTACTAAGGGTATCCTCACCAGTTGACACCGTTTGCTCAGCTTCATCTTACTTTTTCTCAGCTTGTCCTTTTCTCAACCGATGAGCGCCATGTGTTGTGCCTGCACTAGGAGACTAAATGTAAAGCTGCTCAACATTACTACTTTGTCTCTTAGGTGCCGATATCGTGTCTGATTCTGAAACTGTCATTTGCATCAATCCGCAGATTTAAAAAAAAAAGAAAATCTCATCAGTTTGCAAGAAGCAAATCTAGAACCGTAAGAGCAGGCTTTAACAGAACAATGCAGCCCATTCAGATTGCGATCTTCTGATCAATGTTGAGTGAAGGAGCACCTGTCCGTATATTGCTCTACTTCTGTTACAGAAGTCGCACCCGGCACAATGCCTCTTGTGCAGAATTGAGGTCACCTGTGTGCCGCAGAGGCTGAGATGCTGCGGTTATCCAAACATAGGTCTTTTGTTATTGTTATTTATTTCACGCACCAAAACCCTGAGGTAGCTGGGCGCTTGAGAAACTTGGTGGTTACATACATACAGTAAGTGCAGGCATTATACAATCCAGAGCAAAATAGACAATACTGGACCCAGGTTACATATAGTCAGGACGGACAACATACTGGTAAAGAGTGAGACGGGCACAGTGTTACCGTCGGGAAGAAATTCGGCAGAGGGATTGTTGGGGCATCATGGTGATAAGCCTTGTTGCTCAGCCAGTTCTTTATATTGGCTTTAAAGGTGAGGAAGGAGGGCTCCTGTCTGAAGGGAATGGGAATGGAGTTCCAGCGTTTCGCAGCTTGAACTGGGAAACTGGCTCCTCTGGCTGTTTTTAGATTGAATCTTGGTACCAACAGCATGTGGGACTGGGTACATCTGGTAAATTGTGTAGGTTGGTGCTTACAGAATTTGTCTGCCAGGTATTTTGGGGCTGAGTTTGTGAGGCATTTGTGCGTGATGGCCAAGGTGGCCAAGGTGCGCAGTGTGATTCCATCAAGGATGGGCAGCCAGTTGGCGGTCTATGTGTGGAGATGTGACAGGCTCTTGGAAGGCTGAAGGCAGATCTAAGAGTTATTCTGAAGTACCTGGAGTTTATTTAGGTTGTGTTCCGAAGAGCCCAGGAAGAGAGTGTTGCAGTAGTCGAGTTGGGATAGAGCAAGTGCTCTAGCCAACGTGAGGCAACTGCTAGTGGACAGGTAGGCTTTGCAGCTGTAGATCAATTTGTTGTTGTAGGCTGTGGATGAGGCCACACTGTTTGCCTGTTTGAGCGTTAGAATTGAATCAAGGTAGACCCCCAGTGTTTGTATTTCTTTGGAGACAATGATGGTGTTGCTGTCAATGACGAAAGAGGAGTAGCTAAGGTTGGGTTTACTCAAGTTGAGTTTACTCAAGCGTGCCTGGGTACCCACTATCATCAGCTCCTTCTTGTTGTCATTGAGGCATAGATTGTTAGTAGCCATCCAGGCTTGAATCTCAAGGTAGATGGTAATTTAGAAGTTTGGAATCGTGATCATAACAGCCAGCGAGAGGGATGAGGACTTGAGTGTCATCTGCATAGTTGGTGTAGATAACACTCAATTTATCCAGGAGGTCGAAGAGACGCTTTGTAAAAATATTGCAGAGGGTGGGTGACGCACAGGACCTTTGTGGGATGCCGCAGAGAATTGGTGTAGGGTCAGCTGAGGGGGAGAAATGTCTGGTGGTTCTGTTAGAGAGGAAGGATTTAACCCATCAGTGGAGAACGCGGCTGCTGTTTAGCGAGGATTTGGTGGTCGACAAGGGCGAAGGCAGCGGATAGGTCTAAGAGTAGGAGGATTGCTAACTTGCCATTGTCTTTTGCCTCATCCATTTGGATCTTTAGGTCTAGGTGGGCTGTCTCGGTTCCATGTCTGGGTCTGAAGCCTGACTGAGTCCGAGGAGTTCATTCTCCTCTAGGTGCTTCTGTATTTGTAGATAAGCCACCCGATCCATTCCTTCTAAAAATTCTGGGACGGTGGTGATAGGCCTATAATTGGTGGGGATATGGGGATCGAGATTGTTCTTGTTTTTTTAGTAAGGGCATAACCCATGCTTCCTTAAGGTTGTTGGGTACCTCGTTGGTTGTTGTGATCCAGTGGAAAGGCTTGCCCTTTTAGCGCTGATCTTATTTTGGAGAAAGGTAATTTTATCTGTAAATGCTTGCTGAATTTTGTTACACCAGGCTGCATCTTTGATACAATCTTGTGTGGGAGGTGCAGGGGATTCGAGTTCTTTGAGGATACTGAAGAGTTCCTTGGAACTGGATTTGGCCTTCTGTATTCTGGAATTGTAGGTTTCTTTTTTAGCTAGGAGGATGGCCGTTTTGTAGGCAGTGGATGCCGACTTAAATGCAGTTTTGTTGATGGTGGGGGATTTGCGCCAGGTGGATTCAGCTGATCTTTTTATACTTCTGAGGCTTTTTAATTCAGATGTAAACCATTTATTGAGGTGGGCCAGGGGTTTGGCTTTCCTGAGTTGGAGAGGGGCTGCCAGGTCTAGAGCAGATTTGAGAGTGCAATTGTAAAGATCTAGCAGGTTTGGTGGGTTCAGGTTGCTGAATTTGGCTTCATTGAGGATGTTACTAATGAGCGGCTGGAGGCTGTTTATGGAAATATTACGATAGTTTCCTGGATAAGGAAGGGGGTGCTGAAAAATGTTCAGTTGGCAGGGGCACGGAGATGGAGAAAAGGATTAGGTGGTGGTCTGACCAGGCTACGGGTTCATTTTGGGTAATGGATAAGGAGCAGTTTAGGTCAGACACCAAGTCCAAAGTTCTACCTTCGGAATGGGTGGGTGTTGTGAGTCTGTGTACGAAGCCTAGGATGGAGATCGAGTTGTCCACAGCTAGAGATTGATAGTTGGGGTCAGTGAGGCCAAGGTTCATGTCTCCTAAGAGGATGGTTTGGGAGCCAAGTTCAGTGTTAGTGGAAAGGAGGTTCAGGAAGTCCTCCTCAAAGGAGAGAGAGTGGCCCGGGGGCCGACAGATAAGATGCAACAGTATTGTTTGGATAGGAGAGCGGGTTAGTTTTACTGATAAGAGTTCTGCAGAGGGGAAGCTGGTGGGTGGCATCGCTCTGAGGGCTAGATGGGTTTTGGCAATGAATCCCACTCCTCCTCCTTGCTGGACGTTCTGTCTGCCCTGATGATAGTAGAACCTTCAGGAAGGGCAAGGGAGAGTGCAGGTCCTGCTGCTTGGTGAAGCCAGGTTTCTGTGACTGCCAAAAGGTCTAGGCTATTTTCAACGATGAGATCAGCAATCTCGGGGGCGTGGGCCACAAGGGATCGGGTATTGATCAGGGCTCCTTTAATGATGGCGGGTTGTGGATGCGAAGAGTTGAGAGCTTTTGTGGACCCGTCTGTGGCGGGGAGGGTTATATTGGACATGGTGGTGGTCAGGTTGAGGATTTTTGGACCGGGCGGTGGCTTTGTGGTTGAGGAACCGGGAGCCTAGTATTTGGTTCCTTGACTGGACTGAGAGTGGGATAAGGGGTGTAGGTGGTGTGGCCAAGCGATGTAGACATTAGAGAGGGCTCAGTGACTCGATGGGTACAAAGTTATGTGTTGACGAGCACGTTGGTTTGGAGTCAGATGTAGGTAAGGGCGGTGACAAGAAGAGGGATGGGGTGGCTGGGAGAACTACTGGAAGATATGAGGCCCAGCCGAGCGTTACTCTGTGGAATGAAGACATAGTGCTCCGTCAGTGGGCTAGGGTAGGTTAGATATGGAGTATATCAAGGCAGAGTGCCAATAGGCAATCTATAATAATGCTGTGGGCGGGTTGATGTCCGTATTCTGGCTCAAGGTTTGACCCACGTTGGGCAAAGTATAGATAATAGGCAATGAATCATCTGATGGGTGGGTTATTGATAGTGGGCACGTTCAGAGTTAGCATAATGGGAGAGGTATAATCATGGGCAGGGTCTCAGAGTAGCACAAATGGTGAATTGTGTGCAGTGGGTGGATAGGGTGATGCAGATCACCAACAAAGCAATTGTGCTCCCACCACCAGAGTGGAGAATGCATAGAACACACCTTGCCCCAATTCTCCAATCAATGCAGATATGCATTTACAGGGCTAGTCTCAGTGGGGCCAACATCTGGAGGATGGGGTTATTCAATTACTGTGTGGTAAATGGCAGAAAACTCTGCTCATTCCCACAATATAGCCCTATGTCGAGAATTCGCAGTCGAATGGCGAGCTCGTACACACTGAAGAGCTACTCATCACGCATGACAGCATGACAGCCAATAAGGGCGAACCATGTCTGGGGATGCATGGTTTCTGCTCCAAAGCTCGCTGCCTTTCTTCATCCTGCTGTGCAGAGGACAAATAAAAATGTCCAGTGGTCGCTGGTGAATGCTTTAATTGGAGGGCGTAAACATTTTACCATGTGCGCAGGGAAGGAGACCATAACATTCTGGTTCAGTCGGCACTCGCCACAAGAGAAACAAGAGCAATGTTTTAATTAATGGATTAAAATAATGCATTTCGCAACTCTTACTGCGTAAAATTGTTATGAAAAGCCTCAGCGTCTACTAAGAGTTTTGTAGGAAACGCATGGAAAAAAACAATGGATGCCAGGTTATCAACAGCGCGCACACACATTTTTATGAGGTCTTTGCCCACAACATATGCCAGTATTCTGCAAGTAAAAAACAATTTCATGCTGGCCGATTCAACCGATGCCAGCATCTCCACGCAAGAACATACTTGGGCTGGATTTGCCCGGAATTTCAGCAATAAAATAGTAAGCTTTCAGTTTGTGACCTAGAGACACCCTCCAATCACTCCCCAATGCGTGTTCTCCTTTACCCACATTACGCACAGACACATTCACAGATGCAACTATGTGCTAAAACATACACAAAGCACTCCCCACATTTACACATGCTCCTGTTCACACAACCACATTCCCATGCTCACTTACACAGACAACCCCATGCCTGCACGATTTCATACATACATAGATACAACTGCACAACACCTCAGATCCAGCTTGGGATCCCACCATCACAGAAACTGCTGCAGATGGCTCGCCAACTCATGTGCACAACAGACAGGAGGCAGGGGTTGTTGTCACCTTTCGCTTACTGGTTTTTGACATGCAAGGTAGAGCTTCAGTGCCACCATCTTACAGCCTGGGCCCCCTGAATGCCCAGGAGTGCGCCCTACTCACATTTGGGCTTGCGGTACGCCAGCCTGTGTGTTCAATGGGCCATGCAAGGTGGAGTAAGCAAAACGCCACAGTACTTGCAAGGCTTATTGGGAATGCACACTGTGGACTGTAAGAGAAGAACAAGTTACTTACTAACTGGTAACGTTCTTTCGATTGGATGTTCCTCCAACGTATTCCTCATCATAGATGTATTCCATCCAGCTTTAGCTGCTTCGGAAAAGATTTTCGGCAAAGGGAGCCGTGCATTGATGTCGTCGGGTCGATGGTCCCTTGAAGGCCTCCGTCGAGGGTGACTTCATCGGGTCTATGAGTAGTACGCGCGGCGGCCGTTGGCCTCAGTTCTGCGTTTCCCCCTTCATTATTGATTATTTCATTGTGTAGACTGTGCCGGCAGTCAGGTATTTGCCTTGCGAGAGATAAAGTGGCAATAACCCGGAAAAATCTACAGAGGAGTAAGTTGCGAGGGTGATGAGGACTACGTTGGAGGAACATCCAATCGAAAGAACGTTAGCAGTTGGTAAGTAACTTCTTCGAGTGGATTGTGTCCTCCAACGTATTCCTCATCTTAGATAGACTCCCAAAGCAGTATGGACGATTCCTCTGGCGGAGGGGTTAGATTTTTCAATACCCTTAGATGGCCGAGTATAGTACTGCTTTACCAAAGCATCCAGGCTATAGAATTTTGAAAATGTATGCAGCGAGGACCAAGTTGCTGCTTCACAAATGGACCTTATAGGAACACCTCTTTGTAGGGCTGTTGAAGAGGCGATTGCCTCTGGTGGAATGAGCCCTTAGACCTTCTGGTGGGTCTTTTTGTGCCAATCTGTAGCATTCTGAAATACAAAGCACAAATCAGCGTGATATTGTTTGCTTAGTCACTGACTGACCCAATTTATTTTCCGGGTAGCCAATCAACAGTTGATTGTCCACTCTAAGCTTAGAAAGCCTAGAGATGTAAAAGCTTAAAGCTCTTTTTGGATCCAACCTGTGTAATCGTTCTTCCTCCTTACTAGGATGAGGTGGAGGATAGAATGCAGGTAAGACAATTCTTTGACTTAAAAGAAAATCAGATGCCACTTTTGGTAAAAATGAGGGTTTTACCCTCAACACAACTCTGTCCTTATGGAACACAGTATAGGGTGGCCCAGAAGACAGTGCCTGCAATTCGCTCACTCTTCTTGCAGGTGTTAAAGCAACTAGGAAAGCAGTTATGTCAGTAATCTTAATGGACAAGTGTGCAAAGGCTCAAAAGGAGCACACATTATGAATTTTAGGACCAGATTGAGATCCCAAATTGGCACTTGAAAAGGGTAAGGAGGAAACACATCAGTGAGTCCCTTTAAGAATTGTACTATCAAAGGAATTTTGAATTAGGAGCATTCTTCCGACGAGCGCTTGAAGATGGAAAGCGCCGCAAGATGACCTTTAATGGTTCCAACATTTAGACTTCTATGTGCTAGGGTCAGAAGGAAGGACAGTACTTCCGGAACAGAACATAGAAAAGGATCGACATTCTTTTCTCAGCACCAGTTGCAAAACTTTTTCCAATGGCAACAGTATAGAGACTTAGTTGCTGACCACCGTGCCGAAAGCAACACCGCCATGACGTCATCTGGAAGGTTCCAATCCTTGTATCTCAGCCTTTCAGATACCAAGCGTGAAGGTTGAGCGTTTTGACCTCTGGATGGAGACCCTGACCCTCCATTTGAGAGAGAAGGTTCTCTCTCTGAGGAAGACGTACTGGGGGACAGATGGACATGTCTAGAAGGTCCGGGTACCACGTTCTCCTGGCCCAATCCGGGGCAATTAGGATCATGCGGCTCCCGAAGCGTCTCAGTCTCCTGATGACCTGAGGAATGACGGGAATTGGAGGGAACGCGTACAATAGTGGGAAATTCTACTCCACCACAAACTCGTCCCGCAGGGCTCCTCTCGGGGGAAATTCACAAATGGATCAACTTGAGGGATTCCCAAAAGGGCGAAGATCTCTTGAATGACTTCCTGAGCCAGTTCCCATTCGTGGGACACCGTGCCCTGCCTGCTCAGAGCATCTGCCGTCATATTCTCTTCCCCGGCTAGGTCAACTGCCGTTAGAGATCCCTTCTTGAATTGCCCAATACCAGAGCTGTATTGCCACTCTGCACAGAGGCAGTGGCCCTACACCTCCTCTTTTGTGTAGATAATGCATGGCCACTGTGTTGTCCGTCATTATCAGGAAGTTTTTTCCTCTGACAGATGGCAGGAAAGCTTTCAGCGCTAGTCCGATTGCTCTCAGCTCCAAAAGATTGATGTGTAGTTTGGACTCCGATGGAGACCAACGACCGCCGATTGTCAGATCGTTGGCATGAGCTCCTCAGCCTTTGAGTGAGGCGTCCGTCACTACTGTGATCTCTGGACATGGTTGCCAAAAAACGTCTCCTTTCAGGATATTCTCTGAACAAGTCCACCATAGAAGATCTTGACGAACCTTGTTCGGAATCTGGAGAAGATCCGTCATTCGACCTGAGAACTGGGACCATTGAGTCTTCAGAGTCCATTGAAGTGATCTCATTCTCAGACGTGCCACTGGCAACAGAAAGATGCAGGATGCCATGAGGCCGAGTAACCTCAAGAAGTCGCAGGCCTGAGGATTTTGGGCATTTTGGAATTTGGAAACCATCTGAAGAATGTCTTGAGCCCTCGAACTGGCAGCAGAGCTCTTTCCCAGGGATGTGTCTAATACAGCTCCTATATATTGGAGCCGTTGAGAAGGTGTCATTTGTGACTTATTGAAATTGAGGGAGAAGCCCATTCTGTGGAGGATGTGGCAGGTGACTTTCAAGTGATCTAGTGCCTGTTCGGCAGAACGTGCTCTGATCAGCCAATCGTCCAGGTAGACGTGAATCCCCCCGCTCCTGAGGTACGATGCCACCACTACCATCAGTTTGGTGAAGACCCATGGGGCAGAGGTCAATCCGAAAGGCAGGACTCGAAACAGATAGTGTGAGTCGCCAACTACCAACCTCAGGTATTTTCTGTGCTTGAGATGAATCGGCACATGAAAATAAGCATCCTGGAGGTCCAATGACACCAACCAATCCTGAAGTTGAAAGGCCTGAAGGATCTGAGAAAGGCTAACCATCTTGAACTTGTCCTTCCTGAGGAACTTGTTCAAGTTTCTTAAGTCCAGGATGGGTCTCAGTCCTACGTCCTTTTAAGGGATCAAAAAATACGGGGAGTACCATCCCTTGTTCCTTTCCGCTGCAGGTACCGGTTCCATAGCACCTTTCTCCAGCAGGGTTAAAACTTCCTGCTGTAGGAGCGGGTCTGAAAACTTCAAAGGGTGTCGCCTTGGTGGATTGCTTTGAGGTTGCACTAGAAAAGGAAGGCAGTAACCTTGGGCTATTATTTCTAGAGCTGAAACATCTGAAGTAATGGCTCGCCATTCTTGCAGATGCTGTGACAAGCTGCCTCCTACAGGTGTCTTGTGATGCAAGTCCTCAAAGTGGTTTTGAGGCGGTTGCTGCAGCCGCTGATGGCAGAGAGGCTGTAGCTGGAGCTGGCTTTGCACGTTTTCCTCGTCCACTGTGAGTTGCCTTTCTCTGGCCCTTTTGACTGGCCATTCCTCTCGCCTTTCCATATGAGGAGTAGTAACGATAGGATCGTCCCCTCCAAGATTGACCTGGTGCACGAAAAGGCTGAGGTTGCCTGATGGCCGCTCCCAAAGCCATGGCACCTGCCTTTAAGGTCTGCAACCTCTCAAGGTTCTCGTCAGCCTTGCTGCTAAAAAGGTGAGACCCGTCAAAGGACATGTTCAGGAGACGGTTCTGCACATCTGGTGCGAAAGACTACTTCCGTAACCATGGAAACCTGCGCATTACCATGCTAGTGCCCATGGACCTGCTCACACTAGCTACAGTGTCCAATCCAGATTCAAGCGATTCTTGCATGGCCTCCTTTCCATCGATGGCTAGGAATCCTTCCCTTTCGTCCGATTCTGGTATGTGCTCTGCCGCCATCGCAACGCACTCCCACAGAGGGTACGAAAACTTTGCCAAGGCACATGTTGAGTTGGCTGATTTTAATGCCATACTCCCAGCTGAAAATACCTTCTGTGCCCGGCCATCTACACGCTTATCGTCCCTGTCCGGAGGGATAGAAGGGTATGCCAGTTTGTTAGAAGCTGTGGCTGCCTGTATAACCAAACTCTCGGGAGTGGGATGTTTAGACAGATAGCCGGGGTCGCTACTTGCAGGGCGGTATTTTGAAGTAAGGTATTTATTCACTGGCAGAATAAAATCCGGAGTCTCAATTCTTGGCCACCCTATTTTGCAAGGCTACGTGAAAAGGTAGTATTGGGTCTTCAGTAGGGCCATGATCCAATATGTCTGTCAGATCATCTTGGATGAATTGGGCTGGAGGCCTGGCCCATCCTAAATAATCTATTACCTTTGTCATTAGCTGATGGTATGATGGACTGGCATGTTCTCCTGGTTCTGGTCTACCAAAGTAATTCTCAGGAGATGTATCAATACCACTTGCGTTGTGCAGTGATTCAACCAAGTCCCTCATCCTGCTTTCTTCCGAAATCAGGCATTCTAGGACATTTGGGGTGCCATATTCTAGCCCAAAAGGTACATTGTCCCCATCAGATTTCTCCTGTTCCTCAGAGACTTAAAGAACTCTTTCCTAGGAAGAGGTTTGAAAAACTTTTCTGGGAGAGGTGGAGGAGGAGTGTTAATGGGTCCTGAAGGCATTACAGGTCTTGTAGCCTTCTCTTTCCCTTTTTTTGGCTGATTTTGCCGATTTTGGGGGTTTCAGCATAAAGGGCTTCAGGGTCGACGACGTCGACAAAGGTGTCGATGGCGTCGGCTTAATACCCGTCTTCGACGCTGCCAGCTTCGATGGCGCTGAGGCGCCCTTCGAAGACTTGCCCTTCGTGGTGTGTTCAGTCTCGGACAGCGTTGGTGACCTCAAGCGGTCAACTCGACTCAAGCAGCTTTTCTCGCTCGACGTCCTAGAAGGTTCTCTATCCTCCCTTTTTTGATCACCTAGGCTCGAGGGCACGCAAGTGTCGGAGCGATGACTCTCCCGGCCGGCATCCGAGGAAGGCGCAGACCGAGGATTCGCTTTCTCGAACACCTCCATCATTTTGACCCTGAATGCTTCCCATTCTTCGGATGATAAATGTTAAGTGGGACATTTCATCCTTTTTGGGGATGACGAAGTGGAGGGGGAGCTGTGGCGTTGTTTCTTCGATTTTTTTTGTCGAATCGCTTCGGGACCTGGATAGATGCCTTTCGCGTCGAGGAGATTTCTCCTCACGGGACCTCGACTCGACGCTAGAGGCTTTACGGTCTGATTTACGACCTACCTGTAGTTTTCCCCTCCTCTCTCGCAAGGCCTTCCCAGTCATCGCCTGACACTTCGTACAGGCCTCCATGTCGTGGCCTTCTCCGAGGCACCACAAACACTCTCGGTACAGGTCTGTGATCGACATTTTTGAACCGCACAACATGCACTTTTTGAAACCCGATCTCGGGATTGTGGTCAGCGTCGATGACGAGGACATATTCGTTATATTTCGCTATTCTTCACAGAACGAGGTGCGCCGAATCTCCGAAGCAACATATACTGCAGTAAAACGGAACTGAGGCCAAAGGGCGCTGCGTGTGCTACTTATACACCCGATGACATCACCCTCGACGGAGGCCTTCGAGGGACCATCGACTCGACGACATCGATGCACGGCACCCTCTGCCGAAATTTTTTTCCGAAGCAGCTAAAGCTGGATGGAATACATCTAAGATGAGGAATACGTTGGAGGACACAGTCCACTCGAAAGCAACCCTATGATCACATCCTTTGCTATTTACCGCATCTGGGTGAGGGCTCAGTGTTTTTACTGGGCTGGCTGCTTGGCTCCTCCTAAATGGGTGGCGGGTTGGCCCCCCAGTATCCATATTATGGACAAGGCGCCCCAACCATGTCCCTTGATAAACTGCACATCAAAGGCTCCCTGCATTGCTTTATTTAGGATTTTGCCACATAATTGTAGAGCAGGTAAACGCTTTCTTTCCAGTTCCCGCCCCCTCACCACCATCATATTGGAACAGTCGAAGCGCCATAAATGGGGCTCCCTTTATCGTGCGTATAACACATTGCATGTATGTGAGACGTTATGCACTCAGACAGCCATACATAATGTACCCTTGCACTGAAAGTGTGGAATTATGTCACATGGAAGAAAGCTGCATGGAAGAATGTCGCTTGCCAAGATGTCAGAATGCATCAATGAATGTCATGGATGGATGTTAAAGTGAAATCTGACCATGACAAAGTTGTGTCATGAAGAAGATATATGGCTCTATGTTGAAACGATATGAAAATACTTCGTAACAATGGAACAGGATCATTAAGAGTAACATGAACCTGACGCTAAAGTAATCATGGATCTAAAGGAGATGAAGTAACTTACTGACCAATAACTGTAAATACACAGTAACGCGAGGTAGAAAGAAAATGTATAGAAGCTTGCTATAAAGGAATATATACTGTGGTGGCAAGGACGGCCATACTAGGAAAATGGACGCTGGCTCAAGTTGAAATTATCCAAGCTACCTCAGGGACAGGCTGAGGCTGCAAGAATCCGGGAGACACAGGTTTTGTGCGCAGAGCAGACAAGTCAAGGTTGGCCCAAATTAAAAATGCTATTTTTAAAGAATAAGCACAGAGCACAAAGGGAGTACATAGATAAGTTCTGAAGGTGGGACATTCTTAGATGGAAGACAACGAGAACATCTTTGCGAGCCAAACTGCTGGTCAATTAAAAGTGTATAAAATTCATATGAGTGAGTGAGCAAGTCTCTAGAGGCCAAGAGGAGCAACAGCACCCTACAGAATTAAATTAAATTGCAGTGAATGGAAGGCTGAAATTGACAAATTTGTGTTCTATTCAAGTGTGACTCAGAAGTTGAAAACAAAGACTATTCATTAGAGCCTTAAGCTAAGATGATGCTGTGCTCAGACTCCCTTTAATGTTCCAGGACAGTGAGCAGCAATAAGGTCAACTGCAAACAGAAGACTTTGACTGATGGCCTACCGATGACAGAGCATGGACTGATTGAATCCCGTCAGACTACTCCCATTTTCCCAAAGACCTTGGTTTCGTTTCATGAACGTGCTGCTAAACAGCCAAAAGTCCAAGGTTGTATGGGGTGCATTTGAAGGCCCCAAACAGAAGTCTTTCACACGAATAGCAAGATTTTAAATACTGAAACGAAAACAGCCTGGCATTTTTTTGTTTTTCAAGTAAAATGAAAGGGCCATGTGGAAAGGGGCCTACCTGTCATTACCAATGGATAAGCAGCATTTTAATTTCCAAAAGAAGGCGGAATCAAAGATCCCTGTCACATGGAAAACAGGCTTTTTAAAAATTGGAAAAAAAAACGGGCAGCACATGTGTGCAAATAAAAGTGAAACAAATATCACTGCTTATGGAAAAAATGTCAGGAAAATAAAACATGGTGTGAGTTGACAAAGAGCAATGTATGTTATGTTTTACCCACAAAACTCAGTGACATTTGAAGAGTCACTTTGTCTTCATGAACAAAAATGTCGGCCAAGGCAGACCCTTTTGCTGGCTGTGGGCAAAACTTCACATAGGAAAACTCCCACTCTCAGCCTGGATGTCACACCTCCCATCTAATGACCAATCGCAATAAAATCTCCTGCTAAAGGCGTCAAAATTCAGTGTTCTCCAGATCTACTGGCTCTGAAAGCATTTACATCAAGAAAAGTTACCGCTTGGCTGGAGCACGACTAATATGTATGAAAATGGGGGCAACCACTTCAAAGAGCAAGCTTCCAACAGGCTGACCCAGGGAAAACAAATGGCCGGAAGGCAGGATCATTTATGCCACATAAAGATTGACAATTTATGTAAAAGGACGATTATCATTTAGGCCTTTTTCTCAGCCATCATAGGGCGGATGGATTTCATCTATGTACCATTTTTTAATGTAATTTCCAGGTGATTTTGGGGATATAAAATTAATCTTCCTATGATTCTGGGAACGGCAAGGGCCAGTTAAACTAGATTTCTGGCTGGTCTGAACATGTTACAAATGTGAGTTGGTGTGAGCGGGTGGAATTTGAGATTAGGGATATACTTATTAACTTACATATTCATAACTGTTAACCTTGTTATGGAAATGGCCGTGCTACATGATACAGATTTGGTGGTCGGTTTATCTAATTTTCCATGATTAGCGGAATCCGAAACTGTTTAGTATGGCAGTTGCTAGTAAAATTATGAAGTTGTGATACAGAACTAGTTTTTGCCAAAAAGTTGAAAGGAGAGATTACAAATGGGAATTGCCATATGTTGCTCAAGTCCCCTAAACCAATCCTGACTTGGAGGCCGGGATTGGAGGAGAGAGAAGGGTAACTATCCAATCCTAGTGGCAGGGATTATTGCAGGGTACTTCCAAGACTATAAAATTGGTGGTGTCTTCGCTGATATATAAGGGGGAATGCACTAGGCCAGGAAACAAAGAAAAAGGAGAAAGACAGGAGGACAGAGAGAAGAGACATACCACCAGGAAGGATGCTGAAAGACCATCTGACAGCTGTAAGCAGACACCAGAGGAGATAGCTGAGAGTGCATCTAGGTGGAGCTATCTCTAGGAGGCCTCAAACCTGACTGGGTCCTATGGTGGAGAGCGGGAGGCCATCTTTGAGAGTGAAGTGACCAGATCCCTTCCCTATCTTTCCAGAGTGTCCTGAAATGGAGATGGCTTTCCTAAACCTTAAACAGAGGCTTGCTATGTAAGTAGAACTGAGCCCTGGGAAACCAAAAGGTGGGGGAATCTGCTTACCTTGAATCCTTTCCCTTTATAGTGGGTCAGGGGTGGCAAAACTGTGTCGATCGTTAGCCTATGTAAGCAGAAATATTAATTTAATGAATTTTCCCATTTGATGCACTACGTGATGAATTTTTTTAAACTTCGAAATTAGCAAAGCTCACTTCACAGTGTGCGCTGAAAACTAATTTAATTGGGTAATCCTGGTTGTACAGCTGACCCGACTTCTTTAGGGAAGAGGGGTGTCTTTGCTCTTAAATCAGTCTAACTTTTTTATCCCGCTTCTCCAGGCCTTTCAGTAATGGGGGTCCCAAATCCAAAATTTCCCAAAGCATTCCATTTTTTCTGTCTGACTTCCCAACCTAGACCAAAGCAAGAGGGGTCTGAAAAACAAAGCGATAAATCACCCTGTGTTTATTTTAAACCAAAATCGTGGTAAAATTATAATTGCCATATGTATTTTTACCAATCTTGAAATCCTACTGCTATCCTTTTAAGCCTGCAGGAAAATCTAAAATCGCACAACATTACATAAGAGCCTTTGTTATTCATCAGTGTAATTATTTAGTGAAGTGAAATTTGCAGAAAGTAAGAATTGTGTCGGTTTTCTTTTTAAACACACTTTTGTGATTTATTTATGCTGAGAGAAGTTATGCCACGGATAAAGTGGTGTTTTTAGATATTTTACGTGCTCATTTCTATTACTGTTAATTTAAATAAATACCAATATATTACCCGTACACCAGCCTGGTTCGTGGCTCATAGTTAGCTCAGGGGAGAGGGATCCAAGGGGCATGATATGTGTCTAAGATGGGGATAAAAATGTTTTATCTGTTAATCAGTGTGTTGCATAACCATTTTAAGTGGGGAGGGCAGGAAATACCCATGTTGGGGGTGGCTTCTCAATGAACTGTTACAAATTGGTGGCACGTCTGGGATTTAGCTTCCTATTACTGACCCATGACAAGTGCATTTTGACAGTCTATTCAATTTGATACAATTGCATTAAGTTAGAGGGAACATCATCTTTGTTTTGTAAAAGTGCCACTAGGACTGGACTCCTGAGTTTCAGTGAGGTGTATAGGTAAAAAAGTGTGTAAGAAGTTGAGTGAGGAAATCAAGCAGGAACACAGTGAGTTTGCCCCTGCATAAAGAAAGTGTTATAAAAAGAGCAAAAAGCCAATTGTGAAAATTACTACTGTACAAATTGGAGAAGCCAAGGAGCATCTCCTAACTAAATTATTTCTCAAAGGAGAATGGGTTGAGGACGATACAGAAAACTGGCAGGTCAGAATTGTGCGGGTGGTTACCTAGGTAAGCAATTAAATGTGGCTTGAAGCCGGGATATTGCACAAAGCACTTGAAGCATTTTATATGACCACAACTGCTTGTGAAGAACAGATACAAATGGCTCAGCTAACTGCTCAGTTATATTTTCATTTGCTTTTACTAGAAGCGCGTTGGCAAAATAGTGAGGCTAGTAGGATGAATCAGGGTGGAGACCTGTCACAGGCCCAGGATCTTGTTCAACAAGTCAAAGCGGAGTTAAAAACACAGCAGCACGAGAATGCAGAGCGTGAAACTCAGTGTATTGCACTGAAAAACTGAGCGCACTGCAACACAAGGACCAGTCTGCTCTTAAAAGAGTCTTTTTGGAGGACATTATATCATTCCAATCAGAAATAAAAATATTGAAAAATGAAAATGGTCAATTATCCAAGGCGGGGCGATTCCCAAAATGACTTTGATCAGATACATCAGCAGGTAAGTACACTGAAACCACAGAGGACGCAGCTGGCCCAAGAAAAAGACCTCTTGAATCAGGATAACAGCGTCCGATTACAGAGGATAAATCAATTGGCAATCGAGGTAGAAAAGGAGCAGTCAGGTTCTCAGGATCTGACCAGAATTAGAGAATAAAGGAATGAGTTTGTGGAGCGAGTGAAGCAAATAGAAGCAGAATTATTCGAGGCAGCAAAATGTAGGGATGAACAAGAGAAATATTAGTCTCCTGAAGGAAAAGCATCTTGAATATGTACGGAGCATACAAGGCTCACAGAGGGAAAATTAATCCCTTCAGCAGGAGGTGCATCAAACAAAGGATCGGTTGGTAACTCAGAGCAGGGTGCATTTTTGTTTATCAGGCCTTAGAGAGACAGGTGTGAGAGCCTCACCAAGGAAATCGAAAATTATAAACAGGACCCAAGGCACCGTGACCAATCTGGATATGGGACAAGGCCCACTGATTAAGGTAAGGTGCCCTTCCCAACAAGGGCCGCCTGTCATTTACAAACTCTCACGCACAAATGGGAACCAACCTCATGCATGCCACCTATCAAGAACAGGATGACGTGAGGCAATTGGACTTACCAAAGCCTAGCTCAGCTGCTCAAGAAGGCCAGGCCAGGCCAGTCCCCGTCTGATATTGATGAGTATCCATCTGTACCACACAGAAGGGAAAGTGGCTGGGCCAGTGTGTCCTGGGAAGTAAAGAATAATACCCTATTGGGGAAAATGAGGATATAACTTACAAAAGAGACCAAACGTGAACTAGGTAGGTTCAAATTTAGGTCTCTGTATTGCCTTAACATGATCAGCGGGAAGTTAATTGGGACATGTGTGCTTTAGGATGGTAGGCGGGATGAGGAAATTGTTCTATCCTGGACCTGAAAGGAACTCCAGGGAGAGTGACCCCGAGTTTCCTTTGGTCCAGGTGAGAGGAGTCCAGACCCCGTTGTTCTGGGAGATATTCTCAGTTGCACAGCGATGGGGAGGGCCTAGAAGACCGGGAAGGGAGTACCGGTAGCAGTGCGAGACAGAAGGTGAATGGACTCTGGTGCAGAAGAACAAAAACTACAGGGAAACAAAGAAAGGGTTTTGTGAAAGACCCAGTAAGACAAATCAAGGACATACAGAGCTTCCTGACCCCATACAACAAGAATGCCAAGTATTTGGTATGGGAGCACCTGAAATTTATGAGCAGATGATGGCATAATTTCAGATCAGGAATGATGTGAATTTTATAGCATTTGCTAAATGGATGTTCTCACCGAGTACTCCAGTTTCTTTGCAGGACTGGAAGACCAGAATCATCATAAATGGTCCACTTATAAGGCGGCCATACTGGAAAAAAAAATGTCCTCCCATAGGAACCCAGGAGGCTGCATCGAACTTGCAGTTTGGGGAAGATCAGGCGCCTAGGGAGTTTGAGCAAATGCCCGCTTTAACTCCTGCACAGACTTCCCGGCGGGTGAACACCAATAGTAGGGAGTTCACAACCACATATTTCCATGCTCTCCCCAAATACATAATGACTCAGCTGGTGCATGACTTTCACAAGCATAGGACCCTGGATTGGGTGATTGAACAGGCCACCAGGATTTAGGAGATCCAAAAGCCTGCTGAGAGTAAAAATACTGTTAAAAATAAATAAATAAATAAAATAAAAACCCATCTAACACCCCCGCTGCTGCAAAGGTGGCAGAAGTAAAAAAAAAAAAGAACTACCCCTCCATTGGATCTGGAGACAGGAGGGCCTAAAAGTAACACTCCTGCCAACAAGAAAATGGACAGCAGAAGGGACCCCCACCCCAACCCGGCCAATGGAATGGCAGTCAGGGGGGGGCCCCAGAACAATGAGCCCTCGCACCGTGTCACCTATTTAAGTTCTAGGTACGTGGGTACTAAACCAATACTGGGGTATGTATACACTCCCCCTGGCCCAAGTGGGGGCTAATCAGGTAAGCACTGCCCCGGGAAAGTTTCACTCCACCTCCCAATCTGAATTTTTCTCCAGATATCCCCCATGCCAGAACTTCCAAAACAACCCTCTCCTCTCTCCCCGTTTCCAGGACAATAGATTCCTGAACCCGGGAGAAGGGAGATTCAGGATGGAAAATTATGGGGGGAATTTCCAGTACCCCAGCTACTCTGGGAGAAGAGCCAGTTACCCTTAAGGAGCAGCAGAGTTATCACTTGAGACCTCCCTACGACCCAGACAAGGTCTCGCAACTGGAGAGACAGGTCCATCAACTGATCTGGGCGCATGCTGAGGGGCTCAGTCCAATTCTCAACCTAACCCTACTTCCCAGAATTCGCCAAAACCCAGGTCTGATGCCGCAGGGGGAATTACAGGAGGAAACCTCCTACAAACCACAGGCTCCAAAGGAGGGGGCCCGGGTGGAGGGGAGATGCCAAGCCATTGAGGAAGCTTCCTTTCTCAGCCAAACAGAACCCGTGAAAACCTCCCAGCCTGAAAGAGTCTCCTCTACCCCTGAAATGTTAGAACCCAAAGAGAAAAAGGTAAGTAGTAGAGAGGCCAAAGACAAACCTACTTAGTAGAGGAACTCCCGATTATCCACTTTGAAAGAGAAGAATCCCAAGAGGATTTAGGTAAGCAGAAGTTTTCTTTCAAAGAACAGGTGGCGATCCCTCACAAAGAAAAATGGATCCCAAAAGACCCTGAGTGGGACAGAGTAAGTATGGAAACAGACCCAGAACCAGAAACTATTGAACCCCAAACACGTGAGCCAAACAGAAGAGAAACGGAGGGGGTGTCCTTTCACCAAACAGGTTCTGAGAACTGTTGCCAGGTAACTGGGGACAGCCAAGGAGCTGGCAAAAAGGAGGATTCCAAACAACTCCCATTGCTAGTTGCAAAGTTGATTCCCAAACTCCGAGACAGAATACTGCCCAAGATCACACAGTGTTGGAGTTCGAAGTTTAAGAAAATGTTGCGCGCTAAGGAAGATGGCCACTTGATCAGGTTGATCCGCAGTTCGAGGTCCTAGCATGGCGGAATATACATTCTTCTAAGTGCCCTAAGAATACAGAACATAGAATACTTCAGCCGGAGGGCTGAATCTCCCTTTGGCCTGCCTCAGAACTCTGTCACTCCCTTTGGTGTCCGGACCGCTCACCTGCTGCTGCGCTGCCGGCCCGTCTGCTGTTGGGCCCTCTCGCCTCCCTGAGCCATTCTCTGCAGAGGCTCCACCATTGCAGCGAGGTGTGGAGCGGGTGCCACAGCTGGGAATCACCTGCTACTGCCGGTGTCCCACCACCGTAGGACACGGAGCACCAGAGGGTCTCCTGCTGGGTGTCGGGACTGGGGTGCGCTATCGGTGTGTGGGCCTGATGGTAGCCGCACACTTGCTACCCACGACCTTCACACACTGGTGCAGTGGCCTTGTCCCGCCCACTTCCCTGATGCCCTGTGGTGTCAGTGATGTGGAGGAAGCTGCGGGCACCCACCGGGTTCCGCTTATGCCGGCTTGTACTCATGTGGTCTGATCTCCCCAGCTCCTGCTGTGCCAGACGGACCTGACACCCAGGTCTCAACTCCTTCTCCCATAGATGCTAGGGCAGTGAGTGGGTGTGGGTTGCAGCAACATGTACATTGCTGCCTGTGGAGCTATCCTCAAGCCCTTTCCACCTCCTCCCTCACGCATCTGTCACTGGCAGTGCTGGACTTCCTTGTTGAACACTTGGGACCCTGGGCTGTTTGCCGCTCTGCCCTTCTTGTGTGGCTCACCTGTGCCCCTTATATACCACGCTACCATAGAACTGCCTCACTGAAGTGGCGCAAGTACACAAAACAAAAAGAAAAGGAATTCCCATTTTTTTTCCCTTTCTTTTTTTTACATTGCTGCAACACTGCAACATCTGGAACTTTCCCTGTGGGGCCTGCTTGGTTGGGATGCAGATTCTGTTATCGGGGCAGCAACACTAAAAAATTGTTCCCGACTGGACCCACATGCGAGGTTTGAGCCTGGAAGTGGCGCGCTGCGTACCTGCTGTACCCCATCCCCTAACTGATGACTGGGGTTCATCACATACATCTGAACTCTGTCGAGATGGGCAGCGCCGGTGAGTGACGCCCTGAAACCCTGCTACCTACAAAACTCTCCTGAGGCCCCTGCCTCCTCTTCTGCTTCACATCTCCTTGAGCCCTTGGTTTCTCCTGGCACCGCTGTGGCCCTACGATCTGCTCCTGTTGGCCCTCAACAGCCGCACTGCCTTGACTCACCTACATTGCATGTCTGTTAGTTCCAATACCATGACTCGTCTGTGACCACCCTACAGACAGAACGAATCCTTTGCATGCTACGGGAGCGCTGCGAGCACCTGAATACGCCCTGAAGGGCCTACTGGTTTGAGGTCAGACACTACCACCACTTAAGGCAAAATCATCATAAGTTACTCCCACTAAATCCCTTGCGCAAGATTTGAACCTAGGCAAGGAGCCTCTCTACCCCCCCCGCTCCTCCCGATCCTCTAACCAGAGAATGCTGGCTCACTGCACCTACTACTCGACACTGCTACACTGCAAGGAGCTGCTATGACCAAGGGAGGGGGGGGGGACAAATTTCTATCAATATGTACACCAAGACTGCCTCCAGGGAGGCCGAAAGCACGGATGAAGCTAGGGTGGCCCCTCAACGGCGCCACCGCGGAATCCACTGAGATGCAGCAAATGATGGACTACATGTGTGAGGGGTTTACAACCCTCAACACCAAACTATGACATGAGTGGCACGATCAGCGCCATAAAAGCCTGTATGGAGAAGGCTGATACCCGGGTCACGGAGGTTGAGTCCAGGATTGGGCTAACGGAAGACGACAAATGGTTTTAGGGCTGACCTGACAGCGCTAACTAAAACGGGTGCAAATCGTCAGCACGAAGAACGAGGATTTAGAGTCCCGGTCTCGGCATAATAATATATGCATAATTGGGATCCCCGAGGATAATATCACCAGCTCCATGGAAGACTACGTGGAGAGCACGATTCTCTCCCTACTTAAGGGCCCAAGCTCTCGCCACAATTTGCCATAGAGCGTGCTCACCACTCACTAACTGCGAAACCCAAACCGGGAGCCCCTCCTCGCCCAAAAATTTGCCAGTGTCTTGAAATACAGAGACAGGGATGCACAGTTACGGGCTGCTAGGGCCAGGGGTGAGCTTATGTTGGGATCTAACAGAATTCTTCTATATGCGGACTTCACCGTCACGGTGCAGCAGGAAAGGAAGACCTTCATGGCAGTTAAGAGATTATGCGACCTAGGTGTCAAATATGCCATGCTATTCTCCGCCAAGTTAAGAATAGAGCACTCAGAGAAAGTCTACTTCTTCACAATTCCCAAAGAAGCAATGAAATTCCTGGACCAACACTTCCCATGGTGAACCGGATTTTTCCCTCTGCCAACATTGTAACTAACTCTACAAGATGTGGTTCCGTTACCACCGCAGGACCCACCACAGTTCCAGGTGCCGTTCTTCCCTGCGAAGGCTCTAACAACATGCTATTAGGCAACCAATACTAGCTAAAATCCGTTCTTCTGTGTTGTGGACCGGACTGTTGACGCAAACAGACCGCCCTATGCTAAGTCGCAAATGTTGTTCTCTATGCAACAGGTTTTTCACCCCACTGATTAGGAGGGTTCTGGGGAGGGGGGTAAGGTTATAAGAAAAACACCTCGACATGTGGGACAGGGGTTTTTGTGGGTTACAACTACTTAAAGCAATTCTGACAAGGGGCTCACTGCTTGCCTGTAATGGACCCATGACTAACCACTCACATTGGACAGATGGCGGTTGATACACTGGGGTGCATGAGTTGGAGCATTAGGACTGGGTAATTATGCCAAGATGTGGAAGCTACAGTTATATGGCAAGCAGCACAAAGCTTGCATCCTTTTCTTGCAAGAAACACGTATCGGCGCCAGGCTGTGAAAAATTTGCCAATAGCTGGGGTTTACAGTGTTATTATATGCAATACTCTACCCAAAGCTGTGGTGTCATGACCCTGATCCACAAGTCATTGCAATATCTACCCAAGGCCGCCCCGGTTAACCCCTCTTGGACGATATGTACTGATGTATGGCATGCTGTCTGGCCTAGAAGTGGTAATGCTCAACATCCAGGGGCCACCATAGATGACCCCAACTTTTATACAGAGATTGCTAAGATGTTAGCAATGTACCCCTTGGTCCCTGTCCTGTGGGGCGGGGACTTCAACACCATCATAGACCTCGACAGATCTGGGAATAGGGCAGAGAGCTAACTAGGGCCACCCAGACCATAATAGAAAGACAGACCAGTATTGGGGCAGTGGATGCCTGGAGACTGTAACACCCTCAATCCAGTGGGTACACATTCTACTCAATGGTGCATGACTCGCATTCAAGAAAAGATCGGTGGCTTGTGTCTGGGGCTCTGGCTGACTGCACAGCGGAGGCATAAATACTCCCTGGGACCTATTCAGACAACTCCCCTATCACACTGACACTGACTTGGGGCAGACGTCTATCTCCCAGAGGCTGCTGCAGGCTTAAGCTGCAGTCACTATCAGAACAGTGTTCAAGACCGAGCTGGGGGAAATGTGTAGCAATTATTTCAAGGTGATCACGGGTACAGTTGACTCCCTGGCTACTTTCTGGGATGCATTTAAAGCTTACATCCATGGCACAGTCTTGGCCAAAGAGTTTGGAATACTTAGGGCAATCCGCCGTAACATTTGAAACAGTGAGGCCTCTCTTAAAGCAACTTGAGACTCAATATACTATGGACCTAGATTCCACTACTCTAGGTGACATTAAGGAGGCGCTGGACAGCTTTAGAGAGCACGCCGATAGGGAACGTACAGTTCTTGACGAACCAGGGGCAGCAAGATGATATGAGGAAGGGGAAGGCCCAGGTAGGCTACTGGCTAAGGTGGTGCGACAAGAAGAGGCCACATACCACCATTTCTAGGACTCCAACAGTGTCTTAGTCCATATTGATTCGGGCATAAACGAGGAGTTCCGCACCTTTTATATGGAGCTTTATGCCAAAACTGACGAGGCACCAGACTCTGATATAGAAGCATTTCTAGATGGGCTTCCGTTTTCAGAACTCACCAACAATACCAGGGATGCACTCGACAGCCCGATCGGGGTCTGGGAGATATCATGTGCCATTGAGGCTTTGCCCTCCAGTAAAACCCTGGGCCCGATGGCCTCACTATGGACTTTTATAAGTGCTATAAGTCCCTAACATCCTCACATCTATCTGCTCTATGCGACAAGGCATTACGAAGGGTGAGAATCCCCCCACACTTAGGAAGGCAGTGATTACCATGCTCCCCAAACCTGGTAAACCCAGCTCGCACTGTGGTTCATATCGGCCCCTGTCACTCAACAACAGTGATGTTAAAATATTTGCAACAGTACTTGCCCTCCAGCTCGCCCCCCATATGATGCACTTAATACACCGCGAGCAATCTGGATTCGTACCAGGCCGTTCCACAGCTCTCAATTCGATGCGCCTCTTTAACATATTAGCTCGAATCGACCCAGAGGTTGGTGCAGTGGCAGCAATATTAGATGTTCAAAAGGCCTTTGACTCTGTGTCCTGGCGGTTCCTCTGGGCTTTGGTGGAAAAAAGCAACTTTGGCCCCCGCTTCATCTTGTGGATACGGCTACTTTATGCAAAACCTGTGGCCAGTGTCTGCACCAATGGACGGCTCTCCCTGCCATTTAGCATCTGCAGAGGGATTAGACAGGGCTGCCCACTCCACCCACTTATATTTGCAATAGTCAGAGCCTTAGCTGACTTGATGCAGCACAAACATCTGCATAGGGGGATACAGCCCTCTGGCATGCCAGAGAGTTAATCTTGTTATATGCAGATGACGCATTACTGTACATCAGAGATCCTGATCGGAGCCTTGCTCCCATCATGAACGATATCTTTCATCTCGGGCGTCTACCCAAACTAGTCAACTGTGCCAAGTCAGAACTTTTTCCTTTGACTGACCCCACCTCAGCCCCCACTGACCTCATGGGGTTCCCATGGGATCTGACTGAGATTAAGTTCCTCAGGATCATAATCACGAGACAGCAGTGCTCGTTGCATGCTCAGAACTATAGACTCGACATGCTACACCTCAAGCCAAAGTTGTGCACTTGGGCTAAACTACTCATAACCCTTGCCGGCAAAGGTATCCCTTCTCAAAATTATAGTGCTGCCACAATAACTATCATTTTCTTAATGTCCCAATATGACCTGGTAATGCACTTTTTGATGCGCTGAAGTCAGCGATAAGCGGCTTCCAATGGCACTTGGGCACGGCAAGACTGAAATGGGCCCCATTTACGAAGCCATATAATCAGTGGGTCTCGCGGCCCCAGACTTTGAGAAATACTGGCTGGCGGCCCAAGCTCACTATGCCGCGTATTAGTCTACTGATGGCATTCCGCTCCCACATGTTCGGATCCAGCGACATGCAACCGGAGCCCATGACCTCTGCTCCCTGATACTACCCCCATTGTGGAAAGATCCCAGGCTACCCAACCCAGCAGCTATCACTGCACTGGCATGGGATAAAATAAGGAAGCCGATTGATATCCCCCCATCCATTTCACAGAGACCTGCCACTATGGAACCTTTGACCAGGATTCCCTAGAATAAGCAAAGACTCTGGAGACATGTGGGCAGCCGATGGCTACTCCACGATTGGGTGACATGCTCGAGGTGGGCTCCTTTGTGGCATGGTCTGATCTTCCCAAATGCCCAAGCAAGCAATCCTCCCGGTGGTTGCAATATGCTGTGATTCGTCATGCAGCCAGCAGGGCGTGGAAGGAGTTTCCTACGCTGCCGCCAGACGAGCCACTTTTAACATTAATTTCGTGTAGAATGGTACCTACTGGTGCAGTATCCAGACTGTAAAAGCAGCTACAAGACCGAATCTATAAGCCATTATCTAAGATCCCTGATACATGAGGCCCTGAACTGGGTATTGACATTACGGATGCAAGGTGGTAGCGTATGTGCATGTGGACACAGGAGGTTTCCCTAAATGCTAAGTTTCAACTGATTCAGTTCAAAGTTCTCCATAGATTTCATTATGCCCCTGCCAGACTGCACACAATGTACATGACCACTCTTCCTGCTGCCTCAGGTGTAACGTGGACGGCGCAGACAACCTCCCCATGCTCTGGGCCTGTCCCAGAATTTCAGGGTATTCAGACAGGGGTCTGCATTGCTGTGTCCAAAATACTTGATTGTACTATTGACCCTGAAACAAATGAACTGCTTGTTCCATGAGCTCACACCACTCAAAGGACTAATGTCTGGCAGAGGGAATCCCAGGACCACCCCCCCACCCCCTTGTTATTTGCATGTCTCTAGGAAGGCCTCAAAGCTGACTGGCTCCTGTGGTGGAGATCAGGAAGGCATCTTTGAGAGTGGAGTGACCCATCTTTCCAGAGTGTCCCGAGATGTCGCTGGCTTTCATGAACCTTAAACAGAGGCTTCCTATGCAAGTAGAACTATGCCCTGGGAAACCAAAAGGTGGGGGGGCTCTGCTTGCCTTGAATCCTTTCCCTTTATAGTTGGGGGTGGAGGGGGGAAAAAGCTGATGATACTTCGTCTATGTAACCAAAAATATTCATTTAATTAATTCCCCATTTGGCGGAACACTAATGGGGTGCATTTTGTTAAAAATTCGAAATTAACAAAGCTCACTTGCCAGTGTGCGCTGAAAACTATAGCCTATAATTTAATTGGGTAATCCTGGTTATCCAGCTGACCCCGACTTCTTTGTTCTTAAATCAGTCCAACCTTTTTATCCAGCTTCCCCAACACAGGCCTTTCAGTAAGGGGGGAGGGGGGTCTGAAATCCAAAATTCCAGAAAGCATTCCAATTTTTCTGCCCAACTTCCCAACCTAAACCAACGCAAGGCGGGGTCTGAAAAACACAGCAATAAATCACTCTTTGTTTATTTTAAACCCAAAGTGTGGGAGAAATTATATTTGCCATTGGTATTTTTGCCAATCTTGAAATCCTACTGCAACCCTTTTAAGCCTGCAGGAAAATCTAAATCGCATAGCATTACATAAGAGCCTTCGTTATTGATCCGTGTAATTATTTTGTGAAGGGACATTTGCAGAAAGAAAGAATTGTGTCTGTTCTTTTGAAACTAAGTTTTCTGATTTATTTATGCTGATAGAAGTTGATTGTGCTATGTCCCGAATAAAGTGGTGTTTGATATTTTCGTGCTAATTTCCATTACTGTTAATTTAAATAAATACTCTTATTTCCTGCACACCTGCCTGGTTCTTGGCTCATTGTTAGTTTTGGGGAGAGGGATCCAAGGGGCACAATATGTGTCTAAAAAAGAATCAAACATTTTGTTGCATAACCACTTAAGTAGGGAGGGAAAGAACTCCCCATGTTGAGGGTGGCTTCTCAATAAACGGTTACATTATAATTAGTACTATATGTGTTAAGAGGTAGTTCGAGGCATGCCCTACAGTTAAGGGGTAGCCAATGATTCACTAATCCTTATATGTTCTATAAATAGATATGTTCCCTTCACCAATCACTATCTTTGATAGGTTTTGTATTTTGTCACATAGAATGACATCATAGATGACGCATATTGTGGTATAAAACCTCGATATAATCAAGCTGCTGTGTGAGCATGCAAGCATCAGTCCGATGTCTGCCTGTTGACCATACTTTATTGAATTGAAAATAAAGTAGTACTTTGCCATATTCCTTGAGTCTGTCCCATCATTTGGTTTGTGACAATTACTGTAATTCCATCTAGCACAAAAGACGCTTCAATGTGCTACAACACATAATCAAAGCACAAACTGAGGATGTTGGCATACACATCCACTAAGGAAGACCCATTCCTAGTATCGTGTTCATCTAGGAGACAATCCAGTAAGAAATAGGTAAAGAAATGTGTGAAGAATAAGGAAAAAATATAGCTTTCCAAGAATGTTTCCAATTAATTCTATATGATCAGACAACTTTACCTGGGATACATAATTACGCAAATTGAAACTGTTTGTACCATAAAACATATGCCGTTTTTCATTTGTCTTTTTGCTTTCGAAAATCTACCTCCCCCCCAATTAATGCAATTGTCCTGCTGACACACAAAGCCATGATTTTACAGATGAAGGTAGAGGGGCCCACCAGACATCATTTTGAAATGGGCGTGGGCACATCTTCATCTGGCGCTGATATCATACTTAAACTAGTCAAAGAGTTATTAAATTGAAAATCTGAACCAATCACCGTGCCAAAGCAGGGTTTACCCTACATTTTCTATTGTAATTACTTTTCAGTTGCTTCAGATCCCAGCTTTTGTTCAGATTACTGTAATATGTAAAGATGGTTTCAGCAATTCATGAAAAAGAAATCAATTGACAAGGAGCGCATTAGAGCCACTGTAGTAAAAGGTGCAAAGTGACTAGTGTTCCATGTTTTGAAGCAGAGACCCCAATCTTGAGTTAAATATTATAACCTCTTAGTCTGAGCCAGCTCTACAGTCATTTGCTTTTTCCGTGGCATGACCTTGAAAGGAGGTGGTGCCATAGTTGTGAGCCAATTCTTTATTACTGCAGCTGTTTTTAGTAAATACAAATGTACGAAGTACAGGTTTCTCAAAAACAAAAAGTAGAGTAAACAAGACACTGGAATCGAAGGGCACGGGCAAAGCAAATACGAACAAGTTCAAAAAACCTGTTGACACTGGAAGCTTTTCAGATAGCATCACATGTTATGTCTTGAAATACATGTACTTTTCTTTCATTTTGAACAGTCAGTGCTTTATTTGTAGATTGGAGAATTCTATTAAGCACTCATCAGCTCCTGTCTGCAACAGGATTTCATCTCACCAACTCTGCAAACTCCACCAAAGTGCAGCCAGTTGGGCTTCCTCCACTGTGTATTCCTCCCGGAATCCAACTGTATGAGCAGGACAATATACTTGGTGTACATTTCTAGTTTGCCAACAATCCAGTGAAGATCGTAAAAAGTTGCTAGAATTTCAAGGTTACAACATTGGTTGGCTGCACCCGTGAATACTTCTTCTTTAATAATTGTTTAAACTCCAAGCTCAGTTACAAAATTCATGCAAAAAGAGATTTTGATATTTCTATGAGTTATTGGGTGGGTTTAAATAGCGAGGACATTCCTGGGGATTGTGTGGTCTAACCTTCTTAAAACCCGAGATTTAAAGACTAACCATAGGCTGCTCTCATCTTTGGCACACTGATATTGTACTTTTACTAACCCATCAATTGATTAGCTGCTGCTCCCACCTCCCCATGTGCCCCCTCCCCCTGCCACAGGCATGATTCAACAGTTCCTCTCAAATTAAGAAAAAGAGGACCGAACTTCTCAAAGGACATCAGTTCAGCCAAGAACATTGCTGGGACAGTTCTCGAGATATGATTTTGCGGTGGAAATATTTTACATGCCATTTTTTTAATTATGCAGTACATTTCATTTCAACAGACTAAACATTCGTTTTCTTCTTCACAGGAGTCAACAGTATGTAACATGCATTCAACACGTGCATAAACCTAAGGCAGAATAGTACAAATAGAAACAAAACAGACTTCCATATCGGCTACATGTGCTTCTAGACAATGTATTCAACTTGTGGAAAAGTTTCTCCTGCATGTCAACTTGTATGCGTGTATCACATAGCCGCATCTTTGTGCTACTTGTACAAAGGAACTCCATCAAGGATCGGAAGGCAAAACCAGCTCTGGGATATCATACATCACCCAGTAAGAAGGAGCTGAAGAACAGTGTTTTGGGGAACAAGAAGTTAGTATGTAGGTAGTTGCAAAAGAAAATCTTTGTGTGCATCATTTATGACCCGTTCTAGTTTAAATGTCTTCTAGATGTGTTTTTATGCCAGTTAGCCGTGCAAGTAAAAAATAGCTCCTTGTAGTTAGTTGTTGCTGTCAAGCTAATCAGGCTCTCGTGGGCTTTTGAGCACGGCATAGTAGAATGCCATGCATGTGCCACGCGAGAAGAACAAGATTTAATCACACCCAAATAAAAATACATGTCAGCAAAGAACTCTGCTAACAGAGTGCACTGACGAAAACAGCATAAGCAACAAGTTATAAAAGGTACACAGAGTCATAAGTGACGGAGATTACATAGGTTACAGATCCAGTTGGCTGGTTGGTGCAACCCTATACATATACAGCCTGCTCCATAAGGGATGCCACACCATTGGTCCCAGCTTCTCCGGTTCGTCGTCTTCCAAGTGAGGTGGTTCTTTGTACGTCATCAGGTGTGAAGCTCCCAATTGGCATTTACTAACACAAATCATTGCACTTCCTATCTGTGGCCTAATGTGCACCTGGTACTGCAGACATGGGCGCAGAAGATACTTTCGAGGTCACGATAACTTGTAAAGCCCAGCTTGATCCCAGACACAACAGCGCCTTCCTAAATCTTCCCACCCTGGTTTTACGTTTGTTACTTTTTCCCCCATGACACCTCGCAGCACAAATCACAGGGATCCAGGATGTGTTGAACCTGCCTTTCTGCTTTGATCTTCCTGATTAATTGGCGATCTAACAGCTGTATGGTCGGTGGTATGCGGCTGGCTGGCACACTGGAATGCTGGGGTCCTGTGACAGGGGCATCTGTGCCGCCTACTCCCCCCCCTCATCTCTCTGCAATGCCAGCTCCCTTCACTTGAGTGGATGGGAACTGGTGACGGAGGATCCTTTTGAAAACTTAATTCCTACCCCACGCCTGCTTTCCATTTAAAGTGGGGGACACTGCCGCAACCTCCGATCCCATTATAGCAAACAGACATGCCACTTATCTTCTAGATGCCCGGCTGGGAATAGCATCACTGTGCCCATTTGTCATCATCAGCCACTGGCCATCTCTTGTGAAAAAAGGTTGCGTCCAATAAGCGACTCCTGGGTGATCTTATTTGCTACACCAGCTCTACAGTAGTTGTAGTCATGGATGAATAACATGCCTTGAATCCCAGCAGATTTGGGTATTACTGAGGGTGCTAATATGAAAACTTCAATGGATATGTCACTTAACCCCAGCTGTTCTTTTCTCGTATATGGTAGGGATTTGGGGTATTGACTGTACTTGTAGTCGGTTTCCCCCTACTGTTCCTGTAAAATCTGTTATCTGGAATCTAAGTGTCTTGGATCCAAACTTGCAGACGTGCAAAGATAGCAGTTTGTCAGAAACTACAATATATTTTTTCAAGAGACATGTATCCCCAATGGACAGTAAGATTTTACAACTTTCAGCATCACACCTTTGCTCTACTGGAGAGGGTGTTTCAGGGGCAGGGGGTCGGTTAAGAAGGGCAAGTAGGCCACCTTCATCTTTCAATGCAATCGTTCCCTCCATGTTAGGACATACAATTACTGGTCCTAACAGGTCACACATATAATTTCTGCAGACGATATTTCAGATACAGGAAAACAAAAAGTGACTAAACTGAAAGACGTCTTTACTAATCTCTTATCTGCTCGGGATAACGGCATTGTCATGAGGTTTGGCCCAGTGTGGCCTTGATCTGGTACTTCAAGAAATATGGCATTCCGGTCCCCTCGGGCAGTGTCTCAACCGGAGCACAAAATATAAGGAATGGATCACTGGAAGTCTGGCACGTGACCCAAGAGAAGAAACAAACCTGGATAAACTACTTAATAAGATCTCCAGAAAACAAAAAAGCAGAAGTGCAAAAGAAAGAACAAGGCAGAGCAGAGATCCGATCTGAACCACGTTCCCAAAACAGCACCCTACAGAAGGGAAAAATTGCATCATTCCCATTTGCATCCATAAAGACATTTCTGGAGAAACAGATTGGGCAATATAACTTGAAACCCAGGATACTGATTCCAAAGCAACCGGACTGCAAAAAGGCATCCCCTTGCCGTAAGGAACGGCTACCAGGTGGACAAGTCCACCATCTCCAATGAACTACCCCTAAAGGAGTTCTTTTGGCTGCACTCTATGTTCCATACAAAAGTTCACATGTATGGCCATTTCATCCTAAAAAAGGATTCATGGATCGTTCTGCTTCTACCAGAGAAAAATAAAGGCGTTGGACCAAGGGGTTTAAGCAGTACTTGTTAAGACGGATTTCTGAACTCTGTCCTGGTGGCGCAGAAGTTCAGAAGGCCAACGTAATTACTTGGAACAGGGTAACCTCTGGACGAGCCAGACCAATCAAGGTAGCGATCGCGGCGGTCAAGACTAGGTCTCAAGAGGGGTGAGGGTGACTGAAAGCCCGCAATGAGCACACAAAGCAAGGACACTTATAAACTACTCCAAACAGTTGTTATATTAAAAATATATACACATTTATTTCAAGGCCTTTAAAACAATGACCTTAGCGAGAAAATCACAATATAACCAAAGTAAACCAACACATACCATACCAATACAATATATATACAAATACAACAAGTCTCAAGCGTTATCTGCGCGAAATGGGGAGTCCACCTAAAAGGGAAGGAAGACAGGCAGTGTGAAATAATGCTTAGACCCAGTTCGCCTTCAGCGGCACCTAACTAGATGGAAGTCCGAGCCCTGCGAAGAGTGGAGCCTTGTCCTCAAAAGTACCTGCACGCGCTGGTGCCAACGGGCAAAAGGAGAGTCTCTTCGAGGGAAATCAGGCAGTTCAGTTTAGTGCACAAAAGAAGAACAACAAGTTCCGCGACTCAAGCGCAGCCTCCACAGTGGGCAGAAGCAGAGCGCGAGTACGGAAAAGGGCGCTGTTTTGACACAGCGGGGAAAAGCAATGGGCTCCTGCAGGAGGGCGACCAGATCCTAGCTATGCTACTCACCGGTCCCCGATGCAAGCAGACCCAGGCTTCTCCGCGTCAGTTTCAGTCGCTGGCAGGTTCAGAAGAACAGGGAACGCCTCGTCGTCGTGTTGAGTAAAAAGACATCCCAATCGAAGAAACCCGCACAGTTTGTTACCCCAGCAGGGCAACGGAGCGGCCGTGTGTATCTGAGCCAAATGTACACTACTCACTTCAGACCTGGGAACGCCAAGTGTACGAAGCGTGTGAGAATGACAAGGACTCGAAATACTACACAACCTGGCGGCGGTTACAGACCAAGACTCCCGTGTAAGCTGGTCAGTCAGCTGGATGGCCCAGAGACGCTTCCGAAGGCTTACTGGCAGGAGATGGTGAAGATGCCGAGAATAGCTGTTCCCGCTATTCCAAGGGTCGAAGTATCAGTACAGGCCTTCTGGTTCGATCAAAGGTGAAAAGGGTTTCACAAGGCGACAGCAGTGCAGAGGAGAAGTCCTTCAGCGGGTCACCAGCGATTCCTCGGTCCAGCCTCTTGGTTGCAGGATACTTGGCTCCTGTATTCCTTCGTTCGTGAGAACTCAGGAGATCGACATGGTAGTGGTGTTTCCAGCCCCCTCTTATCCACGGTTCCCTTCGCGCCAAAACGGAGGGGACCCAATGGGAGATCCGCTCATCAACACTCACACCATTCGTGGACCAATCACGGACCACGGTGGTCCCAGGCATTCACACCAACCTAGACTCTCTGGCACCCAGGAAGTGTATTGGGACCAGACATCCCAGCCCACAACCTGGAGGCACACACAAGACATGTAGAAGCCCGCGAAAGCATCCGTGTTTCGCGGGAAAGTACATGCCTAAATAAGGAAGGCCCCGGGTCCGCTCGACCTGGGGAAGGTGAAGGGAGCAAGACGGTCAGCGGACAGGACAAAGGAGCCTCGTGGTCTGGCCATTTTGGGAGCCAGGCCACCATTTTGGGTTAAGCGCGGAAAACGCGCTTAGAACGCCAAAAGGAGCTCAAAACAGAAGAAACGATCGCTGCGACCATTGCCGTCCCTGAATCACTTGCACCGATCAGTTACAATCCTAAACGAGTATCTAGGGCCTGTAGAAGGCTAGAGACCCAAGAGAGCTGTAACTTAGCTTACAGTGCCCTCTTGTGTCATGTTGCACGAAAGCCGCAACATGATAAAAGAAACTACGGGAAACAGCGTTCCCCGGTACTGACTGTCTTAAGGGCATGTCAGTTTCCCCGTAAGAAAGGAGCGAAAGCCCAGAGGAGTGCGGCAGAAGGCTGCACTTCTCTGGCAAAGTCGAGAACAAGGTCAAAAATAACAGCAAAAAGTTTAGGGGTTGCCACATGGAAGGAAAATTACCTACAATTACGAAATCTTTCCTAACAGTACTGTCAGGAGTAAATGTGTATATGCGTTAGGTAGGTTATCATCACTGGAATGTTACGTAGCACTATCCTTGTTTAGTATAATAAAAGTGTACCCAATGCAACTATGTCACAGAACACAGGCAACTTTAAAATCCACCACAAATGTTTTTATCCCGAAGAATGTTATTGGGGAAATGTTGGTCATAGATGTAGCAGGTTAATTTACTTACTGAAATGGGAACAGTTAGGAGAATTAGGTTTAAAAAATAAAAGGACCGATTGTTAGCAATATGTATGAACATTATAGGCTTTTTAGCATGGGCTCCCTTAACAGATAACTGCGAACACGTTCCATGTTGCAAAAACATAAAATGCCCCTTTTAGGATTCAGCTGTTGACACGAACGCGAAGCCGGCACAGTGTGTTAAATTAGCCTAGGAGCAGCTGCGAGAAGTAAGGTAAAACCACGGGAGGAGATATTTTAGCTCAGAGTCAATGGCCTGTTATAATACTATATGAGTTGTAAATGTATAAAAGATGTGCCTCTCGTCAATGGGGGAGAGAGGGAGGGCGGGGGGGGACTCAGATGGTGGTTTGTAAACCATGCTGGGCACGCTGCAGCAGAATAAAACCTGTCCCTCTGAACTGTAAACCAACATTCTACTCTGGTGTTTCATTTTGCCTTAAAGTTATTTTCTGAACTCAGGAGAGAATACTAGAAGTATTCTCTCACAGTACAATATATTTATTTTCCATATGTGAACAAATATCTATGGTTCATTCATTCATTGCAGCGATAGGGGTATTTAAGTGGTGTATCTGGGAGGTACCAATGTGTTCATAACAAAGTAATCAGCTCTGCGTCCCCTTCATTACGCCAGAGCTCATTGGGCAAGATCATCTCTACATAACAGGTGGGCTAGCTCTACATACAATCAGTACACCAGTGGGGAGTTCTAGCTCCATAACCTACATTGGGAGTTTGCCATTCTTCTATTATACTGCAGTGACATTAGCTCGGTGTTCATTGGACCAAACATCCACTACATCAATGTATAACATTTAATGGCATTAACAAGTATACCAATGATTAGCATGCAACTGTGCGTTAGTTTTAAACCTACCACTGTGCGTTGCTTGTTTGGCAAGTTGACTCGGATTCTATTGCTGGTCTTGGCAGAGTCAGTGAGCTTGCCATCATCCGACGCTCTGCGTTGGTAGCCAAACTGCTGACCAATTGTTGGAGACATGCAATTGGGGCCATCAAAGACTGAATCCTTAAATCCAAATCCATTACTGAGAGTTTTCCAGGCTCCCTGAAAGTGCTCCATTGATAGCTTCTACCCAACTAAGAAATCTGTAAGAAACATGAAACTAATTAAAACATGTCCAAGAAAATCATTTTCACATGAGGTAGTCAATTAGAACATAGCAAAGTATATTTTATTTGCCCTACATGTCCGCCCTACATGTCCTTACAAATTACTACAAAGGGATTTCATAATCTAAACATACTAAGTCGACTCCACACAGACTAGTTTCCTTTAAGGATGTACAGCCATATCATTTATGATCACTATGAAAATTAACCCTCGATTAAGAAAAAACAGTCTGTGTGCCAAAGACGCATGTTAAATATTAACATGTTAACTACAAACAATGTTGCCTACAGTATCTTCCAAAGGAGCAGAGATTGGCTACACTCATTTCAGCGCACACATGCCTCTGGTTTATAACGCATGAAAGGTCATGGAATTGCTTTCAAATGTCTCAACAACAATACCACATGGACAGTAACTAAAATTAAAAGATTTAGGTGAAGTTGAGAATTTAATCAACACAAACGTGGTCAAGCAATGCAATGCCTCCCTTGGGGTGGTCAGGATGACGGTGCTATTGTTCCAAGGAAAGAGCAAAACGATTTGGGGGAATAGCAATAACACAACCACTAGATGTAACTGACAGATCAGGATATTGTACAAATTATGGGTACACGTTGAGTGCCAAGAAGTGTGTAAGACGAAAAGCCCTAGGGGAAAAGACAACATACTGTTCAGTTACAAGGCTTTTATACTGCACCAAAACTCCAACATTGTGGTCTGGGAGTGTCTGGATGTTGCCATATTGTGCCCCCGCTCGGAGTATCCAGACTTTAGCGTGCAGAGAAAAAGGAGCAGGGTGAAGATAAAGGAATGGGAAAACGTGCAAAAGCCACAGGTATATGGATGGCGTGTTGTAGCAGGGAATGGAAATGTGTGTGATCGCTTGGTTGTGTGCATATCATTTAGGGGGACCAACGATCTGGACTGCAGAAAGCACAGCAAATTGACTTCTCTGTGTTAAGACAGTTTGAAAGAGCAACGATTTCTGATGTATGATTGGCTAGAGAGATGTGCTCGAGCCACCCAGTTAAATTGTGGTGGCTTTTGATCTAGGATTACCTCAAAATGTTTCCCTTGGTGCCAACTACAGAATAGAAAATCAGGAACAGCCAACCTTAGAGGCTAGTGTGGCAGAGTAAAGAATAGACTTGTGTGAAAGGTGAACGTAGTTGGAAAAAATAGGGAGGGATGAGCTGCTGTGTACAGGCTAACATTTCAACACATGTTGCGAGCCTGGCACGTTTAATAGTGAGAAGCTCTCTGGATCAGAAATATGCAATCATTAAAGCCCCGTAAAAATCAGACAACTTTAAGCCTTTTGATTCACAGGATTTTCAGCCTAAAAGCCAAAACAATGTTTACAAATGGTACACTACAAAGTGTCTCCTGTTTATCAAGTTGCATACATATAGAAAGATGCATCAGCACACACATTGTCTGCAATACAATCCACATGCACATGCATTCACCTCTCTAACAACCCACTCAAGTTCAATGACATTGTTTACACAATACCGCGTACACTCACCATCCAATGTTCCAGTTAACTGTTTTGAAGAGGAAGGCACAACATTTCAAGCCGAAAAATGTGGAATGCCTGTGATGTTTTTTGCAGTCAAAATACTTAATGACAAATATTTGTGTAAATGATCTCCACGGGGAAAAAGCCAATTGTTAGGTAAAGGGAACTGGACGAATTATCAGGCCTTCTGGTTTTTTTTTTATGCCTTCTGTTTTAAAGCTATCAGTATAATGGAAGACCAAGCGGCAATGGCTTTGCAAAAGTATAATCTGGTTACAGGAAATAGTGGGAGGATTTTGGGGGTGGTCAAGTAAAATAAAAAGACCATCAGCATGCTTAAGAATACTTCAGATGCAATTAGTAGAGCACTCCACAATTTGAAGTGATATTTTTAATAGTATGCAATCTATAGATGCCTCCTTTTGCGGTTTTACAATGTTTAGGTTTTTGCAATTAAGGTCTTTAAAGGGCTTGACAATCATTATGTTGACGTTTGGTATATCTGCGTGAAAGCACAGGAGTGCCTGTTAGACATGCCTGTGATATGCACCAACATCAATGTTGAGGCTTTAGGAGGGTGCTGTGTGATATCACTTTCAGAAAATTTGCATTCAGAAAGCAGAGTGCCAGGACATCTGCCCATTTTCCACAGTCGGGACCAAGTAGGGATGCACATCACAGACGGCTAAAGTTCAGAGAACAAGCAATTGACTTGGGTACCCATCCTAGGACCAAAGTCAATCCAACAGACTAAGTTTATTTCGGAATAATAAATTCCATAAAAACTCAGTGACATTATGATTATGATACACACACTAGACAATTTAAAACAGTAGTGAAAATATAAATGATTAATTAACATTTAAAATAGGGTGTAGCGTTTCTTGAATTGTAATGCCAGTCTCAAGCAAAACAGTATCGACCATCCAATTAGTGGAGTGTCAACCCTTAACAAATAACACAAAGCTGGGCAGCATTGACTAATACTCGCATATTCGCCTTTCTTAGTAACCCAATTTGGAAAAGGCTGGGCAAAAAAAAAGTAAAGACCCTCTACTGGCACATCACATAGTAAGCAATTATTACCTGCTAGCATACCTGGCCAGGAGGCAGTCATCCATCTGAGATGAATACAATTAAATCTTGTTCATTTAATTATACATCTTTCATATTGATAATTGGTCAAAGGCAAATACTGTTGGATAACGTTAGAATAAAGAATAATGAATCTACGGTTAAAAGGTTTCATTATTTCATTCCACTCAGGGATCCTGCACCAGAGTCATTCATTGTTCTTTAAAATAGCTCAAGGATAACTGGTCTATATCAGAAGGAGCCCTGCCATTTCACTGGATGCCGGATAACCAAGGCATCCCATGTAAGTAGATTAATCCAAATGCCAATAAAAGTGTGTGAGGGGAAATCTTCCAGCCTTTATCTCCATCTCGCATAGCGAGTACGGGGGTGCAACTGGGGAGACCCTTGGCACATTTGATTAAATCTAAGTCAAATTAATTCCCCCAATGAAAACCACCCTATTCATTTAAACTGAATTGTGTTGGGAACTGCCTGCCTCAATCCTTTCCATTAAATTGTGGGAGTTGGTGTGAAACTGTGTAGAGGAGGTCCCAGACATGGCCTGTACCCCTTCCCCTCATTTCGAGGTACCGGAAGCGTACTCGCCAAAGTATGTGACGTATGAAGAGCAAATGAACCTACAAAGAGCTGCACTGGGACTGTGCCCAGTATACATCAGAAGTTCCATACCGTTTGAAGCACCCATAACCAGACAACCCTGGGTAGCACGGTACCCTATCAGACAGCCATACCAGCCGATGATACGAAATGAGGAGTACCTACACACGGTCCACGAAGAGACCCCAAAAGCCTTAATGGAAGGCCAGTGGAAATGACACAAGGGCCTGAACAGATCCGTGAATGAACAAAAGCAGCTATCGAAGATAACCCGCCAGTGCGGGTAACTATGAAATTGAATGGAATAGGCACAGAGAGGAGACAATGTTACAACGTGAGGAAACAGTGTTACAAGACAAGATGGAAGCAACGGTCCTGTTAAACGTGAGTAAATAGGCTTGAAACGCAAGATGCTAAGAAATCAATACTGCCTGTAATGCTTAGTAGAAGATAGAGCGGCAAGCGCCAACCATATTTCTACCTCAATAAGGCACATTGCACAAGTGTGACTCCATTTTGTAAAAGCAGAAAGGTACCCAGGCGGCCAGAGGCCTGACATGCCAAGTTCTGAAACCCAGAGAAAGGCAAGAAAAGGAGCAGAATCAAAACTCAACAAAGAGCAGCTCATGCCTAGGAAATCAAGGTCAACCAGAGAAGGGGAGGAGAGCGTCAGCTCACAAGACTCCAACTTCAGAGCATACCAGCCTGCCTCATGAAGGTCAAGTTAAGGGGGGGCCCATGCAGGTGGCTAGGCCGACACAGAATTAAATGCACCGAAAGCTGGGAACTCAGCAGATTCATGGTGAACTAACAGGTGACCAGCCAGGCGCGAAGAAGTACCATCGCCCGATGTCATCCAGGACCCGAGGATGCCATAACTTTTCCCGATAGAGACTACAGATTCGAGGCCATCCTTAGCCAACTAATTGACACGTCGCCCTAAAACACTGATTGATGGAAGGGAAGCAGGGTGAAACGTGGGACACCAGGCACAGGGGTGTCCATTCTGCATGCTGCTAATTAAAAGTGGAAATTTATGTCTAGGGGTGTAACCTGCCCAATCACAATGGACCAAGTTATCTGGAGTCCTATAAATATTGTAACCAATAGGACTTCGGAGTTGTAGTGACGTCTATCACGCGTGATGTAGAGGGATGGGCGTAGACGCCCCCCCGATAAGAGTTATCTAATCTGCATGCCCTATTATCAGATACAGATATAACACCTATACTTAAGTTACCTTTCCTAACCAATTATATTGCATTGTGATTTTTGTAAAGTTAGATGTCAGTAATGACGATTTTTGCCTATAAGTAGTGCTGTCCGCACTACAGCCGATTCCCGTTTGTTTCCCTGTTTGATGTACTTGGTAGCGTGAGGATGGTTTTGGCCATCGATTATTGATTATCGATTCTGCCGTCAGTTTAAAGGTGTCTTATAACTATCAAAGTAACTTCAGGCCTTCAGTAAAATCATGAGTAGACAAAATCTCCCCGTGGACAATGATAGAGTAATAATTCAAAAATCTGCAGTGGGTCTGAAGGAACCCGCCTTTCCAAGCATAACCCTTCTCATTCCCACGGGCAGCGGATCGGACGAAAATCTTAAAAGCAGGAAGAGGAAGGGGCGGTGATCCCGAAGCTCCGGAGAGGAAAAGATGCGACCGGTGAGTAAAACAACAGACTCGTTACTTTGGCAAATGTCGTGTAGGCATTAGAGTAAGTCAGGGAAAGGTAACGGAGGGTGTTGGAGAAAAAAATAAAATAGTTAGAAGTAGAGAAGACTGTATATATATATAGGGGGTAATGACTCGAGCATAAGAAATAACATGTAAAGAATATCAGGGGGGCACCTGAAATAAAACGTAAAGAATATCAGGGGGGCACCTGAAGTAAAATGTAAGGAATACCAGGGGGGCACCTGAAGTAAAATGTAAAGATTCGCCTTGTTCCTGCGCTTTAAAGAGTGGTCAGAAGGAACGTGAACCCAGAGCCCATGGTGGGAGGACAATTTAGGCTACGGTGAAGATTAAAGACGTCACAAAGGGGTTTGTTCACATCCCATTGTGGGGTATTGATTAGAAGGCAGGTATATGTGTGACCAGCTGGCGTCCGTCTAGTCTGTCAAGCGTCTGTCATTTATGTCCTGTGTATGTTAAATGTGAAATTACAGTATTGATAATTGAATGAAATGCATTTTGGCTTTACGCGATTTCATAACTAAGAGGGAATCGCCACTGAATTGATGAGTTTTGAGTAAATGGTTGGTATAAAATTTGCCAGGAACAGATTGGATTGGAGCTTGCGTATTTGGTGCTCGCTCATACTATTGAAGGGTCATAGAATTGTATAATCAATGTGGTGACGAAAGAAGGAATGGAGGAAGTTACCCCACTTGCGCATTTATGCAAGCAACTGCCCAAGCATGCAATAAAATTGAAGAAATATAGCCAGGAGTGGGTTAAGGGTACCGCTAATAAGATGTTTATGCCGTGGTCCCAGAACGGGTCACTTTCTAAGGCTGCTTTACAGCACATAACCACCTTCCTACACGCCACATATACTGGCAAGAAGCTTAGAGAAACGTCTTGCTGTTCTTGAGTTGTGGAAACATTTTGAAGAAACGAAGTTGGAAGAACCACCCTCAGATTGGAGATTACATTTATGTACAGAGGGGGGTGAGATGCCTACCGCGCCACCTGCCCCGCCTGAGCCAGTAATTTAAGGGAGTAAGTCAGAGGGTATTTACCCGCTAAGAGAACTTAAGGCAGCTATGGGGTACAGCAACCCGACATAGGAGTCGCCTACATACAGTAGTGACGACATCAAAGAAAAGGAGCAGGAAAGTAATCTTGCCTCCGTAGTCCCGAGGGACAAGGAGAGACACAGCGACGAAGGAAAGGATCAGACACAGAATAGAACATCTCTCGAGAAAGAGGGGAAAAAAGCAGAAAGGGGACGATGAGTTAACATTCGCAAAGGACGAATGGATGGGAGGGCAGATACTATTGAAATTAGATTGAAAAGGAAGTGATGACGTAAGGCCGATTGAACGGTCCGATGAGGCACAGAGAAAGGAAAAAGAGAAAGAAAAGGACATGAGAGACGAGAGGGTAAGAAAGAAGGATAGGTTGAGGCGAGAACAACTAAATCGCAAAGAGCAAGGAATACCGCTCAGTCGCACACAATACGCAGCCTACGAAAGGTACAAGCAGAACATGCTAAAGTTAGAGGAAGAAAGGAGAGTGCAAGAAAGGAAAGGAAAGAAGCGGGAAGACGAGGAAAGTAGAAGGGCAAAAGAACGGAGAAATGAACAGATGAGGGAAGTAGATAAGGCTAGAGAAGAAGCGAAAAGAAATAGATGAGGAAGCAGAACATAAGTGCAGACAGAGGGCACAAGGATCTAGAACATTTGCAACGGGAAGTTAAAAAACCCAACCTAGTTGTAGAATGGGAAGATATAGAAGAATTCTTTCCTGCAAGCGATGCAGTACCAGGTACACGCGGGACAAATATTGAAGATGACTTCGACACCAGAAGCATCAAGGAAACGATTGATAAAATCTATGACGAGATGGGGCTGGAACTAATTTCCCAAGGGGGAAGGGAGGATGAGCGCTTAGAGAGCACTCAGCTATACGACGCTGAAGATGTCATCCAAAGTAGTGGGAGCACGGGACTGTCCCTAGACAGGCTAGAGATTGGGCAGAACGAAGAAGATGCAAGAAGTTGCGTAAACTGGGAGTATTCAGAGTCTGACTCCGGTGGGGAAACAGAGGAAGTGCCATATGACGAAGGGAGACGGTGCGAAAAAATAAGCTTCCAATGCTGACCTCGGGAGCCGGAAAGTGGATACATGAATTAGAGAAAATGACGGGGGGGGGGGTTGTCACCCTAGCCATAGGTGACATTAAGGGGCTCCTAATTGCTATACTTGGTAAAAGAGCAGACATGTGGAAAGGGGTTGGCTACCCTTGGGTAACCATAACTGACACCTTTCATGATGGAGCGCCATTTAATGACTGTAGAGCAGCAGTGTGGAAAGCGCTGCGTACGCTATATCCAGACACGTCTGATATGGGAGCTATAATGACTCGAAAAATGAAAGGATCCGTTGCTTTATATCCAGAATTTTCAAGATGCGTGGGTGCTCCAAACACATGAAACTTGGACGAAATCCATCCCTGTATTCTACCATATATTGTGCCAAGGGTTACCAGAACCGGTGCAAAAACAGCTCAAGAAATTGGTAGGAATCGAAGCTAAACCATGGGCCGAAATACAGTTGACAATTGCACACTATTGTAGATTGTTGCAAGAAAATAATCGGAAAAAGGAGGCAACTCATAAGAGAGAGGAGGCGAAGCTAGTGCAAAGGAAACTGTCGAAGTATGTTCTCGAGGGAGCCATGCTCACCAGCTCAGCCGAGCCAAGTGCACAACATGTGACTAACTCATCACAGAATTATCAGGGTAACACAGGATTTTACCCAAGAGGAAGAGGTTTTTGAGGAAGAGGTTGATAAAATAATCAGGGAGGGTTTCGAGGTAAACAAGGAGGTTTTACAGAATGTTCAAGGTGGCTTCCAGAACGCACAGATGGGCAATCCAAGAACGCCAGATGGACAGATGGCCCGGAATGACTGGACACGTGGAGTGCATGTGCAGAAGTCATGGCATGTGGCAAAATAACCAAGGGATGGAGGCAAGCATGGTGAATCAACCTGCCATCCCCCAAAAGGGCGGTGCACAAAATTACACAGTGCAGCAGCAGGCTTGCAGCAAGGTGCACAGCAAGTGGTTCAACCACCGAACATGGGGAATATGCCACAAGGACAACCCCAGCAGGCACCGCCGCTGATGGCTCAGGGCAATAATCCCAGAGGGGGAATTAATCTTGGAAATGGGGGGAAACCCACAAGCGTACAGTGGACCGAACCTATATATAAAATAGGACAGCTCACGGGAGACTATGATGTGTTCTATCCTATCAGTGACACCGGACCCTAATAGGGAACCTAGGGTGAATGTCACCATAGGGGGTAAAGAATATTCCTTCTTAGTTGACACGGGTGCAACGCGTTCGTGCATACGAGAAGGCAAATTTTCCTTGTCCGGCGAGGCTATAGATACCCAGAGTTTCACTGGAGCTCATAGTAGAATTCGCTTCACAGATGCACTCCCAGTCTCAGTGGAAGAGCGCGAAATTAATGTGCCTCTATTATATTCATGCCAGACCCCAGTAAAAATTCTGGGTCGGGACCTGATGACTAAATTAAACATGACCATCTTGTTTATCGAGGATGGTATAGTATGCTCCACCCCAGGAATGCATTATTGAAACGTGTGTGAAATGATCAGAGCATACTCAGGACGTATAGCTATGAGAGCTATACCATTAGAACCAGAAGTCTTTGCATATGGCGTGCGGGTGCTCATGGTGGGATTGCCAGGCCTCGCTGACAAAACTATGAGAACCCCTGATGAGTTTCTAGTCAGACCAAGAATACCCATGCACGAAGAGGAGGGACAAGTATTTCCCTTAGTAATACAATCTGCCGCAGTGCGAGGAAAAGTGGTACTGGTTGAAGGATATGACGATGAAGGCAGACAATGGTGTACGATTATTGCCATTGAAGAAGGGTATCGAGTGACTGACATCACCGATGACGATCTGTTTGAAGAACACTCTGACCTAGAAGAGACAAGGGTGGAGGTGAGTCTCATATTTTGGGTCAACATGATCAAACAAGAGATGCCACAGAGAATGATGTTGGCACTGGTACGCCCAGAATACTTTGAGGACGACATGGCCCAAGTGCCTGCCGCAGTATGGACTACAGGGCCCTATGACGTAGTCTCCTGAAAGGGGCGGGTGAAGTGAAAAAAAGAGACCAGGAGCAATTTTACCACGAGCGCGACAATATCCCATGTCCAGAGAGGCAGATTAAGGAATCGCAAAGACAATCTCCGCCATGATGGAGCAGGGCATCCTAGTGACGTCAGAAGCACCTTGCAACACAGTGATTTACCCTGTCAAAAAATCAAAAGGGAGGGTCAAGGCGTTTAATCCAAGATTTACGTGCATTAAACGATATAGTTGAAGCCGAATTCCCTCTAGTCCCTAATCCATCCACAATTCTGTGCAACATACCCACTGAGGCAAAATATTTCACGGTGATCGATTTGAAAAATGCGTGCTTCTCAATCCCATTGCACCGTGACTCTCAAGACCTGACGTCATTTACTTTCAGACAAATGCGCCTGAAAAGTACGAGGTTGCCACAGGGGTACTGGGAGTCTCCATCCATTTTCAACAGAGTCCTGCAGATGGACCTAAGCAATATTGCGGTGGAAAGTGTTGTTTTGCAGTATGTAGATGACATTCTGATCTGCAGCACCACTGAAGAGCAATGCAGGTGCGACTCTGTCCAGCTATTGACTATACTGGCTGAGAAGTGATACAAAGTAGACAAGGATAAGTTGCAGTACTGCCAACAGGAGGTGTTGTACATAGGGCAACTGATCTCACATGAGGGGAAGAAGGTAACCCCAGAAAGGGCTGAAGCTATCATGAACACGGCCAAGCAGCGCACGATAAAACAAATGCAAAGCTTCTTAGGCCTGTGCAATTATGTCAGAGCATGGGTCTTTGACTACAGCTCGTATACCAAGCCCTTGCTACAGGCCCTTAAAAAGGCCCAGGCAACAAAAGAAGAAATTGAATGGAATTAAGCAATGGAGAAAGGGTTTACAGAACTCAAGGGGGCAATTTGTAAGGCCCCAGTTCTCGGGATTCCCAATTCTACTTGTTCTCACATACCAATGGCAATTTTATGATGGCAGTGCTCGCACAGAGAACCTCGCTGGGGTACAAGCCCCTAGCATATTACAGCGGGAGTCTGGACCCGGTCATGAAGGGCCACTTACCATGCGAACAAAACCTAGCTGCTGCTGCATTCGCCATCGAGAAGGCGTCATCCATTGTGATGGGGTGCTCCATGACATTGTATGTTGAGCATTCGCTGCTCGCCATATTAGAGAAGCCAAAGGGCACACTGACATCTCAAAGAGCATCCGCCTATGAGGTGGTTATCTCTAATCCATCGATCAAAATAGTGCGATGTAACACTGTAAACCCTGCTACGTTCATAGCTGAGCCAGTCACAGAGGGAGAACCTATACACGACTGTGCGAACTATGAGGAATTCTATGATGAACTCCCCAGGGTAAAAGAAAATGCCCTGGCAGGTGGAGAGATCGTCTTTATTGACGGGTCTTCGAGAATTGACCAAGAAGACAAACAAAGGTATACAGGCATGGCTGTGGTAAAGCACCTAGCGAACGGGGAGTTTCGAGTACTCGTTAGTGCACGAATACCATCTCACTATTCGGCACAGGCTGCATAACTATTGGCATTGATACTCGCCATTGAGAATCATGCAGACCAGGAAGTAACGATGTACAGTGATTCTGCCTAGGTGACGTCCACAATGCATGCTGGTCTAGCACGCTGGAAAAGGAGGGGCTACCTCCGAGCAGACGGCACGCCAGTGCAACACGCAGCCTTATTGGACAGACTGATAAAAGCACTACAGCTCCCAGTGGGCATAGCGGTCGTGAAATGCGCCCCCCATACCCACGGGACAGATTTCGTGTCTCGTGGAAATCATGAAGCAGACATGCAAGCCAAGCGCATTGGCATCCAAGAATGAAACAATCATGGACGTGGAGGTGGCACGTACCCATGAGCGAATGATGGTAGCGCATGCCACACCAGAAGCCTATAGTTATATGGGGCAGACCCAGCTAATGGAGCTCCAGGGGGAGGCACCACAGGAGGAGAAGAATTTATGGAAGCGTCAAGGGTGTTCCTTAAACCCCTCCGACGGGTTGCGGAGGCAAGACAGCACTGGTAAACCAGTAATGCCTGTCGCCCTCCTAAAGGTAGCACTAGAACAACTGCACTACCCCATCCACTTGACAAAAGAAAATCTTGCTGCAACACTCGCAGAAGACTGGTTCACGCCGAATTTAGCAGAGCATGTTGCATTTTTTATGGTGAACTGCATTATCTGCCAGCAATTCACTGCTGGGCACACATTAAATGTAGTGAGAGGAATCATTCCCAGACCAAACGGACCATTCCAGCACTTACATATCGACTACGTCGACATGATTCAAGTGTGAAATAGGTACAGGTATTTAATTGTGGTGGTGTGTCCATTCTCTAGATGGATAGAAGCAGGTCCCTGTACACACCCCGATGCTGCCTGTGCTGCTAAATTCCTGGTGAAAGAAGTGTTCCCTAGATGGGGGGTGGGTGCGAGGTAATGAGATCAGATAATGGGGCCCACTTTGTAAACTCAGTGTTCGAACAGATTAGTTCATTGCTTGGTATAAAGCACAAGTTCTCGTCGGCGTATCATCCAGTTGGGAAAGGGATAGGTGAACGGAACAACGGCTTACTTAAGGAGAGGATAGCCAAGTTGAAGCTCACATTAAAGAAGGGATGGCTGCACTGTCTACCATTGGCATTGTATGCACTTCGGAACCAACCAGGCTCCAACCATCACCTCACGCCGCACAAGATAGTTACATGCAGAAGGATGAGGACCCCTTTTACCCCCAGAGATCGAGCTAGTTGTGATGCCCAGCCGACTAGGGAGGTTCTGGGAACAGAGATGCAAAAGTACCTAAGCTGTTTGACATCCAGTGCCTCTGTCATTTCAGACCAGCTGCAGCGACGGCGAAGAGAGGGTGGCGCAGCACAGAACACAGCAGGAAGTGCTGAAGCAGACACCGAGCAAGGTGTACATGCGCCCCTCGTCTTCCCTGGTGACAGTGTTTTGGTGAAGAACTTTACCAGGAAAAGGTGGGACGAGCCAAGATTTAATGGCCCGTTCATTGTAGAGGACTGCACCCCCTCCGCCGTAAAGCTCCAGGGCAGAAGGGCATGGATCTTCATAAATGACATTAAGCCTTACATAGGGGAGAGCCCTCCTGCTGCATCCGACTGCAAAGAGACCACGGACAACGAGGAAGAACATCAGCATGTGCAAACAAGATCCATGGTGAAGAAGAAGGACGCATGAGCAGAAAACCAAGACAAAGAACCCGGATGCAAGGTGTGGCATAGAACAGGGACAGGTTCCCCAAGCAAAGGGAAATAAAGACTTAACGAACACTCTGTACATCCCAGTTGCAGGGTAAAGAGAAGCACATCCTAAGCCACAACAACATTGATAAAATGAGTGTTCAAAAGCACGATATACTCAATTAGTACAAAGAATCAAGACTCTGATAGACTGCAAATAAAACATTGCCCGAGAGTGTAACAGTATCCTGAAGCAATCAGTGTGGAGACTTTGTTCACAGAACTTATGGTACTTTCCGGCAGAAGTCGCAAGTGGGATGTGCTAACCTATTTCCAATTTGTGGTGCTAGCATACCCATCACTCATAGGGAGAGGAGCCAGTGTCACAGACTTTATCCAAGATCCGGCCACCAAGAAAATAATCTGGCAATTACTGACTGTCATCACGGAAGCCTTCATAGTACTATCAGAATACGGTGATAAGGGTACAGATGCTTCCACCACAAGTGATCATTGATGAACTTACATATACCCTATTTTTCCGCATCACAGAGGATTGCCCAGGACTCGTCGGGAGAACCACAGATACCTTAACCTTCATCAGAGATCCAAGAAACAACGAATTCCTAAACCAAGTGTGGTACAAATTAAATTACGTGGTTGCAATCCACGCAGCAGGAAAGTGTAAAAACTGTTCACGTCAAAAGAAAGGATTGTGATCAGGACCCAGCAAACAAGGCAGATGTTCCTGACTCCCGCAGATACCCAGCTAGCCCACAATGTCATGGTCAGACTAGTCACAAACTATCCTGAAATGGTAGGAAGGCCTGCAGATGTTGACGTCATCACCTTCCTTAGAGATCCGGCCAACGCCCCACACATGGGGACACTTCTCCATAGCATAATATTCCAAGTGGAACTGTCCAACTTCCAGCGAGAATTCCTAAGGAGATGCCAGTGAGACCTTTAGCCGAGGGACAGATCGAGGAGACAAAGACTGTTCATGCTGCAAGAAAGGCCTATGATCTAGAGGCTAGAAAATCAGAGCAAATGTCATTAACACCAGAAGACAGCCAATGTGCATACCGTGTTTTTTTTCCACCTCATTGAAGACTTTCCAGAACTAGTGGATAGACCCAGCAATGTTGACATACCCGCATTCCTCAGAGATCCAGCAAAAAACGCGCAATTAAACAGGCTCCTGAAGGCTATCATAGCGCAACTAAGAAGCAATTATGGACATCCACTGCTGAGGAGACCCTTAGAAGGAGAAAATCCAAAATAGAACCTTGTCGTCATTGTTTCACCTTGGAGCAGATAGAGAAAAGCGACACTGTTCCTCAACTTGTCGCCGAGAGACCGAACGAAAGGAGCAGACACAAGAACTTCGCCATCGTATTTTCCCTTTTCTGCATCCTTCTCATTTTTTTTTTATTTTTCATATATTGACTTCTGCTTTTATTTTTGTTCCTGTTGGTACAACATCTTATTTTTGCGATTTTGACTCGTTTTCTATTTTTCCATATTTTTATTCTTATTTTATTCTGGTTACTATTTCTACAACTTTATTTTGTACGATTAGCTCATTTTTTCCTATTTTTGCCACACGTTCACTTTATTTTTATTTCTATTTTTTCAGCATTCCATTTTTGTGCAATTTGTAGCAGTCCTTTCAGTTCTTCTTTCACATTGAACTGTCACCAGCATGTCCTCAGGACCAAGGCAAATTTGAGGCATCCACTGGGACCTCACCTACTTTAGATACACATAAATAAATGTGATTTATCAGAACTGCTAGCCTAACCCTTTTCCTTAGTCTAGCACAGGAACTGTACTGAGGACCCAGAGACTACCGTCGTCACTCACGTGAGGGGAAACATTGGAGAAGCACTCGTCCCTCTAATAGTAACGAACTCTCGAAATACGAGGCCAGAGCAAAAGAAGGAATAAATAACTGACTATGAACTCATTCGAAATGGGGGTCCAGGGCAGTAACTTGGTTTTACCCCCAACAGAAGGGCGCCCCCGCTTTCCTGGGAGAAAATGCTGCCAGATGTCTTACAAATCTATCATGTGTATATACTTGGTGATCATCATTGTCTTCCTGTAATTGACTATCAGAACTGCTCTCTCCATTGGTACACGAAGCGCCCCAATTTCAGTGCACCTACCAGATAATGAACATACAAATCCCACAAAAGCACCCAGACCCTACATAGTGATTCCAGTTCCAAGAAAAGCAAATTATTTAAAATTGAATGTAATTAGCAGTGATACGTATACACTTGAGGTAATGAATGGGGAGAAAAGCTGGAGACAGGGTCAGCACGGAATGAATGAAAACGTTGCACTGACCACTGCACGCACCCACACACAGGATATACACAGACAAGGGCAAGTGTCAATGGCTACAAGGCCTTCAACTAAGGCAGCAGCGAAGGAGAGACTGCCTGCCGAACATTCAATTCCAGAGAATAGGGGAGATAACCAAGAAAAGCCAGGTGAATTACCAAAGATGGAGGAAATAGCAAAATCCCTCAAAAGAACAGAAGTGGCCACAAAAGAACACAGAGAAGACACACATGCTAATAGATTATTTGTTCCCATTCATAGTCCAAGCAAAGAAACTGCACGAGGAGCTGAAAAACAGAACTATAGAAACTATAACTGCAAGCACACCTGCTCCAACGCAAGGAACAAGCCACAGGCCTACAACACAGCCACAAGTTGGGAGGTTGGTGAACCAATGGTGGTTACAGGAAGCTTATGGCAAACTGAAAAAGGGAAGGAAAGAAAGCACAAATCCTCCTCCTACCACAGCGATGCAGTCGAGGCAGCCTGCTCCATCGAGATACCCCAAGTGGAAAAGCAGCACAGATGCATTCAGAGACGTAGTCATAGCAAACTACAGAAGAACGCTGAGAACCAAGAGAAGCCCTCATGAAGATAACAATTAACTTAATGATTACCTGGACAGCACAGCCCATCTCGGAAACCACATATGGTACCAACACATGAAGGAAGTAGGACGAAGTCAGTCAGAAGGAGAATGCTTCATCTGTGCACTCCTACCATACAGCATGGGAAAATCCAAGATCTTTGTGGCTGTAGAAATTGATGTCCCTACAGCACACTGTATGTCACATGTAGCAATGTACAACACCAGAGGACAATTTATGGGAAGAGACGCGTCGCTGATATGGGCCAACGAAAAGGAGTACCCGGATGAAGAGGGCTACGTCCAGGACATTAAAACAAGAAACCGAGCGCACACCAGAAATCATGTGATCAGGTACGAGAACCGTGGCGTCAAAGGATCAGGGATAAGATGGGAAATAAATCCAAGACTGAACGTTCAAGGAAAAACTGCAGAGGAGGCTCAAATCTGGAAGAACAGAGGCCAAATGCAGATCTAGGGGTCAGTGGTCTCCTTAGATGGATGGGAAGACGGAGTAGTAATCTGCCGAGCGTGGATGGTCCTTGGAGCCTGCAAGGAAGCAATAGAGAATTTGCAGAGGTTATGCAAACCTCTATGGCCAAAGCTAGTAAAGTTGCCAACATGGGTCGAAGATAGAGGGGGACTCCTACAGATAGTGCCACTCGAGAGCCCGAAACTATGCTTCAGAAACAATGGCACAAGGAAGATGGGAGAGAACCAAAACTGCGTACGAATCTTTGAAGCTCCGGGAATGACACAAGGAACCGCAGTTATTATGGACCATTACTGGGCGTGTGGATCCAAGGCATACATAAGGCTGCCGAAAAACTGGGAAGGCATATGCACACTAGTGAACGTACACGTTCCCGCACTAGTGATCCCCAAGAATGACCTAAAGTTGGACAGTTTCCTGAAAGCAGATGCTCATCTAAGAAGAAGATCTGTGGAACTGGTATCCAGGATGAAGAGGGAAAATTACTTTTCTCCCAAATCAGAAGAGGCATTCCATGCAATCATACGAACACAGGCTGTTCAGCCTCACCTCAACAGTAGTCACAACACTACTCCTGCCCCACATCCAAGTTGGAGTAAATACTAAATGGTTGCAGATAAGCAGATGGGAGATGTTGCAGACCATCTATACCACTATAAAAGGATTCAACGCAATCAAAGAAGAGCTGAGAGCAATCAACTGATGAGCCTCCAAAACAGATATATGCTTGACATGATCACTGCAATGGATGGAGGGGTTTGTGCATAAATCGGAGAATCATGTTTCACATTTGTACCATCACACGATGAAGAAAACGGAACCCTAACAGAGGCCATAAGCATGCTGACAAGCCTAGAAAACCAGATGATCGATGAAAGTAGACGACGACAGCTGTTTTGGAGACCTATTCTTGTGGGTCCCACAATGGATGGCAGATATATTCAAGTTTCTGGGAGCTCTACTAGCAATGGTATTGCTAGGATTCTGTGTTCTCAAGATAATCATTACACAGTGCCAGAAAACTGCAAAGAAAGCCATAGGGATGAAAATAATGATTGATGTCGAACCAGGATGGAAGCCCAGAGACCTGACTGATGAAGAAATAAGACTTTGTGAAAGCCAGCAAATTTGCGCCAGAGGGAACAAAGTTCACATACCCTAAGAAACGAAGAAGGTATGAAGGAAAATGGATCTACTGCAGCCCAATTGGACAATGTCAGCTAATGACATGGAACAAAGACAAACATGTGAAGACAGCAGGGAGTTTGAAGGGAGTGATAAAAATATGGACTCCAAAGGCTCACACATTCACACTATCATGTACCAATGCAGAGGACGATGAGGACGACACTGAAGAAGCAAAAGAAATGAATGCAAAGGAGATTGCAGAAGTGGTGGATGAACTGACCAGAGGGGTGAGTGTAGAGGAGGTCCCAGACATGGCCTGCACTTCCTCTCATTTCGAGGTACCGGGAGCGTACTCGCCAAGGTATGTGATGTATGAAGAGCAAATGAACCTACAAAGAGCTGCACTGGGACTCTGCCCAGTGCACATCAGAAGATCCATACCGGTTGAAGCACCCATAACCAGACAACCCTGGGCAGCACGGTACCCTATCAGACAGCCATACCAGCCACTGATACGAAATGAGGAGTACCTACACATGGTCCACGAAGAGACCCCAAAAGCCTTAATGGAAGGCCAGTGGAAATGACACAAGGGCCTGAACAGATCTGTGAATGAACAAATGCAGCTATCGAAGATAACACGCCAGTGCGAGTAACTACGAAATTGAATGGAATAGGCACAGAGAGGAGACAATGTTACAACATGAGGAAACAGTGTTACGAGACAAGATGGAAGCAACCGTCCTGTTAAACGTGTGTAAATAGGCTTGATACTCAAGATTCTAAGAAATCAATACTGCTTGCAATGCTTAGTAGAAGCTAGAGCAGCAAGCGCCAACTATATATCTACCTCAATAAGGCACATTATACAAGTGCGACTCCATTTTGTAAAAGCAGAAAAGGTACCCAGGCGGCCAGAGGCCTGACAGGCCCAGTTTCGAAACCCAGCCAAAGGCAAGAAAAGGAGCGGAATTGAAACTCAACAAAGAACGGCTCATGTCTAGGAAATTTTGGTCAACCAGAGAAGGGGAGGAGAGCGTCAGCTCACAAGACTCCAACTTCAGAGCATACCACCCTGCCTCATGAAGGTCAAGATAAGGGGGGCACAAGCGGGTGGCTAGGCCGAGACAGAATTAAATGCACCAAAAGCTGGGAAATGAAGCAGATTCATGGTGAACTAACACGTGACCAGCCAGGCGCGAAGAAGTACCATTGCCTGATGTCATCCAGGGCCCGAGGATGCCATAACTTTTCCCAATAAGAGACTACAGCTTCGAGGCCATCCTTAGCCAACTAATTGACACATCGCCCTAAAACACTGATTGATGGAAGGGAGGCAAGGGGAAAACTTGGGACACCAGGCACAGGGGTGTCCATTCAGCATGCTGCTAATTAAAAGTGGAAATGTATGTCTATAGGTGTAACCTGCCCAATCACAATGGACCAAGTTATCTGGAGTCCTATAGATATTGTAACCAATAGGACATTGTAGTTGTAGTGACGTCTATCACACGTGATGTAGAGGGATGGGCGTAGACGCCCACCGGATAAGTTATCCAATCCGCATGCCTATGCTTAAATTACCTTTCCTAACCAATTATATTGCATTGTGATTTTTGTAAAGATAGACGTCAGTAATGACGATTTCTGCCTATAAGAAGTGCTGTCCGACTCAAGTTCGAGGAAGTCGGAGCGAGACAGGTGATTGCACGACAGCTGATTCCCATTTGTTTTCCCTGTTTAATGCAGTTGTCATTAAACTGACTTTCCCTTCCCTTTGCCAACCTATTGAGTCCTCGTTATTGAGTCGTGTCGGAGTAAGTGAATCCTGCACCCCCTGTCCTCACATGGTGCAGCTATCTTGTCTTACAAGTTCTAGAGGGTGAGTGCTGACCAATGGGCCCGTCAGCTAATTCCTCTCCTCCTCTCCTCCAGAACTTTGTAAACTCTTCGCAGATGAGGCGTTTCTCCCAGGCTATTCCCATGGATGGTGGCCAGGGGAGGGCCATCGCTCTTGGATCCCAACCCTGGGGGCGGACGAGCAAGGGAGGATCAGCTGGGCCGGAGGGCCTCTTGGACTATGGGAGACATGCCCTCATGCAAGACATGGTATTCCCCCCGTTCCGATGCACCCCTACCCGACATCCCCTCGGTTGTCATGGAATACTGTCAGCAGAGTCCCATCATACCTCAGTACCCTTCTGTAAGAAAAAGAAGAAAACGACCAATGAGATTAAACCACAACAGAAAATCCATTTATCCATCACAATACATTTACCCCCTTCAGCCTGACAAAAATATACATGGTTTTTCCACGATCTCTAGGAACACCTACAACTCCCATGATCCCTACTTCAATTCTAGAAGGTCTACTACTTGGACGAAGAAGAGGTTAGATAGTAGTCATGTGGATTACCCACAGGAATCAATGGGCAATGGATTCTTATGGGCAGTCTCCATGTTGTCGCAATGATTAGGTCCGGCAAGTCAGGCAGGGAGGGAGAAGTACTTACACCTCACTCTAATCAACCTTTTCAAAGAGTACAAAAGGTCAGCCACACAGGCACACACCGAGCGTGCAGGGGATGCTGAAGGAACTGTGAAGACCAGAAAGAGAAGTCAGTAGCTGGGAGAACCGTGGGAAGCTAGAAGGGGGATGGCTGCCAAGAGACTGAGGCCTGTGAGTACAAAGCGGGGGCTACAGAGTGGCAGGTGAGCCGTGCCGCAGGGAACCATAACTCCAGCTACACTTTTCTGGTAGTGTTTTACATCTGTGCTTGCTGCCTCAGCGATTTCCAGAAATCCAGGTAGTTGAGTGGCAGGTGCTGGTACCCTGACCTCAAGTGAATCCCCATTGAGGACCCGCTAACACCTCATCACTGAGGGTAAAAGATGGAGACCCTGTGACTGTAGGCAAACTAAGGTGGGATAACCTGCTGTGTCAAGAACTTTGTGTAATCCCAAAAGCGCCTGTCACTGGCAAAGTGGGAACAAAACCTTGAACGTGCATTCTGGGACTTGTAAAAGATCAAAGCTATGAGACAAGAGTGGTCCGGCACTGTAAGGTATCCAGCTGAGAAGTGGCAGAAGTGAAAGTTATAGAGTAGTAAAGAATTGTAAATCGAAGTAGTCCTGCGACGTGTCAAGCAAAATCCAATGCAGAGTCAACAGTCTGATTCTGGTGTCAAAAGGGATCTGAGCACGGAAGGGGGGGGGGGGGTCCATGGTCTGAGCCCGGATGAGAGAGACCAAGTTGTGAATTGTGAACAGTGTAGAAAAGGGGTCTGAGCCCTGACGAGGGGGACCCGTGGTACGAGCCTGAAAGAGGGAGAGCAATCGTGAACTTATGAATGCGAGAATCTTGACAAAGCAAAGGAACTTTTGTATTTTGTTTGCTACATCAGACCCTCTGTAGTAAGATATTGAATGGCAAAGAGACTTTGGCACAGAAGATCCTGATACTGAGATATTGAACTGTACGAGTAACAAAAGAAACTACAAGTACCAGCAGTCACTGGGAAAGAAGGTACTACTGTGTGTTTTGACAAGCAAAGTGAATTTTGTTTCAAGGCAGAGGAAGCCAGTGTTGTGATAAGAGACATTTCTTTCGAGAATCCTTTTTTGTTTCCTGAAGACTTTGCCAGAGTGGTGTGAAACCAGCTGAATCTGTGTCCTCGTGCCGGGAAAGTCAGAGTGTGTTACCTTGTCCCGTGCTGAAAGCGTGGGGAAGGGAGGCCAAGGGCTCAATTGTCCTGACTTGTTTCTTGAACACTTCTTTTTTGCAAACACTGTCTCGCACCATTTTGTATTTATATGCAAGGATTGGCAATAGGTTTATTAGCATAAGACTTTTTATTTTAACAGACTATTAGAACTGTGTTACTATTTGATGGTTGCATCTTCCTCCGATCCTTAGATTTAGGTTTAGATAGGCATGTAACCAACCTTTTGTAATTCAATAAACACCCTTGATTTGTGTCGGTCTTCATTGATGATACCAGCCTTTACTTATAGTTGTTAGATTTCTAAACTAACAAAGTTCATGCCAGTGTGTTAGAGCCGGTATAGGCAATAGATCCTTGAGTGACTTTTTCTGAAACTCCTGACTTCTGTATAGAAAGGGGTGTCCTTAATCCCAGAAAGTAACCCTAAAACGCTGCCTTTCAAGTGAATGTAGAGAGTGTAAAACGAATGTTCCCATTCCTATTAAATAAGAATCCCAAAGCATTGCAGTTCCCTTGTATGATAATTTATTTAATGTGATATGGTTTTACAAAGCAAAACTTTACACATAAGTAAATAACATACATTTCAAGCATATATAAAAAACATGATGAATACCTATAACATTTCATATTTAAGACATTAAAATACACATAACCGTACCAGCTTAATTACCATGTTTTCAGACAATCCTAATTCTATTAATTTATTCAATTCAAACAATTTCCCATTAATTAGTTATAGGAGCAGCAACATAAGCATATAGTCCATAGTGCATCAAAGTACATAATTACTATTTTTACAGTTTATCATTTTATATATAATACAATAAAACGAATGTGAAAATGCTATGTTGCCAAGGCCCCAGTCAGTTACAGTTAGCGTCTTTTTCTGCACTCTATATTAGTGCCTTTGGCAATTTAGCAAACTGCACCAACGCTTTATAACCACTGTCCATATACTAAACATGGATATGAGCAGGCTTACGTTACTAGTATTAATACATCAGCACCAAAATGTATGATCTTTATTCGTATCCAATTGGTGCACAAATCTACCTTGATGGATTGTATAGATTTCTCCTATCATTGGACACTCTGTGAGAACGTGTTTCGCACACTTCTGTATTGAGACACATACAGCAACACCGCTCCTCTTTACCAACAGAGCGCTCCACGCCTACTACCGACAGCACTGGCAAATGGTTAATTCTTAGTAATAAAATTAATCTTCTGAAGCCAGGAGAGGGAAGTACCTTTGCATTTTCTTGAACGTATATAATACATTCGTCACAAATTCATAACTTTTCAGTGGGCTATATCGTTAAAAAGGATGTTCATATTCTCTTTAAGCTAAGAATTCTCATTTTCTCTATGTCCCTTGTATGAGTCGTACAAAACGAAATTTCCAATTTATTCTCAAACCTGAAACCTCAAAGCCTTACATTTCAATTTATTGTGCTTTTAAAAACGAGTTTATTCCCAAACCATACCTTTCAAATAAAAAGCCAAAACTATTTTCCCATTCCACTCTAACTCCCTGTACCTTGCCTTCACGCCACAGAGGTCATATCTGTTTGATGCCTGGAGGGTGGGGGTTACTGGGAGGAAAGAGCATGGTAACAAACTAAACTAAGCAATTACTGTGTGTTTTACATGTTTCTATTTGTTCAATTGCAAGAAATCTAAGGTGAAGTGATGATTGCCCATATCGAAAATTTTACCTGTGTGTTGTAGTATCTGAAAGTTCATTAGAAATATAAGTCAGTCAATTGGTGCACGTTATTTGAAATTGTTGGTGGCTGATGCTTTTGGGACTGTTCTAGTATTCTTTGTAAAAACTTAAATATATATTCTTACTATACACAGTCCTGGTTCCTAGCTTATTGGTGGTAAAGAGGGTATTTGATGAATGGTACTATATAGTTTGGAGGCCTCACTAAAGTTTAAACTGCAAAATGCTTGGTTGTGCTCCACGGGGGGTGGATGGGGGGGAGGGAGGGAGGAACTCCCCGAGTAGAGAGAGACTGCTCAATAAATCGTGACATCACCCCCCTGTCCTTTGTCTGCCAGAGTGCCTGAATAGGACCAGCTCCCACAGCCAAACGCCCCTTTCTGTAAAATGCTGAGAGAGATTGCAGAGGAGTGTGTGCTGGAACTGTATGAAAGGTGAAGATGACCAGAGACGCCTGCAGACCCTTTTGTGAATTTTCAGAGTGCATCAAGGACATGGTCTAATTACAAGACTAAACACGGCCAGACTTCTACCCCCACCAACCAATCAAGGTAAATTCCTCACTAGAGATTGCCATTGAGATACCACTGATCTCCGACTTTAGACTTGGCACTAACAGCCTCTATTGTCTTTTGTTTCATTGACAGCCTATAATGCGACAGCAGTCGTTACCCATTGTTTGAGTAAGGACCTACTGGACACCGAATTATTGTAGAGTCCTACATGTGTGTGTTTCTTACTATTGACCATTAAGATTACCGTCTCCTGATGAATGTCCACCATTGAGAGGAAAAGAACAGAAACATGTTGAGACAATGCCTAGGCCTAATAGCTTAGACAGTATATGTGTGTTCTAAAATTAATCATACAGAGTATATAATAGTCCATTGAAGAGCATAAACTGCATATGTCTCAAGAACTAACTATTACTATTCAGAAGTGCGATAGATACTCGCTAGGACAAGAGTCACTATTTTAGCACTTGAATTTTTGTATTATTACTGCTATCCATAAACTGTCTCTTAGGTTTATAGATATTTTACTATTCACTGTTTAAAATAAACGTTTATTTTCTGATCAACTACTTGGTTGTTCGACAATACCTGCTCAACATTACAGGCTGGGCTGATAAAACTCTACCCCGCTATGTTCTATATATGTCTAGTAAGGCATATGTTAAGTAAATGACAACTGGTTGGACACATGTTAAGTGATTGTACTTTAATTGTGGAGCACTGTCACTTTCATAACTAGTTTAATTGTTGATTAATGTACCATGATTGTATTTTATAAATGGTCTGATATTCATTTTGTATTTTTATAAACAGTCTGATTTTGTATTTGTCAATTTGTATGTAAAGTTGTGTGTTATACTCGTGAACTTATTATGTTATGAGTTTTTATGCTAATGACTAAATTGGGTTTGGCACAACTATGATGTCTATTTACACTCAAGCATCTTTGATAGTCGTGGAGCTTATATGTTCATTCTTTTTTTTTTAACTTTGTTTATTTTAAATCAAGGCAGGATGGTAAATACACATATTACAACATATTACAAGCAATGCTTTTTCAGGCTTGTTGATCCCCCAGTCCTCATTCCCCCCACCAGGCTTCCTCCCGCCCACCTCCCTTTGGCCTCTCCACCCCTCAGGTTTGGAGGCGAAATTTCTCATCCTGGGTTACCCAGTTCGCGCCTTAGCGTCTATGTGTCTTCCTCAGGGTTCTCTTGGTGTTTCAGGATCCATCGGGCCCTGATCGGTTTATAGGTCCGGGCGGGGAAGCGCTGGTCGTATTCAAGCACTGGGCCCCAAATATTCTGGAAGCGATGGAGCGTTCCCGCCTGTGCTGCCGTCACCTTCTCCGCAATCAGGATGTCCCAGAGTTTAGACCACCATTGGGCTATGTGAGGGCCTTCTGGGGATTTCCAGGCCCTGGCCAACACCGTTTTCCCCGCCAGTAGGCAGTGTGTCGATAGTTTTGATCTGGTCCCAGAGCGCAGGTAGATCGCGGGGATCGGGGCCCCCAGCAAAACTGGTTCAGGTTCCAGAGGAATCGCCGTTCCCGTGATTTGCGTGATGGTCTCCAGGCATGTTTTCCAGAACTGTCGAATCTTCGGGCAAGCCCACCACATATGGAAGAAGGAGCCTGGGTGGCCACATACTCTCCAGCAAGCATGATCCACTTGTGGGTTCATGTGGTGAAGTCGAAGGGGTGGGTAATACCACCGCAGCAGCACCTTGTACTCACATTCCCTATTGGTAATGCAGGTGGAAGAAGTGTGTGTTCTGGTCCATATGTCCACCCAGGTTTGGTCCTCCACCGGATGACCTAGGTTCGCCACCCACTGAGCCATACAGCGGGTCTTTGTGGACAGGAAGTCCCTTAAGAGCGCCTATATAGGGTGGATACCCTGCCCCAGGTCGGAAGGTCCTCCAGTGTAAGTTCCAGGGCGATGGGCGAGCGTGTTGCTGCCTGCAGAGTTTGGGGGTGTGAGCACCAGTGGCGTAGCTGGATATAAGTGAATCTGTCCCTTTCCTGGAGTTGGAACTTCTCCTTACATTGGACGAAAGTGAGGGGTGGCCCTCCCATATATAGCTGGTCTATGGTCTCCAGCCGGCCTTTTATCCAGTTCCGAAAATTGCAGGGGTCCGCTCCGGGTGAGAAGGATGGGTTATGGAAGACCGGGGAGCGTGGGCTCAGTCCTCTTGGCACTCCCTTTTGCTTTAGTGCCCAGTCCCAGGAGCCAAGGGTGTGTTTAGTTGATAGAAGGAGGTCTCCCCAGTGTGTTCTAAGGGGGGGGCGGGATGTGTGGCAGAAATCGCAAGGGTAGGGGCACTTGTGATTGTTCCAGCTCTACACATCTGGGGCGGTTTGTTATAGTTTGCCATGCCTGAATCTGTGCTAGTTGTGCTGCCACACTATAGGCCCGCAAGTCTGGAACCCCCCAGACCTCCTAGCTTGGAGCCACCCAGCATCGTTTTGGGAAGGATTCTCGCTCTTACCTTTCCAGATGAATTTCAGCATTTTCCTTTGGATGTCCCCGAGGGTTGGTGTGGGAATCGCTACTGGAAGGGAGGCGCAGGCGTATAGGAACCTCGGAAGTAGGTTCATCTTACATGCTGTGATGCGCCCCAGCAGTGAGATCTCTTGGGTCTCCCATCGTTTCAAGTCGCCTTCCAGTTCTTTCAGTAGCCGGGGGAAGTTGGCTTTGTATGTGTCTCTTGGGTTAGCCGGGATGTGGACCCCTAGGTAGGGGATGGCCTTCTTCACCCATGTCATCGGGAACATCGCAATCAATGGCTCCCGTTCTGCTGGGGTGAGCCCGATGCCCAAGGCCGAGGATTTGTCGAAATTTATAGTGAAGCCTGAGACCTCACCATAGGTGGTAAGTTCTCGTATCGCCTGTTTCAATGATGAGTGGGCTTCTGGGATCGTGAGTAGGACATCGTCCGCATATAGGGCGATTTTGTGTTGCGTGGGGCCGTTCTGCAGCCCTTTGATTTGGTCGTTTCCCCTAATCGTTTGGGCCAAAGGCTCCATGGTGAGTGCAAAGAGTAAGGGCGACAGCGGGCAGCCCTGCCGGGTTCCGCATGACAGGGGGATCGGAGCTGAGCTGTGTCCGTTAATTCTTAGGCTCGTACTTGGGCTATTATAGTTGGCTAGAACCATCGTCTGAAAAGTTGACCCGAAGCCCTCTAGGGCGAGTTTCATAAAGGACCAATCTACTCGATCAAATGCCTTGGCTGCATCCAGAGCCACTAAGACCAGTTTTTAGGAGTTCCGGGAGGCAAGGTCCACCAGGTTCAAGGTTCTCCGTATGTTGTCACCAGCTGACCGGTGAAGGATGAAGCCTGCTTGATCGGGGTGGATGACAGTGGTCGAAGTGAGCGGGAGCGGTCGGGAGCAGTGCTCCTCTACTTTTTTAAATTACCTTTTACAGCTCCCATACTTTTATTTTAAAAAGAAACCGTTCCGGAACGGTTTCATTTTAAAATAAAGGTGTAGGAAGAAGTTGAAACTTACACTTTCAGTGCACTGCACTGAACGTTCCCTTAAACAGCAGGTTCAAGTGGTTAGGGGGGGTGTATTGTGTGTGAGAGGGGATGTGGCGATGGGGTTTGTGGGGAGTGGGGGAGACCAGCAGGGAACCTAGCTCCACTACTTCCTTTTGTACACTTCGACCACTGGTGGATGATCTTCGGGAGGACGCGGTTCAGGTGGTTTGCCAGAATTTTTGAGTATATATTTGCATCGATGTTTAGGAGTGCAATCGGTCTGTAGGAGGTTAGACTCCTTGGGTCCTTTCCTGGTTTGGGCAGGAGGATGGTGGTCGATTCCTGCATCGATGGGGTGACTGATCCTGTTTCTCTGAAGGAGTTGAATAGGGTCACCAGATGGGGGGTCAGTTGTGGCCTGAATAGTTTATAGAACCTGGTCGAAAAGCCGTCTGGACCTGGGGCTCGTGTTTTAAGCGACTTAATGGCCTCCTCGACCTTCTCCCCTGTAATGGGCTCCTCCAATTCATATGTTCATTCTTGATAAATGTGTATTCATACGATTTATGGCTTAGATAAATGGTGCAGAAAGAAAACGCACAAAAATGTATACATTGGTATAAATCGTTTATACATATGAAGATATTCTGCGTTTACATACAACTCTGAACACCGACATCACCAATTTGTACAAATCATCCTGCAGAGAGGGATCGTCTTAAAGCAGGCCACAATCGCTCCACTAACTGAGAAAGTAAGTGCAGACCTGTCTGACCAGTGTGATTTTAGGACAATCTCCCATCATTCCTTCTTTGCCAAGATTCTGGAAAGCCGTCGCCAGTTTCAAGCTCACAGCGAATCGAACTAACTTTTGCATTACAATCAGGCTTTTGGTTTAACAAGAGCACAGAAAGTTGCATGATGCGGGATATAAAGGAGATCCTTGCTTCATGGATAACACTGAAAAGGCAGTACTAATTCCGATAGATTCATCTTTGTCCTTGAGCAAGGCGATCCACATTAATTTTTAAAGAGGCAAATATCTGATGGACGTAGATTTGCTGGGCTGGGCGACATCCACAACTGACCCGTCTAGTTTTGCATTGAGGGGCTCCTCTGCCACCATCAGGTTGTATTCACATGTAGAGCTCCAGAAGGGTCTTCTCTCTCATCCTCATCTTTTGATTAGTATATGCAACCTTTAGCCTGAATCCTAAAACACCTGATACTTTTCAAATCTATATGAACTCCATTTGATCTCTAGAGTTAATAACTACTAATCGTCTGGTATCTAAACATCACAGTGTCTATGTGTACACAAATGGCTAGCAACCAACAAACTGTTTCACCTCCAGCAAGACGGAGATAATTAAGGAATAGCCACTCAAGACTCTCCCCATTCCAGTGGTTCCTCAACACAGGGTCTACTCCCTCCCCAGACTGCCTGGTCAAGGCCACTAACTTAGGCATTAATTGACTCCCAAACCTAAATCACTCAAGCCAATACTTTTTCTCAGAGTACCAATTTCAGTCTACACATGCTGGAAAAAATAAAATCACCCATTTCTCAACCTTCACCATAAAGTCCTGCTCATACAATTTCTGGCTACCGAGCAAAATAGACTACTGCAAAGAGGACTACGCTGTCCAAGCACTGAAATCTCTCCAATGGATATCAATTCATCTAAGGAACTCAAGACTGCCTGCATCTCACACATATGGTACTGGAAAAGTGATCTATTCCCTCATCCCCCAAATTACCTATCTAACCACCTGCCACACTCTAATCCATGACAGTCAAGATCATTCATTTTTTCACATCGTAATCTCAATCTCGCCAACAAAAGTGAAAATAGAGAAGATACAGTAGTTGAAGGCCCCAAAATATGGAACAGCCTACCAGGCAAACTCAAACTTGAGGACTTTCACAAAACATTTGAGAGAATGGAAGGAAAACCCGTACCCAATAACAGCAGAGCCAGGAACATGTGCTGCTTCCCCCACTCATTCACCATCATGGCATTTCATCATCAACTTCTACAAGCCTCCACTTAACACTTGGTGTGATCTTCTACATGTTGGACTATTCCAATTACTGTACTTCTCCGACACTATTATGAACTATGTACCCCCATGTCCTCCCTTTGTCTCATGTTCCAGTCACCATTTTGAAGCAAATTATTCTTGCGTATGGCATGTTAAAAATGAAGACACATTTTAAGTAGTTGAGCAAAATGATGAAATACTGTCAACATGATTGAACTCTACAACCATGATGTTTCCTCAGAAGGGGAGCTCACGGGATGCAGCTGGATTCAAGGAGGCTGTATATTGTAAAATAACACCTATTTGGGGACACCATTAGAGCAGTCCACTTGGTGGAAAGATTGGATTTCAGCCAACGCACAAAAATTAGGGGTTCTTGGTGTTGGCTTTGAAAAGATTTGTTACTCCTCATTAGCCTTGAGTCAAGTGCTGCTGGCTACATTTGGAGGGTATGGAGCTATTTTATCATTAAAACAAAATCTTGTTGCCGAAACAATATTTTGTATGATCAACTATCTAGCACTTTCCACAAACATTCTAGAACTGAAGCTTGTTTATATAACTGTACTAATCAACAAATATGTTGAGAAGGGTTTTTAGTGGTGGAAAAAAACATACCATTTACCCACCGAATTTACTTTGTTTTATAAATCACAAACAACCCCATTTGGAGTGTCTATTCGGGCAGAAAATGCATGCATGGGTGTAGCTGGGATCTGATGGAGGCTGGAGCTTGGAAAATTGCTCTCAATTTAATGCAATGTACTCTTTGAGATTAGACCTGAATATTTATTTTATGGAAATCACGACCTCTCTCTAAATAGAAAGTTCTTACCCTTCACAGTATATTCCCTTTTCCTTCTATATTTTCTGCACTTTGCATTATCCCACATACCAAAATGTCCTCCTGGTTTCATGTATAACTGTATAACTGCATAACTGCATAACTGCAAAATTTTCATGTATAACTGCAAAGAGGTGAATGTGAACCAGGGAACAAATTACTTACCTGTAACTGTTGTTCTCCAGCATAGGTCTGGCATGGATTCACATGCTCATGAATATTCCCCGTCGTCAGGCTGGGAATCCTCGGAAAAGAAATAAATCAGTTTCAGTTTTGTTTCTGATCTGTCTTTCTACTAGTAACCAATCACTGGTCTCTGGGTCATACTTCCCCAGCCAATGACTGCCCTCTACCTAAGCCCCTCCTCTGGCAACCATCTTCAGATTTGGTAGCACGTAAAGTGGCAGTAGGACCAAGAGAAGAGCCGTAGAGGGGGATCCATGCCAGACCCATGCTGGAGAACAACAGTTATAGGTAAGTAACGTTTTCCTTTTCCAGCATGGGGTCTGGCATGGATTCACATGCTCATGAATACAACAATACATAGCAGTACACACATGCACAAACACGGGAGGTGGCAAGGCTCAACATTAAGCATTTCAACAACTCAACATTAAGCATCTCTTACCTCCTCACCAGGCTCACCTTCAGGCGAACAGGTTGCGCAGCACTGCCTGGCCGACTCTGGACTCCTCCCTAGAATCCAGGTCGACGCAGTAGAATCTCATGAAGGTGTGCGTCGAACTCCACGTAGCAGCCCTGCAGATGTCCAGCAAGGGCACACCAGACAGGAACGTTGTGGTAGCAGCGAACGCTCTGGTTGAATGGGCTCGGACGGCCAGGCAACGGTCGGTTTGCCAACCGGTGACAGTGCATGATAGAGCCGGAGAACAATCTGGAAATGGAAGCCTTTCGAGAAGGCCTTCCCTTGTTTCACAGGTCCAAAGTTCACAAACAGCTGTGACGTCTTCCGAAAACTCTTTGTGCGGTCCACGTAGAACTTCAGCGCTCTAGCCACATCCAGCGAGTGCAAAGTCCTCTCAGCCGGCGACGAAGGTGACGAGAAGAAAACAGCTAACACTAAGGGCTCGTTGAGAGAGAAGTCTGACGGCACCTTGGGCATGAAGGAGGGGTGCGTCCTCAGCACCACCCCCATCTCGTGGAAAGTCAGGTATGGAGGTTTACAGGAGAGGGCCTGGATCTCTCCCACTCGTCGTGCGGAGGTGATGGCTACAAGAAAAGCTGTCTTCCACAACAGGAACTTCAACGGTGCCGAATGCAAAGGCTCGAATGGCGGCCCCGTGAGCCTGGTCAGCACCACGTTGAGCTCCCACGCCGGGGCCGCAGCCTTCACCGGCGGAAACAATCAGAACAGTCCTTTCATGGACTCCTTCACCAGGCGATGAGACCATAGAGATGACCGCCCCGGAGTTCTGGTGTAGCGGGAGATAGCCGCCAGATGGATCTTGATGGAGGCATGCGCCAGCCCCGCCTTGGTCAGCGATAGCAAGTATGGCAGCACTTGAGGGGCCGTAATCCGTAGAGGGTTAATCTTCTGTGCATGGCACCAGACAGAGAACCTCTTCCATTTGTGTCCATAGCACTTGAGAGTCAAGGACGCCTTGGCCTTTGTAAGCACCTCCTTGCAGTCCTCCAGGATATCATACCTTCCGAACTCTAGTGCTGCAGGAGCCAGGCCTGAGTTCAGAGATCCTGGGTCGTGATGGAGGATGGCGCCTCCTTCCCTGGTGAGAAGATCTGCATCCGTCGGTAGTTTGACCGGGGGGAGACGCTGACAAGTCCATAAGGTCCGGAAACCAGAACCGCCTCGGCCATGCCGGTGCGACGAGGATCATCCTGCACCGGGACCATCGGAGTTGACTGATGAGTCGCAGCTGCAACAGTGGGAACGCACACAGGAACATCCCGTCCCAGGGAAATGAGAAGGCATCGCCCATGCTCCCCGGCTGGGGAAACCTGCTGGCGAACCTCTGGCACTTGGCATTCATCTCCGTCGCAAATAGGTCAATCTGGGGATTGCCCCATCATCGGCATAGGAGATCCACTTGATCCTGCCGCAGTTCCCACTCGTGGCACGAGCGCAGCTCCCTGCTGAGTGAGTCGGCGATGGTGTTCTTTATTCCAGCCAGATGGAAGGTTACCAGGAAGATCCCTGGGACGACGGCCCAGTGCCACAGATCCTGTGTTTCCTTGGATAGGGCTTGGTATCTGGTGCCCCCATGCTTCCGGCTGTAGAACATCGTGGTGGTGTTGTCGGTGAAGACCCTTACCACTTTGCCCTTGAGGGACGGAAGGAACGACCTGAGGGCCCAGATCACTGCTCTGAGCTCCAGGACATTGATGTGTAATGACCTCTCCTCTGGGCGCCAAAGGCATCTTGCGTGGAGATCTCCGGTGTGCGCCCCCCCATCCCTCCAGGGAGGTGTCAGTCGTCACCGTCTGATGTGCCGGGGTCTGGAAGTCCATGCCTGCCGCAAGATGCGCGCAGGTGCCCCACCACCGGATCGCTTGGCGGAAAGTCTCGTTGAGTGAGATCCTGTCTTCGAAGCTGCCCGCTGCTTGCATCCAACGGGCGTCGAGGAACTCCTGCAGTGCTCGCATCCGTAGCCTGTATATGCGCACGAGGCAGATGCACAAGGACATCATTCCGAGTAGGGACCTGATGGATCTCACCCTGGCCACGTCTATGGTCAACAGCCGTTGTACCTTGCCCAGGATGGCCTTCGTCCTTTCCTCCGAAGGCGAGGCCAGTCGCGTCACTGTGTCTAGTCTGTCTCCCAGGAACAGGGCGTCTTGCGACGGCACCAAGTGGGATTCTGCGAAAGTTGATCAAGAATCCCAGATCCTTGAGCAGTTGGACGGTCTTCGCTGTGTGATCGACGGTGAGTTCCCTTGACTTTGCTCTGATGACCCAATCGCCCAGGTAGGGGTAGACGTGGATCCCCTCCAGGTGCAGCCGCACCGCCACTGGTGCTAGGCAATTGGTGAACACCCTGGGCACCAACTTCAATCCGAAGGGAAGGGCCTTGAACTGATAGTGTTGCCCTTGGACCACAAATCGTAGGAATTTGCGATGTCCTTTCAGAATGGGGATGTGGAAGTAGGCATCCTCTCAATCCAGCGACGATAGGAAGTCGCCTTCCACCAGCTGTCCCAGCACGTGCTGGAGGGTGACCATCCGGAATTTCTGGGACCTGATGTACTTGTTTAGACGACGAAAGTCCAGGATGGGTTGCCAACCGCCGGTCTTCTTCCAGACGAGGAAGTACCGTGAGTACACTACGGAGCCCCGGACCCTCCTCGGGGCGAGTTTGATGTATCCCTTTCTTAGCATCGCTCGTACCTCCAGCAGCAGTCGAGGGATGTGGTTTTCCTTCCTGGCCACGGGTGGAATACGGGGACACCTCTTGAAATTCCACAGTGTGCCCACGGGCCAGAGTATCCAGCACCCAACGGTCAGTGGAGATGGACTCCCACATGCTGAGGAATTTTGCCAGCCGGCCTCCCACCGGGGTGCTTGGGTGGGGGCCCAACGCCACGGCCGGTTCAATCCCGTTTCATCGCGGCCTTGCCGATGACAAAATCCTCTGGTCTTGCTGCGTCCTCTGTAGGCTTCCAGTGACGAGGAACGGCCGCTTGGCGGTACGACGAGGAACCGCTGCTGCATCCTTTGGCGGCACCTTGCTTGCCTCTGGAGTTCTGAAAGGACGGCCGTCGTTGAAGAATGCCCAAGGCCCGAGCCGTCTCGGTGTCCGCCTTGATGGCCTGCAGTGACTGGTCCACTGTCTTGCCGAACAGGTTGTTCCCGTTGAAGGGCATGTCCAGAACCCTGGTCTGCACCCTCTACCTCTTCCCCTCCAGCCAGTTGGTGAGCCGAGTACGACGATCCTTCATTGTCCATTCGGACATGTTCTTACACAACGCACAGTCCTTCTCCACGTGCGATTTGTCGTCGTAGAGGCAGTGAGAATGCTGATCCCCCTTAAAGACGTTCTGTAGTCCGCATCCAGGGCAGCTCCTGAACAGCTTGGATCCAACGGGCGTCATGCATCCTTTGTCCTGGGCCATGTCCACGCGGGGTAGGCCTCAAAGATCTTCTGGAATCCTCTGAGAAGTGGAAACTTCGACGAAAAGATGCCCTTGAGGGGCGTTGAAAATTCCAAAAACGGGTCCCCGTTGATCTGAAGTAGAATCAGTGGAGTTTGAGGCTCGATTGACTGAAAATATAAGAGTAAACTCTTTGAAAAAATGCAGAACGTAGTAAAAGCTTGAGAGCTACAGCACGAGGACTCCCAACACTTGAACGTGCGGTAAAAATCTGAAGATGGCTGCCAGAGGAGGGGCTTAGGTAGAGGACAGTCATTGGCTAGGGGCAGTATGACCCAGAGACCAGTGATTGGTTACTAGTAGAAAGACTGTAAAGAATAAAATCAGTTTCAGTTTCGTTTCTGAACTGAGGCTTCCCAGCCTGACGACAGGGAATATTCATAAGCATGTGAATCCATGCCAGAACCCATGCTGGAGAACAGGTAGTTTCCAGGCCACATCAAAATGTAATGTAAAGGAGCATACTAGAGCCTTGTAGAGAGAAAGATTCAAACATCTGAAGGAAATACTCAACTTGCAAACTCTTGAGATTGTCATCTTTTAACAGTCTGTATTCTTATTCAAAGTAATCACAAACATTGTGCATTATTTCAATAAATCATCTATTAACATGTCTCCAATCAAATCATATGGGCAAAGAAACAATATACAATAATTTCAGTAATAATCATATTCATTCAAACATTCATCTAATGTCATTAATCTAATCAGAACACAAATCCAAAACATAACATTAAACACTTTTAATAATAATAATCCTCTGACCGAAGGAATCGTTCTTCCTTCGATTCATTTAACAGTCTGTGTACAATCGATTAGAATTTGTACTCCAAAGGTCAGGCGTCGGGTGAAAACCCTGTCTATAAGAGGGCAGCAGGAGAAGGCTGCTGTTGTGAAGAGTGAATGCAGGTACAGGAACAAAACTAGAATCTTTAATATACGGATGGTATAACTGCAGAGATTAAACTAGAAAAAGAAAATAGATCTGCATGTCACTCATTTATGAATACAGTGTCTGCTCAAGAGGAGGTTCTTGAACTATACAATGGCTCCTGTGAAGGGCATTAAATACATAAATATTCACATTTTAAACGTTTGTAATTACTTCTTTCTAATGTTTGAACAAACTATAAATACATTTTTTTAAAACACATTTACTTCTGGCAAAATGAAAGCGTTTTGTGAAGTATCAAGAAACCAAAAGGTCTTCTGTTTTTGACATGCATAAGACATCCCCGTTCCAGTTTTCAAAGTCTGCTTACTATTCTAGTATTCTTGTATGGCATTTTAATATGCCAAAACATGGCCTGTGAAACTCTTGGAGATGAGGAATATGAGAACATACAAGTTCCCTAAGAGTACTGTAAGGAAGGCATAGTATCAAAGTAAGACAGACACAAGTGATCACAGTTCAAGGGTGTTTATTGAAACTTTATCATGGGTGTGTAAAATAACCAGGTTACTCACCGTAGTGACCACCTTACACCTAGTCCATAGTCCCCTTTCCTCCATACTTGTGGGACATCGCTCCGTCCTGTGCGACAGGTCCGGAGCACTTTGTAAAAAGCATCCAAAAATTTTGCAAAAATGTATCCTTCCTCTCTTTCTTGCGTGGGGCCTGGCACGCGGCCCTAGCCCCGCCCACCTTGGCTCCGGCCCGGGCATCGACCATCAGTCCTTTTCTACCGCCAGTTCTAAGACCTATTAGCAATAACAGAGGAACCTTATTAGAGGGGACGGCGGGCGGGCGTATGGAGGAAAGGGGACTATGGACTAGGAGTAAGGTGGTCACTACGGTGAGTAACCTGGTTATACTCCTACGTCCCGTCCCCTTTCCTCCATACTTATGGGAGATTCCCAAGCACTCCTTACAGGAACTACGGGTGGATGGAAATACCCCTTACTGAAACAGGTTCTTCAGCACAGCCTGACCAAACTGAGCATCAGCTCTTGAGCTCATATCAAGACAATAATGCTTACAAAAAGCAGATGGGGAGACCCAAGTAGCTGCCCTAGCGATGGACTCTGAGGGGACGTATTTCTGAAAAGCAACCGCGGCTGCCTTGCCCCACACCAGGTGCGCATGAATACCCTTAGGAGGCTTCAGAACCTTGGACGGTGAAGGACTCCATAATGCAGGTGGCGATCCACCAAGAAATAGTCGCCTTAGATGCCTGCTTACCCTGAGGGTTACCAAAAGTCACAAACAGTTGAGAAGAACTCTTAAACTTGGATGTTCTGTCCAGATAGAACTTAACAGCCCTTCTGACATCGAGACAATGCAGAACCCTTTCTGTCTCTGAGGTAGGGTTCGGAAAAAAGACCATCGGGGAGATCGACTGATTCAGATACCACCTTTGGTAGGAAAGTAGGATTCGTCCGTAGGACTACCTTATCCTTGTGAAAGACCAAAAAGGGAGCTCACTAACCAGTCTTGCTGACGTAACGGCGACCAAAAAGGACACTTTCCAGGACAGGTACTTGAGGTCCACCGTGGCCACTGGCTCGAAAGGCTTATGACAACGCCGTTAGGACTACATTTAGATCCCACGACGGGTGCGGACTACGAATTGGAGGATAGAGGTGTGTCAAGCCTGCAAAATGCCTCTTAACCACTGGATTACACAGAGAGTAAGAGCATTGGTCCGTAGAAAGGTAAGCAGAAACCGCTGAAAGGCAAGTTCTCCATGACAGAACATGGACACCCGACTCTGCTAAGAAGGATACAAAGGACAGCACCGTGTCAATTGCAGCCCCCCCCTACGGTCCAACTGCTTGCTCAAACACCAATGACAGACCCTGAGCCATTTTCTTCTGTACTGATACATAGTCAAGGGTTTCCTGGCTGCCTGGATTATACGCATGTTATCCGCAGACAAGTTAAGATGTTCTAAAGACTTGAATTCAGGCACCATGCCGCCAAGCTGAGCGATTGTGGGGAGGGGTGCCACAGCTGCTGTTCCCCTTGATGAAGAAGATCAGGTTACCGATCGGTGGATACACTGACAGGTGTTGAAGTTCTGAGAAGCAAAACCTGGCCGGCCACCAAGGGGCTATGAGTAGAAGGGAAAAGTTCACGGAGTTCTTCAGCTTCCAAATTGCTCGATGAACTAGAGACAGAGGCGGGAAGGCGTAAGCTCTCATGTTGTGCCATGGAATCTCGAGAGCATCCCTCCGAGAGGAGACTCCCAGCCCACCTCTGGAGGCATACTGAGGAAGCTTCTTGTTTACCGCCGTAGCGAAGAGGTCCACTTCCGGTGTGCCCCAACGCAAGAAAATCCATGAGAGGACCTCCGCCTTCAACTCCCACCTGTAGCTGACCACTGTCCGCCGGCTGAGGGCATCCGCTGTGACATTCAGCTGGCCCGGGATGTGCACTGCCAGCAGCCAAACACCAAGAAGTACAGCCACTCCCAAATCTAGATGGACAGGTCCACGAGAGGGGGAGACTTGGTTTCCCCTTGCTTTGATGTAATACATCGACACCACATTGTCCATGCGTATGCGGACCACCTTGTTGGCTATGATCTGTCTTAGAGCTCTGAGCGCTGGAAGATCGCCAGAAGCTCTAAATGATTTATGTGGAGGAGCTTGTCCTGAGACGACCAGAGATCCGAGACCTGAAGAAGATCCAACGTCGCACCCCACCCCAGAAGGGAGAAGTCCGTCGTGATCGTCATCGTAGGGGCTGGGTCCTGGAACCCCGCAGCCACCGACAGGTTGCTGAGAGATGACCATCACTCCAGGTCCACTCTCATGGAAGCCGGAATCATTATCAACTTGGAATCCGGGTCCACAGCCTGACGCCAAGAACTCCGAAGAGCCATCTGAGTCCGCCTCATCTTGAGACGAGCAAGAGCCAACACGCACGAGGCCATTATGCCCAGAAGCCTCTGGAACCACCAGGCCGACATGCTCTCCGACTGCGCAAACATCTGACACGTGGCTAACAGATCCGCCATTCTGTCCCCGGTCAGGTACACTCTGCAGTCGATTGTGTTCCATCGAAAACCCAGGAAAATCAAGTCCTGCAAGACCGTCATGGAAGATTTCCGCCAGTTCACCGACAGCTCATGATGGAACAGGAGCTGAAGGAGAGACTGAAGATTGAACGCTGCTTTCAATGGGCAAGGAATGGGCAAGGACTGCGTAAGAGCCAGTCGTCCAAATACGGATACACATGGATTGCCTGCAGACGAAGGTAGGCCGCAATCACGGACATCATCTTCGTGAAGACACGCAGCGCAGAGCTGAGGCCAAAAGGAAGCACTCGAAACTGGAAGTGCTCCTCTCCCAAAGAGAAACAGAGATATCTCCTGTGTGGATTCCAAATCAGAATATGCATGTACGCATTCTGAAGATCCACCACGCTGAGCCAATCGCCCATCTGCAAGGAGGACCGTATCTGGCTGGGCGTGATCATCTTGAATTTCTCTTGGGGTAGCAAAAGATTGAAATGGGAAAGGTCTAGGATGGTGCGCAGGCCAGCCTGGTTGGGTTTGGGCACTGTAAAAAGCCATGAGTAGAAGCCCTCCCCTCGCTCCCCAAGGGGAACGGGTTCTACAGCTCTGAGGTCCAGAAGCTTCGAACCTCGGCTTTGAGGGAGGGCGAACCCGACAGTTGAAAAGGAGGGTTGAAGGGTGGGGTAGACGGTAGGGGTAAGTGGAAGCCCGCCCGAGCGACTGACAAGATCCATCCGTCTTTGGTGATGGTCTGCCACGCCTCCCAATGAGACGCAATGCGTCCTCCCACCGGGGTCTCGTGCGAGCGCGGAGAACGCTCATTTTGTAGGTTTTTCGGTGGTGTTGCCACCTGAACCTGAGGAGGAGGCTGAGGAGCGGGAGAAAAACCGAGTCCATTGTTGCCTCTGGCAGTTATTCCCGGAAGGGGTATCCACTCTGCGAGATTTCCGGTCTAGGAAGCCCCTAAAGCCAGAGGAGGGTCGACTTTGCGACAACGGCCGCTGGGTTTTAAAAGGGGTTTTAACAAGGACCGACAAGGACTTAGCCGTCTGAGTGCTATCCTTCGTCTTGGTGAGCTCTACATCTGTTGTAGAATGAAAGAGCTCCTTACCATCAAACGGAAGGCCCAACACCTTGCCCTGTACTTCCTTTGAGAATTTGGTGGCATGCAGACACGCCTGTCGTGAGGTATCAACCCCCAGCATAAGGCCATGAGCCGAGGTGTCTACGTGATGAGCCGCAGAATCCAGGAGATCTGGGGCCAAGACCCTGGCGGCTGATAATCCCGCTTTAAAGTCTTCCAGCTTCTCGACCGGGATGAACCCCTCAAACTCCAACAGACCTTTCCACATCCGCATATTAGCCCCCGCTAACACCAGTTCGGCATTGGCCTGCCGGAGCTGCAAGGCCGAGTTGCCGAAAATCTTCCTCCCAAGGGAATCAAGGAGTTTATCCTCCTTTCCCATAACCTGAGTAGCCGTCGTAGAAGAGGATGCTGCAGGCCTGGACTGTAAAGTGGCCGCAGCCACCACTGTGGAGGAGGGGGGCGGACAAGATGACAGGGCCACCTCTTCCGAAGAATGCAGCCTGTATCACGCGTCAATTTTCTTATTGACAAAAAGTCCAGAGTGTGGCTTTTGCCAGATCCTGCGGACCTCGGCCAGAACGTCCTTCTGCAAGAACAGGCCGGTACGCTCCAAATGAGACAGGGTGAACGCCCCAGAAAGCACGACCTCCTGCAGAGCGGGTGCCTCAGGCACCGGAACATCCAAGAAGCACATGTCCAGTACCCGGTCATGAAAGGCTCTAATAGAGCGGGCCAGGTCCTTGTTGTCCTGATCGCCCTGCGTGTCATCCGACAGGTCAGGATCCTGCTGAGCCGTGTCAGGCGCTGCCTTGTCCACGGGGGACAATGGAGGCAAAGGCGGAAGAATAGGAGAAGGCACCGGAGGAAAGGGTGGAGCCGGAGGCGCAGGTGAACATATTTCTCTGAAAAGCCCTTTGAAATATTCTCTCAAGGTGCCGACCCCACAGGCAACAAAACATTGTGCGGAAGGGGCATCTGAGCATTCCAGTCAGACTGGCCGAAAAGGATGCGCACAAGCAACTCTAGGTTCACCTCCAGAGCCAAGTCCTACACCTGAGGCTGATGGCGTAGTTGTAGGAGTAGCACCCAAAATGGCCGCCATACCCAAAATGGCCGCCATGGTCATGCCGGGAACGGCTGCCATTTTGTCATCACCTGAGGAGAACTGCGACATGTGAGGAAGAGAGGCAGGGGTCCCCGTCGATGGATCAGGGGTCTTAAGTTCAGCCTTAACGAAAGGAACCTCGGCAGAGCCAGTACTATGAGGCCTGGAATGTTTCTGCAACATACCAACCGCCAAATCAGCCTTCCCAGGAAAGACCTTGGCACTGCCGGTAAAAGAAGAATTTTCCTTCTTTGCCCCCTCAACAGATCTGGTGTCGCCGCAAGAGCAGGAGCGGTGAGAAACAACCTTCCCCGATAAGGCCTTGTCAGGCCTCTCAGAAATGTTGGTAACTCTAGCCTCTGTACGAGGGACCTCGGACCCAGGTCCGGTAACAGCCTTACTAGCTCGGGCCTCGAACATCCGTTCGGTAACACCAAGCCCAACCAAGGCCTTGGGGCGCACCCTGGTCTTATTTTTGAGGGAAGCCGATAGAGAGGCCTCAGAGCGAGCTCCGGTACCCCACGACTCAGTAGAACTGGGTCTACAAGCAGCCCCCACAGGAGGGGCCTCGGAGCGTGCTCCGGTATCCACAGGCCCCTTACGGAGACCCTCAGAGAAAACTCTGGTACAATTATTAGGCCCAACGGGCACCTCGGAGCAATCCCGTGACAGAGGGATCAACGCCCATCCCGGCACGAGAAGAACCCAGAAAGGTGTCTCCCGGCTCGGGTGCTCTGAAAACTAAAGAACTTACCAGGCGCTTCTTCTTTTCGTCGATAAACGCTTGAAAGTGCGAAGGGGGAGTTCGTCGGAACATTTCCTCCCACCGCTCCAACCGACGTTGAAGAGCCCGGACCGAAAGGGAATCACAGTAAAAACAGGAGTCCCAACAGTGATCCGGACCCAAACACTCTAAACAAAGAGGATGGGGATCCGCCCTCGCGAAGCGTCGGTGACGCGATGAACAATCAGGAAAGTCTAGTTTGAACGACATAGACAGACTATTAGACGATTGCTAGCGAGAGCCAGAGAGGAAAAAGTGAAGAAAATCTTCTGCGGATGCAAGTGCGTCCAGTCCCGAACGAGCGGAGAAAAGGACTGATGGGGGATGCGGAGCCAAGGTGGGCGGGGTTACAGCTGCGTGCCGGGCCCCATGAAAGAAAGAGGAAGGACACATTTTTGCAAAATCTTTGGATACTTTTTACAAAGTACTCCGGTCCCGTCCCATAGGACGGAGATATGTCCCATAAGGATGGAGGAAAGGGGACGGGACGTAGGAGTACGCCCATTTAAACCTAAATCTAAGATGGGAGCAAGCTACAACCATCAAAAAATAACAGTCCCACTGGAGTATAGTCAAACAAAAGGGCCTATATTAAAAAAAATAAAAAAAATATTGCCAAACATCCTTACCGTTACGCTACAAAATAGTGTTGGATAATGTTCACAAAAAGAAAGAAGTGTTCACACAATGGTAAGTCAGAACGTTAGGCCGTGGGCTTCCCTTCCCCACGTTTTTAGCACGGGACAAGACGGGTCACGAAAGCACAGCACATTCCTGGGCTTCTTCAGCACAAGGTCACAGTTTCTTTCACTAACATCAGGGCCTTCTGTGCCCAAGTGTCTTTTGTGCAAAGTCTCTCACCTCAGAGGACCTGATGCACCAAAATTCACAAAGAAGAGTTCCTTTATCAATATTTATTTCGGGAGATTCACCCTTCACTCTGGATCCCCCCTCAGCCAGGCTCCGATCATTCTTTCACCATTAGCCTTCCTCAATCGGGTTCAGACCAACTTCAATTTTTAGGCATCCCTCAGTCGGGTTCACATTTGCCACAGCAATCTTCTCGGGTGTGTTACTCTTCACCCAGGATGTCTCTCTTCCGGGCTCAGACACCTTTTCTACAATAATTCCCCTCAGCCGGGCTCAGACCAATTTCTATTTATAGATAATGTAAGACTTTCGAATGTGCACAGGATTCAACGTAACCCACTGCAGGACCACTTCAATTTGACAGTTCATTAATTCTTCCACACTTAGAAGGATACCTTCGAGTGAGCACCCACGTGGTGCTGGACCATTCTGTATTGTTACCTATCTTGGTTTCACAAAGTTCAATTGTATTCAAGTTGTCTTTCTTCATAATTCATACAATGCTGCCGCTTGCAACCTTGAGCATAAATACAGTCTGGTTTCCTATCAGTTCCACCAACTAACCAGCTGTGCTGAACTTGTTGGCGTTACTTTGTTGTCGGAGTCAAGAATGGTACCACAGGGGGCGTGACTAACTGCCGAACGATGGAGACGTAAACCTCCATTGCTCCTGTGCCGCCGGCCAGATCCTGCATTCATCCTGCGTATCTAGACACTGTGGACTGTCCAAAATTCTTCTTACAGCTGTATAAATACATGCTGCATCGATTCCAGCGAGAGCGGAGCATAATCGGAGTACGATCCTGAAGTATCGGGAGATTCGTAGCCACAGTCTCTGAGCCGCACACCGCACTCAAGATGCCCGCTTTAGGCGGAGGGCGGAGGAAGCGAGACGCAGCGAAGAAGGACCAGTTGAGAGGGGGAGGAAACAGACTTTGCCTGGGTGATTGGGGATCACCTGCAGCTGCGAGACCCCAACCCTGTCGGTGCCTGCAAATGCGAGAGGACGTCGAGGGCACAGAGTGCCTGCCGGCCCCCACCTCCCATGCTGGCCTGTGCGCGAATCGCAGTACCGACTCTCCTGCCCCCTAAGGCGGTGTTGCGCAGCCTGCTCTCCCCTGGCTGCTGCCAGAGGCCGGAGAGGACCGAGATGTTTCCTGCGGGGGAGCGCGGGGTGGTGCAGCGTTAGACTGGCCTCTGGGATTGGAGGGACACGATCGGCCTCTGTCAACTCACCCCCATTGGCGTTATACACACACTGGGCCGCGCCGAGACCTGCTCTCCAGGACATTGCCGCGACACACGACCAGAGCCAACACAGTCTGTTCAAACTGCCAGCAACAGCGCGGGCGACCGCACTGCTAGAGCGCCTGCGGAGACCCCCGCGCCCTGAAGACATTAATCCCTGCTGCTCCACTTCAGAAGACAACTTGGCGGTAAGGAGAGGGGGGTGGCTGCGGGCTAGGGATTGAAGACACTGTCCACCCACCCGGCTTTCCCCGCTCGCTGGGGTGGCCCTGCTGGCTTCCTGACGACCCCTATAACTGCAAAGCGGGCCTGGCAGGATCGAGCACAGAGGCAAATAAAGCAACTGGGCCTCTGACGGTGGGTGATCAATAGCGAATAGCCCCCAAGCTCCGTATCAAGAGCAAGGACTAACGTGAGGTGCGCGTGGGTGACAATCACCCCGACCCTACTCCATCCAAAGAAAGGAGCCACAATATAACGGGCACAAGCGCAGGGCGCGCACTCTGGTCCCTCATATAAACGGACTGGATGAGGCATACAACATTGCCAAGTAAATGTGCAGTGGGTAACAGAGCGGAATTCAACTGAACAGATACGCCCCAACAATGTCTGATGCAGACCGCAGTGAATACACCCCAGAATAGACGTAGAAACCTCCCCCCCGGTGTGGAGGACATGTGTGTACCCATCACATGCGCCTGACTTGAATAAACGGCTCGAACCACCGAGAACGTTACTTTCAGTGATATTCCAATACATGGGCACGTAGACAAAGCGGAATTGCGCTCCACCTCCGAGCGGAACGAGCTGGGTATCCCCAACAGAGCGAACAGAGTTGCACGCCCAGAACCATCACAAACCCAGAAGGCATCACCTCTTGAACTGTATGGGTGTAAATACTGGTGCTCTACCTAAGGTGGATTCATAAGATTGCTAGACACAAGACGAGAGGACCCAGGAGTGGGTGACCCCTGCGCCGTGGAAAGAGCTGCTGCTCCGAATTGCTGTTGCTTCCTCCAGCTGGACAAGGCACGCGCCTTCAATGAGTGAGAACTGCAAAGTATCGCTGAATAGTGAGAAACGACCATTACTGCCTGAGCACACGTACGTGCAAGTCCGTATCCAGTGCAATCCCGGAAAGGTCCTTGTGACCGGTAATCACCCCAGTCATAAAGTGACACTGGAACATCAACACACAACTGGCGCAGATCCATGTGAACATCATTCACACAGCACCAAGACCCAGCAAAATCACCCCCGGCCCAGCAGACCCATCTGCCCTCCCACCCAGTCACTGCCTTCTCCCTTCTTACGGGGGACAAACATCTACTGACATCACACCAGATACCCGGAAATGGGGAAGATAAACCCAGGAAAACCTCTACGCAAAGCAGAATTGAGCAGTACGCTAGCACAACATCGACTCGCTCCCTGGAGCGGCTGCCAATATCTGAGTCAGACTGCATGGAGGAAGATATCTCCCTCAGACATAATGAGTGCCATTGTCAGCTCCAGAACTTCAAAGGAGAACAAGATGGACAGTATCGGTGCGGACGTGTCCCTACTAAGGCGCGACCTGCAAAAGTTGACCTCACGCACTGTGGAGGCAGAGGCACGGATCTCAGAAACCGAAGACAACCTACGGGGGATAAACCGCAATATTTCCGGCATGATGGCACGCATTAAACTCCTGGAAACGAAAGTGGATGATAGTGAAGGCAGATCCAGGCGAAACATTCGCATTCTCGGCCTTCCCGAGAAGGCAGAGGGGGACTGTATGGAACTATTCCTTGAGGAATGGCTTGTGGACACATGATGCACAATCCTTCTCTAAATTCTTCTCCATTGAACGGGCCCATCGCATCCCAACCAGCAAAATCACCCCAGGGGCACCGCCGCGCACATTCATCGCAAGATTCCTAAATTATAGGGATAGGGACACAGTGCTGCAGCTGCGAGATCAAAAGGGACAGTCACGTAGAACGGATCAAAAATCGCCTTCTTCCCTGACTTTACCAGAGAAGTGCAAAAGGCACACCAGTCATTCGATCCACTCAAGAAACGCCTGCACTCAATGGGTGTTAAATATGGGCTAATCTTCCATGCCCAGCTTAAGATTTTCCATAGGGGCACATCGGTGCATTTCACAGACCCCAAGGAGGCGTGGAACTGGGCCGAGAGGCATATAGATGGCGACTGGAGGAGAGAAGACCGCAATAGACCACATCCCGAGCGCCCACCAGACATGGATCCACAGCAGCAACAACAAATGGAGAATCCGCACCAAGGAAACACAAAGAGCTGCAATGGCCACTGAAGATGCCCGCCCAAAACATCGCATAAGTAACGCAACAGAGCCCACGCTCCACAATGTATACTAAAATATAAGACAAACCAAGGCTGGCGCCCAACCAAACAGCCGCCCCCCAGACAAGCTAACGAACCCAAAGCACCGTAAAGGGGTGCTACACCGCCCGGCTGTAGCTACACACCAACTGCAGAACCCGGCCAAAGCTGAGCGGGCGCATGTAGGATAAAGTTTAGAGTTTAACTACTTGAAAGTTTATGTTGGGTCAACAGATGCTTCAGTTGGGGTGGAGTATGGGGAGGGGGGAGTTGGGGATAACGTTTTTATCCGTTGCTTGGATGTTAAAAACCGCACCAATGCCAACACGCGCATAGTAATATTTCCCTTGCAAATGAGTCCAATAAAACAATGGAGCAGGCGAGTCTCGACAAATAATCAACCTAGGTCTGATCAAGATCGAACCCTACCCGGATTGTTGGATCATGAAACAGACATGCGACATACCGACACCACATATACACAGATTACATGGCACAAATCACCAACGTAAATAAAAACAGAACCATCCGAGTGATGACTTGGACCATAAACGGGCTCGGAAATAGCATTAAAAGGTGTCTCGTCCTACAAGCACTGAACCGTCACTCCTCGGATGTAGCCTTCCTAACGGAGACACACCTGGTGGGCACGAGGTGTACATTGTTTAGACATACAAACTACCGGCAAGCCTTTCACGCCGGATTCACCATGGGATCACGTGGGGTATTAATCCTAGTACACAAAAGACTTCTCTATAGCCCCAATATGGTCACCCAGGACCAAGGAGGCAGGTTTGTTCACACGACAGGAACGCACTATATCTATGATCGCTGTATATGCACCACCTAATCTACTAACCCCCCTGACTAATGACATTACGCCCCTAATTGCTAACAACCCTGAAGACCTCACGTTGATTGGAGGAGACTTCAACAAAGTCATGAACATAGACCTTGATAGGAGGGATGTATGATCCAGGAACCCAAACATATGTACTAAACTTGCCACATTCACTAATGCACTGGGGTTGCAAGACGTATGGAGATCGCTACACCCCAACACAAGAGAATACTCTTTTCACTCTGGTGCACACGCCTCACTGTCCAGGCTAGACCATTTCTTCCTACCGCTAGGTAACATACATGAAGCATGTGAAGCTCAACTACTCCCCACAGGTATATCGGACCATTCCCCCACTTACGATAACGATTAGAATCAACAAATCAATCCCCCCCACCCAGCTGGAGATTAAATGGTTACTACCTAGGATTCCCAAAACTGGTGGAGCACATGCAAAAGGCCACTGAAACATACCTTGAAATAAACACAGACTCTGTAGACAGCCCAAAAACACTATAGGAGGCACTAAATACAGTACTTAGGGGTGAAACCATAGCCTGGACTACAGCCCACAAGAAAAAACATCTTGAAGCGATACGTGCAGCTGAAGCAAAGGTACGGAACACAGAGGTTGATCACCTATCCTATGACCAACCCGAGACAACACGTGCTACAACTAGCACAAAAACAACTACAACACATAGCCTTAGACAACGCAAAACAAGCGCACGCGGCAATGCGAGAGAAAGTATACGAAACAAGGGACAAGGCGTGGAAAATACTTGCATGCTTTGAGCGCAGGGACCTAGGCCTCACCCAAGTCAGGAAACTAACAACAGAAGAACCAGAACCACTAATATCAGATCAGGACATAGCGGAGGGATTCGCAAAGTATTATGCTGAATTATAAAGTACAAAAAACAAAAGGTAAAGGGTCAAGGCAAAGGTGGGGGGTGTGGGGACTTACTTGAGGAACTCGGTGTCAGCCTTTTGTATCTGAAAGGCCGAGTTAGGGTGAAAAGGGTTTCTACAAAAGAAGTGGTCCCCCCCCACATTTCTACATATCCCTACCTGACCCACCCTTACTTACCATCCCAATCACACTCTAATCTAAATCGCTTTGTGAAGTGTGGTCAGTTTACCCATTAATACCTTTGTGGCTATAATAAGTGACAAAGGGTCTGACCAGGTGTTATCAGGATTCGAGGGAGGTAGCGGATAGATAACTGATGGGTTTTGAGTCTGCAATCTGCCTGTCTGTACTGTTCCTCCGCCCCCTCTTCCTGCCCCCTGGGGGTGCCTGACCTAATTTTTGAAGAAGCACTACTTTCAGCAAAACTTTTCCCTTGAATCGAATAGGGGGTCATGTATGACCTTCGTAGTGCGGCTGCTGCCACAGAAGTTCAGAGACCATTACACTCTACTCCGGTGGATATGGGGAAGAAGGCACCACGTAAAGAGAAGGCAAGAGCGAGGGAATCCTTCTTTAAACCCTATAAAACGGGTGGTGGTATTTTCCTTCCTCCAGGTGTATACCCATCAGATGATCAGGTTCCAGCAGGTTCGGCTCTGCCATATTCTGTATCACATATGGAGGACCTGTCAGCGCCTTTAAATCAACCTACTTGCACGCGATTCCAGGGTGATATTGACTTCACCCTGAGGACCTCTACCATGAAGAACGTGATTCTAAATCAACTGGGCTCCTTGGATGACCCTTCCCTGACTAATATTATGCCTCATTTGTTAGTCCCTAGGATCGGCGTAGTCCATTTAGAGAAACCTGCGATTCAACAGTCTGAGGTCTTCATTGAGCCTAGAGATGAGGATATGTTGGAGTTCGAAGCCGTAGTCTCAACTCCTGATAGGGGAAGGACTTCAACATCGGTCGAAGTAAGTTCTCGGGAGATCCCTCAGGAGCTGCCTATTTCCCTACCTGAACCAGAGGGGCCAGCTGCGTCTGTTCAGAATCTACTGAAGAACTTGTGCCACCCACCAGAACAGCTCTAAACTTCGTTCTATCCTCTCTGGTTAAAGTCTTTGAAAACTTGAAAACTGAGGTCTACCAGCATACGGATATTCTAATGGAGATGAACAAGGACTTGGAACTAAATGAAATTGCCATGATAGCCTTAAAATCAGCAGTCAATGAATCATTGGGAGGGTTTTTGACTGAGCTCCATAAAGAAGTAAAGGATCAATCATGTAAAATGGCCCTTTTGACTGATTTATGTGGGGATTTAAAAAAGATGTCCCTGATCTTATTAGAAAAAGCTGATCGCTCGGACAATCAATCACAGGAAGGCCCTCTAGGTCCCCCCATTCTTCCTCATGTGGAGGCCATGGTTGATGATACTCCCCTCTCGATATCTGTGATGGAGGAGTTCATGAGATTGGCTGCCCTGGCGGATAGTGATCCTCAAGTGGGGGTACCACTCGAGGGTTCTCCAATAGATATTTCCTCTTCGGATTCGGATTTAGCAGTCCCTAGGAAGAAGAAATTAAATGGGAAGTCCAAAAATAAGAGTAAAAATAGGAGGCTATCAGTCAGTGAAGCCATCACCCCTGTAACCAAAAAGGGGAAAGGAAAGAAAAAACAGATCAAGAAGAAACCCCTGAAAAGTCCGAAAAGATTGTGGCGAAAGTCTCCTTCATCCAAAAAAGGGAAGAAAATTCCCAAATCAAAATCCCAAAAAGCACATCTTGTGGAAGAAACGATAGTGCCTGGTGGTACATCCACGGTGGGAAGTCAAACTGACTATATGGACCAACCAAAAAAAATTGCTCCAATCTTTTTAAGGGCTAAACAAAAAAAGCTGCCGTCTAACCCTCTGGTTAAAATTGCTCCCATCTTCTTGAAAAAATCAGCGAGGTTGGTGACAGATCTGGGAGCCAAGGGGGGATCCTCTAGCAGTGAAAACTCGCAAGCTAATACTGCTGCTGTAATCAAGCGTCCGTCTGTTGGATCGGCTTGCCCTTTGTATGATGGTGCACCTCTGGCTGCAGGAATAGATGCCTCATCTGGCTTAGGCTCTTTGACGGAGAATGGAAATTCTGTCCCATCATCTCAGTTGCCTGATGAACTATACAAACAGAACTCAGATCCGACAGTTTTTTTATCAAGAAAAGTTGCATCTTCATGTGTTGATTCTCCATTAAATCGTTCGGCAATAATAACGGAATTGAAGTCAATCCCAGCTTTGAAGTATTTTTCTTCAAATGACATTGAAGCAGTGAGCTTCCCATATGATACTGACACTAATATAGTGGCAATAGAACTGAAATCAAGTTTGGGTTTGAATCTAATTATGGGTGAGGCTGTGGCATGGGAGCAGAGGGGCCTGAAGATCTCTCGTACTTGCCCTATAACTACTGTCTCCGAGTCCCGCCGGATAGCCAATCAAGATCACCGATGGGGGGTAACCAGTAAGGATTTCTCCCCAACTGTCTCAACGAATATGTGGGATATGCTACCTGAAGTGATTGCCCAAGTTTTTCTTAAGATGGGGATGACCCATCCGAAGCTCTAGGGTCGCCTCAAGTTAATGTGCTATCATGGAATACTAGAGGCTACACATCCTTTTCTGAGGAGCCCAGGAGATCGGAAATTTTCAAAACTTTCAATCTAATTCTTTTTCAAGAAACTTGGCTAACTGGTCTAGTAGGCATTGATGGATTCACAATTTTTCAACAGTTGGCTTTGGCTCCTGGGAGGGGTAGACCAATGGGGGTTTGCTGGTGGCCTCTAGTAATGAGAGGTTTAAATCCTCGGTAATTGTCTCAAATAGTATCCAGGGGATCCTCATGGTGAGAGTATCTTTGAGAAACTCCAATGAACGCTTAAGCTGGATTGTGGTAAACCTTTATTGGAACTCAGGCGTTTTTCTACTTAGTGAGTTTCTGTGTGCTCTCTCGGAGGGTTTACTTGATTGCTCTATCCATTACCCGGGGGATGAAATTCTTATTGCCGGGGACTTTAATTCTCAATGCATCTCTACTGTGGATCTCAGATCAGGCAAGTGTAAGCAGAAGTCTACGAATGGAATAATATGTTTAAGGTTTATGCAGGATTGGAATCTATCTATGTTGAATGGAAATATAAGGGGGGATATTCCTAATTCCCCCACTTGGCGCAGAGGTATTTCATTCTCCACGATAGATTATTTCTTTGTCTCTAGCAATATATTTGAAAATTATAACAGTTTGATAGTTGGAGAAGGGAATCCTGATGACCATGCTATGCTGAAGGTGACTGTATCGTATGATTGTGCTCCAGTAACTTTTAGTTATGATCATGAGCTCCTTGTTAAGAACTCAGGTAATGCCATTAGAAAATTTCAAAAAGGTCAGTTATTAAATAGTGAGCTTAGCCTCAGGACGAGCGATTTATCTAATCAGTCTTTGTCTGACTTCTGTATTCCTAGTGTTTTCCTGAATTTTCTGTCTGCACAGGCAGTAGTGGAGCCCCACGCGCGGAAAACTCACAAGTTACATAAACACTCTTTTAATGCTCAAATTATAAATCGTAAAAAGGAATTGAGGTCCCAGATATCGATCCTAAGGAGAGCGGGCTTGTGTGAGAAGGCCTATGGGGAGGGGTTGGTAAAGCTGAAAAATAACTACAGGAATTGGATTCGTGCACATCATCATCTGATATTATAGCAAGATGCTGAGAGAATGTTATATGTCCTGTCTCTTAAGAATTCCTGAAATTTCTGGTCTTTAGTCAATATGAATGAGGCTACTCAACATCAGAAACAAGATTCTATTATTCAAGAGGGGGTGTGGATTGAACATTTTTTGAAGGTGTATGGTTCTGATGCCTCATTATGCTCGGTTGCTGACGTAATCCAAAGTTGGGTGCTTGAGTTTAACGTTCTAGATATAGAACTGTTAATTAAAAAATCTTCAGCGTCCAGAGCTTCTGGACTGAATGGCTTAAGTAACTCGATCTTTAAATCGGATCCGGAAATATGGGCGAAGGTCCTTAAAGCCCTTTTTGATAATATCGCCCGGAGGAGAATCCCTGATTTGTGGAGACTCTCAATAGTCATTCCTATTTATAAGACGGGAGATAGGCTATTGGCTTCTAATTATTGCCCCATATCTCTCCTAGACGCCGATAGTAAAAAAAATTTGGGTATTGTTCTAGGGGAGTTGGAACTCTGGGCAAAAACGAAGGGAATTATTCCGAAGCAGCAATCTGGATTTGGAAAGGGTCTGTCGACGTCACTGAATGGGTTAGTCTTGAGCTGCTTAGCTGCAAAGTCCTTCACCAAGGGAGGCCCTTCTCTTTTTGGAGCCTGGATTGACTTATCACAGGCCTTTGATATGGTTGATAGAAATCTATTATGGGGAAAATTAGTGGCCTGGGATATACCCGCTGGCTTACTCTCTATCCTAATAGAGTTGCATTCTAACAATCATATGCGGGTTAGACTGGGTAGGTCCGGTTTCCTCTCTGACCAAATCAGGATAACTAGAGGGGTTCGCCAAGGTTGTTTATTGGCTCCCTTGCTTTTCATCCTTTTTATGGCGGACCTAGCTGATTGGCTACAGAACATTGGGTTGATATCTCCCTCCATCGGTAATGCCAAAATTAATTGGCTAGCTTATGCCGATGATATAGTAGTGTTGGACTACTCACAAGTGGGTCTGCAGCGCCTGCTAAGTGCTTTAGAATCTTATGCCAGGATTAATAAATTAAGAATAAATCCCTCAAAATCTAAGATTCTTGTATTCAGGAGGCCTAATAAAATAGTGAGGAATTTGAGTTGTAATTTAGACCACTCTCAGGTAGAGGTTGTCTCTGAATTAACCTATTTGGGAGCAGAATTAAGATCCTTCCCATCTAGGTTTAATCTGATGGCTTCTATGGATTTAAAATTGATCAAGTTGGGAGCCCAGATGAAAAAAATCCATTCTAAGTTTGGCAGATTTACCATCATTCCACTCATAAGATTTTATATCGGGAAGATAGTTCCCATTATTCTATATGGCATGGACTACAATTCTCTAGCCTTTGACATAGACTGGGATGTTATCGAATCAAAGATTTGGAAACGTACTTTGGGACTCCCTGATTGTGTTCCGATCGTCTCCCTACGATATGAGTTTGGACTGTCTTCACTCAGATCATGGCTAGCCTGGAAGTGGCTTACTCTTTATAGGTCAATTCTTGATCCCCCTAAGAATTCACTTTTCGAAGATTCTGATGTAGAGCGGGTACATGGCAATAATGTTTTTCTATGTAGGTTAGAATCAACATGTTTGGAATGATTGTCCCGTTGTGATTCTGATGCTGAGTCCCTCCTACAGAACCCTTTAAAAGTGAAGGAAAAATCGAAACTGGTAGATTGGATTCATACGATTGAGGAGATGCGGGGAACTAAAAGATCAGCTTCCCTCACACTCTTAGATAAGCGTTTATCGTTCCTTCCGGCTTATCTTAAGAAGTCCCCTAGCTTTTGGTTTAGATCTGCTTTTTTGAGATTTCGTTTAAACCTACTCCCTACCCTGGAACTACTTGCTATAAGGGATAAAGAAGGGGGTACTGCTCCAATTTGCGATAGATGCTTAACTATGGAAGTTCAGACCACTAAACATTTACTTTGTAAGTGCCCCGGGACTTGGAGTGTCAGGGCCAGTTCTTTTGGCAGATTTGTTCATAATGAGTCTCATTTAAATTCTTATGATTTCTGGGCGAGGTTATCGTCGGGCAATGAGATGGCTTTATCAATGGAAGTGGGTAGAGTTTTAAAGGAATGGAAGCTAGTAATAACTTGAATTCTCTTTTGTAAAAAATGTGGTTGTTAGATTGTCTTTCATCTTGTCTTTTTATCTTGATTTTTTTATTTTTTTATTATGAGATATGTGTACCTAAAAACTGTAAAGGTTTGTTCTTATTGTTTATGTAATATTTTGTCTGTGAAATGTGTTAAAAGTCAAATTGTGGCTAATGCACTTTAAATTAAAAAAAATAAATAAATAAAAATAAAGTGCACCATCCTCACTGCCACCGGCCGATATCCTAGAAGAAATCACCTTCCCTACCCTAGACGAGCAACAGGCTGGCCTATTAGAACAAGAAATTACCGAGGAAGAAGTAACTCAGGCAATGCCAGAACTCCAATCAAAGAAAACCCCGGGCCAAACGGCTTTCCTGTCGAAATATGGAAAAAAATAGGCGCAAATGTAATCTCCCCACAACTACTGCGCCTATTTCAACACTCGCACTCACAGGGTTGCCTCCCCCCAGACCTCAGGAAAGCCACAATAATAGTCTTGCCGAAGGCAGATAAACCACCTGACAAGTGCAGTTCCTACAGACCCATCTCTCTTATAAACTGTGAGGCCAAAATAATTGCGAAGGTATTGGCCAATCGGCTGCAGCAAGTCATATACACACTCGTACACCCAGACCAATGTGGGTTCATGCCACAAAGATCCACCAGGCAAAATATATATAGACTGCACACAGCATTAGAAAAACTACCTAGGCTACAAAACCCCCTGGCCTTACTGTCCATAGATTTTGAAAAGGCTTTCGATTCTGTGCATTGGGAAGCAATTTGGGAAATTATGCGACGAATGGGTATAGGCCCATACTTCACGAGCTGGGTCAAGCTACTATACCACCTTCCAGTAGCAGTAACAAAAGTGAACGGGTACATTTCAGAGCCCTTCCAGATAGGTAAAGGCACGAGACAAGGCTGCCCATTACCAGCTTTGATCTTTGCGTTAGCAATCGAACCTTTAGCGATCCTGTTAAGATCCACGCAAACATGGAGTGGCTTCAGGTGGGCGGACGGCTGGGCGGACAAGGTGTCCTTATACGCAGATCACCTGTTAATACACCTGGCGAACCCACGAGTTTCCTGTCCTGTGGTGTCACGTCTACTAGAGGGATATGGCAGGTTCAGCGGACTTCGTGTCAACTGGTCAAAATCCATACTATTCCCAGTGAAGCAGATAGATAATGCAATACCAGACGAGGAATGCCCCTACCGCGTTGAAAGGGAACAATTCAGATATCTAGTTATACAAATTACACATAAGCTAACAGACTATGTGGAGAAAAACATACATCCGATAACAACCAGGTTCAAGGAGGATGTCCGCCACTGGATGTCCTTAACACTCACACTACTGGGACGCGCTGCACTTTTCAAAATGATGGCTCTCCCCCGCTATCTCTACATATTACAAAATGCACCGCTACCCATAGCGCCCAGTGAGTTCCATAGGATAGACCAAACACTTAGGAAGTTTTTATGGAACGGGGGTCACGCACGACTAGCACTTACTACCCTACAAAGATCCATATGGGAGGGTGGAATTGGACTCCCCCGGCTGCAAACCTACTACTGGGCCAGTCAAATGGCAATAGTAAATGATAAACTGCACGGGGACACCACACTACTGCACAACAAAATACAGGACCCCGACACACAAGAAAGGCCCATCACGAACCTCCTTTACCGGAAAAAGATTGATCTTCTACCCCATCTATGATGACACATATAACCCTAGTCTGGACAGATACACACAAATACTTAGGTTGGGACAAAAAACTAACCCTAGCACAACCACTGTGGAACAATAGACACCTCCCGAAAGTGGTGAACAAACTCCCTAAATGGCATTCATGGGCCCAACTAGGCATTAAGAAAATTGGAGATGTGATCAAAGAAAACAAAATAATATTTTATCTAGTTGCCACCTTCGTACTCCCTCCCAACGAGCAATACCATTATATGTAATTCAAACATGCGCTGCAGGCTCACCTCCCTGAATTGATTGATATGCCTGATTACTCCCCGTTGGAACTCAACCTATTCCCAGAATTGCTTAAACATAAAGTCACGTCCACTATGTACAGCGTCATAAACTCCTTTGCTACGAAAGAACTGTCGGGTTTGAAAGCCAAATGGGAGAGGGAGGTAGGTGACATACTTCCAGAAGAATGGGTAACCGCATTAATGTACCCCACTGAATCGACTATTTCCTCCAGGCTTAGATTAATTCAACTGAAGATATTACATAGAATTTACTATCCAAGGCTGGCATTGTTCAATTGGGGGAAGACCGCTAACCCAAACTGAGATGTAAAAGGGCGGAAGGTTCCTACTATCATACTGTGGGAATGTGCCAACATTCAACAATACTGGCAGCAGTGCTGCAACAAACTGTCAAGGGTAATGGGAAAGAGAATACATGCAAGTCCAAAGCAACTATTGCTGAGGATAGAAGAAGATATTGAACTAACAAGGTACGAAAAGGCGTTCCTATCCACCACCACTTCGATACTCAAATGGAATATAGCGCAACTGTGGGGCTCTGAAAGGCCACCAAGCTATGAACAATGGATCACGGATGTGGACATCTGCATCGCAATGGAAAAAAGGGTTTATACTGCCAGAGGGTGTCCTGAGAAAGCTCAGAAAATATGGCAAAACAGGGAAGATGCGCACTAAAAGTAATCTATAACGACAAACTGAACTGCCACCCAAAGACTCGCAAGTGAACCAGGTTGTGTGATATGGAAAGTAACAAAGTGTCGGGACATGTCTAAAGGCTCATTAGTATAAGACCATGGCGGGGAATTATTGGCGGGAGTGAAAGGGAAGTTTGGTTTACCCCGTTGTATGGGGCTGTATGTTTTTGTGTTACCAAAAAACAATAAAATGTTTTATTAAAAAAAGAATGGTACCACAAAGATAATCGCTTCTCCCTGCCTTGGCTATCAATGCGGGGGGCCCTGTGTACCTCTGACACGCTACACATTTCATCAGCTGCAATTCCCGGTATTAGGTTTTTTTTTTCCATGAGGCGTCTGGAAAGTCACGGTTCTGTGTTGAAAAGGGCAAGGGTAATTCCCTCCTTGTCGTCCTCTGTTCTCGCCGGCTTTCTCTTCGGTTAAACTGCCATCACCCGGATTGCTGCTTCCTCGTGCGGGTGGGTAATTAATAATAGCCCGATTTGCCTGACCCTTGTATTGGTACATATCAGGTATATGGATCTGGTGTTAATCCGTTGTTGCTCATGAACTGTCTGTGAGAAAACGTGTCAGAAAAGGTGATTGGGGGGGGGGGTCAATTTTCTAGGTATACTACATGGTAGGATGGGGAAAAGGTGTTTTAGGAAAGGCGATACCGGATCTCACCAGCCTGTGTCCCATTCCCACAAAACCCCTCCATCCCCCAATCCAGGTGATCCTCCATGATTCAATGTGCATCTCCGTACAGGGTCATGATTTTCAATATTTACATATTTTACCTAGTATAATATATTTCAATTAATGTACATTTCAGTATGGTGAATATAAGACTTGATTTTACAATTGTAGAAATGGCTGTGCATGACTAATATTTTCACAGATGGGTATTTTTCGTGGCTGTGCGCGACTCATGTTTCCTGCTTTGCTTTCTGGCTCCCCTGAAAAACGAGCAAAACAGCAGAATGTCCATTCCGACATCTGCGTGGTTTAAATTGCGTTTTTAGGAGCTTTGCGGAATTCTTTCGGCTCTGGGAAAGGACTCAGTTTACCCTGTCCACTCCCAGGCAGCCTACTCACAGCCAGTAACAAAGGAGATCCATTCCTCCTAAAGGCCTACCTACTCCCCTGTCATAAAACCTGTTCAGCCTCTTGTAGCCAAGACCCTCCTCAACTACCCAATGACAGTTGGCCTGCTTTTTACCCCCCCTATCAGTCCACCTGTTGTGTCCAGCATGGGTGTGGGGGGGGGGGGGGGCTCTGGCAAGCACACCCTGTAATTATCCTGAGCCACCAAGCTAATCTCAGTCCAACAAGCCTACAATCAACCTCCAACTGCCTACCTGGGATTCACATAGAATACTGGAAAACCTGTTTCCCATCTCCCCTCCCCTGCTGGCTTGCAGGGGGTGGAGCGACCGACAACTGGTCCCTGACAACCAAACGAACTGACAGACTAGTTGCCTAGTCTCCCCTTCCAGATCAACCACATGTGTTCCTGGGTTGGGGGGCTGGCTCTGAGTTTCCCCTATTGAGGGAAGGGATGGGGGCGGGCTACCTGAAACTTTGTGGCCGCCCTGCTCCCCATGCCCCTTGGCAACCACATGTGACCATGCAGCCTTATATAACCCTGTGGAGCGAGGGCTTGGGGCAGTTTTTCCCCTTGACTGCTAGTGGTGTGGTGTGCCGACATGGGTTGGGGGTAGAGGCTGCAGAAGCCCTTCTGGCAGGTACCCTTCCCTCGCCTGGCCTTCTCCTTCTCCCCTGGTTCTCTTCCTCCCCAAATCTGCTCCATTTATCCACCAGTGGGTCTCCGTGCCTCTGTCTCCTTCACCTGCTTCTCTCTCCTGGCCTCTCAGCCTCAGCCCCCCCCTCGTCCCCCACCCCCTCTGCACTGCTGTGTCCCTCTCTGCTTCTCTGTCCCACTTTTGTCTGTCTGTCTGTCTGTCCGCCTGTGTGTCTATCCCTGTGAGTCCCTTTCATTTACCCCCTCACCACTTCTACCAGGCCCCCTTCTCCAACCCCTCCCTTCTCCCTTGGTGTCCCTTCCCCCACCTTTGCATCCAAGGCTACTCCCCAGGCCCCGGGTTCCATGCCAGTAGGTGTGCCTAGCTAGTCCAGTGTGTCACATGTATCCTGCTGGCAATGTGTTAACTACTCTTACTGTAATAAATCTGTTCCTGGTTTCTACAAAGATTGCGGTGCCTTCATTGTGTTCCCACTTTTCCATGTAACCTGCCTGTTCTTGCCAAAGGGGGGCCCAGTCCGCCTGTGGACACAACGCACCCCACCGGGTCTGTTGACTCCCTGGTCCAAAACTGTGGCTCTGACTGGGGTCTCCCACACTGCCTCCCCTATTTTGGCCTGCCTCCCACTTCCACAGTTTACTGGTGCCTTGACTCTGACCCAGATCCAGGTCTAGGTCCCCGATCACCCAAATAGCACCTAAATGTCTGCCCCTTTTCTGAGTAAACTCACCCCTGTTCTGCGACCTGCACTCCTCCACTCTGTAGTCCATTTTCCTTCTTTTGCGATCTACAGACCTGTCCCAGAGAAGAGGGGTTCTTGCCCTCAGAGCTGCCAGCTCTTCCTGTGCATGGCTGAAGGACCAATTAGTAAGGTAAGAGATGAAGTATCAGTCGGGCACTCTGACATTGCCAGCTTGTAGTTTGAGAGGAGGGCTCCTAGTCAGGGGAGCGGGTGGTAACATTGAGGGTAGTTCAGCATACCCATCTAGTCAACCCAGGTCCCACTCCCACAGTGGCAAGGTGCTGGCACGGTGCCACTGTCAGAGGAGGACCTGCCAACTTACACAACATCACACAATTGTACTGGCAAATTGTAGGGTGTAACTTTCCAGATAATCTACCCAACTAGTCATAGCATCCAGTTCGCAACCCCTAATTTTATCCAATGTTCGGTTTTAACCCCGAGCGTTCCTCAGGTGAGGGGAGTCACCTGCCCCATAACAAACTCACCTTCTAGGCCCATCCTGGTGGGTGAACAAGGGTAGCTGTGGCTCATTGCTCACCTTACGGACCGGTCCATCAAGAGCCTCATTTGAGAGTGCACTACATGTCGCTTAATTCAGTTTACTAATGTGCCTGAATCTGGGTACAAAGAGTGGTGAGGTGGCAACTTAAAAGTAAGGTATCCACAATAATAGAACCTAGTTTGGGGATCTGAAACTCAAATCTTCCCTCGTATTGTATCACAGTTTGATTTGAGTCAATTCCATTCAGGTATTACTTCTTATTTTGAGGATTAAATCCACACCATTGAATTCCTGATTTGGTTTATCCTTCAAGATTTCACACATTGTATTTTGTTTCCCAAATAAACATTAATATTTATTTCGTTTTTTGGAATGCAACCCTTAAAAAAATAGAGGTGTTGATCTAATGTCTCTCAGCTGAAAATAGGATTATTTAAGTCGAGAGGCAGAACTCGTGGGTTTATTTCACAAGTAGTATTTGTTAAAAAGTGTTATTTGGAGTGTTGGACCAAAGATAGTCGAAGACTACTCCTATTTTTTGTGTGGTTCGGAGATATATTCCTTCGTGTAAGCTCCGTTCCTAGGGTTTTCAAATACACAATCCCTTTTGGTGTTGGGATTACAGTGTGGCCTGAATCGGGGATATCTCTGATCAGTAATTTTGCCAATCAGGTGACATAAAAGCCGACCGGTTTCAGTGGTATTGGGATTATTAAGACCACTTTCTTCAGGGCTAAGGACCAACACCAGTTAGTGTGTGGTCTAATTTCTTCTGCTTTACAATTTTTTACAAAACGAAAATCATTCACAAAACTAGCTTCTTCGGTTGACAGGTCAACTCCTGGGGAGTTTGGCCTGGGATGCACATCGGCCCAGTGGGCAACCCTACACTATCAGCCAGCAACCCACTACGTCACTATCCACGTGTTAGGAGCCTACATAATACCAAGGCTTTTTCCCAGCGTGGTATTATGCAACAGTCATTTTAACATTTTACCATTTTATAAACTTATGTAAAAGGTTCTGCACATTCTAATGGGTGTGCAGGATGGGGGCTCTACGGAACGTATGCGTGCAGCCCCAGGTCAAAGTCAAATTATAGACATGAGCAGCCCAAAGCGCGATGCAGGAGTGCACCTGTAAGCGTCTAAGTGAGCATAGTATGCATAGTTTATGATGAAGGGAAATGAGCCAGCAAGCTCGAGCGCGATGCAGGAAGTTCCGCGTTGGGTATTGCTTACCTCCTGGTAGATGAGAGGTGCCCCTTGTGATTCAAATCCGACGTCGGTGCACAGAACGGCATCTTGAGTGTACGTATATTGCGTTTTTTGATGTCCGTCGTCACGCGATTGTTGGCTTTTTTCAATTACTTTTTTATTTTAATATTTTATATGATACTTGTTTTCTCTTTCTCTTCTTACATTTTGGATTTTTTGTTTCAAGCTTTATCTCATTTGAAAGCAAACATTTTTTTCCATTATTCTTTTTTATCTCAATGTAACTATCATACCATGTGCATCAAGTTCACTCCGTTATAAGTGTATTTAGGACCAGACTCACTTTTAGTTAATGTAGAACAACCTCAAAATGCAGGGAAAAACAAGAAGAAAAATGGCCTGTAACTAGGGCGATAACAAAATGGATCACAAGGGCACAGAAGAAAAACATAACAGCAGGAGAAGACTATCATTTGTGATTATGCCTACAAATTTGACAAGGTGGCAATAGAAGAACAAACCAGCCAAGGAGAGCAGGAAAAACCGGCTGGAACGATTGAAGTACCAGTACCTTCAGAAAGTGGACTTTTGAAGGGAAATGATATACCAAGTAAACTATCTATAATGCGGCAATACCAGAACAAAAAGGGACTCCCTCTTACATTTTAACAGATCGGAATTCCTGCTATTGATAGATAAGATCTTGCCTCTCAGAATATTAGACACAAAAGACTTTAATTTTTCAAACCTATTACAAATATGGAGCAACAGATTAGTAGAGTCCATTGTGTTACTGCTGATTAGAAGCCATAAAAACAGGTTTCTGGATCTGGGATATGAGACTGACCCTACCATTACAGGCCAAGAACATCACAAAATCAGTGCTGACATGCTATGGGAGAAGTTGGCGCCTGGTAACAGAGGGAGCGGAAATGCCCAAATCTCTAACACGCTCCAAGATAACAGCATGGGCATCCTCAGTTGGTTGATCCAGAACAACTCTTGCAAATCGGTAGTTAACTGAAATTGGACAATTTGCTCAGGCAAAACGAGAGGTTTTAAACATCTACCGAGCACAGATGGGTCTCTGGCCTTACTGTTGCGATCATTCATTTTTCTTTTACAGGAGTGTTGGTTGCTTTCAGACTTATTTATTGATGGGTATCATTTCAAGTATTGGCCAGCAAAGGCCTTAAAGGACGTCCCTATGGTGGCCTTATAATTAGGGTTAAGAATACAATCTTGGCTAAAAGAATTCCAATTGACAAATCTAATACTAATATTCTTGCTGTAAATATTCACCTGGATCAAGACAGGGGGAATTTTACCATCATAAACATCCATGACTCCACTGGCATTCTATGTACCCACAATATTATTGAGAGAGTTGCAGAAAGCCGGTGTAAGCCAAACACTGGGAAAATACCTGGAAATGTTATCATTGGGGGGGATTTCAATGCTAGGTGTTGCAACAAGAAATTGAATTACACAGATTTCGTAAGTAACTTGTCAAAAAAGGTAGATGAATGGATGACGAGGAAAGGGAGCCTCTGGCTGGATACACTCACAGACTTGGACTATGTCATGTTAAACGGGACTACGTCATGTTAAACGGGAGAGTTTGTGGGGACAGGCCGGGGATACCAACTTGGAAAAGGGGTCTTTCTGAAAGTATGATAGACTACTACTTTCAGAAGAAGGAACTCCTCCCACAAATTAGGAATTTGCTAGTGGAAGAGAATAGCTGCAGCGACCATGCTACAGTAACACTCACCATCTCAGGCCCTGAAGAAATGGCAGGGTCAGAAATGTTGATCTTAACAACGGTGGGAAAGGAAACAGATGGACCGGGAAGAACCTTGAGTGTGCCTGCAAATTTGTATTAATTCAAACTGCGGACCAAATGGAAAATATATTAGGTCTCTTGGCTGATTCCATCGAAACATGGTTTGAAGAAACCATGGATGGGCTAAAGGATCCACAAAGGTAGTTGCATAGTATTAAACAAACCGGGAAAGAGACTACATACTATGACAAGGCAATTCAGGATGCTAAAAGACCTATGAAGCAAGAGATTAGAAGAATAAAGAAGGTTGATCTAGGCGTTACCAAGCTTGTAGCCAAGCGAAAAATAGATACAAACAATGGATAAAGCAATGGAAATCACCACACAGAAATGCTCAACGGCAATATCTCCTGAGAGCAGTAACAACGAAAGCCTGTTGACCAAGTTTAATTGGCCAAAAGTTTCACTAATTACTAGCTTTATTAGTGAATAAGCTTAGGCGGAATATATAGGCGAAGCATTCGCTGAACCAAAGGCCTCAGGTGTAATTCCCACGCTTACTAAAAGAAGCTTTGAATTGAAATTCGACCTGGTGGATATTGAGATCAAAATCTGCAAACTCAAAGGCTCTAGCACTACGGCCCAAATGGCCTTGCAACTGCAGTTTTGAAAAGATCCCCAGTTTACTAGTCTAGGGTGTTTGCCCTCTTCAACAAAGTACGTAAAGAGGGCATAGTTCCTAGTTCTTGGAAAAACTCTCTCCATCTACAAGAAAGGAGTAAGAACATCTCCCAAAAACTTTAGACTACTCGCCATGTTAGATGTAACTGGGAAGATTTTTGCTTCATTACTTCTTGAGAGGTTAACTAGATGGACTAAATCAGAGCATATTCTGGATTTCCAGATGGGCTTAGGCCAGGCTTGGGCACGGACATTGTCTTTGGCTTATTGATAAGCTAACCAGGGAAGCTATGATTAAGGGAAACCCCTACCTCCATTTGGCCATGATTGATTTTTGATCGGCATTTGACACAGTCGACCGAAATAGGCTGATAATAATTAGAGGCCTATTACTGCCCTGCAGATTTGTTATTCGCAGTATGAAGTCTGTATGAGGGGACGGCAGTTCAGGTAAGGATGAACAGCGGGGGGATCATGGACTCAACCAATACAAACTGAAAGAGGATTCAAACAAGGCTGTGCCTTGGCTTCCCTGCTGTTGAACCTGTACCTAGCAGACCTGCAGTAACACCTGGGGCAGGCTGTTAACCATCCACCTAGTATTGCTGGTACCCAAATGAAATGCCCGTTTTACTGAGATGACCTTATCCTGTGTGATCACACCTACGTGGGATTAAAGCGATTTACTTGCTCTGTGTAAATACGTGGACGAGAACGGCCTGATGAAACATTTTAATAAAACTAAATACATGCACTTTGTCCTAAAAAATATGGCTGTACCAAAATTGATTGTGGAAGGTTTTCACATTGAAAGGGTGAAACAGTATAACTATCTGGGCTTAGAAATGACACTCGACTGCGATTATGCAGCAATTATTGCTGAGAAGAAGCGCAAAGCAATTTCCCCAACAACGGTGATCATAAAGTGCATAACTGAAAATGCAGGCTTTACTCTATATGTCATACTTATCATGTATAGGTAGCGTTTCTGTTCCTCCATCCTATATGGGCTGGAAGCACTAAGTATGAAAGATCTGTCATGGCAAAAGGTACTTGAGGGAACATTTTGGAGGAATGCATTGGGGTTAGGCCCTAGCATACCCATAGCAATAATAAGGCTCGAGTTGGGGCTGATCTCCCTGGTGGCTCAAGTGCTAAAAAGAAGATGCCTTTTATATTTAAAAGCCAAACGATCTCCTGTTTGTCCACTCTTAGGCCTCCTTGGTAAGGAAAAAAGTGAGGAAGGTAAAAACATCATTTCAACCTTGTCAAATTAGGTATTTAAACTGATTGAATGGAAGCCAAACTGGGAAGAGAATTATTATACACAGAAAAGCAAGTTTGTGGTTAAGTTGGAGAGGGTGGGATTGGGGTTCCAACTATACCCACTTGTGCTCTTTGGAGAGCTACAAAGAGCAGATGCCGTTTTTGGCCCACACTTTTGGGGCACCGCAGGGTTACCTGAAATTGTGTCCCAGTCCGGCATTGCTTAAATTCCTACTTCTCCTGCCAATCAACAAACTACCGGTATTAACTATAATTGGACCTGAAGTCTTGATCCCTAGGGAATCTAGAGATTGCCGCTTATGTCTTGTCCCGAGTATGCCTGAGACAATCGGTCATGTACTGATTGAATGTAAAGAATTTGGCTCCCTATATATGAACCTTCTTGGCCCGTATGTAGAAAAATACGTGATAAAAGGTGATCGATTTAGGACTTGCTGCCTAAATGCGGGGAATAAATCTGTTCATATAGCACTATATATATTAATCTCGTGGAACTGCCTCACTAGCAGTGGCTCCTGGCAATTTATGTCCCGCGCCAACACTAGCCCGCGACTGTGTTAGAGGTGACGTTGTCCAGCCAGGATTGCCATTTTAAAGCCTCTCGCCTGGCGTGTTGGTTGATTTTGATGCGACTGTTAATGACATTTTAAATTAGCTCTGTTTAAATTGTCCGTTTACATTGGGTGCATGTGAATTGAAACTTTACTTCTTTACTTACTATGGATGTTTCATTATTATAGTAGGCATTCCTGCCTCACTATTAGTGGCTCCCAGCAATTTATGTGCTGCGCCACTCGCCCGCGCACCAGAGGCGTGCTTAAGGCAAGCCCGCCTGTGCCCGTCCGTGCATGGAATATGCAGGATGCACAGCACACTGTATGTACTACCACGGCACCCTATGGGCTGGAACGCAATGCGCTGCTATCCTTTCCCCCCTCCAACACCAGATGGCCGGTGGGCTTCACAAAATCCTCTGCGATTAAGAAAGCAAAACAATGTGCTGCGTTGCAGTGCGGCCTACTTGACGATCGCTCTCTAGTTGCACATTCTATGGAATGCTATGATCCGTTATCCAATAATGGACTCGATCTTCTCTTTCTAACAGCAACATGCCTGAGAGAGACGTCCAGTCCTGCATTGTTCAGGCTCTGCCTGTTAATTATGAACTGGCACATTTGGATTGCATGCCCCCCCCCCCACATCCTGGTGGTGAGGTGGTCTTGATCCATAAAACCAATTACAGGGGAGTAAGTTCGGTTCCGAAGCATTCTTTAAAAATGGAATGCATTCTGACCCGTATCTCTGTCTCGCCTATTTCTACTCTTACAGTTTTGCTGGTGTATCGGCCTCCCGGGGTTGACAATGCGTTCTATGCAGAGTTTCCAGCACTGGTGCTGAAGCTGCAAATCAAAATACCCCGATTTGATAACTATTGGTGACTTTAATTTGCCTGCCAACTCGGTCACTGCTGGGCAGGTTGCCAATGTTATGGCCCTGATGGTGGATCTAGGACTCCTTCAGGGGGTTAATGAACCTACTCATCAACGAGGCAACATTTTGGATCTTATTTTTGCCCCACTGTCCTCCGTTTTCACTCTTGCCCCTAATCCTGTAATGTGGTCAGACCACTTCATGGTGCCTTTTTCCATTCCCCTTACAGTTCCTCCCCCCACTGTGACAAAGCCTGCTATTCGTAAGCACAGTTGTTTCGGGGTGTCCAACCTCCCTGCAAGTACACGGTGGTCTAGCTGCGAGCTGCTCCTTGGTGACACTGGAAGCCTCTTTTATAGCTACGGCCGATGCACTGGCCCCCTATAAGCTATGCAAGCAAAGAAGCCGCCCTCCAGAACCTTGGTTCTCGCAGGAACTTAGAGAAAGTAAACTGCGCTGTAAGCAGGCTGAAAGAAAGTAAACTTTCGCTGTGCCCTCACTGCCTATTATAAAGCAGTGGCAAGTGCTAAGAAAGTCTATTTCAGTCATATGGTAGAGAGAGCCATTAACAAACCGAAAACCCTATTTGATTTGGTTCAATCACTCTCTAGGCCAGAGAAAGGAGGTGCCGTCCTCTCAGGATTTGTGCGATTCCCCCTTCAGCATTTTTTGTGACCAAAATTGCCACCTTTCGGGATAACAAAAAAGTTATGGCACTGGCGTCTAAAGCTGACACAGCCTTTGTGGAACCACCCCCAGCTAAGGGGTTGTGGTCCAACTGCACTTTTTTGCAACTCCGATGTTCTGTCAGTCATCCAACGATTGAAATCTGCCTCCCCTGCGGCTGCCATACCTTTGGCTCTTCTACAGGAGGCGTCTTGTGATTTAATTGCTCATATTACCTCAGCAGTTAACGCCTCTTTTGCTACTGGAGTGATCCCTCCCTCACTTAAGCATGCCCTAGTTATTCCTTTGCTCAAAAAGCCTTCTTTGGATCCTGAAGTGCTAGACAATTATCACCCTATATTGCTCCTGCCGTTCCTGATGGAAGTTCTGCAGGCCCTGGTATACCCCCTTTTGTCTACTTTTCTGGAGTCCTCACAGTGTTTTGACCTGTTTCAATCTGGTTTTCGGCCTGTTCGATGTACCGAATCTGTCCTGAACGACTTGGTAGTGTCGGAGCAGTCCTGCTATTAGACCAGTCGGCTGCTTTCGACACAGTAGACCATCTTATCCTGATCTCTGTCTCTCCGGGACTGGTTAGTCTGGCCAAATCCTGAACTGTTTATGGCTTTTCTGGCATACCGTTCCCAAGCAGTGTCTCTTCCTGCCTTCAGCTCTGCTCCGGCCTCACTTTTTTGTGGGGTTCCCCAGGGAACGGCACTGTCCCCTATTTTGTTCAACATTTATATTAGATATCTTCTGCTCCTCATTCAGTCGCATGGGTTTCGTTATTACTCTTATGCGGACAATATCCAGATTTTGGTCCGACTGGAACTCACTCAATCCGAGACGGCTATCCGGCAGAGAAAGTGTCTTGAGGAGCTGGGGACATAGATGACCTCAAATTGGCTAAAGCTAAAACGGCAGTAAGACCGAGGTCCTGGTTGTAGGTACTACATCTCCCTACCTCTTTTGGACGGCTGAGATGTGGGCCACATCTCTGGGTCCTCTCCCCACGCCTGTCCTGTCGGGTCAGGAATCTGGGGGTAAAGATCTCTGCCTCTTTGGCCATGGTTGAGCAAGTTGATGTGGTATGCAAAGCCAGCCACATTAAGCTTTGTATCCTCCAGAAGGTTCTTCCTTCATTCCTACAGCATGTCAGGCTCCGGTGGTTGCAGCTCTGGTTCTAAGTGTACTGGATTACTGTAACTCACTATCTGACGCAGCCCGGCTATTTGATCAGGCGGTTAGTTACTCCAGAATGCCACAGCCAGATCTATTCTGTGCCCTCCTTTCGGAGTCCACATGACCCCTCTGCTGATGCAATTGCACTGGCTCCCTGTTGCTAACCGGATCAGGTTTAAGTCCATGTGCATGGTACATCAGGCTTTTTATGGCATGGGAGCAGAATAGCTGCAAGCCAAATTCGTCCACTACATGCCTACTCGTTTTCTCTGATCCCAGGCGGCTCTTCGGGTAGCGGTTCAGGTTATCTCGAAAAGGGGGGCGTGGTTTGTCAGTGGCAGCCGCCAAAGACTGGAATGACCTTCCTCTTTCGACAGCAACTGAAAACGATGCTATTCTAGAAACAGTGCCATCATAAAATTCTCTTCATGCCTCCGGGCGTACGTGCGCTCCAATAAATTTAGTTAACATAACTATATCTGGTCTGTGTTAGGAAGAATTCAGATAAATGTGCCAATTCCCTTCACCTTAGAGACCCCCAGCAACTTTGCTGGATTTTGAGGACTTGATTTTTTTTTACCTGGAAAGAGTGAGAGCCTTTTTCCCCACTCATGTATTTTGATGTGTGTTTTATTCTTGCGTTCTTTCAATATTTATTAGTTTTAGATAACTCCATAGGCATCTATTCATGTGCGTTACAAAGCACCTTCAGTGCAATAACATAGGGATGTATTTTAGACTTCCCCAAGGTCTAAATACCTTCTCTGGGATGAACTACTGTTTCCCAGAGAATGTAAAGTGAAATTGACTTTACTAGTCTTTCCAAATTCATAGACCCAGCACACACCATCTTACAATAGATCTTACAATAGAGTGCTGGAGGGGTTACATAGTATCCCCTGTGTCTAAATACTCATGTAGCAGTCAAATGCTACCCTTTCCTTTTGAAATGGCTGGTGGTAGTGGTTTTACAATGAACTACCATGATTTTTACCGACCTCGAACACCGGCAGCTAAAAATCGCAGGCGCCATGTTTTTCAAGATGTCGCCTAAAGCCCCTCTGTTTAAACAGGTCCTGGCCTTCTTTTTTCGACGTTTCTTTTTGGAAAGGTCCTTCTAAAGTTTGTCTCTGCTCACCAAACCAGGTTTGGTCCCTTTGTTCGTATGTCTTTGGCGGGCTTCAGGACTGAAGACCGCCTCTGGCATCTGATTGTCTGGGATGGGCAGGAAGTGTGGGAGGTGCCCAAAACTCCATGTGCTTAGTCTCTTAGGAGACCCAAATGCACTCTGGTGTGATTGACTGGCTGACTGTCCGGGAAGGACAGCCACCCTGCTGGGTGAATGACAGCTAGGCTGGAATGAAAGGGAGAGAACTGTTTAAAAGTCGAGTCTCTTGGACTGGAAAGCAGAGTCGACCACTGGAACGAAAGAACCGAAGACGAGCTGGAAGAGAACGGCTGCTGGACTGTTGGTTTGCCCGGTGAAGCCCTACTGCCGGTCCGAATTGCCAAGTTCATCTCGACAGAGAAGCCCCTTCAAGGACAGCTTCTTCCTTTGAGTTGGTGGGACCAATCAACTTGTAAGCCACCTAGATACCATTCTCTGAGCTGGTTAGGTTTAACCAGGTAGAGGGACACCAGCTTGTGTGCTTGAACTACAGCTACTGGAACTGAAGTGACTCCATTTTGTCAGCGTTTTCGGACGATCCCGTGCAGTGCAGGAGTCCCCCGATGTCCTCCCTCTTGTCCCCACGGCTGAGGCTCAGGACAAACGAGATCTGCAGAACTGCCAGGAACCAACATGTTCAGCTGCAGCTTGTTCTTCATATAAAAAGGTACTGTGCCAACCCGAATGAGAGAACTTACCTCTCGCAGGGAAAGTTTGTGCAACTTTCCCCAACTTGCAGGCCTAAACAGCTTGTGACCCAACGTACGATTCTTTTTCGTACAAACTGCTTCCGAGAACATTTGTTAAGACTTTACAGTTTACTATAAGAACTGCCCTTTCCTATCCAAGACAAGAGCCCATTGACTTTGGCCTAGACCTATTGAACTGAATGGAGTCCTCTAGTGAACTGAAACTATTTGTACTACCTAAGAAAGTATTTGTGATCTATTTCTATTAACTTGTGCCTTTTACTCCCATTGAAAGTAACTGAAATGCCATTTTGCTCCTATTTCAGGGGAGCCTCATTTACTCAGAAACTTATTGGTTCAGTACTGAAGTGCGTTTGTGTAGAATATCAAGTTGTCTCCTTCTAGTGAATGTTTTCTATCGATTGTAATATATTAATAAGTGTTTTACTAAGTTTCTTGGTAAAACACAAGAAACATTGAGTGCAAGTGTCTACTTGAACCACTATGATTATAAGACCTCTGTGTAACACCCTTGTACTGCTCACATTCTCTCTTGAGATAAGCATGCTCAGCTCGCTACCAAAAACTGTGTAGTACAGACTTCTACCAAAGGTTTGTTTTGCTTACACCTGTAGTCCTAATTGTATGTGGTGGTTCCAGAGGGTACTGCATGCAATTCTGCTTAACAGTCTGGAAGTCAGTAATGGCCACAGGGAAACTCAATAGGTCTTCAAACTAGGAAAGATGAATTTCTAATGATCAATTATTAACAGTGCATGTATATATTATATGGGAAAGAAATTAAACGTTCTATGAAAATGTTCTTTTGAAATAACCAAGGATGAATGTATTTAATGTTAGTGATGTGTGTATTTAATGGATGTCAGATATTTGATATGTCTCAGTTATTGTAACTTGTATTTATATTTTTTCTTTTGCCCTAATATGTGAAAGTTCTTTGAACGATACACACAAATAAAAAATAAAACAAGCAAGTATTTTATTTTACATTTTCTGTTCCAACATACCAGCCTTGCCTTTCAGCTTTCATTTTTGTACTATGCCATCGTCCGGTCTTTATGTACCGGCATGGAGTTATTTCCAGCTTGCTTTCTTGGGTGATCTTTTTATCTGCTCCCCGAAGGTCTTGGATGATGGAGAAACATGGGCTTCTCTGCACACACTCTGCTCCAACCAGGTGTTCTTGCTCCCTGTGGGTCCCCAAAGCCAATACGTAATGTCTGCCATTAGCCAGTTAATAACACTTGCTATGCTCCTCCCTCCTGTGTTAACAGACCACCAAGAGAACTCTTTCCTCCAGATCTGCCATTTTGCAGCCCGCAAACTCAATCAAACCAACTGCTGGGTCTGTGCCCATATGCCTCTCCATGAGGGCACAGAGTCCCCGCTCCAAGTCGTACCTGCCAGCATCTCTCAACTATTCCTCTGCCATCCCTGGAAGCACAGTGCACACACTGTGCAAAAAGCGTGGTACAAGGACACCATCCATGTGTGCTTCAACTGGGAAAGAGAAGGGGCAGAAGATGTGGGCACCACCACCAGATGCCAGTCCAGAGTGCTTTGGTCGCACGAGTGCCCCAGGCTATGCAGCAAACGGGATGCCCTTTCCCTGCGAGACTGCCTTGTACCTTGTATTGCCTGCCAATTATGGAAGATCCCTTTGCCTGAGTGCCAGCCAACAGTCACCTGGTTGGTACCCCAATAACTCTTCTATATCTGGTCACCAAAGAAAGACATCACAGCAAGTTCCGAAAATGCCCTTGACCTACAAGCCCATAGCCTAATGAACACCTACACTCCTCGGATGGACGCACAGCTGTATAGCACTGCATTAATACCCCAGATGGGTGTATTGAGAGTAGATTGGGCTAAATTTCTGTTGCAAGAAATTCTGGAAGCGGTGGCGAATGAAAATGCTGTTGCACTGTGAACATTGGCTGCCGAGCAGAGGGAGTTGGGAAAACTGGCTCTCAAAACACACGATATTGGCTTCCCATGACAGAGTGGGTGCACTTATTGAATTAGGGCACTGTGTAGGTGTTGCAGGCTCCTTTGATGAAATAATTCACCACCCAGCTCACATCACTTCCTTGCGGTCACCCCCCAAAGAAACAGCCACAGACTTTCTGAAAGGAATAAAAGACTGGTTGAGCTCCTTTTGGGGATAACTGCTTTCACATATCCTATATGCTGTTTGGGGCAGAGGGGCGGGTGCTTGCTCTTATTGTCATCTGAAAACTACGCTGGTGTTTCATATCAAACTGTTGCCAAACCCCTGGACACTACTTAACCATGGCATATATCCCCTTCACATCCTGGTATCCAAACTCAAACCAAGAACATTCCGTATTGAGGAGGGACGCTGGTCACCAGCCCAGCTGATACGGCTTCTTTTGGGAAAAGAGGGGGCTGTGGAAATGGCTGTGCGTGACTTTCATGTTTCTGGCTTTGCTTTGCAGCTCCAGCTCCCCTGAAAAGCGAGCAAAACGGCAGACTTTTTCATGTCAACATCTGCGCTGTTTACATTGTGCCTTCAGGGGGTTTGTGGAATTCTTACAGCCGAGAAAGGACTCCACCAGTTTTCCATGTCCACTCCCATGCAACCAGCTAACAGCCATTAACAAAGGGGTCACATTACTCCCAAAAGCCTGCCAACTCCCCCTTCATAAAACCTGTTCAGCAGCCTCTTTGAGCGGAGACCCTCAACTGACCAGTGACAGTTGGCCTGCTTTTCTCCCAGTCAGTCCACTTGTGTCCAGCATGGGTTGGGGGGGCCTCCGGCAAGCACACCATGTGATTATCCTGAGTCACCAAGCTAACCACAGTCCAACAAGCCTACAATCAACCTAACTGGCAACCCCATGACCTGAGATTCACACAATATCGGAAAACATGTTGCCCATCTCCCCTCACCTGCTGGCTTCCATGGGTGGAGCGACACAACTGTTCCCTGTCAACCAAACAGACAAGTTGCCTAGCCTCCTGTTCCCTAGCAACCACATGTGTTCCTGGGTTGGGGGGCTGGCTCAGAGTTTCCCCTATTGAGGGAAGGGATGGGGCAGGCCACCTGAAACTGTATGCCCGCCCGGCACCCCATCTCCCCCGGCAACCACATGTGGCCATGTAGCCTCCTATAAGCCTGTCGAGAGAGAGCTGGGGGCCTTTTTTCCCTTGGCTGCTGGCGGTGTGGTGTGCTGAGGTGGGTTGGGGCAGAGGCTGCAGAAGCCCTTCTGGCAGGTCCCCTTCCTCCTGTCTGGCCTTATCCTTCTCCCCTGTTCCCTTCCTCCCCAACCCTGCTCTATTTATCCACCAGTGCGTCTCCTGGCCTCTGTCTCTTCTTCCCCTGCTTCCCTCTCTTGGTCTCTCAGCCTCTGACGTCCCCCCACCAACTGTCTGCCCATCTGCCCCTCCCTGTCCCTCTCTGCGTGCCTGTCCCTGTGTGTCTCTCTGCACCAGTCTCTAATTTCCACCTCACCACCTCTACCAGAAACCCCCTTCTCCAACCCCTCTCCCTTTCTCCCTTGGTGTCTTCCCCCACCTTTGCATCCAAGGTACTCCCCATGCCCCGGGTGCCATGTCAGTGGGTGTGCCTAGCTAGTCCAGTGTGTGAAATGTATCCTACTGGAAATTAGTTTACTCCCTCTTCCTGTAATAAATCTGTTCCTGGTTTCTACAAAGATTTTGGTGCCTTCATTGTGTTCCCACTTTTCCATGTAATCTGTCTGTTATTACCAGGAGGGGGGACCCAGTCCGTCTGTACGAAACGCACCACCACCGGGCCTGTTAAGTACGTGGTACAAAACTGTGGATCTGACTGGTGTCTCCCACACCGCCTCCCCCATTTTGGCCTGCCTCCCACTTCCACAAAATGTACTTATTTAGTAGATGAATTTAAATACATTCTGCAGGTTTCTCTTCGCACAAGCACAGACAATTAGCAGTCAATTACAGAAAATACATCGTTTGGTCCTTATATAATGCAGGGAATCTCAGGGCCGAAGGGCCCTTCAGACCATTTGCCATTGTAACCACCCCACACAGCGCCCTCCTCCCCCTCACCTGCCGCCAGATCTGACCTTTGCTCTGGCTCTGCTACCACACCAGGCACAGCAACAGTGGAGCTGACCAGGGAAGAGAGCCTTGAGAATTTAACACTGGATGAACATTTGAAGTGCTTTAATTTCAATATCAACTTCAGCATGACGGCAAAAGGTCATACATAACTTGTTCTGTCAAAGACATAGGGCCCGATTTACAGTAGCGTTTTAGAATGACGTAATCCCATTGAAAAACACTGTCAATGAGACCCATATGGTGTGGGAGCAGCTAAACGTATTTAAAACAGAACCAATTAGAGGACAATAAATATTGAACGCCTCATGTCCAGTTGCTCCCATTATATGCAAAGTGCATCCTAAAATTCCCCCATTAATGCCACTTAATGCCTTTTGCAAGGTTTAGTCAACATAGGTCAGGTGCATCCCTCACATGTCTATTTGCTGCTATTGTATCTCAGACACAGGCTCAAATGTTTTGTTCTGTTTTGTGATGCGCTTTGTTAAGTACTCAATTGCCACAAATGCGGTGTGTCTTGCAGGGGGTCGGTGCAGAAATTAAGAGGCAACACTTACCTCACCTGATTGCCGCCGGTTAGGCAAAGCCTTGTAAAAGCTCAGGCTCCATTTCGCCAAAGAGCCAAGGTCAAACAGACCGCATTACAGTCAGGTAAGTTTTGCCTCTTAATTGTGGCTCCGACCATCTGCCAAGAACCCCTTTGCATCGATCATCACCCCCTCACCTGGTGTGCGAGGGTGATGCCTGCATTTGATGAAAGGCGTGTCTGGTGAGTGGTCGCAAAACAATGGAAAGGCAGAGAACGCTTTTTTCTAAAGCCTGTAAGTCTCATTTATACACGAGAGCTTGATGCTTTAGAAAAAAGCATTGGCTACTGCTGGGCTGTACACAGGGAACTTTAGGGAGGCCCGGCAGGGCCCAGACTCAGACACAAATGCCCCGGCCCATTTAACGCCCTGGGTGTAGGCAAAACCTCACTTGATGTATTTACAAAGGGTCAACCTATTCGGAAAGGAAGTGCACTTCTTCCCTTCAATACAATTAGCAGCAAACGTTTTGTTTCCTGTACCAGTGAAAAAGTGATGCTCACCTTCACCAAGAAACGTATGAAAGTCAGTTTTGACCCATTTGACCACACAAAACATTAGCAGTATGATAGACTATTGTACATAAACTATTTCCATCCTCAGTACAAAAAAAGAACAAGTTACCTTCTTACCTGGTAACATTCTTTCGATAGGATGGTCCAACAACGTATTCCATATCTATGACAGGTAATGTCCACAGCTGTGCTGGTTTGGAAAAATTTTGGCATCTTTGTCCTGCGTCGATGACGTCGATGCGCCGTCCCCGAGAACCTCCTCCGATGCCCGACGTCACCCGATGTGATAAGTAGGACGCACGACGCCCGTAGCCTCAGTTGTAGTTTTTTCCCCCCAGAACGTGTGACACCAGTTTTCTGCCAGTCAGACACACAAGGCCTTGCGGAACGCAAGCTACAATCGCAAAAGAAATTCTGCAGCGGGGAAGGTAGGGAGGGAGCGATATGGAATAAGTCGTCGGACCATCCCATTGAAAGAACGTTACCAGGTAAGAAAGTAACTTGTTCTTCGAGGGGATTGGGTCCTCCGACGTATTCCATATCTATGACAGACTCCCAAAGCAGTACCAAGCAAGGAGGTGGGAAAAGAATTTAGAAGACAAATTTAGCATGCCCAATCCAATTGCGGAATACAGGACTGCCTTGCCAAAGGCCAGATCCTGCCCTCGGATGGAATAGAGGGAGTAGTGACGTACAAAAGTATGTACTGAAGCCCAGGTGGCTGCATCACAGATGTGACGAATAGGAACACCCCTCTGCAGGGCAGCAGACGCAGCCACTCTCCTGGTAGAATGGGCCCGCAAGCCAGCCGGAGGGTCCTTACCCGCCAAGCGGTAACACTCGGAGATAGCTAAAATAATCCAAGACAAAGTCTGTTTCGTCACAGCTTGTCCCAAACGCTTACCAGCGTAACCAATGAAAAGTTGATCGTCCACTCTGACCCGGGACATGCGCGAAATATAAAAGCTCAACGCTCTCCTAGGATCAAGCCTATGAAGCCTCTCCTCTTCCTTACCAGGATGTGGAGGAGGATAGAACGCCGGAAGAACAACCTCCTGGCTCAAATGAAATTCCGAAACCACCTTCGGAAGAAAGGAAGGACGAACTCTAAGGACAACCCTGTCCTTATCAAACACAGTGAAGGGTGGCTTAACTGAAAGTGCCTGTAACTCACTCACTCTGCGAGCGGAAGTAACCTCAACCAAAAACACAGTTTTCAGAGTTAACAGTCTCAAAGGGCAAGAATGCAAAGGCTCAAACGGAGCACCCATAAGAAACTTAAGAACAAGGTTCAAATTCCAACCGGGTGTCATGATGCCTACCTTCAAGGAGCCAGGTCCGACCCAACAACCCCAGAGGCAGGCATCATTCCCCCCAGGGAAGTGCCAGCGGGCCCAAGCTGGGGCCCTTTGGACACAGTCCTGGCGCCTTAGGCGCCAGGCTCATGTTGGACCCCTGTCCTGGCGCCTTAGGCGCCAGGCTCATAAAGGTAGACATGTGTTCAAGTGTTTTAATGTGCACTTACCTGATGCAGACCATGCTGCTACATCCAGGCCCTCTTGAGGCCTGAATGAAACTACTTTACCTGTGGGACTACTTTCCACCTGGGTGTGGTCGGGGAAGGATACATACCTGATCGGTGGAAGGATACATGCCTGGAACTTCTTCCAAAGCTATTTAAACCACGTCCGATTAGCAACTCACGCTTCGCGTTGTTCTGCTCCTCGCAGCTGGACGCTCACCGTGTCAGCTCCTGCATCTGGACTTCAGCCACGCCTGTCAGCATCCTGGGTCGCCTGCAAAGGGAGATAAGGGAGAATTGGTGAGAGAAAGAAGACCTTACCTGCTAAAGCTGCATCACGGAGACATCACACCGACGATCCTGAAAGGGAAGACATCATTTTAAAAGCATTTCGCTTCGATCGCTGCAGCGCTGCATTTCACTCACCTTTCCTGGGCGCCTCCATCTTCAGCAGCGATCATCCGGATCCGCACCCACTTCCCAGAGCCTAGAGAGAAAAGACAAGAAAACAAGGTGAGAGAAGGAAGGGAAATAGGAAAAGCTCAGTTTCCTTCTAAGACTTACCTGTTGGGTCATTCCCATTTTATTTCGGGTCCTGCCGCTTCCTGGCATTCCGGACCCCGGCCTCAATGGGGAAAAAAGACAAAGACATTGAATGAGCGAATGCAAAGACATTACCTGAACGCTCATCCAGAACTTACACTTCGGGTCGGCGCCATATCTCTGGCATTCCGAACCACGACCCCTAAGGAGAAAAAGACATAAGCATTAGCGCTTGCTGCAATAAGACAATGAACATTATTATTAAGCTTGAACTTTTGAACTTGCAACAGAACTCTTACAGCGCCTCACCTGAATAGTCAAGCTTATTTTGAACTCCCATCAAACCTCAATCCAGTGAAGTAACTGGGTTTCAACGCGCCCCTGCATCAGAAGCAGGATGGAGAACTCATCCTTCCAGACCCTAAGGTGAGACTTCACGGGGAATCGTGGAAGGGTATCGAGGAGGGCTGGAAGGGAGTGGGAGGCTGGAGCATTATTCCGTCAGTAGGTAATACTCCCTTTTCACGCACAGGGGAATATTCCTGCGAGCCAGAAAAGCCAGAGTAGAGGGGCCCTTCCTGTCCATCATCAGAGTCCTGCGCTTCACCATTGAAGAAGCATCAGCACTCGAAGCCAGACCTGCGCCTCCGTGGAAATCAGGTGAGCGTGACACCGGGCACCAGAAAAGGTGACGGAGGGAACACATTAGTGAGCCCTTTCAAAAACTGAGAAATTAAAGGAATCTTAAAATAGGAACATTCTTCAGACGAGCGCTTAAACATGGACAGCGCCACCAGGTAACCTTTAATGGTCCCCACTTGCAAGCCCCTGTGGGCCAAGGAAAGCAAAAAAGACAGAACCATGGGAATGTCACACTCAAAAGGATCCACATTCTTAACTCTGCACCAGTCGCAGAACTTTCTCCAATGGCAACGGTGTAGAGACCTTGTTGCCGGCCGCCTGGCCGAGAGCAACACCTCCATCACGTCTTCAGGGAGGTCCCAATCCTTATACCTCAACCGTTCAGAAGCCAAGAGTGAAGGTTAAGGGATCTGACCTCTGGATGGAGAACCTGACCCCCCTCCCGTGAGAGCAGATTGTCTCGGTAGGGAAGACGACGTGGAGGGCAGATGGACAAGTCGAGAAGGTCCGGGTACCACGTCCTCCGGGCCCACGCCGGAGCAATGAGGATCATCCGGGAACCGAACCTCCGTAACCTCTGCAGTACTTGCGGGATGACGGGGACTGGAGGAAAGGCGTACAGCAGTGGGAATGACCACTCCACCACGAACGCGTCTCCTAAGGCTCCTTTTGGAGGAAATTCACGCGAGCAGAACCTCTCACACTTCCGGTTGACACTGGAGGCGAAGAGATCCACTTGAGGGGTCCCCCAAAGGGCAAAGATCTCCAGAAGAATCTTCTGAGCCAGCTCCCACTCGTGAGAGATTGTGCTCTGCCTGCTCAGAGCATCCGCCGTCTCGTTGTCGTCTCCGGCCAGATGAACAGCCGAGATCGAAGCTTCCTGCTGGATGGCCTAGAACTCGAGCTGCATCGCCTCCCTGCACAGAGGAAGTGACCCTGCCCCCCCCCTTTTTGTTGAGGTATGGCCACCCTGTTGTCCGTTAGAATCAGGACACTCTTTTCTCGCACAGTCAGCAGAAAAGCCTTTAGGGCAAGCCCGACGGCCCTCAGCTCCAACAGATTGATATGGAGTCTGGACTCCGACAGAGACCAACGACCGCTGACTATCAAATCGTTGGCATGAGCTCCCCATCCCGTGAGGGATGCGTCCGTCACGATCGTCACCTCCGGCCAGGGCAGCCAAAATGGGGCCCCCCTTCATCAGATTGCCTTCGACGGCCCACCACATAAGTTCCTGGGTGACCGAGGGCGGCACCTGAACAGGGTCCGACAGCCTGCCGGAGGACTGAGACCACTGGCGCTTGAGTGCCCACTGCAAAGATCTCATCCGCAGATGAGCCTCTAGCACCAGAAGAATGCAGGATGCCATGAGGCCGAGCAGTCTCAAGAACTCGGACGCTGGGAGATTCTGGGCGAGTTGAAACTTGTGCACCATCTGCTGAATGTGAAGAGCCCTCACCTGGGGAGGAAAACACTGCCCAACGGATGTGTTGAGCACTGCTCCAATGTACTGGAGCCGCTGTGTTGGCGTCAGATGGGACTTCTTTAAATTGAGGGAGAAGCCCAGCTTGTGAAGGGAGTGGCAGGTGATGGACAGATGATCCAGGACTTGCTCGGGAGAGCTCCCCCTGATCAACCAATCGTCCAGGTAGGGGTAGACGTGAATCCCCCTTTCCTGAGATGCGCTGCCACCACCACCACCATGAGCTTGGGGAAAACCCTTGGGGCGGAGGTCAATCCGAACGGCAGGACCCGAAACTGAAAGTGCGAGTCGCCAACCGCGAACCTCAGGTACTTCTTGTGCTTGGGATGGATCGGCACAAGTAAGCGTCCTTGAGGTCGAGAGACACCAACCAGTCCTGAAGTTGAAGGGCCTGGAGGACTTGAGAGTAACCATCTTGAACTTGTCCTTGCTGAGGAGTTTGTTCAAACCGCGCAAGTCCATGATGGGTCTCAAACCCCTGTCTTTCTTCGAAATCAAAAAATAAGGGGAATACCATCCCTTGTTCCTCTCCGCTACAGGCACCAGTTCTGTGGCGCCTTTCTCCAGCAGGGCTTGAATTTCCTGCGCAAGGAGCGGATCCGGACACTTCAAAGAGAGGTTCCCTGGTGGATTGTCGTGAGGCCTCTGCTGAAAAGGAAGACAGTAGCCATGGGTTATGATCTCCAGAACCCACACATCTGAAGTAATGGCACGCCACTCTACAAGATGCTGCGCCAGCCTTCTGCGAACTAGCGAACCATGGGACCTGGTCTCATGACTGAGTGGTAGCGGCTGCAGCGTTGCCTGAGGCCAAAGAGGCAACTGCCCGAGCGGCCTTGGCACCTCGAGTACCCTGTTTTCCACCTCTGGCACTCTTACGGTGACCTCTTTGACTGATAGCTCCTCTCACTTTACTGAAGGATGAGTAATAACGAAAGGAACCTCCCCTCCATTGTTGTCCCCCTAGGACGAAAAGGCAGAGGTTGTCTAATTGCTGCGCCCAACGACTTCGCTGCAGCTTTGGAGGTATGCAACCTCTGAAGGCTCTCGTCAGCCTTGCTGCCAAAAAGATGTTCACCGTCAAAGGGCATGTTGAGGAGCCGGGACTGCACATCAGGAGAGAACCCATATTTCCGCAAGCATGCAAACCTGCGTATTACTGTGCTCGCCGCCATGGATCGGCTGACGCAATCTGCCATGTCCAAACCCGAATGAACGGCCTCACACATGGCATCCTTGCCATCCTGAACCATAGCAAGGAAACCATCCCGTTCGTCCCCTTCGGGAATATGTTCAGCCGCTAAAGCAACACAGTTCCACAGAGTGTGTGTGAAACGAGACAAGGCACATACGGAGTTGGCCGCCTGAAGCGCCACACCCCCTGAAGAAAACACTTTCTTCGCCCAGCCGTCAAAACGTTTGTCGTCCCTATCTGGAGGGATGGTAGGGTACGACGCCTGCTTTGCTGGGGCCGTAGCCGCCTGCACCACCAAACTCTCCCGAGTGGGGTGCCTGGACAAAGTAGCAGGGGTCGCTACTGGCTGGACAGTATTTTCGCGACAAAGACTTGCCCACTGCCGGGAGACTCTCCGGAGCAGTCCAAGCCGCCGTCACCCTTCTCTGCAGAGCCATATGAAACGGCAGTACCGGGTCAGTGGGGGGACCAAGATCAAGGATGTCCATGAGATCCTCCTGAACAAACTCCCCTGGGGGAGCCGACCATCCCAAGTACTCAGTGACCCGAGACATAAGGCGCCGGTACGAAGAATCGGCATGAGTGCCAGGCTCCGGCCTACAAAACTCCACCTCCGGAGAGGTGTCCAGTCCACTGGCATCATGCAGTGACTGCCTCAGGTCATCAAACTGGCTATGGCCCGAGAGAAGCTCATCTGGCACCGTAACCGGAACCAAGCCTTCATCAGAACCTTCATCACCCTCTGAAATGTACTCCAGGTGGTGAGAGGAAGACACCTGGGGACCAAAGCTATGCCTGACATTAGCCAGAGCCTTTATAGGGGCTAACCCCGTACCAGCAAATCCGCATCGACGTCAGCTGCAGCGCCGCCAGCATCGACACAGGCCTCGAAGCCGGAGCTCCGAGCGTGTCTCTCGACGACCTAGGCACCGACAGCGTCGACGAACCCCTCGGAGGCGGAGCCTCGAGAGAAATAATCGACGTCCTCGGCGCCACTCGAAGACGGCACAGGATCACGCGGTCTCGAGCGCGCCGAGGACCGGGACCTGGAACGGGCATGGCGAGAACGGCTACCCTTGACCGAGCGGGACCTTTCCCGCGAGCCGTGCCGACCACCCGAGCCCGAAGGCGAACGAGCAGCGTCTCTTGACCGGTGCCGACTGACCCCACTCGGAGGCGCGGACGGACCGGTACCCTGCGATTCAAGAATCGCTAACATCTGCTTCCCGAAGGAAGCCCATTCCTCCGGTGTCGCTTGCATGGTGGGATAAGCGACCCGTCGACGGGCGAAGTCCTCGGAAGAGGATGGCGAAGGCGACCGATGGCGGTGCTTCCGGGAATGCCTCGAAGAGGCAGAGGAGTGGTGAGACCGACTCCTGGAAGGAGACCCACTGGACTTCCGACGATGACGCCTCTCGAGTCATCCGTCGAAACCCCCGTAGACCTCGACTTCCGGGGCTTAGACACCCGACCTACCAACAGCTTCTGCTTGCGCTCCCGCAAGGCCTTGGCCGTGAGCGACTGGCAGTCGACAGTCGTCCGTATCGTGGGCCTCCCCGAGGCACCAGAGGCAGGCGTCGTGCGAGTCCGTGAGCGACATCTTGGACCCACAGTCCCTGCATTTCTTGAAGCCCGGACGTGGGGTTGAAGACGAAGTAGACATCGTCACAAACAGGTTTTCTGAAAAACGGAACAGGTTCAACGAACCGAGAAGAATACAGCAAACTGCAAAGAGTCGAGGCGTACCGAGATTCACGAAGTGAACACGTTCGCGGAATAAACGGAACTGAGGCTACGGGCATCGTGCGTCCTACTTATCACATCGCGTGACGTCAGCCGTCGGAGGAGGTCCTCGGGGACGGCGCATCAACGTCATCGACGCAGACGCCGAAAACTTTTCGAAGCAGCACAGCTGTGGCCATTACCTGTCAGATATGGAATACGTCGGAGGACCCAATCCCCTCGAATATACTTTTTGGGGCAGAGTGACTTAACTAAAATATGTCCAGCTGTACATCTAAATCCATTGCCATTACCACCATAAGGAGGGTAAACGTACAATTAAGTGGGACCCTCAGATCACCAAGGGTTGTAATCGTTAAGAAAATGCCTCTGTGCCTGTAATAAGAACGGTGAAGTGGCAATTAACTAACTGCACATTCCATCTATTACCGGCTCAATGTGCTATAAAGATACATTTGTATTTGTATTTATTTTATTTATATTGCGCACCTGGACCATAGGCATCTGGCGCATAGATTCAAAAGTATACATCGTTACAAAGCAAGCAGTACAGAGTAGCGAGAGGTTGCATAAGTCACTTAGTAAGGCAGCAAAATATACAGAAGGTAGAATACATATAGGAGATTGTATACAGTGAAAGCACATAAGTTATATACAAGCAAGTAATCATAGTACATTAAAGATGAGATGGTGAGAGTTAAGCTCGTGTATGGGTGTGGTCCTGGGTAGAGAGCCAAGTTTTAGCCTTACTTTCGAGTGTTAAGTAAGTGGGTTCAGCTCTGAGTGCATTGGGAAGTGTATTCCAGAGTCGGGCCGCAAGGACTGGGAAGCTAGACCCTCCAGATTTTTGCAACTTGAATCTGGGCGTGGATAAGGTGTGAGCATGAGCTGATCTCAGTGGACTGGATGAGGCGCGAGCAGTAAAGCGGTTAGCTAAATAGGCAGGGGCCGAATTGGATTGGCACTTGTGGGTCAGTGCGAGAGTTTTGAGGGATATTCTGTGCGTGACAGGGAGCCAGTGAAGACTACACCTGGTGTCAGAGATGTGGGTCTTTCTAGGAACATGAAGGGTAGCTCTTATCGCATTATTCTGTGATACCTGTAACTTGTTGATATTCCTTTGGTTAGTCCCAAGATAGAAGGCGTTGCAATAGTCAATTTTGGCCATGATGAGTGTTGTAGTCAGGGTAACACAATTGGCTGTTGTCAGGAAGGGCCTGCATGCGGTGATAAGTTTGCATGTGTATGCTGATGCCGAAACCATTGCATTAGTTTGTCTTGTCAGGGATTAATCACATTACTCACCGTAGCGACCACCTTACTCCTAGTCCATAGTACCCTTTCCTCCATAGTTATGGGAAATTCCTCCGTCCTGTGGGACGGGACCGGAGCACTTTGTAAAAGCATCAAAATTTTGCAAACATTTTAGTCCTTCCTCTCTTTTACGTGGGGTACCGCACGCGGCCATAACCACGTCCATCTTAGCTCCGCCCCGCGCATCGCCCATCAGTCCTTTTCCATCGCCAGGTCAGAGACATTCAAGCAATAATAGAGGAACTTTATTAGAGAGGACGGAAGGCGGGCGTATGGCGGAAAGGGAACTATGGGAGATTCCCAAGCACTCCTCACAGGAACTACGGGAGGATGGAAAACTCCTTATTGAAAAAGGTTCTTCAGCACATCCTGGCCAAACTGAGCATCAGATCTGGAGCTCAGTTCTAGACAATGTTTACAAAAAGCCGATGGGGAGGTCCATGTAGCCGCTTTTGCGATGTTCTCCCAGGGGACATATTTCTGAAAGGCAACTGCAGCTACCTTGCCCCGCACCAGGTGTGCATGAATTCCTTTAGGAGGCTGCAAACCTTGGACAGTGTAAGACTCCGTAATACAGGCAGCGATCCATCTGGAGATAGTCGCCTTAGAGGCCTGTCTACCTTGTGGATTACCAAAAGTCACCAACAGTTGAGAAGAGCTCCTAAATTGAGAAGTTCTGTCCAGATAGAATTTAAGAGCCCTTCTAACATCCAAACAATGCAGAACTCTTCCCCTTTTGAAGCTGTGTTTGGAAAGAAGACCGGCAGGGAGATTGAGTCAGATGGAAATCAGAGACCACCTTTGGCAGGAAAGAAGGATTTGTCCGTAGGACCACCTTATCCTTGTGGAAAACCAAGAAGGGATGCTCCACCGACAGAGCTTGCAGCTCACTCACATGCCTTGCTGACGTAATGGCGACCAAAAAAGACACCTTCCACGAAAGGTGCTTAAGGTCCACCGTGGCCATTGGTTTGAACGATTTATGGCACAACGCCGTAAAGACCACATTCAGATCCCACGTCGGGTGCAGCTTGCGAACCGGAGGATAAAGGCACGTCAAACCTGCAAAGTGTCTCCTAATCGCAGAATTTGACAGTGAATAAGAGAATTGGTCCGTGGATACGTAGGCGGCTACCGCTGAAAGATAAGTTTTGCATGACAGAACATGAATGCCTGATTCTGCTAGGTGAGATCGTAGCCACTCTGGGGTCCAGCTGTTTGGCTAAGCACCAGTGACAGAACCGAAGCCATTTGCTCTTATACTGGGACCTCGTCGAAGGCTTCCCGACTGCCTGAATTATTCGCATGTTAACAGCAGACTGGTTGAGATGCTCTAAAGATCTGAACTTGGGCACCATGCCGCCAAGCTGAATGTTTGTAGGGAGGGGTGCCACAGCCGACGATCCCTCTGGTGAAGCAGATCAGGACTCACCGGTAGCCTGATCGGTGCGCACACCGTCAGGTGTTGAAGTTCTGAGAACCATAACCTGGACGGCCACCACGGGGCTATGAGCAGAAGAGAACAGTTCACTGTGTTCCTCAGTTTGCAAATCGTCCAATGAATCAGAGGCAGACGCGGGAAAGCATAGGCCCTCATGTTGTGCCAAGGAATCTCGAGAGCATCCCACAGAGAGGAGGCTCCCAGACCATTTCTGGAGGCACAGAGAGGCAGTTTCTTGTTTGCTGATGTTGCGAAGAGGTCCACTTTTGGAGTGCCCCAACACAGGAATATCCACGAGAGGATCTCCACCTTCAATACCCACTCGAAGCTGACCATTGTCCGCCGACTGCGGGCATCTGCCGTGACATTCAGCTGGCCCGGAATGTGTACTGCTACCAGCCAGACACCATGACGAACCGCCCACTCCCAAATCTGGATGGCCAGGTCCACAAGAGGAGGAGACTTGGTGCCCCCCTGCTTGTTAATGTAATACATTGACACCACATTGTCCGTGCGGATACGGACCACACTGTTGGCAATGACCGGCCTGAACGCCTTGAGTGCTAGGAAAATCGCCAGAAGCTCCAGATAATTTATGTGAAGGAGCTTGTCTTGGGGCGACCAAAGGTCCGAGACCTGAAGAAAATCCAACATCGCACCCCACCCCAGAAGGGATGAGTCCGTCGTGACCGTCACCATCGGGGCGGGGTCTTGAAACCCCGCACCCACCGACAGGTTGCTGAGAAACTACCACCACAGCAGGTCCGCTCTCATGGAAGCCAGAATCAATATCTTGGAGTCCGGATCCACAGCCGGACGCCAAGAACTCCGAAGAGCCATTTGAGTCCGCCTCATCTTGAGTCGGGCAAGAGGAAGAGCCAATACACACGAGGCCATGAGGCCCAGAAGCCTCTGGAACCACCAGGCCGACATGCTCTCTGACTGCGCAAACATCTGACACGTGGCCAACAGATCCGCCATTCTGTCCCCGGTCAGGTAAACTCTGCAGTCGATAGTGTTCCAGCGAAAACCCAGGAAAATCAAGACCTGAGAGACCGTCATGGAAGATTTCCGCCAGTTCTCCGACAGCCCAAGGTGGAACAGGAGCTGGAGGAGAGACTGAAGATTGCACGCAGCCTTCAGCGGGCAAGGGCTGCATAACAGCCAATTGTCCAAATACGGATGGATACACATGAATACCCTGCAGACGAAGATGGGCTGCAATCACCGACATCTTCGTAAAGACACGCGGTGCTGAGCTGAGGCCAAAAGGAAGTACTCAGAACTGGAAATGCTCCTCTCCCACAGGGAAACGCAGGCATCTCCGGTGTTGATTCCAGATCAGAATATGCATATACGCATCCTGAAGGTCCACCACACTGAGCCAACCACCCATCTGCAAAGAGGACTTTATCTGACCAGGGGTGATCATCTTGAATTTCTCTGGGGGTAGGAAAAGAATTTACTGGGAAAGGTCTAGAATGGTGTGCAGGGCAGAATGGGTGGATTTGGGCACCGTAAACAGTCGGGAGTAGAAACCCTCCCCTCGTTCCCCTAGGGGAACGGGTTCCACTGCTCTGAGCTCCAGTAACTTCTGAATCTCGGCCCCGAGGGAGGGCGAACCCGACTGCTGGAAAGGAGGATTGATGGGTGGGGTAGGGGGAAAGGGGTAAGCGGAAGCCCGCCTGAGCGACTGACAAGACCCACTAGTCCTTGGCGATAGTCTGCCATGCCTCCCAATGAGACGCAATGCGCCCTCCCACCGGGGTCTCGTGTGAGCACAGAGAACCCTCATTTAGCTGGTTTTTCGGTGGTGGCACCACCTGAGCCTGAGGAGCGGGAGAAAAACTGACTCCGTTGCTGCCTCCGGCAGGAATTTCCCAAAGGGGTATCGATTCTGCAGGATTTTCGATCTAGAAAACCCCTGAAACCAGAGGAGGGCCGGGATTGTGACAATGGTCTCTGTGTCCTAAAAGGTGTTTTACCATGACAGACAAGGACTTGGCGATCTGGGTGCTATCCTTCGTCTCGGTCAGCTCCCCATCCGTTGAAGAATGAAAAAGCTCCTTGCCGTCAAACGGCAGTTCCACACCTTGTCCTGCACCTCCTTAGAGAACTTGGTGGCATACAGCCAAGCCTGCCGAGAGGTATCCACTCCAAGCATAAGGCCCCGGGCTGAAGTGTCTTGAGCCAGGACCCTGGCATCCGACAATCCCGCCTTGAAGTCCTCAAGCTTTTTAGCAGGGATGAACTCCTTAAACTCCGACAGACCTTTTCCACATTTTCATATTCGCCCCCGCTAACACCAGTTCTGCATTAGCCTGACGCAATTGCAGGGCCGAGTTAGCAAAAATCTTCCTCCCAGAGGAGTTGAGAAGCTTATCCTCTTTGCCGAGGACCTGAGTAGCCGTCGTAGAAGAGGATGCCGTAGGGCTGGACTGCAAAGTGGCCACAGCCACCACAGTGGAGGAGGTGGGTGGACAAGATGCTAAGGCCACCTCTTCCAAAGAATGCAGCCTGTAGCGTGCGTCAATTTTCTTATTGACGAACAGTCCAGATTGTGGTCTCTCCCAGACTCTACGGACCTCAGCCAAAACATCCCTCCGAAGGAGATAAGGTGAACGCCCCCGAAAGCATGCCCTATGGAGCGGGTGCCTCGGGCACTGGAACATCCAACAGACATGTCCAGCACCCGGTCGTGAAAGGCTCCGATAGAATGGGGCTGGTCTTCGCTGTCCTGATCGCCCTGCGTGTCATCCGACAGGTCAGGGTCCGGCTGAACCACATCAGGCACCACAACAACCTTGTCCACTGGGGACAACGGAGGCAAGGGTGGCAGAGTAGGGGGAGGCCCCGCAGGCAAAGGCGGCGTCGGCGGAACCACAGAGATGCAGGTGGAACTGACGGCACAGGCGGGCATATCTCCCTAAACATGCCTTTAAAGTACTCCTTCATGGGGTCGGAACACATACGTTTTTGAAACTTGCCAAAAAAGTCATTCTCCGCCGACGACTTTGGAGCGGCCTGAGGAGGCCTCCGAGGAGGGTAATTCCAGGGACGCAGGGGAGAGGGTTGCCAAGAAGGTCCATCCCCAGAGGTGTCCACATAAATCAAGGGTGCCGACGTTGCAGGCGGCGAGACATTGTGCGGAAGAGGCATCCGAGCGTTTCAGTCATAAACTGGATGCAACGGATGTGCACAAGGAAACCGATGTTCCCCTACAGAACCAATCCCTACACCCAAGGCCGGTGGCGTAGTTGTAAAGGATGCATCCAAAATGGCCGCCATGATCTTGACGGGAATGCCTGCCATTTTGTCGGCACCCGAGGAGAACTGCGACACATGTGGAAGTGAGGCAGGGGTCCCCACAGGTGGGTCAGGGGTCTTCATTTTAGCCTTAACACAAGGAACCTCGGCCAAGCCGGGACTGTGTGGCCTAGGATGTTTTTGTGACATGCTAATAGCCTAATAGCCAAACTAGCCTGCTCATCAGGAAGGGCCTCAGCACTGCCGGTAAAGGAGGGATTACAGTCCAAAACCTCACTCCTTGCCCCCTCAACAGTTCTGGAGTCACCGCAAGAGCAGGAACGATGAGGAACACTTTTCACCGAGAAAGCCTTAACAGGCCTCTCAGAACGGTTTGTCACCTTAGCCTCTAAGCGAGGGACCTCGGACCAGAGTCCGGTAGTAGCCTTTTCACGCCACACCTCGAACTTCCGTTCGGTATCAAGAAGCCTAGCCGAGGCCTCGGGACACATCCCGGTACTTTTGAGGGAAGCTCGAATCAAGGAGGGCTCGGAGCAAGCTCCGGTACCCCACGACTCAGTAGAACTAGGTCTACAAACAGCCCCCACAGGAGGGGCCTCGGATTGTAATCGGGTGTCAACAGGCCCCTTACGGAGACCCTCGGAGAAAACTCTGGTACACATTTAGGGCCAGACAGCACCTCAGGGCAAGCCCCGGGAACAGAGCCCTTGATGCTCCTCCCAGACCGGGAAGACCTCGGAAAGGAGTCCCCCGGCCGGGGTGCCCTAAAAAGTAAGCAACTTACCAGGCGTTGTTTCTTCTCATCGATGAAGAGTTGAAAATGCGTAGGAGTGCGCTGAAACACCTCCTCCCACCGCTCTAACCAACGTTGAAGTGCCCGGACCGAAAGGGAATCGCAATAAAAACACAAGTCCCACCGGTGGTCAGGACCCAAACACTCTAAACAAAGAGGATGGGGATCTGCCCTAGCGAAGCGTCGCTGTCAGGAAGAACAATTCGGGAAGTCTAGCTGAAACGGCATAGACCGCCTATCACGCGATCGCTAGCGAGAGCCAGAGAGGAGAAAAAATGTAAGAAAAAACCTTCCGCAGATGCAAGTGCGTCCAGTCTCGAATGAGCAGAGAAAAGGACTGATGGGCGATGGAGAGCTAAGATGGGTGGGGTTACGGCCGCGTTTGGTACCTCGCGTAAAAGAGAGGAAGGACTAAAATGTTTGCAAAATTTTGATGCTTATACAAAGTACTCCGGTCCCATCCCTCAGGATGGAGGAATGTCCCATAAGTATGGAGGAAAAGGGACGGGACGTAGGAGTAAGGGTAGAGTCAAGGTAGATACCTAAAGTTTTAGTATCAGTGGAAACCTTGATAGTATTGTTGCCATCAATAATAAATGTTTTGAAAGCAGGGTCCAGTTTGTTTAGTCCGTGATGCGAACCGAGGATGAGTAACTCTGTTTTCTCATTTAGACTGAGCCCATGATTCGCCATCCAGGCCTGGATGACTGAGTAAACGTCATTAAATGATGTTGCGTCAGTCGCGTAGTCACCAGTGATGGAGAGGAGTATCTGGGTGTCATCAGTGTAGTTGGTGTAGGTGACACCCAGATAGTCGAGAAAATCGAAGAGTGGCTTCGGGAAGACATAATACATTGTTGGACCTGGAAACCCCACTGTCATTAAAACTGAAGCATTTATTTTTTGGGGGTTTAAGTGTTGGGCCTGCAGCCCATGGAAAAAGACCAACGGATATACTTTGGCCTGGGAAAATGTGTGAGATTACCCCATGATTTAATGTATCTATTTCAATCCGCACTGTATGCGTACACACTTTAAGATGCACCTAAATATGCAGGGGATAGGACGAAAATGTCAAACCCCTCTACTGCAAACCTGAAAATTTCAGAGTTTTTTTGTCAAATCTTTTCATTTTCTGCACAAATAGATTATAAGTGGGGTAGAGGTAGGCGTATTAATGGGGAATGTAGGTGGGCTGCAAGGGGGGCTCCCCCGCCTCCAGTTGTTTGTGCGAAAGAGTGCAAAAAGGTCAGGGTTTTCAGGATTCGCAGTAAAGGATATGGTATTTTCACATAGATCAAATAGGCAGTACATACATCTCAGGACGTATGCATATAGCCCAGTGCAAAAAAAAGGGTTTCCAGGAGATGCTCAATGCACCTCAGTACACAAACATCTCGGAACATAATCTTTGAAGACCAATATTAAAATAATAGATTAACTGCAAAGAGTCAAGGGTGATGATCGGTGCTCTTTAAAAAAAATAGATTTGCAACTCAATCTAAAAATTTCATTGTATAGCATAGTCACAATTGCTCCCATCCCTCAATCCCTGGGATTTAAAGATGATAAATCCATAAAGAAATTGGCACCAAAACAATGACTCTGCACCCTGCAGTCTACATCTACAGCAGCAGATGAGCAGAACACTGGCTTTTTCAGTAAGTATGAATTTAGAAGTGCAGCGCAGCTTAATGCTGAATAGCCAAAGCTGAAACATTCAACAGGGATCTACTGAAACCGCATAACAAAATAGGCCAGATGTAACTGTGCATGATTACCACTGTAGGAGTGCAAGCACACTTCATTACATCCAACAACATTCACTGACACCAGGCACGAGACCAAAGGTCGAATTTCGTGTGATGCTCTTGGCAGCGTGAGCAGATATTAATAGCCTAATTTTATGGACTTATGCCTAGGCTTGATATAACATGGTCGGCCTCCTCCCCCATGTTGGTGCCGTGTTCAGCCAGCATCGACTTTCAGATGCATCCATGTTACCCAGTTCATTTCCTCACCCTATGGCCTCACAGACCACGTTGCCTCCAATGTGGCAAGCACTGCGACATTTACACAATCTAAAAAATTGAATTGTACAGATGAACAAGTTACTTACCCCTGGTAACGTTCTTTCGATTGGATGTTTCTCCCAGGTATTCCTAATATCCAGCTAACTGCTTCAGAAAAAAATATTCCCCAGTAAAGGGCGATGTGCGTCTATGCCTGTCAAGTCGATGTCACTCAGAGGCCTCTGTGCCGATGTCGACATCATCACAGGTGTAAGTAGCGCACGCACAGTCCGTTTCTGAGTTCTTTTTTGAAGCGAAGAAGTGTCTTCAGTTAGACGGTTACTACCCTTGGGAGAGCGCAGACTGTAACCACAAGGGAAGTTTTACTGCAGGATAGGAAGGGAGGGAAGATGAGTAATACGTGGGAGGAACATCCAATTGAAAGAACATTACCAGGGGTAAGTAACTTGTTCTTCATTTGGATTGTGTCCTCCCACGTATTGCTGATCTTCGATACTCTCCCGAAGCAATAATATAGTCAGGAGGAGGGAGTAAAACTGGAGTAATTAAGTATGCACAGAGTGTAGTACTGCCTTTCCAAATTTAGATTCTTGGCTAGTGGAGGAATCCAGACTATAGTATTTTGTAAAGGTGCAAACGACCATGTGGCAGCCGCACAAATATTCTTTATTGGAACTCCTCTCTGAAGAGCTAAGCTGCGATACCCCTGGTTGAATGAGCCCCATGTGTTCTGGAGGGTCTTTACCAGCCAACTTGTAACATTCCGCAATTGTTAAAATGATCCACCTAGAGATGGTTTGTTTGAGGATGGCTAGACCCACCTTATGACCTGTGTAACCCACAAATAATTGGTCAGTTTGTCTCAGCTTAGCAAGCCTGCAAATGTAAAAGCTCAAGGCACGCCTTGGATCGAGTCTGTGTAGCCTTTCTTCCTCTTTCCCGGATGTGAAGGAGGGTGAAAAGAAGGCAAAGTTATCCTCTGAGTGATGTGGAACTCAGATACCACCTTGGGAAGGAAGTTAGGCTTCACTCTTAATACTAGTCTGTCTTGACAGTGTGAGGAGGCTTGCAAGATAAAGCCTGTAACTCGCTCACCCTTCGGGCAGATGTTATTGCCAGCAAAGAGACTGCTTTGATTGTAAGAAGGTTCAAAGGGAGAGCCCATTTAAATTATTAAGACCAAATGTAGATCCCATAGTGGGACTTGAAAAGGAGTTGGGGCAGGGGTAAAAATTAGTTAAACCCTTCAAGAAATATTACCAGAGGCATTTTAAAGTAGGAGACTTCCTCAGCAGTACACTTAAAAATGGAAAGCGCTGCTAGGTAACCTTTGATCATACTAATCTGGAGTCCCAGATTTGCTAAGTGCAACAGAAATGACAACACCATCAGTGTATTGCATGAAAAAGGGTCAACATTCTTATCCCTACACCAGCTGCAGATTTTATTCCAAGGGCAGCAGTAGAAGGATTTGGTTGCTGGCCTTCTGGCTGAAAGCAACACCTCCATTAAATTGTGCGGGAGGTCCTTATCTTAGTATCTCAGCCTTTCAGAAACCATGCGTGAAGGACGAGTGTCCTGATATCTGGATGGAGAACCCAACCTTCCTCTTGCGGGAGAAGATCCTCTTTGTGGAACACGAATCAGAGGACAGATGGACATGTGTCGAATGTCTAGGTACCGCGTTCTCCTGGCCCAATCTGGGGCAATTAGGATCATTCTCTTTCTGAACCTCCTCAACCTCCTCGTTACGTGAGGAATGACGGGGACAGGAGGAAACATAGAAAAGTGGAAATTCCCAGTCCACCATGAACGCATCCCCAAAAGCTCTCAGGGGGTTGCGGGGGGGGGGGGGAATTACCTGGTGCAGTACAGTTCACACTTCCTGTTGGCATTGGTCGTGAACAGATCCACATGAGGGGTTCCCCAATGGGTGAAGATCTCTCAAAGGACTTTTTGAGCTAGTTCCCACTCGTGGGAGACTGCACTCTGCCTGCTCAAAGCGTCCGCCGTTGTGTTCTTCTCTCCGGCTAGATGCACTGCCAACAGAGAGATTCCTTCTTGTATTGCCCAAAACCAGAGCTGCATTGCCTCTCTGCACAGTGGTAGTGACCTTACACCACCTCTCTTATTGAGGTAGTACATGGCCACTGCGTTGTCCATCATTATCAGGACATTCTTTCCCCGTACAGATGGCAGAAAGGCCTTCAGCGGTAGTCTGATTGCCCTCCGCTCTAAAAATGTTGATATGTAGTCAGGACTCAAATGGAGACCAACTACCGTTGATGGTCAAATTGTTGGTATGAGCTCTCCTCCCCATGAGTGAGTCGTCCGTCACTACGGTTATCTCCGGCCATGGTTGCCAAAAGGGTTCTCCTTTCAAGATGTTTTCTGGCCAGGCCCACCACTGAAGGTCCAGTGGGATTGTGCAGGATTTGTAGGAAATCTGACATCCTTCCCGAGAACTGTGACTATTGAGTCCTGAGAGCCCATTGGAGGGATCTCATTTTTAAGCGAGCCTCTGGCACCAGAAAAATGCAGGATGCCATGAGGCCAAGCAACCTAAGAAAATCGAAGCCCTGAAGATGTTGGGCATTCTAAAACTTTGTCACCATCTGTAGAATGTCTTGAGCCCTCACCTCTAGTGGCGAGGCTTTTCCCAGGGATGAATCCAGGACTGATCTGATAAATTGGAGTCTTTGTGATGGTACCATGTGGGACTTCTTGAAGTTGAGGGTGAAGCCCAGTCTGTGGAGGGAGTGGCACGTTAAGTCAGATGATCTAGGGTTTGTTCCAGGGAATTTGCCCTAATCAACCAATCGTCTAGGTAGGGGTAGACTTGAATCCCCACTCTCCTGAGACTCGCTGCCACACCACCATTAACTTGGTGAAAACCCTCGAGCGGAGGTTAGCCCAAATGGCAGAACCCGAAACTGATTGTGCAAGTTGCCAATGGCGAACCTCTGATACTTTGTGTTTGTGATGAATGGGCACATGAATGTAAGCATCCTGAAGGTCCAATGATACTAACCAATCCTAAAGCTGGAGGGCCTGAAGGATCTGAGAAAGGGTTACCATCTTGAACTTGTCCTTCCTGAGCAACTTGTTCCAGTCTTAAGTCCAAGATGGGTCTCAATCCTCTATCCTTCTTTGGAATTCGAAAATATGGGGAGTAACAACCCTTGTTTCTATCCGCTACAGGTACTGGTTCTATAGCACCTTTCTCTAGCAAGGTTAAAATCTCTTGCATAAGCAGCAGATCCGGAATCTTCCAAAAGTTGTCTCCCGGTGGATGACTGGTGTTTGTAGGAAAGGCAGACAGTAACCTTGGGCGATTGTCTCCATTACCCAAGCATCTGAAGTAATAGCCTGCCATTCTGTCAGATGTTGAGTTAATCTGCCTAATACTGTTTTGTGAAATAAGACCGCAGAGAGGTTTTGGGGCGGCTGATGCAGATGCGGAGGGTAAAGTAGCACCTGCTGTTGCAGTCTTAGTACCTCTACCCCGTGCACCACAGGGGAATCGTCTCTGGCCTCTATGAGCTGGCTGTCCTCTGCCCTTTCCGAATGTGGAATAATAGCGAAAGGGCCTACCCCACCAGGGCGCACCTGTGGGGCAGTTTGGAGTTTACCTTATCACCGCTCCAAGGTATTTGGCTGCCGCCTTGGAAGTTTGCAGCTTCTCCAAAATCTCATCAGCTTTACTTCCAAGTAAATGCGTGCCGTCAAAGGGCATGTTGAGAAGTCTGGAAAGTATGTCTGGGGCAAATCCCGACTTCGGTAACCACACAAATCTGTGGATCACTGTACTAGCCATCATGGCTCTGCTGATGCGGTCAATAGAGTCGAGACCGGTTCTGAGGGATTCGCGCATAGCCTCCTTTCAATCCTTGATAAGGTTCAAGAAACCGTCCCTTTCCTCCCCTTTGGGGTATGGTCAGCCGCCATCGAAACACAATCCCAAAGGGTGTGCGTGAATCTCACCAGCGTGTATGTGGCATTAGCAGACTTTAGTGCCATGCTGCATGCCGAGAAAACTTTCTTGGCCATGGCCTCAAACTTCTTGTCATGATCTTGCAGGATTGCAAGGTATGCATTTTGCTTTCCAGAAGAAGTTGCAGCTTGTACAACCAAACTTTCTGGAGTTGGGTGCTTTGAGAGAGATAGAGGATCCGAAGTTGATGCTCCATATTTAGCTGTCAATGTTCTGTTAACTGCAGGGATTACCTCCAGAGTTTCCCAGTTGGTAGATACCCTTTTATGTAAAGCCTTGTGAAATGGAAAAATAGGGTCCTCCTGTGGTCCCTTGTCGAGTATATCTGTTGGGTCATCTTGCTCGAATAAAGGTGTGGGTCTAACCCACCCCATATACTCCATCACCCTAGTCATAAGCATTTTGTAATTGCTTTCAGCGTGATCCCCTGGATCAAGCCTACCAAAATCAACTTTCTGGGAAGTATCAATTCCACTTGCTTCATGCAAGGAGTCCTGCAAATGTTTCATCTTAGATTCTTCTAGGTCTTCTGGGACCGAAGGTGTCCCATACTCAAGAACAAAAGTTCTTTCCTCTTCAGATTACTCTGCCTCCTCATAGATTGAGCATAGGGTCTTAAAATAATCTGAACAAGGTTGTGGTGTGTAATTCTTTTTCAAATGTAAAAGAAGGCGGCACTATGGATGTCATTATTGGCACAGTAATAGTCGAAATAGTCGACGATGACTTCAACGGCTTCAATGGGACCGTCAAAGGCTTCAAGGGCGTCGATGGAATCGACAGTAATGTCGATTCCATCCGTCACAGGTATAGTCTTGTACGGCGCTGAGCAAGTCGACACACGTGGCGTTGAGGACTTCTCTTCGATGGAAGCGCTGAGGGCGTTGATGGCGCACTCTTCGGCTTAGCCGTACGAGTCGATAGGGGTGCCTTTTTGTGCGTCACACAGGCCTTTTCTCGACTCACAGGTTTTTCACGCTCTCGAGGAGTCTCCCGAGCCGAGGTTGAAGACTCACAGCGTCTGTGTTTTTTTTGTTACTTCTCCAGGGATATCGCCTATAGGTGCCTTCGAGGGGGGCAAGGCCGTGTTCTCGAACACCTTTGCTTTTACAGAATTCCTCTCACTGTGACGAGGAACTGTGTTTCAATGGACAAACAATGCTCTCGGGTGAACTGGAGGATGAGGTGGATGGCGACCCATGGCGCCTTTTCTTGCTGTGTTTCTAAGAGGAAGAATGATGTAATCCACTTCGAGAGCGTAATCGGGAATGTTATTTGCGACGAGGAGACAAAGTCCTCGACTCGTCGGAGGTGCGTTTGGATGGGGTAATGGACATTTGTGGCTTACCTCTCTCCAGTTTCCCTCTCCGCTCCCTCAAGGCCTTGGCCGTCATAGACATGCACTCATTGCATTCAGAACATGGATGCTCTGCCCCAAGGCACTACAGACAGACCCTGTGTGGATCCGTCATGGACATTTTAGCCATGCAGTCGCAGCATTTTTTATTTTTTTAAACGGACCAGGGCATAGAAGGAGCTGATGAGGAGGCCATGTCGTCGAAGTTTTGCAGGAATTTTAACAGAAAAATCGAAGGATTTTGATGTTCTCACAGAACCGAACATTGCGTTCCCGAAGCTGTCAAGCACGGAAAAACTGACCTGAGCAACAGACCCTTCACCCGCTACTTATACCTGTGATGATGTCGACATCGGCACAGAGGCCTCCGAGGGACATCAACTCGACAGGCATCGACACACAGCGCCCTCTACTGGAGAAAAAAATAATTCTGAAGCAGCAAGCTGGATATTAGGAAATATGAAAGATAAGGAATATGTGGGAGGACACAATCCATTCTAAGTATTTGTTTTGAACAGATCTCAAAATTGATAGTAGATTACATCTAGACAGCAAAGCAATATGAGCAATGATCATTCTCACTCAATACCCAGTGCAAGCCAGCCAGAACCGTTGGGTCCGCCACTGCAATGAAACTCAACACTAGCCAGGGGAAGAAATGTATTTCCAAGCGAACACTGGCCACCCAAGGACAAACTCTCTTGAAGGAAATACCATTTAAAGTATGCTGAGAGGCCCCTCTTGTGAGAGTCCATGCAGGGAAACCCAAGAGCTAGAACAGCTGGGATAAAACCATTATTACACTACAGCACATTACAGCAACCAGGATAGGACCCATGGACCAGGATGGAATGCTGTTTCACTGTTTGTTCTGCTGTGTATCCCTCCCAGTTTTCAGTTGGAATGTCACGTCATGTTACGTCCTCCCGATATCTTATTCGGTTTCTATGCATATAACCCTGTATGTGTCCTTAACCACAAATGCTTTTTTGTGTGTTGCGCAAACCTTTAAAATTACAATCAGTCAATAAATAAACCATCTATGGTGAAGGCATGATCAGTAAGACCGACTAAGCCAAAGTGTAACTTGGAAGTTTATTTTAAAGTGTGGCCTAATTAACAGGCCAAAGAAAGTCTTCACCATGTTTGGATGACTTTCCCAGTCTTGTTAATCTCAAGCTGTACGTCTCTTCCCATTTGCGATTCCATCATTAACTTTGTGTATTTGAAAAGCTCATTCTTGAACAAGGACACGTTATCACCGAAAGCGCAAGAGCATTAAGAAGTTTGTGTTGCGTTACAAGAGTTTCATTTCGCAATGCATACTGCTGTGCATCACAACCTACCAACATAACCCATTTCATCGGATGTAAACTTCGGCAACAAGCAGGGTGGGCATCCGTAACTTTTTTCCAATACTGAGGCAAGTGATCAGAAGCATCTTTTTACAGAAAAATGTGCCATTCATCTTAGATAATGCCTATGTCCATTACTTTACGTTGCAGCAATCCTTTTTTAAATAACATATCAGGATAAATGCAAAAAACCTATTACGTAAAATATGAATCAGATACAAAGGATACCTTAAATATTACCATACTGTGAGCAGAATACCATCAGCAGCTCAAGGGGCCATCTTACCCCATATCCTTGCCGGCCCCAATTTGAATGCAATGTTTGGTATTCTGTGTCCCGCATGGCTGGGACATATTTTTTACCAAGGGAGTATAGGGCTGCGTGTCCAGCCCAGCAAGCAGAAAGGCGAAGGGCGACAGGCAAAGGGTAAAATGTGTTAGTCTGCCTAGCTTGACTTCAACTCCAGATGGCCACTGCTTTACTGAAAGCATTCCTCAACCCAGATCCCAGCCATCATTGACCAAGCCCCTCTACAACCCAACTCCTCGTTCCACCGACTCCTACCCAATTACTTGTTTCTACTAGCCTAATTGCATCTATTGTTGGTAGCTACTAGTTTTTATAACTACTCTTGGTCATTATAGCGTAGTCAAAGTTTGTTTGGTCATTAGTGGCATACTGTACTTTTGTTCACTACCACCAATAGCACTTTGGTCAACTGTTGCCTACGAAACTAGATCTGGACCACTAGAGTCCCAATCAACACATACCGCTTTTCCCACACCGGCTACTTCCATCCTTGAGCCTACCCTCAATGCAACTACCTTCCTACTTTTACCAAGGGGCTACCGTCATCCACAGAACAGCACCCACCCACATTCCTCCTCGATTATCTGATGAATTCTACACAGCAACCCCTCTACCTGTTTGGGGGGTCTCTAAAGTGTTTGTTCTTGTTAGTTTCTTTACACCTTGTTAAGTTGCAAGGTCATCTCCTATGATGGTTCTCTTATCTCTTTGCAAAAGACATACAAATCTTCTCCTGCCCTGCTTCTCTCAGACAGTGTGTATTGTATAACAGCCTGCCTTGTAATTTTCCACTGGATGGTAGTCTGCTGTTTGACGCTTAATTCTGCCCTTAACTGTGGTAATTACCTCCCGACTTGTTGCACCTCGCCCCTCTTCTCCTTTCTCGTGGACACCCTCACTGGATACCAAAAGCTCTTCGTGTAGTGGTGTTCTTTGAAAGTAATCTAAAAAACAACAATTACTTCCACCCCTACTGCTGCTCAGTTTAACCTCAACATCAGAAACTCTGACCCTTTCCCTTCTTTCACTCTTAAGTCACTACTCTCCTCCTTTGTCTTCAGGAAGCCTAATTACTACTCTAGCTTTGAAGGTCTCGGTCTTCAACATTTCACCAACTTTGACAAGGTATCCAACTGCCACCCATTCGCTCATCAACCTCCTGAAAGCCTCTACCTCATCTGCACATTGGTTGTGGGATGGCTGTAAGCCTTCCCTCTTCAAAGCCTTCCTGGCCTATAAATCCATCCCGGGGCTTGTCCCCCCCCCCCCAACCCCTACTTTACCATCTGCATTTCTCGCTACTCACCCAAACATGCAGGATGAGAACACTAGATCCATCTGGCCTCTGTTCCCCAGTCTTCCCTATGCTTTCTTGCTTTCTATCCTACACCCCACTTGCCCACCCTTCAATGGAACACCCTACCCCCTGGCAGATTCCTTCCCCATCCCATATGGCTTCAAACCCATACTGAAAAGGCACTGCTTTTCACTTCAAGAAGCTCCTGGGCTGTCAATTATAATCACGTCTTCCCCATTTCTCCTATATCTCTTTCATCAAATGATACACTGCATGTGCCAATCTTGTTATATACCTGAATTATTCACACTGCCAATCCTCATTTATGTATGTTTACCCAAGGTTTGTATGTGATTGCCCCTCATACTGTCACATTGCCTTATGACTATACCTGGTAAAGTCATTGCTATTTTTCTCCTAATCTAAGGCACCAGCTGTGGCATTGCAGAGTCAGTAATATGTGCTCATGCACAGTTTCTTATCCAAGTTACGCTTGTAATCCTAAAATACAAACTACAAGTAGCAATGTTGTCAAGTCCTGCCACTCACCATGCTTTCTTCTTTCAGCACACAAGTAACCAATAGAAAACTGCATAAGTCTACTCTATGGCAGAAGTCACTGTCTCGTCCCAACTCTATTCATAGTTTTATTGTAGGCAATTTATTTTGAAAACTGAAAACAAAGTGCCAGATTCATTCAGCTTTTGTTTCACTTGTGCGCACACAAAAGGCTGCATTGTGTGGGTGAAGTAATTCCCAAAACAGACATTTCTTTGCACTAGCTCACTTCTTGCAAGTGTTTTATGGAGGCAATTCTGTATTATATATAATATATAGAATTACTTGCTCAATAATCGTCTTTTGTGGCTCGCATCTGCTGCTTAGAATCACATGCTTTGCATAAGCCATCTAGTGGTTGGCTCAGACTCGTTTCGTTTATTCAATTTAAAAATGGGGCATTGACAGGCGCATTCCTGTCGCACTACTCTATCCTATGTGTACATGGACCGACGTTCCTTCACATGGCCTCAAATGGTTTGTTTTTATGACATGACACATGTATGTACTGAGATAGTATTTCTGTACTTTGTACTTTCCCTTTACTTCTGAGAAGGGAGACCGGATCGGCGCATGTGATTCAAAGTAGCTACAAACCACAGAAAGACTATTAATGAGTAACTAATGTTTATCTTCTGGGGCTTATGAATCAGTTTAGCCACATGCTTTGCATGAACTAGCAAGCAGTACCAGAAGAAGTTAACAGGTGTGCCAAGGATACAGTTCCGGTCTTACATTTATGATTGGCCCACAGGTGAATTCATCGTCTGCCTGTGCATCCACATAATATTGTTGCGTGACTTTGACCAATGAAATCCATGTTGCTGCTTTAAAATGTCTTCTAAATGGTACATTTGCAATAAACACTAGCATTGCACTCGTGCTGCAAGCAGTGTGAAGCCTTCAGGTGAACAAGAGAGACGTTTGAGCCAAAGTCTAATAGTTACATACACCCAACAATCCATCTTGTGTTGGGGTTTTAGTGACTGAATCTCCCTCTCCACGCATCACAAAGGTAACAAGAAATTGGCTAGTTTTCTGAACACATTCGGTCCCACAATATTGGAACATTGCAGCTCTCCGAAGATCTAAAGTGTAAAATGCGTTTTTCTGCCCTACTTTGTGTGTTTGGGAAGAATGACAGTAATGTGATGGACTGATTAAGATGGAAATTTGAAATGTATTATGGGGAAAATCATGCATGTGTTCTTAAAACTATGTTTTTGAATAGTGACACATGGTTTTGTGATTGAGAGGGCCAGTGGTGCCCCCAGAAATGTATTATAGAAGTGGCCTGATGAGGCCACAGGAAATCTTGGGGTGGCACATCAACACAAACGCATAACTGAATTTCAGGAAATCGATTATGCCAATGTAGTATTATAGTCAAGTTGAAAACAATGTATATATGAGAGTTAAGGAATTGCATATTGATATAGTTCCATTTATTATTTAACTGTTAACTAATTAATTTATCTGATGTGCATAGACTAATACCAGTACAGTAAACATTTTGAGTTCCACAATCCTGTTTGTGTGAGACTTGTCCTTTGCCTCAAGCCTTGGGATCATATCTCTCCAGCCCTGAAATCTCTTCATTGGCTCCCAGCGGCTGCAAGGATTAAATTCAAGACCCTTTGCATTGTCCACAGGGCTTCCTGGGCTCCGAGTCCAAAATACCTTCAACTCTCCCTCTGTAAATACCTTCCCACTCGAGCTCTTCGCTCCGCCACCTCCAACTCTATCAGGGTCGGTCGCTTCTCCAAGCAACGAGTTGGTGGCAGATCTCTTTCCTCAGCAGGGGCCTCCCTCTGGAACAGCCTCCCTGCCACTCTGAAACTTGAGGAGAACCATCTCTGGTTCCGGAAGCACCTCAAGACCTTCCTCTTTGCTTCTACCTTCTCTACCCCTCTCCCCTGCTGATCTGTCTGCTTTGGCACAGTGCACCTGGTTTTCCCACTGCTTTCGGGCCCAGGTCCATGCCCACCCAGCCACTCACCCGCACTGCCCCTGGCAGCACCTACACTTGGGTCTGTATCTGTTAGCCTACAGTCCCCTTACCTCTGCTACCAGACACCTCTTGTCTGCGCTCAAAACCTGCACTTGCCACCTTGCTGGCTGCACTACCTTTGTATTGCTCAGCACTTTCCACTTTTCTCCTCTGCCTTGCACCCCCCATCCCCCTTGCCTCCCCCTGCGTGTTGTCAATCTCACTGGGCCTCGTCGTGCTCTGAAACACTTGTGTATGAGCTCGAAACAAATAAAATATATCAGCCAGAAAATCCTCTAAATCCTCACTCAAATATTTAATTGCCAACATGTCTATCAAATATGGTGCAACCAGCAGGGTTTGACTAGAATACTAGATGTATCTTGCCATTGGACTGCATTCACGATGGGAATACACCCAGTGGTACATTTTAGGCATTGGTCGCCACAAAAGAATCTTAGGGAAGTCAGGTTGATGGTAAAATAAGGGTCTACCAAAAAGCTTATTTTCAGTTTCTGAAATGGCAGCTCTTCTGCTATCCCTGATTTAGTTTTCAGAATGTTACTTGTAAGTTTGAGCAACACATCTTTCCTTTACTATTTTCTGTTTCACTGAGAACACCACCCAGGTAAAGTCACTACCTGCCAGTGTACATAAAAAAACCCAGGTAGTTCAAAAGTGAGACTTTCCTAGGAATACCCTTACTCTTCAGGTAGTGGGTGGGATTGTCCATAGGAATTAGCATGGCCATGGGCAGTCAGTGGGCTGGTAAATAAAACGCCTTCAAGTGTCCCTCACAAGTCCTGTCCTTCCTAATTGTACTCTGGTTCAATAGTTTCAGTTTACAGCAACAATTCAAAATGGAATGAAGTAAAACTAAAGTAAAAGTGAACCTCTCTGTTCAGTTGCCCCTCTGGTCCTTGGCGGCTCTGGTGAACTCTCCTGTGGTCCTTGGCTCCCTTTCAGGTGAACCTTTGGTCCATCCCTCCTTTGGCTCTCTGGTGAGTTGGTGGTAGAAACAAGAAGCGAAACGCTTCAATTTTCTGTCAATCATACAAGCAAGTACCTTAGCTACCTGAAAGGCACATAACCAGTGCTCCACACAGCTGACAAAATAACTAAAACATTCACCGTACAGAGCAATATCTTTTAAGATCTGCAAACATCAATGTTGTAACAAAGCAATCTTGGCCTGATCCCTCTTCTACTGCATTAGCCCCCTATCCTATTACTTGCAGATTCTGAAGCTCCTAGAAAGTGTGAAAATGGCAGATGGTGTGCAATTAAAGACTCAATATCATAGCATAACAGGAATTTGCAGAGCGTAGGGCAGTACTCTGGACGGCACAAGCAACCTCAGTGGCTGGGAGCAACAGGGGAGAAAATGTAATGTTGGTTGAACCACAGTTAGTACGCTATACTAGAAACTCTGGGGCAATGACTGGCTGGAGAAACTGTCTGCCTGTCAAATCAAGTGATTTGAGACTGGGGGAGGGCCAGTGCAGCAATCATGCAATGATATTTGACAGTACTGGAGCGACTAGCAGAGAAGCACCAGGGTACACCAATTTATCCCGACACTTATTAAAACTGTCCTATTGTAAGGGCGAAACATAATCACTGATAAGCACTAAAATTTTTTCAGTTGCAGTCAGGGTGAGATTGCATTATTTGCCCAGGATCACACGCTTATACTAAACAGTGAAGCAGAGATTTTAACCCACTCTCCAATTTAGGCACAACCACCTTCTTCCACGCTTTACGTGAGAAGAAATAATACATTTTTGGGAGTCAAGGCCTACAATAATACTGTCTTATCGAGTTTACTTGCAAAATATACAAATTGCATAATAAAGCATCATGACAACATAAATCCTTATAGCAGTATGTTGAGATACAATAATATCAGAGTACCTTTATTTTCCACATCCTGAATGGAAACCTATAAGATGCAAAAGGCAAACTATTTACCCACTTTATTTTCAGTGCTTTAAGACGCACAATAAAAGAAGTTGTGTAGTAAACTCACTTAGGTTTGGAGATTCGTCACAGACCTCCAGTGGGTTATGTATGGTTTTAAGAAAATTCAACTAAAGGACATTAACGAAAACTTTACTTTTTTAGCAAAATAAAGCTATTAGACATTATTGGTATGAGCAAATATTTCAAAGGGTGCTTTATTGTGTTGCTTGCTTTAAGTGTCACAGATCTGCAAGGTGACTGGCGATTAGCTCAATGACGTTGCGCGTGTAGTGTCTTGTATAGTTTCACTTCAGACTGTATCTCCAGACACACTTTGCGTTCCTCTAAGCTCCTCTGAAGTGCTTGCTTGCCTGCCTGGTGGAAACTCAGCGCCGCAGCCTAGATCTCCTTTGCGTGCAGTGCCACTGCCAATCCAAAAATATTCTGCATGGGCTGGCACAAGTTTGTCTGGGGTAGATGCTAGCCACACCACGGTAGGGGCCCTCAGCCCTACTCCAAATTCGCCTCTGCAAGGACTCACGGTTTTGGCACGTGCCATATCTTCTTCTATCCCCTTCTGGTGAATTATTCCTCAGCTCACCTCTTGTGCTTGCTTTGGGCTAGTTCGACCTCTTCGATGCCTGTTATGGTCAGATCTCTGCTACCAGTGCTGACCCCCCACCCCAGAAAGCACCCAGGATCACTGTCTGTAGACATAAAGCCAGTCTCAATGGAGGGAGGTGCCCCACCTTTTCAGTGTCCACTCAGGACGTAGCTGATGTTGTATGGCTTCATCCTGACAACTGTTCTGATCTTTTGAGGTGATCAGTCCACTATCCCAGAGCCCCTCTGACCTTTGTGGTGTGCTGCTTCCCTCCTTGATTGAGTAAGCATTATCAGGTGGGTGTAGCTGTCTCGGATTCCATTCTATGGTGAGTGGGCTGCAGCCTTGTAGATGTCAGATAGGCAGCCAGCAAATAATGCACACGCTAGAAGCTCCATAGGATTGGGGCATACCAGTTCCATCAATTCATTTTTGGAGGGTATTCTAGAGAGAGAGTGTAACATGCTGTAGCCTGAATGTTGTAGCACAGTCCTGGAGAGCTGGACGTGGTTCCTGAATGGGTGTATTCTCTAAGCGCTGGATCCCATTCATACATTTGCCAACCTCTTTCTCAGGAGGATGCTCCTCTCAGTATGTGTGGTAAATAGCCCCTGGGGAACGGGGGCCCTCCCCTGACTCCTCCCCCATCATGCTGTACCATCCACGAGTAGAATCTAACATACAGGACACGGCGTGCCACTCTCCGGGTCAGCGGGCCCCCACCATATGTTTCGCTCTCCGGAGGTAGATTCAGAGCCTGATAGCGGTCCCGGACAGCCCGCTGCATAGCCAGTCACAGAGCTGGAGCTTCTAGTCTGTCCCCAGCATCGGATGCTGGGAGCCGGCAGCAAGAACCTTTGCCCCTCCTTTCAGCGCCGACCAAACTTCAGCTTGCACCCTCGGGTCGTGGAGCACTCTTACTTGTTAGCCGGAATTGGGGATTTTTCAGAGGGTTAGGGGCCATATGGAATGGGCTCATATCCATGCAGCCTGAGAAGGAAACCCGGAAATAAATACAGCATGGCTGGAAGCGCGAGCCAAAGCAGAAATGCGCGCATCCAGGCTCAGGCTGTGCTCATTTCCGGGTCCTCCTCCAACTCTGACTACAGACCATCGCGGACGGTGGGCCGCGGTAAAAAAAGCAGAAAAAAACATGTTTGTTTCGCACTGAACTGGGCATGTTATTGTCCATTTTTTGTTGCTTTTTCACAGGGTGGCGCCCCTGGAGAGGGCCTGCAGTTTACCTATCCTCCAGAAGGACGTAACATGGTGAGCAGGAATGCTATTTTGTAAGCGATCTCCTGTAAAAAGTGCTTTATGCATTGGTTCAAAAGGGGCTTTGATGAGGCATTGTAGTATTCTATTATGGTCCTACCCAGATAGAGGATGAGCGACTGGTGTGTATATGTGCTTGACTCACTCCAAAAAAGATTTGAGAACAGGCACCTTTCACCAAGACACCTTATGTTGTGATGTGGTGTATGCTTCAAGCCTTGCCATGTGGACTTTAAGATAATTGTAAACCAATCCTAAGTCAAATAGGTACAGCAATTATGTTACAACATCTGTTGAACACATTTAATAGAACTGACATTTTAATTTTAACACAAGATGATAAACCGCTTTCATTTGTTGTAGTAGCAGTGTCTAGTGTTCAGTTTTCTAGCCTCTCACAAGATGTCACTGCATCTCGGTGGCAACTACACATTTCCAAACTGTGGCCTCAGTAGCCATAATAAGTTGTGTGAGGGCTTGGGTGTGTTACTGATGTTGGGTCAGTAAGTTGCTAATTGGGCGTAGCTCAATTGGTGTTGCGACCACATTGGCATTGGTGCAATGAAAATCAGTGTTGGATGTTCTTGTCACAGTGTGTACAACTTTGTGGAGCAGAGGTATTGATTTAAGAAGAGTAAGCAAACATTCGTGACCAATTTGTCCACAGTGCATTCCCTAGTTACCCTTCATGTGCGTACTTTGATGCGAAGGTTGGTCCATTTCACTTTCTGGGCTGTTGCCAATATACCCACTGAAGGGTGACCCCAACCTATACAAATTTGTTTGAGTGTATATATGTTGATTTCCCAATTGTGTTCTTTTAGAAATACTGTTTAGGTTGTCTGCCAGAAAGTTGTGATCTGCTGGTACATGTTGTGCTTGGATGAAGATGCATCTCCTAACAAACCAGTGCCAAAGCTATTGTGCGAGGAGTGATGAGGGCTTTGAGTGTGTGTGACACCCTGTTCATTTATGTAGAACATGGATGTCTTACTGTCTGTGTTAATTAGCACAATGTGGTTCGGAAGTTGTGCTGGAATTTCCTTGCCTGTTGATACAGGAAATATCTGATATATTGTTTGTCCTTACAATTACTGCCGTCCCTTGGACTTGGTTGTGGACACGTAGCAGTGCTCTACACCACTGTACTCTACCTCTCCTGATGACCAGTGTCACACCCCAATCAATACTGCTGGCATGTGCAGTACGAGTCAACAGAGCCCACTCAGAGGATAGCCTAGCCAGGCTTTTCCTCTAAACCACAACTGCATCGCTGTCCTCCCAGATTAGTTTATTTGGATCATCGCCTCAAAACCCTGATGCTGGGAACGAGTACCTGCAAGTGTTTTCAAGCACCAGGAAGGACGCAGGTAGAGTGCTCCCCAGGGGTGACGAATATGCAGGTGCTCCCGGCCCAGGCATCCGACAGGAAAGGCCATCTGCACTGAAAGTCCCTATACTTTTAATTGAACGTCCTAAAATTGAATCCACTGCAACCCCATCCCCTGTGTAAATTAAAACTATACTCCACCCCCCCCTCCCCATGGGACCGCCTGGATACGCAGCTGTTGTAAACGATGCCTGGCTTAAACAAAGTTAATATGCAGAATGGGGCCAAGCTACCCACCAAGTCTCTCTGCCCTGTCCTGTGCGAGAAACAATGTTCAGGCCAGCCCTAAAATGGGCTATTATGTACTACAGACCTTGAGAAAGGAGGGGATGGGACTTCTATGGTTGTCCACAAGCCCCAGCAATTTGACTAGCTGACATCCAGACACCTGGATATCGGGTGAGGTCAGGAGGGAGTCTTGATCAGCCAGTTATCTAGGTAAACAAATATCTAAATACCTTCAGTAGAGAGGGCTGCCAAAACTGGGTCTAGAACCTTTATGAAGTCCCTCAGAATTGACTTAGAGATCCTTTCTAGCTCTTTCCATTGTCAAGAAGTCATCATCTTTATGCTTGAGATTCCCAGTAAAACTCCCTTAGACGAGTGCTTACACTGGTGAAAATTAGGGATTCTTGTCTGGCTCTGGGGACTTCAACGCCAGAAAATCCATACTCTGCTACTTCCTTCAGCACCTCCACCACTGCCTAACTGGGAAGATATTTCCATTTCTCATCATCATTTCTGGAGGAATCAGGCCGGCTGGAGGACAAAGATGACTAAGATGAAGAAGATGATACTGAGGAGGAAGAGAAGGACTATACAGTCTTCGTTTTCCTTCCCAGTTTCTTCCCTCAGGGTCTGCTTCACAATTTTCTTAACTTGAACAGATGTGGCTTGCCTTTAATCCTACCTACTTCTTTTTCTGAGGGTAGATGATGATGATTCAGACTAAGGAGGAACAGCAGACTGCCTACATTCTAATGTGATTCCTCTTGGAGTCCATATTCCTTGAGTAGTCCATCCTGAACCAGTGTCAGAAAGGAAAAACGTGTCACTGTTGTGATTGCAGTCTTTGCATTTGCCGCAATTCATATTGCCTGAGGGATCCCAAACTAAGATTGATGCCCGGCTGAAATACTGTGCAGCGAACAGGCCATAAATAAATTTGCATAGTTCTCTGTGTGTGAGCTGCTGTCAAACTGATTCCCTGTTAAGGGTCAGCAAATATGTGGCTTCGCGCTCACTAAATTCCCCAGACAGATCGCCCATGGTGGTACTCTTGGTGCTACCCCCATGGCAGAAATTTCATACAAGTAGAGAGGGGGTAATCTTTCACCTGTGTGCTTTCTGCACTGTTCTTCAGAAAGAATAGGTGCATGGAAGCTCACCCTACATTCTTGTGCCCTGGCACCTTTCCTGGCTTGGATGTCGAGTGTGTCCAGGTATCTGGAATATCTTGGCCCGCACTAGTCTGCAGCCCTGCTGAAACAGCTTGTCGAGCCTCCATCAGGTCGCTTCCACCTAGCCTTACCCTGCAGGTTGGAGGAAGGGCTACTCGCTCCGACAGCAAGCAGAGCCGCACATGCTCGTGCCCAGAAATTAATCCCCAAACAATTCTGCTCCCCGTATCCCACACTGGGAAGAACTTCTGGTCCTTGACAGAACACAGAAAATAAAAAAACGGAGGATTGTAAGCAGCAGAGGCATCATATGCTTCATGGCTGCAAAGAGGAGCAGGCCAATTTAATTTGGTAATTAATTCCTGCATGGGAGGTATGATGAGGAAGAGGGACATCAAGTAATTAATAGCAGCAAAAAGATTTCTGTACAACTATGACTCTTATTTTACATTATTTTATTTAAATTGAGTGAAAGTAATACGTACAAGGAAACCAAACTAACATCGTGGTCAAAAGAATTGCAGAGGATGACCGAGGCATTGGTAAGGGTGGGGAAATATCAATTTCTAAAAATAACAAAAAAAGAAGAGCAGAGATAAGAAAACACGATTAAAGGACAGGAAAAGAGGAACGGACTAGCATGAAAACTTAAAAAAATAGAAGTGGCCACAAAACTCGGAAATACATTATTTTAAACTATGATAAAACAGGCAGTGAAAATATTGAAATATTTTGTAAAATAGAAAATTGCATCTACAAAAGATATTAAACAAGGAAGATATTTTTGGAGATTGCAACGGCTGTGCACATCGCCATGGATTAACACCTTATCAGCATTGTGTGAAGAAATGGTGATGCGTATGGCTTTATGGGCAAGAGAAGCAACATGCCATGGAAGCCAGGACAACACTTGGTGCACCAATGCAATGTGCTCAGATTTTCAGATACCAAAGTGGAAAACGGAGCAGCATTTGGGCAACCCAGGAGTAACAGAGTTTCACGTGTCAAGCCAATAGGTACATGACTATCTGAATGCCTTTTTAGTTGCCACCTAAAGAAAACTAACACCAAGGCCATGATGTATGAAGAGCAGTGATTATCGCATTTGTTTATGGGTACACATCTGCAATGACTAGCCCATGTCCCACTCCCACTCCACATTCACGACAGCTGGTTGTGATGCAAGGCAGAGTGGCTAAAGTCCACATCATCGAATGAAACTTAGTGCCACTTGCCTGAATAAAAAGTGGTCTAGCAAAGCCCTGGCTTTGTTTGCACACTTGTGACATCGGTTTATGTCTTGCCTCCTTCACACCAACACACTCATATCCCATTCTAGTGCTTCAGCTCCCCAAAGAAGGCCTCTTGCCCATACCCATGCACAAACCTCTATCCCGTTCACCTATCCACCCAAACTTCACCCCCTTACCCTTATCAAATATAACTATCCATTGGTTCCTTGTGGTATTTCCTCTACTTCCATCAGTTTGGTTTTGGAGAAAAGAAACCTTTCAGAGCACACAGACAGTAAATGAGTTGATCCAATCGATGGACTAAACCTGGTTTCCAGTCCATCCTTCTGGATTTCACCAGCAATTTTCCAGTTAACATTCCTTCTATTGTTTCAGACTCCCAGCGTATCTGTGGCAATGTCTGTTGCTATTGCTTACACTTGCTTTACTATGGAGACTATATTAATAAGTGAAACCTACTAAACACTGTCACTCGTGTCTCTTATACACTTAAAATCCAGGACACTCGCCCCACATTGCTAGTTTCATAACAAAGTCTGATGTTGCACTAATCTTTTCTCTGTTCGCCTGCAGCTCCCATGTTCTTGGTGAATACAAAATCATCTGAGTCTGGGCTTTATGACCATTTCATAGAAGGTGCATCCCATTTAGTCATTTGCAATAAGACAAGTAAGCATTTTGAGGATTGCCTTCCTATTCCTGGAACAAAAGGACAGACCAGTGCCCTTTTTTGCATTCAATTCATGCACACGTATTATGCAGGAAAGCACACAAAGACCGCTCCGATGAACTGGAGTCTCTGGAATGGTATCATATGGGACTTCTTCTAATTGTGGCAGAAGCCCAGTCTGTGTAGGAAGTGGCAGGTGATCCTCAGATATTCCTGGGCCTGTTCGGGTGAATGAGCCATGATTAACCAAGTGTCCAGATAGGGGTAGACGTGAATGGCCCGCTCTCCTGAGACTTGCTGCCACTACCGCCATCAGCTTGATGGAAACCCTCGGGCAGAGGTCAGCCCGAATGGCAGAACTCGAAACTAATGAGAGCCGCCAACCTCAGGTACTTTCCGTGCTCGAGATGTATTGGAACATGAAAGTAAGCATCCTGCAGGTCCAATGATACCAGCCAGTCTTGGAGTTGGAAAGCCTGAAGCATCTGAGAAAGTGTGACCAGCTTAAACTTGTCCTTCCTGAGGAACTTGTTCAAGCTTCTTAAGTCCAAGATGGTTCTCAGTCCTCCGTCCTTCTTGGGGATGAGAAAATAAGGGGAATACCAACCCTTGTTCCTCTCTGCTACAGGTACATGTTCTATTGCACCTTTCTCTAGCAGGGATAATATCTCCTGGACAAGGAGCAGATCTGGAATTTTGACAGAGCCGGCTCCCGGTGGATGATCCCAAGGCCTCTTTAGAAAAGGAAGGCAGTAACCTTGGGAAACTGTTTCCGGTGCCCAAACATCTGAAGTAATGTCCCGCCATTCGTTCAGATGCTGAGAGATCCTGCCTCCCACCGGGGTCTTGTGGGCTAAGGTTTAAAGGCGGCTGCAGCAGCAGCTGAGGGCAAAGATGTCGCTGCTGAGGCTGATTTAGCACTCTTTCCTCGTCCACCACGAGGGAACTTTCCTTGTCCTTTCTGTACAGCCTGTCCTTTTCCTCTACCAAAGGAGGAGTAGTAACGAAAAGAAAGGGCTCTCCAGGAAGATGAGCCCGAATAAGGTTGCCGAGGTTACTGAATGAAGGCACTAAGGGACTTAGCCATCGCCTTGGAGGTCTGCAGCTTCTCCAAGCTTTCGTCTGCTTTGCCGCCGAGCAACCTCAAGCCATCAAAAAGCATGTTGAGAAGCCTGGCCTGCACGTTTGGTGCAAACCCCCGACTTTCTCAACCACGCAAATCTGCGCAGTACCGTGCTTGCAGCCATGGATCTGCTGATGCGGTCAGTGGAATCCAGCCCTGCTTGGAGACACTGTCCCCCCCCCCCCCCATCGCCTCCTTGCCATCCTTAATTATATTCAGAAAGCCTTCCCTTTCTTCACCTTCTGGAATATGTTCAGCCGCCCTTTTAATACAGTCCCACAGGGTCTGGGTAAACCTGACTAGGGTACAGGTGACATTTGTGGACTTTAGGGCCATACTACCAGAGGTTAACACCTTGCGAGCCCAAGTGTCCACTTTTTTATCCTCTCTATCTGGGGGAATAGAGGGATAGGCCGACTGTCTGGAAGAAGTTGCAGCCTGGATCACCAGGCTTTCAGGTGTAGGGTGTTTCCAGAGATAATCAGAGTCCCCCAGTTAGTTTCTACCTTCCTTTGTAGTGTCCTATGGAAGGGTAGAACTGGGTCTTTTTGCAGACCCTGATTCAGGAGGTCTGTCATATCGTCCAGCGCGAAGGTTGGTGAAGCTCTGCTCCAACCCATAAATTCAGTCACCTTGTTCATAAGGTTCCTGTACTCCAAATCAGCATGTTCTGAAGGGTCAGGTTTTGTAAACTCTAACTATGGTGACGTATCTAGGCCACTGGCAGAGTGGAGGGAGTCACAGAGGTCTTTCAACCTTGACTCGGGGTCAATTAGTTCCTTAGGAGTCAAATTTGGCTCTAGGGAAGTTCCTAACGGAGAAACATCCTCCTCAGAGACACTTTCCTCCTCAAAAATAGAGGTCATTGACTTAAAGTCAGACCTCGGTACAGGTTTATAGGTTTTTTTCCTGTACCGGAAATTGCCTCGAGGGATTCAAAGGAACTGTCGAAGGCGTCGACTGTTTCTTCGATGAAGATGGTTTTGACTTCAATGCCATCTGCGCTGAACGCTTCAACGTCGAAGTGTCGAAAGGCTTGACGTTTTAAGTTTCTTCGATGGAACCAGGGATCGACTAGATTCCCGGGTCGAACTCTTCGACTTCTTGTTGTCGGGTCGAGAATGTGGAGACTCTGATTTACTACTTGCTGAAGTAGTTTTTGACCTGCGTGCATCGTCCAAGGGAGCATGCAAGGCTCCTTTGAGGGGGTCCAGGCTGCGTTCTCAAAGATTTGCATCATTTCCACCATGAAAGCATTCCACTTGCTTGGGGAATCCGACCTAGTCGGGCATCGCATCACCTCGGTTGATGTGTCCGATGACGAAGAGGGAGACCTGTGACGTCTCTTTGACTTCTTAGTAGAAGAAGAAGTCGAAGAATGTCTTAACCGACTCCTTGACTGAGACCTCTTCGGGTGTTTATGCCAAGTGGAGTCTCTGGACTCTTCAGTCTTTTTGCATTTCATCGAAGAGCCCTTCCAAGCATCCCAAACCGCTGCTAATTTAGCTTTTCGTTCGCGAAGAGCCTTTGCAGTCAAAGACTGACAGGAGCTGCAGTCGTCGACTCAATGGTCTTTTCCTAGACACCAAAGGCAAACGGGGTGCGGGTCTGTGATGGGCATTTTTGCCCACCAATCATAACACTTTTTGAAACCCGATTTGGGGCAGGGGTCGAAAGAGTAGAAGAGGACATTTTTTCCTTGAGGAAAAACCGAAGGTCACCGTTGTTCTCAAAGCGAAGGCTGGAAAAACAAATTAAGCCAGCGGGTGCGGCACAAGCTATTTGTACTACCAGTGACGTCGACATGCCATGGCGGCCCTCGAGGGACATCGACGCCACCACCTCGTGCACAGCGCCCACTGCCAAAAAAAAAAAATTCCGAAGCAGCAAAGCTGCCGAGATAAGTCTTTCATAGATGAGGAATACGTGGGAGGACACAATCCATTCGAAAGGCAACTTTGTGAAGTCTTTTCGTTTGTATGTACGATTCACTTAATTCCTATTGTACATTAGAGAGTATTACGGGTGTCCATTATGGGAGGGCTAGATGTATCTCGGCCGTGTGTGGTCCTAGGGAGTTCCCTTTATGAGGTGGCTTCTTAGGCCTAGTGACTACAGGTGCTCATTCGCCTCGGAACAAAGTTTCTTGAGGGATATTTTACTTCAATAAATGTGCCAACACTAAAGAACGTAGACCCTACTGAAACTGAGCAACTTTGCCCAATCATTCTCTGTGACTGGGGAACAATAGATGACAAGCACCCGAAAGTTTTAGGGGAAGACTTACTAAAATGACATTTCAACATATAGTGTTAAGGACAAATGTTCCAGTGCCATGTTACTTTTCCCAAGTGATAACAGCCCCGTTGCAGTAAATGAGTACATAGTAAATTTATATTGTAGCTTTTAAATGAGTTGGGAACACGATCATCCATTGTGTAACCAAATTGTCAAGCTGACATTTCATTGAAAACTGCATAGCTGCAGTGCTTACTTTAGGGGGAAACATTTTGCATAAAGCCATCAGCGTGCAAATAACAAAAAGTAGCTTTTTTCTTATTTGATTTGCTATTCAGAAATGATTTTGCTAATGAAATGCTAAGTGATGATTATCTATGTGTCCGCATTATCAATTGGTTCAAATATCTGTGAACTACAGTCTATATGAAGCCAGTTTTTGATAAGGGGTCATGGGAGAGGATATGGGTGGCCTACCCCCATAAAAACGTCACTTAAAATGTGGCAAAATAACCCAGTCGATCAGACGTGCGTTTTCAGTGTTCGGTCGGACGACGCACAGCACCTTGAGGCTACCCTCAGCCGCCTCCTCGCTCATCCCTAACTGACTAGAAGCTATTCAGGCATGCTGCGTCTGTAATGATATCTGCCTTAATGCCAGTAAGATGGAGATCTTTCTCATTGGGTCCCCTGCTCCAGCTTTTCCCCCTCTCACTCTGGCTAGCCTCCCTTGGCTCCATGCCCTCACCATCTTGTGAGGCAAAAAACCTTGGGTTAATCTTCGACTCCACTCTCCACACATCACGGGCATTGGCAAAAAGTCCCATTTACAACTGTACCTCCTTAGAGGTATTCTTCCTTTTCTCACCTTCCCTCAGAAGCTCACTGTCTCCAGAGCCCTGGTTCTCTCTATGCTGGATTACTGCAACAGCCTCTTTCTCAATCTACCAAACTCTACCCTTTGTCCTCTTCAACTCATCCAGAACAGGAGCGTGAGACTTATCCTTGGCCTCAAGCCCAGGGACCGCATCTATCTGGCTCTGAAATCCTGCCACTGGCTTCCCGGTGGCTGCCAGGATCAAGTTCAAGACCATCTGCATCGTCAACAAGGCCCTTACTGTCTCCAATGCTCTCTTCCAAAGTACCTTCCTACTAGAGACCTCTGCTCGTCTACTTCCAATTCTCTGTGGGTGAGTGGCTTCTCCAAGCAGAGACTGGGTGGTAGATCGCGCTCCTCTGCAGGTGCCTCCCTATGGAATGGTATCCCTTCCGCTCTCTGCCTCGAGACAGATTTCCTTGAGTTCCGGGAGCACCTCAAGACCTTCCTTTTCTCCCTCTTGCTTCTCTCTGCCTCTGCTCTGCTAACCTTCCCCGCATTCTGCATCGTTCTGCCGACTAGCTTCTTTGTGTCCCTCCGAGTCATACGGGAGACTAGCACCCCACCCCTACGCCCTTCACCCTGTCCAGTCTCACTGCACCTGCCCGCTGGCCTTCCTGCACTGCCTCCTGGCCTACCTTGCCCTACCTGGGTGTGATTTGCTTGGGAGGCCCAGCCAACCTTACACTTAACTCAGGGCGCTGCTGCTTTGGGTGCACATCTCCCCACTCCCCTCCCCTTATTGTCTGCATACTTGCACGATCTAAATCTAGTAAGATGGTTTGTCTTGTTCTCCCTTTTTCCCCAGCCCCTTGCATGGTTGCGCCTTGAAATGCTTGTGTATAGCGCATTATAAATAAATCAATCCGTTTTGATATGCAAACAAATTACCTATTTGGCACTCAGGCTGAACAATTATACTGACGGTGTCATTCAAGAGGATTCCACATCTGCATTTTTAGTCAAAAGTTTAAATTCTAAAGGCACTGGGATTTAATTGTTCTAGTACTCTGTATAGCAGAGAATAATGCTCTGCACGATTGGCGTATATCATTGTCTCTAGAACAGATTTCAGGGTGTCTTCAAAGAGGTCTTCCATCAAACACCGACTTGCTTTGGCTTTATACAATTTTATTGTGATGAATCCAGTGGGGTCATCTCTGATTCTCCAGCGGTGATGACCTCCCATGTGGCCAGGGGACGGCAGCCGCTACCTGATCCTGACCCTGAGGAAGGCTATATGAGGGAGGATCACATGGGAAGAGACAACAACCAGGGAGAGGTGGTAACTCCATCGGATGAGACTCTGTATTCCCTTTTCTTTCCCTGAGGAAGACCCTAGAATACCCATGTTCTAAATAACTTGTCACCCAACAGTCCTCTCTTATAGTAAAAGTCAGAAAACATTTCCTCTATGTCACTCTAATCAAGCCATTTAGGACTCCAACACATACACCCTCATATGCAACACCTTCTGTTTCTGATGCATCTTTATATGAGATTTTTGAACAACATCCAAGAAATCCAGGAACACCCATGGACTTCAACTCCCATAATCCCGCAGGTACTGATACAAGGAAGAGGAGGCAGGAGTTTATGCAAACCAAAAGAAGCCTGAAGCCTACCGTGCAGACTAGTTGTTTTACAGGATCCAAAGTGTGCGGCACATTTAAAAATGGTGTCCACAGAAATGAAAAAGGCAGTGCAGGAGAGAACCGTGCAGGAGAAAGCAGTGCGAGAGAAGACGTGCAAATCCAGGTGGCGGTTCGCGAATGTGAGGTACTCATACCGGTGTGGCAACAAGGGAGGAGAGATGGAGCAGGCACACCTGAAGGACTCCGGAAGCCGCAAAGGAGCTCCTGGAGGTACGGTCATGCATAGAGGCAACACTCTCTAGTCCAGGCCACAGAGGAAAGCCGGCGAGTGATCGCAGAGTTGCAGGAAATGCTGGGGGAACATCTGCACCGTGCGAGAAGTCGCATCAGTGAGGGTGCTTCCTCACAGAGGCACGTCAAGAGTCAGAGATGCTGGAACCCACCAGTGACTCTGCCCAAAGCCATTGCGCACCTTGGGGCATATAGACATACAGGCAACCAAGTGACTGAATGGTATAAAATTGCTAATACAGACAATACTCAAAAGGGGTTTAAACACAGCCAAAACCCAATACCAATAAGAATAATATTTGAATGCAGAAAAGACAAAGTGCAGCAACAAACACCAAACAAGTACAGACGCATTAGATGCTAATGTGGGGGAAAAGTGAAGCAAGTGCTACCATAGGCTGATATACTGGGCACCTCAGGGTATATGCTACTGTGGTATGGTAAAAACAACAGTGAAACAAATAAGAAATCCTGGCAGGGAAGTATATCAGGCACCTAAAGTTTTATAAAGATTCTGACTTTGTGGGAAGATACCTAGCAGAGGAGTATAGCAGGGGATCTGAAAAGCCCATAGGATTTCTGGCAGGGGAGTACACGAGGCAATCCTCCAAGGATACGAGAAGAGGTAAATAAAACGGTTATGGAATTGATTGTTTGAACAAGAACTTTGTGAATCCAATACAAAGACACAAAGGAACGGTTGGATAAAAAGAGACCCTTGCCATCCTACCTAAAATTCCAGGAGAAGGGAACCACCCTCTGGATCCAAGGCACTTTCTTTAGAGAACACTTTTGTTGGAGTTATCCTATTTTTGGTTGTGAACACATTTTGCAAATATCAAGTCAAAGACATTTGCTTGTACCGTTTGTTGTTTTGATTCGAGTGCAAGGATCAGCTTAAGAGTGTTTCAGATACAAGGACAGCTTTTTAAATTACTGACTACTTGACGCAGATCTTTAGTTTACTAGGTAAGGAAATTCTTCTTTAGAAATAGGGCTAGAGACCTTTTTCCAACCCATCTCTGTTTAATAAAATGTCGGACTTTGAGAATACCAAAACGTTGTGCCCGGCTCTCATTCCTGACTAGTCACATTATGCTCCAGCTGTGCATCAATATCTTCATTGTTTACACTATAGAATTGATAAATATTTTATTTTGAAACCGTGACTTCTTAAATAGACTTATAGACCGATAGAAGGGTGGTTAGACTGGGATATTGACCTGGTTGAGGTGTAGAAGGCTATTAGCACATGGTAATAGAGATTTCGGTTTTTGAGTAGTGGTGGGTAAGTAAAATGTATTTGTTTACCAGCGATTAAAACATGCAAAACATTGTAAAAGAAAAGATCGTAAATTTAGTTGAACTGGAATAGTTTTAGCAGGAGTTTGCATTAGGTGCAATTTTGAAGTTAATGGGTTTTCTTTAAAAAAAGAAAAAAGGCATGGTTTCATATTTTAGCTCATTTCGGTGTGTTGAATTAGGTTACATTGTTACATTGTAAGAGATCTTGCTGGGAAAACGTATTTCTGTAGACACATGCTTTCTACTGCTTCCCAAGTTGCTTCTGAAGTCAGAATGTCAGAAATGCAGTCAAAACCAATAGTTATCGACTGCATTCACATATTCGGATTGGCTAAGAGGAGGTCAATTATGACATGTGCTAATAATCATAAGCACGCCTCTAAATGCAAACAAACACATTACTTACCCCTCTATAATGTTTTTCCTGTTGGATGTTCCTCCACAGATTACTCATCTATGATTATCCTAGCCACAGTGCCAGCAGCATCCAGAAGCTTTTCTGCCTACCGGGGGTGCAGACCGGCTCTGCGTCAGCTCGGCCCAATGCCACTAGCTGGCCTGCAGGACGTTGTGGCCAGTATATACTTGAAGCGCTGTGCCCAGTGAACTCAGTTCGATCTTCTTTTCCTAGCACTCGGACGCTGAGGAACCAATAGTGTACTGGCTATCTGTGAAGAGGGGCAGGTATGGACGGCAATAACTAATCCGTGGGCCGCACATCCATCAAAAAGCATATTACAGAGAGGTACGTAATTCGTTCTTCTGATGAATTCCTTCCTCTCACAGATTCCTAATCTATGATAGACTCCCATAGCAGTACTTCCATCTGGAGGAGGGCTGGGACAACACCTAGACCAGAAAACTGTGGAAGACCGCCCTAACAAGATGGGTGTCCCAACCTGAAAGGGAATCCAGGCAGTAATGCTTAGAAAATGTGTATAGTGAAGCCCATTCTGTCCCTCTCCAACACCCCCGTGCAGGGCACAGGTGGCCACAACTCCTCTGGGGAGGTACTTCCTCACCAGATCATAGCATTCCGAGATACAGACAATGATGCACCTTATCAGGGTCTGTTTAGTCACAGCCCTACAAGAACAGACACCAACGTAACCAATGAATGAAAAGCTACTCTTTCCTGGCCTCGCTCGTTCCAGAGAAGTAGTAGCAGAGAGCCTGTACTGTGTACAGCTGATGGGATCCCTCCTGTGCCTTGGAAGAGTGAGGCAGAGGAAAAAACCAAGGAAGATGGATCTTTTGGGAGCGATGAAAGGCTGGGGCCAGCTTAGGAAGAAAGGAGGGTCTCGCTCTCAATGTCACCTTGTCTTTGGAGAAAACCATGTAGGGATGTTTAACAGATAATGCTTGGAGCTCACTCGCAAGTCTCGCAGAAGTGACAGCAACCAGGAAAAATCCCCTTACGGGTAAACAATCTAATAGAACAGCAATGGAGGGGCTCAAACAGATCTCCAATAAGGAATGTCAAAAACAAATTCAAATCCCACAACCGGAACCACAAACTGGAATGAGGAAACGGGTTACATAATCCCTTCAAGAACTGCATAACAGCGGGGGATAAAGAAAAATTAGCTCTGCACTGGCACTGGAGAATTCGTAAAAAAACGAAATAGTTATGGGGTAGTCTTTACCAGTGCTGATATGCAAGCTTGATTGGGCCAAGTATAGCAAAAAGTCCAACACAGGCGATAACTAACAATAAAGTGGCCAAATTCCTTACACTGCACCAAGCCGAAACGTTACACTACCTGTAGGCATAAATGGACTACGTTGTTGGTCACCGAGCCGATAGGAGTACATCTAGACGTCTGCTGACATGTCACACTCCTTGTAGCCTCTCAGTAGACCAGCATGAAGGTTCGGAGAAAGGATCTGCCCTCTCCGATTGGGACAGTAAGTCAGTGCAAGGGAAGCCAGATGGGCATGTGCAGCAACTCTGTGTACCAAGTCTTCCGGGCCCGCCCAGAGCGAACAGTATCAGCGTTGACCCAAACCGGAGCAGTCTCCTGAGAACCAGTGGAATGACAGGGATCAGCAAGAATGCATAGAGCAGGTTGAAAGTCGATTCGACGGTCGTTGCATCCTCCAGAGCTGTCAGACAAGGAAATTCCCTGGGGCAGAATGACTTGAACTTACTCTTCACACAGGAAGCAAACAGATTCACTTGAGTTCCCCAGCTGTAAAAAATCTCTAGAACCTCCTGTCAGAACTCCCGTTTGTCAGAGGCTAAAGCTCATCTGCTCAAGGTATCCGCTTTGAGAAGAGAGACATTCGCTAGAACCCACATCCACAGTCCCATTTCAGGTGCTGTGACACTACATCAGGGGTGGGGGGTAGGGTGGGAGAGGGGTAACAGCTCAGAAGAGCCATTCGTCAAGGGAGGGAAAGACATGAATGCCCTGCTTATTTAGGTGAGCCGCCACTGCTAGCAACTTGGTGAAAACCCTGGGATCCAAAGGAGGACCAGCAGGAGTTTGAACTGGTAGTGATGCTGGCCTACAAAAAATCTTGGGTACTTCCTGTGCTTCTGGTGAATTGGCACATGGAAGTGGGCATCCTGAAGGTCCAGTGAAGCCAACCAGACCTGAGGACTCCGCAGTATCTGGGCTAGAGTAACAATCTTGAGTACCACCCCTTGCCTAATTCTGAGCGAAGCACCAATTCTATTGCACGTTTGAGAGAAGCAGACTGACCTCCTCCAAGAGGAGGTGGTCAGGAGGCAGGGTTAAGGCGTGCGGGCCATGTTCCAGGGAACGCTGTGGCCCTGTTGAACGAGTTGTAAGGCACAAGCATCGGATGTGGTTCGTGACCATTCCTAGACGAACAGGGAAAGTCTCTCCCACAGTGGATTTCGTGGCAAATGACCTCACAAAAGTTGTGCATCTTGTGGTGCAGAGGGGACAGCTCTACCCCTTTCCTTCTTTCTGGCGTAGCTGGACCTTGACCACAAGGAGCATAAGAGGCTGAGAGACTAAAGATTCGACCTCTAAGATCTTCTGCCTTCGCCCCAAACAGATTCTGTCCATCGAATGGCATGTCTGAAAGTGTAGCCTGCAATAACTGCATGAGGGCAGGAGTGACCTATGATTACTGTATTTGTGCCCATGGATTGGCTGGCGCAATCAGCTGTGCCCAGTCCAGACTGTAGAATCTGATGGGAGGCCTCTGCCGTCCTGGACCATGGACAGGAAGCCTTCCCTCATTTCACCTTTCACCAAGGATCCCTGATGCAAAAAAAACTTTCCTCAAGTAGTTCAGTCTCTACTTTTCTTGCCAGGAGGAAGAGAAGGGAACATTTTCCATATGGACGGGGCAGATGGCTTGGCAGGCGAAGAACGATGGTCTGGAGGGTTGCCCAGAGCAATGCCAGAGGTTAAGATTCATTCTAAACCTTCCAGCCATCACCTCTTTGTTTTTGCTATGTCACCCCTAGTGGGACGGGTATGCCCAGACGTGGGTCCCGTGCCTGCTGGGCCTAGAGACCCAAGCTACTCCTCACTGATGAGGCCCAACAAGGCCGAAACATGTTTGGGGATGCTTGTGGTCTCGTGCAGAAGGGATGTGACCTAGCAGTTCGGGCTGGACTGCCCCTTTTGGGGTGGGGCTAAGCCTGATTTGCATATGGTCTTTCCCCTTCTGTAATGGCTTGGCAGGCGAAGAACGATGGTCTGGAGGGTTGCCCAGAGCAATGCCAGAGGTTAAGATTCATTCTAAACCTTCCAGCCATCACCTCTTTGTTTTTGCCCAGTATATCAGCCACCTTAGCCATCAGTCTCTGGGAGAATGCCTGAGGCTTGCCTAGAGTGGGGGCTGAAAGGTTTTCCAGGGTGCTCTTGAAGATCTGAAGTCAGGCCTTGGAACTCTTCACCTTCCCCCTTAAAGCTCCACTGGAAAATCTCTTTGCTGCAGATCAAAGGCTCCAAGCCAAAGGGTACCAGGTCTCCCTCATAACATGAAGGGTTTCAAAGGAAGAGGGCCCTATTCCGCAGAAGCTCCGACGTCTATGACCAAGTCAAAAATGGTGCAATTACTTTGATGCCCAAATTCGGAGCGTGACCGTGCTGGGGGGACTTCCTCCCTCTTTGGGACCAAACCAGAGCTCTTAGGCATGCAGGAGTGATCTCCTGTGGGTACCCTGCTGGTCCCAGAAGAGACTGTGGGCCCAGTCAGCACTGGGGCCGAAGCTACCGCCGTCATCGCCTGAGCCAAGGCAAAGGACGCTGCTACCTTTGCAAAGATGTCTAGAATCTTGAAGCAAAGGTTTTCCCATTCCTCCAGTGTGGAGGATTAGGTCGGACTAGGTACCCAAGCCACCTTCTCTGGGGATTTACTGGAATAATGGATCTTTCTTAGACCAAGAAGAGGAATTCCTGTGCAAAGATCTGCTCAGTGAGCGGGACCTCTTGCAGTGCTTCTTCTGATCCTTCTTTTCCTTTTCCTTGCGCCGGGGTGTCCTGTTCAGATCAAAGATGTGTGTGACCTCAAACAGGTCTGCGTGACTTCAACCTTAGCCTAATGGTCATAGTTGAAGATTGTTGCTGCCCTTTCCCAGAGGGCCATCAGGTGCATGGACTGGCACAACCCAGAGATCTCCATGTCGTGGTCCTCGCCGAAGCAGTAGAAACAAATCCTGTGCGGATCAGATACCGAAATGTAATGGCTGCAATCCATGCAAGGCTTGAATCCCAAAGCAGTCGTTGGGGTGGGCGCATGGCATTAAAGAATATTCAAAGAACGTAAAAAAAATGTTTTCAAAAAATAAAAATAAATAAACTTTGAGCATGTTCCCACATCGAACAGAGTGCAAAAAAAAAAATCAAAAAATAAATCAAAAATCAACTGATGTCACCGAGTGCGGCGTCTTAATATTTACTGGCCACAAGGCCACAACGTCATGTCTGGCCTGGAAGGCGTGTAGCGGCCTCAGGCAGAGCAGACACAGCACCCTCTGGTAGCGGAAATGTTTCCACAGCAGCTGACTCTGTGGATCGGATTATCATAGATGAGGAAAGTGTGGGAGGAAGGAATACATTAGAAAAATAAATCTCAGGCAACTAGCACAGTGGCGAAGTCCAATCAGACTGCAATTTATCGGTTACCACACTGAACATAATCCACAAACCCGCTTCATACTAAATAACAAACGCAAGACAAGTGTGGCAAACATGAAAATTAGCCCAATAAACATACCACACCACCACACCGAGATTACTAAGCCAAATACGCCCCATTGAATCTTAGACTACAATATTTAAAGCACCATGCCAACAAACTAGATAACCCCAATATTGTACCAGTAAAATCGCAGATAGGATGAACTAATTGCGATGTGCTGCAGGCAATAATCATTTAACTTAATGAATTTGATGCCAAATAAGACCGCAGATATCCTATCTATTAACGAGGACACATGATCAACATAGATACACATACCAGGACAAAAGGAAACAAGCCAGTATACATGCTGTGGTACCGCACGTCAATACTAACGCATTTAATAGACCATCAAAACATCAAATTAGACATCGAAGAAAATTTGTACCAAAAACATGTACCATTCCCAACTGCTGCAAAGCCACTGCTAATCAGAAACGATTCTGCATGAAAAGCCAAATTGTGTAGAAACTAACAGTCCATTTGGCCAATGGATGCACGGTCATACGCTCACTTATACAGAGCATGATATGGAAGCAAATCAGAGTACTGGGTATATTACATTTCAATAGACAGAGGTTTCAAGCTCTGAACAAGCGTCATGGTTGGAGCTGCTTGTATCAGAACACTAAATAAAATATTGAATTATTGCAACTAGGCAATGCCCGTCAATTCACTGGCCATGCGTTAAGTGACTCTAAGACTCTACTGCCACACTGTTGTCATTGAAAGTAGTTCTATGGCTGTGTCCACCACTCAGCCTATTACTTGCTTGGAAAGACTCCCGGGTCCCCTCACTGGAACGCCCACAACCTGGCTGCCTGATGGAAAGAATTCAGTGTACATCTTTCTCTAAACATACATAACACGTCATGATATGGTTTACTGTGCTGCTAAGGTACTGAAGCTGCTGTTGACATCTAGGATCCCATCCACGTAACACTTTTCGAGTTTACCATAGTTCATACAAATTGTATGTTCACTAACACCAACTGTGTAGCATTTACACATTTGCTTGGAGGATTCATTGATCACGTACAATAACAAACATAAATGCATAGTGATGCGTTTGAGTGCCAGAGGACAGCTCAGTCTGTTTAGCACTTGTTTCAGAGATCGGAGTTCATAAACCAGATCACAATACAAACTCCCAGGAAAGCAGAATCAGCCTTTTGGGCTGACTGCACAAAAACACCCAGACTCACTTGTAGTGGAAAAGGTTGCTTTAATGGGACAGACCAAAGCTCACAAATAAACGCTAACCTGGCCCCCGGCCTTACAGACTAACAGATCTGTTAGTAACAACTTGCCAAACAAATTAAGAATTAAACATTTTCAATTCCCCCAACAATTAAATAAGGTTGTTTAAATTCCTCCCTACCTATCCTTTGCTCCCTACCGTCTCCTTACCATCTTCGCCAGCCTTCCTTCCCACTTTCTCCCATCTTCTCCCCGGGGCCATGACCTTCCATCTTCAATACCTGTTCCCCCCCCTCTTTGCACCCCCAGGGTAGCCTGTTCGTGCCAAACAGCACCACGCCCATCCTTTCCCATGCTATTCCCCCCATTTTGCTTCCCTCCCCCCTCATCCAAAGGGGACATGCCCCCAGCATCAGAAAAACCCTCCCTGAGGTGTTTTCTGCCCCACCCCGACCATTCTACCTTCTAACCCCAACTCTTTATAATTTCTTGCACTTGCATATCCAAAAGGTAGTAACTGTTCCCAAAAACCGACAGATGAATGCCATCCTCCCGGAAATCCAAGAATTCCTCATACCTATCTCTCTGTGCACTAGAACTTGCATCGTCGCCAGACTGCAAAATGTTGTCATCTCCCTATTAATTGTCTTCCTAGTGCGCTCTACTGCCCCCTCACTTAGCGGTCCACTCCATACTCTCCTTGGCAGCAGCTTAGACCATACCAAACTTACCTTTGGCCAGATCTCCCTGATCCATGCCAAATCCCTCTTCATTTTCCTCAGAGCCACACTTGTGTCTCGGACAAGATCTTTCTCCCCGCATGTATTATCAGCCCTTCCAGGACCCCAGAACGCTCCTTCAGCCCTGCCAACATGGGCAGCAGCTGATCCCATTGAAGCCTCCCTAAACCAGACCCTCTCACAAGTGCCACATTGTAACTGCACCCCAGGACCCCATAATGCTCCTTCAGCCCCGCCAACATGGGCAGCAGCTGATCCCATTGACACCTCCCTAAACCCGACCCTCTCACAAGCACCACATTGTAACTGCACTCCAATTGAGTACCAAAAACCCTTCCCCCCATCCCGCCCGTTTCCTTCCCCGCCCATTTCACAATTGAATGACCAACAATCCAAATATGCGGCATCTCCCCCATCCTCCAAGCCGCATCTGCAAAATAAATTATATTGTCACTTTCCACTCTCAAACCTCCCGGTCCTCCCCTTTGCCCCCATTATTCCCCTCTCAAACATCCCCTTTTCCCAGGTCCCTAATATACCCTTTGTATTTCCCTGACCTCCACCGACTTAAGCTATTAACCTTGTCCTCCGATAACCCCAACCGGCTACCTTCAGATGCCACCCTCATCCTGAATGAGTGAGTTCCAAACTCCTCTGCGTTCTCCCCCACCGCCCCCAAAGCCTTCCTCAATACTCCCAACACTTGCGCTACCAACACTACCACCCCATCCTCATCTTCATGCTTGGAAACCAACCCCAATCCCCCCCCCCACATAATTCCTTCCAAGTCAAACCTGACCTAACCGGGCACAGCTCCTTGCTACCCCACCCCAGCTACCCCAAACATCCCCTCCCTTTTTGATCAGTCTTTGACCTCCTAATCTTAATATCCACCCGCTTCCTAGAAATAAATATCCTCCCACTGCAGTCCACCTTCCCCTCCTTTTCCCCCCACTAGCACAGACACCCTGAACGCCCCAAAAAGCAACCAATTAAAACATGCCGAAAACATGACCCCTCCTCCCAAGCTGACCAGCAAACCTCGTCTAAAGCCCAGCACAATCTGCCCAACAAACCTGCTGAGATTGACCTCCTGCTGTCCTGCCTCCTATTCTCCCTCGGCCAGCCCTCTAACATCCTACTTGCCATTTCCCTGCTGCTGGGCTGAAAGCACCAAAACCACTTCCCATAAAAAGCAATGCCCACCAGCTTCCCGGCTATTGTTGTTTTCGACCATCCTTTGTCCATACACCCCAATAGGATATTAACCACATCATCCCTTCTCCGCTCATCGGCATCCTCCCTACCCTTCCAGCTATGCGCTCCCCCTTTTATGAATTCTGCCCATGCCCTCCTGTATGCCGTTGTTGGGGCCACCGAACCCTCCACGAAAGACAGCGCTCTCAACTTCCCATCTTCCACAGCTCTTCCGGGATCCGTTGTCCCCTCTGCTCCGCTCCTGATGCCAGTCCACGGAATCTCTGCTATTGAAAACGAGATAATGCATCAACAATGCCATTATCCTTCCCTGGCACGTGTGTTGCCTTAAACACCACATTCAATTCCATAGAGCGCAACACAAACTCTCTCATTAACCTTGCCACCCTCTGGTCCCTTGCCAACTGTCTGTTCACTACATGAACCACGCATTCATTGTCAATATTGAAGTCCACTTTCCTGTTCTTCAATTCCTTGACCCACCATTCCATTGCAACCACCAAAGGAAAAGATTCCAGAAATGCTATGCTTCTCCCTTCTTTCAGCCATCGCGATGGCAACTTCTCCGAGCACCATCTGCCTCCCCAAAAAAACCCAAATCATCCTGCACCTGCCGCATCTGAAAATATCTGCACTTCCCATGACACAGGATCCCCCTGGAGCCATATGGACAGCCTGTTAAACTCTCCAGAAAATGCAGCCAAATTCTACAGTCTTCCTGAACCGCCCCGGACACCCTTACCCAATGATGTGGGCACTTTGCCCCCGCCATCGACCCCGTCATGTTCCTGCAAAAAGTACACACTGGGGCCATTACCCTGCATGCAAAATAGGAATGCCCTACTAGCCTCTGCATTTCCACTAACGTCATCTTCCGGGCACCTACTGTCTTTTCCAGCCAACCTACCAGTCTGCTCACCTTGTCGTGCGGCAAGCGGGAGGTCATGGCCACTGAGTCCAATTCGATCCTTAAAAAGGTCAACACCACTGCCGATCCCCCCATTTTGTCCTCTGCCAATGGCACCCCCAACACCTGCATCAGAGCCTGAAACATCCTTAGCATCTCCCTGCACTCCCTTTCTTTACCCGCCCCACTAATGAACAGAAAATCATCTAAGTAATGTAATAAACCTTCCGAACCCGAGCTATATGAAAAAATCCTCTGGGTGCACCAGCAGCAGCCTGAAAGCCGCCTTAATGTCGCACTTGGCCAAGAAGGCCCCGCACCCCGCATTCCTCACCAATCCCACCGCCTGATCCACAGTCGCATACAAGACCCCACACTCCTCCGGGGCAATAACATTTTTTACCGACATGCCTTCTGGCCATGATAAATGGTGAATTAACATAAATTCACCCGGCACCTTATTGGGCACAACCCCCAATGGGGACACTACCAAATCCCCCGGCAACTCTGTAAATGGCCCTACCACTCTCCCTGCTACCATCTCCTTGTGCAGCTTTTCCCTTACCACTTCAACATTTTCCCTGGCCGACCTCAGATTTTCCGCCCACCGCCGCACCCTTGGACCCTGATAACCCAACCTGAAACCGTCTCAAAAACCCTCTTCCCAAAATGTTCGCCCCCTCCCTGTCTGGGTAAAAATGTAGCCACTTTTCCAGAACCTCCACCTTAACTGGAGTAGAAGCCTTTCCCCACAACCTCTGCCCCTGTCCCCTTGCTGGAAACACTGCGTTACCGGGTGCCGCCCTGCACACCTGCTGCACTCATGTCTTAACCTACATACTGTCCTTGAGCAGCCTTCCTTGTTGAAGGCACAACATGCTGCTGAGGGCTGACCTCCGCCTCCTTCCTCTGCCCCATCAGGGGCGGGGCGACCAAGAAAGGGCCTGTAAGGAACGGGCAGACCACTCTCTGTGTGTAACATTGGAGCTGGCCTCGTCGGCACCAGCCACTGCAGCCAAAGATCAATGTCGATATCACCCCACACCGCCTGGCTGTCATCTGCCATCCTCGTCCTGAATTCCTCGTCATAAAGGTGCCCACGCGAAACCCTCAAAACATGTGAATGCCTTCAATATAACATCCATATATTTCCACAGTGCTATGCACCTCTTCAGGAATTTTTCACAGTAAACACTCGCGTAAATAATGAAAGGTGACATCCAATTCTCAATCGTCACTGGCACCTGTGGACGCAAGGCCAACTCCTTTTCCTCTTCCTTAGACCCCTCCTTAGCCCTTACTTCTCTATGCAGAAGCTTAAAAACGTCCACAAATTCTCCTGCGCATATCTTGTCCTTTTTCGCACCTATCAAATGTGCGCCCAATGGCTTCGTAATGCCCATATATGGCAACCTTTTATCCTTCTTGGTACCTTCCCCCGCCGCCCCCTCCGGGGCCTGCACTTCCTCCGGTACCACAGGCTCGTCCACTTTGTCTGTTTGCACCTCCACAGAGGATACCCTCCTCTCCATCTCCACAGTCCCCGCAGCCCGTGAACCCTTTTCGCTGCCTGTCACCTCGGCCCCAACCCTTCCCTTCCTGCCCCCCATCTCGTTTCACCCCTGCGCCATCTCGTTTCACCCCTGCGCCAAGCCGCTGACCTCTCCCCTTCCCGCTCACGTCTTTCTGCCCTGCCATCGCCCAGCCGCAGCCTGGCCTCCACTCCAACGCTCCTAGTCTCCTTCCTCACAGGGCTCCTGCTGCGGGGACAAAACAGGTCAGTCTCACCCAACCAGTCTCTCCTCCGACTCCTTGCACCCCAGCCCCGCAGCTCCTGGCCTTCTCTTTCCCACCTTATACCCGTCTCACCCTTTCCCTCCTCCTCACACCACTGTACCCCTCATTCTCCCACTGTCCCACATACTTCTCCTCCCCTTCGTCATCCCCAATGCAGTACCATGGCTGTTGCGAGCACATGTTCAGGCCGGGCAGAGCTCCTCCTCATGGGTGCCCGGGGTGTCCACCCAGCCACTCCGTCAGCGTCTTCTCGGTGGGGCCATAGAAACCCCTTCCTGGTCCTCTTCTCTCGGGCGAGGGGTCCTCTCCTCCACCCTTTGGTCCTCTGTGCCAGGGGAGGTGCTGCGCCCTCTAGTCTGTCCTTGTGAGCCTTGCAGAGGAGCCGTTCTTAAACTCTCTCCCGTTTCTCCTTCCAGAACAGCGGGGCTGTACTGTGCCCTCCACCCAAAATCCTCCTGGCTGTGGAGGCCGTTCCACAACTCTCCCTTTCTTCACCACTCGAAGGGGGAGACTGCTCTCTCCTCCTCCCTCCCGCACTCTTCTGCAGGTATTTTCCTCCCTTTCCCCTATGCACTGCTGCCCCTCTGTTCCCCTGCACCCCTAACCCCCCCTGTCTACCCTGCACCCTTAAGCAATCCTATCACCCGCGTCCTCCACCAAGTCTTTGTCCCCCACAGCCCTCCCTGACCCCTCTCCCATCCCTCCACCTTGGCCACTATCCTGGGGATCTCCCTCCTACTTCTCCTCACCCCAATATCCCAAACCTCCCCTTTCCCAGCCGCAGGACTGCAAGCCATCACTGCAGCAACAGCCCCATCAGCTGCAGCTCTCCGCTGTGGCCTCCCCCGCCACTGTCCTCCTTTCCCCCCCCCCCCCCCCATGTAAAACCTCCGCCACTGTCCCCTCCAGCTGGGCCTTAGTTGCCCTGCTGATAATTGCCAGTGCCTCCCTCGACGTCTGGGCAATGATCAACCCTTTCTTCTTAGCCCCTTCACCCACCATTCTGCTGCAACAGCGCTGCTTCTAATGGGGGCACCGCCTTGCTGCACCAAAATCACCAGCTAGCCCCCCGAACCACTTACTCCCCGCGAGGACCACCTGGCAAGGGAAAGAAAAGCTTATTTGAAGCCCAAAAAAACCCATGTGCCAATAAACCACCAAGAGTGACCCTAATTAAAATTATCCACCTGAATTTGGGATAACAGAACTGGCTGCCTCATATTACCTTTCTTAATATTTTTTTTAATTTATTTTTTTATATAGCCCCCGGCCCCAAACAGCTGGGGACCACCAGATACGTGAACCAACTTCGCCTACACAAACTGAATAGAACGCGGCTTCTTCCTTATTACCAACAACGTGCGCAGACCTTTAAGGGCACTGTACAGCTCCCCAGCGGCCGCGGCACATCACAGCGCACAACTGTAGACTTCGGCTGCCCGCCCGTCCCGAAGAAAGCCGACCAAGAGCTCCTGCCGCCAAAACCCTTGCACGCAAATACTCCCCTTACCAAATGGCTCTAATATTGGGCACCTCTGCCCCCCCAGGCCCGCTACCATGGCGTGCCCAACCACCAGAGGCCCGGGGGTCTCTGGGAGGAAACCGACACAGCCCGAAAAAGAAACCTCGAAAAAGGAACCGATAGCCATAATCGTTCCAGAACAAGCGGCGCCGCGTAGCGTACTGGCTGCGGACCCGCTTAAGACCACGGTAAAGGGTGGCTTTATTTACAGGACACCCGGAAAAATGCTATAAACCCACAACCACACTCCCTGCTGACCTACCTCTCCACCCCCCACTACCCGTTACCTACGCCACTACACCTGCCTCACCTCCCAAAACACTGTTCCTAGCTAGGCCCCAAGCAAGGAAGGCTCAGGAGCAGGCGACCTGGACAAATGCTCATCCTGAACCGTCGCCTGCTCTCGAACCTTCCCTGCCCCCTTAAATACCCCCAGCGGTGCACTATGCGCAGGCCAGCTCGCTGGCCTGAGCAGCACCCAAAACAGCACCCCCCTTCTGCTCTTGGAAAACTGCAATATATATCGTTTAGTGACATCCCAAAATACCGTACTACAAAACAACGTATGTGCACCATTAAATGCCAGTTGTATAAAAATAAAAAACACATCGCAATAGTATAGAACACATCTCCAAAGACGAGCATGATGAATTAGTTGGCAGTGGTGGTTAGGTTGACAAATTCAAGACTGTAGTTCCAAAGTGTCAAAGCTCATATCTCACTTAGCCACCAGATGATACTGTAATACCAAACAAATCTAGTCGCCCTGCATAACACTGTGCTGACTTTGATGGAAAGGATTTCATTGTCCCATTGTTTAGCCCGCAGCCTGCTCTTTTTCCTTAGGCTATTTGAGTGAAAGGCACCTTACACAGGAGAGCACAGACGAACGCAACAAGTCTCTGCTGAGGTTATTTTCAGGTTGGCTTGTTTGACACATACACAGTTTGATTTATTCTAGAATTTCAAACATTGTTCACCACACAAGAGATGTTTCCAGTCACCTGCCAGCAAAATCAAGTGTGAAAAATACAAGTACCAGAATCTTCAGAGCTAATTAATTTGTTACACCTGAAACAGAAATGCAGACCCGCCTGAAAAAACACAGAAACTCAGCCTCCCTGAAGATTGATGAAGTCATGAAAACGTGCGTTAGGAGGAGAAGCTAAAGACTGGTAACAGAGCGCCTGCCTTCACATCTTTAAACATTGTTACAGGAGTCCCGGGCTCACAAGGCATTGCAGCAGGGCCATCATGCCTTAAATTGGAGAGCCACAACCACGGCTTCCCCTCTCCGCCCCCCCATCAAGGGGAAGATCTGTGCTATGGAGGGAGTTGTTTCCAGTCACCTGCCAGCAAAATCAAGTGTGAAAAATACAAGTAAAAGAATCCTCAGAGCTAATTAATTTGTTACACCTGAAACGGAAATGCAGACCCGCCTGAAAAAACACAGAAACTCAGCCTCCCTGAAGATTGATGAAGTCATGAAAACGTGCCTTAGAAGGAGAAGGTAAAGACTGGTAACACATCTTTATACAACCACACAAGACAATATACTGTGTCAAACAATGAAAAAATGCAGGTGATCTTTTCAAATAACTTTTATTGCTTGCATTTAACATTTTAAAAGCCAGCAGTACAATACAGAGGAGATGTTCTTATGCTCACATCAATTGCATTTTCAGGGCGCTTGCCTACACGTGGAAATGTTAGAGCGGCAAAATTCTGTTTTAACACCTCCACACTGATTGTATACCAACTGCCTTGCCTGTGATAGCACCGGCCCGGACTCTGCAGGCTGAGGCTGGCTGCATCAGCAGCAGGCCAGGCGGTGCAGCCACGTTGCAAAGTTTGGGGTTGGGTCAGGGTTATGAGTGGCTTGGGCGTGGCAGCGCTGGCACGGTCCTGCACCTGCGCATTTGCACTGTACGTGGCAGGCCATGAACAAAGCGCCATACGATACGTGCCCACTCTAGTTTCAACTGATCGTGATGGTCATCAGGCAATGCTGCAGTGCACTGTGCAGCCTGGCTGAGTCCCCTGCCCTGAGCCGATTAACTTATTGGTCCACCGTCTGGACGGTCCATCAGACGTGGTGGCCTGCGCCTGTAGCGAGTACCTGTCATGTAGGCCACCCATCCTGGACGTGGCGGCCCCTGCTGTGCTGTGAGGGTGGCCCTGGGGCTGGGCCCTACCTGTACAGGAGTCTGTGTTGAGAACAGTCCGTCCGATGTCACACAGGTGAAGACTCCACACTAAATGTATACTGCCTTGTCTTGAGAGGATCGACCCTGCTTCCTTCGCACACTCCCTCCTCCTCTTCAAATCCCCCTATCAGAACCTGGTACCTGCGTTAACATGTGTGCTCTGCTATACTGCCCGTGCAATACTAGAAGACAGACACTGCAGATTGCATGCTCGTGTGCCCTGTGTCTCCTGCAAACTCAACTACACGAAAGTCAGTGCGTCCCCTGCAAACACCTTTAAAACATAGTTCGGGTTGCACACCCATTTGTACCCTTAATCTAAATGTACCGACTATAACAGTGGAAAATAGCACGGAATGGAGGCAGAGGTGCGTGCGTGCGTGCAATATTATGATGCATTAAATTAGCTTACTTTGTTAATACGCCATCAGCACCAACAACATTGGCCAATCCTGTACAGATAACCCTTCCTGGGGCAGTTCCTTTGGCCCCACCTGAACGATTCACATTAGATCCCAAGAAGTATGCAACATTTATGAAGACACGTCGCCTTAATTTCCTTTGTAGGCCTGTGGCCTTCCCCAAGGACCAGTCATGGGTAGCCTTCGTCCGGTCTTATTTGAGTGGCAGTGCTGCGGACTGGTCTGTACCTTTTGTCAGTCAGGATGATCCTCTGCTACGGGACTTCAGGGGTTTCCAGCAAGAGATGGAGAAGCTCTTCGCTCGTCGTACCCATGGGCAGGCATTAGACAATGAACTTTTGTCCCTCCGTCAAGGAAACCAAGACTTGACATATATAGCAACCTTCAACAGACTCGTGGTCGAAGGAGGGTGGCCCGAAGAGAAAAGAACCACGTTATTCCATCGGGGCCTACGAGGGGAACCAAAAAACGTTCTTGCTCAAGTGGTTGACCCACCAAAAGAATGTGCAGAGTTTATTAATCTTGTTGTTCAGCTAGATCACAGGTTGCAAGACCGAAGTGTAAATCGGATCAGGCTGGAAACCTGCGCTATGTATGTTCGATCAAAGGACAATGCCCCACCTGCAACAGAAAGTTTGGTGGAACCAATGCAGATCGGAGGGGTAAGGGCCCCTTTGACCAAGGCTGAAAGAGACAAGAGAAGGAAGCAGCAGAAAATCATGCCATTTCCAAAGAGTGTCCAGTGAAACCACCAAGGAGAACCGTAGGGGCCACTGAGAAAGAAGATGCTAACAAGGAGTCGGAAAACTACCAAGCCCAGCAAGTGTAGGGGTCCGTTTGTCGACCGCCTTTTAGTGAACTGCAGACCTCCCATTTTGCATTGCCAGCGATCTTGATTAACCACCATCAATCGTCTTGGATGCATGCCATAGAAGCATACATAGACAGCGGAGCAGTTGGAAATTATATGGACCAAGATCTCGCAGCAAAGATGGAGCTTCCCTTATGCCCTAAGTCAACCACTGAAAAGGTCACCACCGTTGATGGTACGGAAATAGCTTCCAGTCCAGTATCCCAATGCACAGCAGTCTTAACCCTTTTGTGCCAGGATGAACACCGGGAATCCATTGCTTTCAACCTCATCAAGGCGCATCAGTTTAGGTTAATATTAGGGATGCCGTGGTTGGTAGCTTACAATCCTCGAATAGATTGGCGTGCAAAGAAGTTGACCTTTTCCAAAAGTTGTGCTCTCACTTGGTACCACAGAGTAAAGCAGCGGACAGACACAAGTACATCTGATCATGGAACAGCGGCAATAGTTCTGGGTGTAACCGGTACCCTACCAAGTGAATACCAGGAATTTCATGATGTATTTCAGAAAGAAAAAGCTAATACCTTACCGCCAGGTGAAGCCCGGCTGTGGTGTAAAGGGCGGTGCGTTTGTGGTGCCAAGCTGTTTAGCTGCTGTGGCTCTGGCTTTTGTTGGTGCACTTGGAACCTGAAACCTGATGCTTTGGATACTTGGAGCGTATTGTCTGCTCCGTGAATAGTGAACTTCATCCTGATTTTCACGTTCATTGCAGGAGCTTCCTATTCCTTGAAGGCTCTTGTAGCTTGAAGCCACGCCCCCATGAGCCACCAGAAGGTCATAAGCAGCACACCAAGCCCTTGCGGCGTGAAGCCCGGCTGCAGTGTAAAGGGCGGTGCGTTCGTGGTGCGAGCTGTTTAGCTGCTGTTTGGCTCTGGTGTCGCTGGCAGCAAAAGTAAACGGGAAGACTGCTGTACGCCCCTGCGCTGCCTAGGAGGGTCGTGTCCTCCTTTCTGCAAAGCCGAGCGAGGAGTGTGAACCAGAGTGGGTTTGGTGTCTGGGGGGTGGCTGTAGCTCTCTATTCTACCAATGAGCTCCCCACTCTGGAACCTACTGAAAAAGGTGAGCGCCTCTTTTGCTCCTAAGACTAAATACTGCATTTTGTGAGACACTATCTCTGCCTGCGGTCGGTCGCACTGCATCGTACCTCACTTGCGACTGTGGAGCAATAATTTTGAAAGCCCTATCTACATTCTTAGTGAACCCTTGAGCACTGCTCGACTGCGACTGCGGGGCAAGACCCTTTGAGCAGTCGAGCAATTCCTCCCACTACTGTAATTCAACTGGCTGTGCATGCGAGGGGGCATTTGCAAAACCCCTGCTAAATCACTCACTGAATAGCCCGACTGTGATTGCAGGGGTAAGACCCTTTGAACAGTCAGGTAAACCCATACACTCTTGCCTCTTGTAGGCATCAATTGTGGATTTCCTGTCTGACCATTCTGTGCTCTATTCGACTGTCTGCGGGGAAAAACCCTTTGGAGCAGATGAGTATAACCCCTTTCTCGTGGTCAAGTACAATTAATTTGCCATCCGGTCCAATTGTCATTCTGACTTGCTCTCTGTGTCAAGGGGCTACTGAAACAATTAATGGTGTTCAAGACCTACACTTTAAAAACGAACATGCCCCCGACTTTAAGAACCTCCAGCACATCTCTGACTCTAAAGTCTACACCCCTATGTCGTTTATCGAGTGCCCTGAAATGCAAGATGGTGGACTATGTGCCTGTTGATGGAGAAAAAAAAAATCTTGTGCTGGGGATATACAAGACTTTTGTAAACCCATGTGTCTGGCCTCTTTTGATCCAAAAGCTCCGGCTGTGTTGTGTACATCGCCTACGGGTGGCTCCCCTGCTACAGTGTCTAAATGTATCTCTATCAATGACACACAATTATTGGAAGTCGAAGCATTGCCAGGCCGGCCAAGACAAAGTCACTTAGAAGTGATGCCCCCGGAGGAACTGTGTGTCAGCAATGAGGCAGCTGACAACAGCCTCCCTACCGTCAATCCTGTGCCTAATATTGGGGATGATCCTGAAGAGTCAGTGCCCAACTGTGATGTAAATGGTTCAACTGATATACCTGTTGCTATTCCTGCTATATGTCCTGAGCACTGTAGTGTATGCATTGTTGACATCTCCATAATTGCTTCTTCGTCTTCGATAAGTGCACACAACAACAGCCTACATCAATCCCCCCAGCTTATTTGACAATTGTAGTAAAACAGACCATCTACCATTTGTGCCACCTTCTATGGTGGGTCAAATATCAAGGGGCCAAATCGACCCAATCACTCAGAGTCGATTCTCCATGAGGCCTCCATCTTCAAATGTGTACGAAATAACCATACAGGCCTTGAACATAATACCTTGATGAAATTGTTTGAAACAGACTACAAAATAACAGCTCAAGCAAAACAGATTGATTTAATTGTGAGCTGGATGAATGATAATGTTGCATGAGACGTGAAACCTTTAAGCAAAACACATCATTGATATGTAACAAGGGTCATTCAAAAGCTTATGATGATCATGTACAAATGTCTGTTGGAGTTGTGCCTGGAAAGGAGGTAGACCTCTCCAGGGATTGTGCTAAATCAAGGGATGCCAACTGTAACAACAACATGGATGTCTCTGCTGATATTATGAATATGAATGCAAAAAAGTCTGTCATTAACCTTGTAACGTAACCTCAAATTAGTCCTTGCTCCCAAATTGTGCCAGCTGGCAAATCTGTGATCTGCAACGGACGTGTTGTCTCAATTATGCAACCAACTCAGAAGCCACAGGTTGTTACAGAAGGGCAGACAGATAACAATAAAAAGATACCTTATAGGCTATTCCAAACCAAAACGGGTACGATGCTCAGATGTGGGAATTTAGGCCTAAAAGAAAACAAAGAACCAGATGCTTCTCCCTTCGTGTTCAAGAGCTAACCTCAAACAACTGTTGAAATGTCTAATACCGCAAGTGAACACTGGGCCGACAGTAAAAACAAATGCTCGTCTTAAAGTGCCCTGTCCACCTGCTAATAAAACACAGACTGTTTCCAAAGTTGTTGCAATTGAGGACTATAAACCACTGAACAAACTCATCCTGTCAATCTCTGATCTCAAACCCACCGCCACCGACACTCCGGTAGCCACCAAAGCTAGCACCGTCAAGACTCCAGTTGCTATAAAAATAAGCCCTGTCGAGACCCCAAATGCTGCGTTTGTTAGTACTGTCGAAGTGGCTAAGGTTGTGGAAATTGATACCTTGGGGTTTCAAGCCGGCCGCACAACATCTAATCCAATACAGAAGTGTGTGCCTTTGTCAAGTCAGGAAGATAGTAACAGGTTTGTGTTGACAGATATCCGACAACAAATCCAATATTCTATTGAGAAATATATTGATTTGCAACGCACACAATTAAACACGAAAAGTAAACAGACTGCTATACCTGTACTCAGTCAGGATCCCTATTCACAGCCTAAAACAAAACCAACAACAAATGTTGGGAATTTAGGTGATTCAGCTAACCTAACATCTGCTATTAGCCAGGCTTCCTGCTCCCTGGCCAAAAGCAGTCCCAAAAATGTTGACTCTTCAGGTGAGCCAATGTTTGCAGTCACCGCAAATGAGGGGTTTCACTCTTTCGCGGTGCACTACAATCAGGAAGTTGATACTCTAATCCCAATGTATGCAGTGTCCCAAGAACAGGTGACAGAAAAAGCACACAGACCAGTCGCTGACTTGCGATTGTCACAAGCTGAGCACTGTCAGGCAACTATGCCTACAGCAAGCAGAAGGGAGAACACTCAAAACGTCGAAGCCCCCTCTTCACAAAGTCACGCCTCCATGCATGCAAATTGGGCTCCACAGTTCACGAAAGTCAGCTTCACGTGGGTCATTATATTGAAAATCAAATTGCTAAAACAGTCCAAAATTATTTTGACCACAACCAATCTCGATTTCCTGTGACTCCGGTCTCTTCATTGGAAAAAAAAAAACTGCCCAAACTGACCTTCAGCTCTAACTCTCACTCCCAAAATGCCAGCTATGCTCAAAGAGTCCCTCAGATGCCGAGAACAAGCACAAAACAAGTCAAAATCAATACTGCCAACAAGAAACGTGCTAACTTTTATCGTTTAATTCTTAACTGCCGCCCTGCACCCTTCACTGCCTATACAATGAACAGAATGAGCATCCTAGCCACCTTTGACGAGATCACTACGCTGAAAGGCATAACATCGTCAGATATTGATCAAGTTGACTTTGTTCAGAACAACGACAATTTGATTGCAAGAATTTGGCTGCAATCCCATTATACGAGAAATGCCCTATGGTAGGCAAGGATGGAGATTTTTGCCCTGGGATTCGTCCTAGCAATCGATCCCTTTACATTCGACACTGAGGGTAACTTCATCCTTCCAAGCCATGCCACAGGCGCTGAGAGCGTTACATTCCAAAATAACATCTATAGAGTGAACCATCCAAATAATGAGAAATCACTTCAGTACTCCCTTACTGATAAAGCAAATCACAATCGTTAATCATAACCAAGAATTGTAGTAAACAAACATGAGATTCTAACAATTAGTTGGAACCCATGTGGCAACTCACATCTCTTTGGGGATAGTGCGGCCGTTTTATCCAAGTATGACATAATCTTAAAACAAGAGACTTGGTTAAAGGAAAAGGCAGTTTGGGACGATCACTCAATTGTGTTTCATCCCGCTTAAACCTCGGCCCAATGGCGCCCTTCATCAGGCATGTTAGTTACAATTAACAACCATAGAAACTGGCAACTTGATTGGTGGGAAGCTCCAAATCCCTATTTACTACTCACGAAGCTCACCTTTCCGGGAGGGATAGTGGCAATCTTGAATATTCATCGCAATCCACTGGGACTATCGGACAATGATTTCTTTTGTGATTTGGAATCCCTATTAAATGACGTCACCGAATCCCCCGATATTACCAACATTGTCATGGGTGACTTAAATTTGCAAATTCTCCCAGAAAATAACTCGAAATTCAATCTGGTTTCCTTAAAATGGCTTCCGATTGTAAAAAATAGAGGTTTACACATGTGTAATGGTGCACTACCTGAAGATTTAACCCCACAAATCACATGGCAGAGAGGAGGATGCACATCGATTCTCGACTACGCCTTTGTCGACACAAGTACGTTTGAGGTGGCCATGAGCTTTAGAGTTGTACCCCAAACTTTCAGCGACCACAACATGCTAGTACTGGCGTGGTCGGTTAAGCTGGGCTCCACTGATGATGTTAAATTTAGCTTTCCTCAGAAAATGATTGTCAACAATGCTCGAACACATCTAAGTTGGAACCCTCAATCTTTGCTGGCTTTTCATAACCAGGTGTTTAATTGTAATTATGATACCACAGAGACATACACCGATCATACCACTTACTTACATTGCTTTCGCAAGAGGGCAATCTCTCATTCACAAGTACAATTTCAACTGCGGTACAAATTTGATCCCATAGTGCAATTTAAGAAAGCACTATTACGCAAAAACAAAAAGCTTGTGGCCTCTTCCAACTGTGCAAACACACACAAGCGGCTTCGCACTCTACAGTATCGCAATTGGAAGCACAGTAATCAAATACAGTTGTTACAACCCAACGGTGAAAACATGTTGAGAAGGGGTTTAGGCAAAAATTCTGCTAAAACCTGCGCAATGATAAAAGCAGCGAACACTTTAACACAAGAATCAGTGTAGATTAATGGTGTTAGCGAGTCAGATTGGAAAACACACTTTTCTACCCTTTATCAAAAGCCGACAGGGTGGCAATGTGGTGTTCCCGTGGAGATCTCCAGCTATGATATCAATAAGGAAGATATTTTTACAGAGATTAAAAAACTTAACTCGCATGCCCCTGGCCCTGATGGGCTAAGCAATTATGTCTTTAAACAAAATGATGAATTGTGGGCAAAAATTCTTTAAAAAAAATCTTCAAATCAGATTCTGGCTGTCAACAAGATCCCTTCCTCCTGGCTATCTGCCATAATTGTGCCAATCTTTAAACCGGGGGATCGGTCAGTATCTAGCAACTACAGGCCCATCTCGCTTCTAGATGCTGCGGGTAAACTGCTTGCTAAATTCATCCTAAGAGACTTTAACAACTGGACCCATGTTGAAGGTATTAGAGACCCCTTCCAAACAGGTTTCATTTCTGGGATGGGCACGTCTGTCAACCTTCCAACTTTGGCATCTATTATTTACATGACCATATCAGAAAACAAGCACTCTACATGGCGTTTATAGATTTGAAAGCAGCTTTCTACTCAATTTCCAGAGAACTGCTTATACATAAACTAATGCAACGAGGGCGTCCACAGTACATAATTTCCCCTATCAAAGATCTACATGATAACACAATGCAGGTTAGATTGTCTGCTGATGGGAAACTCTCGGCACCCATCGTGGAGTTAGACAGGGCTGCACCCTTGCATCCACCATCTTCAATTTTTTCATTTCTGACTCATCTAAGGCTTTTGTAAGCATTCTACACGATTCACCAAAATTGGCTCAGAAAAAAATTCTATTCTTAATGTATGCGGATGACTTGGTCATAATATGCAAAACACCAAGTGGACTACAAAATGCATTAGATGCTCTTACTGTGTACACCCAAGACAACTAACTATCCATTAATCTTGACAAATCTAAGGTCATGATATTTAATGTGTCTGGCAAGCGTGGTTCTAAGGGTAAAACGTGGACCATCAGAGCAAAGCTTGCATGTTGTTCGCCTCTATACCTATTTGGGTGTGCAAATAGCTAACCAAGGGGCAACTGAAATCTACAGTTTTTGATTGATAAGGTTAATACAGCCAAGTATCACACAAATTCAAAGAAGATACAGCAGATTTTCAGCCTTGCCGGCATTGACGTATTATCAACAGAAAGCCACACCTATTTTGTTATACGCCGCTGAAACTAGACCCATCTTGACCAAGGAGTTCTAGTCCCTGTTAGAAGGAAAATATTGGCGAGGAGTACTTAACTTGCCAAATTGCACACCGCTCCCCTTGGTACGATACAAACTAGGTCTAATTTCCTTGTCGAGCAGATAAACCTGGCATGTATTTGCACTATTTAGAAAGTGCATCGTGGCCATTGAAACCAACTATGTATTGGGAATATTGGCTGAGTATGTGTTCACATCATCTGATTTGTTTATAAGCAAATGGAGAGCCTATGTGGTTCAGGCCATGGCTGATATAGACGTATCTTTAACCACACTTCTCCAAAACCCTATGCAAGTCAAAACTAGACTGTATGCAATGGACTGGGCCAACAATTGCGAGATGTGTGCAAAATATCATGACTGCAACCCAGATGCCTATCGGCAAAAATAAATAGTACACCGGAAGCATACTTAGTCCAATCTCCGTCGTCGGCTCATAGACAGGACTTTCTGCGATTAAGACTTAATCTATGGCCGACCAGACAGGTCTTGATGCGCAGGAAGACAATTAATGAAGCCACATATTTATGTCGTTTTTGCCTATATGCCAGTAAAAGAGAAGATCTACAGCACTTATTGACTGAGTGTAAAGCACTCCTACCACAGCGCCAACATCACAATTGTTGATCAATATGATGTTAAAACCTCCACCACTCTGTGGCAGAAGATTGATTGTGGCTATTCTGTTAAATTGAGAATATGTGCCATAGCGCTTTTGCATGAGTTTAAGCTGCGAGAGAATACGGGGGCCCCAGGTGCCGAGTCTTAAATGTGGCTACAAAGATTGTGTGCTCTGTATAAAAATGTATGCATCTTCTTTTATTTATTTTAGATTCATGATTAGTGTCATATTATTTATATTATTTTGTATTCTTTCATAATCACAGGTATACAATCTTATGCTGTGTTCTTCCTGTTTTTGTTCTTTTGCCATTGTTTTATTTAGAAATTTCTGAACATTTTCAATGTTTTAAATGTTGTAAAGTTGATATTTTTCAGCTATAACAATAAAAAAATTTAAAAAAACCTTACTGCCGCACAAGCCATATGACTGCCAGATCGACCTGGTACCCGGTGGACAAATCCCTTGTGGTCGAATCTACACACTCACTGAACCAGAAAACCAGCATTTGAAGTCCTATTTAGATCAATACCTGGCAAATGGTTTTATCCGTCCGTCAAAGTCACCAGCAGCCTCTCCTCTATTCTATTCTATTTGAGGACTTGCATAGACTATCGCGCGTTAAACCAAATCACTAAGAATCGCTACCCCCTACCACTTATTCTGGAACTGTTAGATCAAGTCAAAGACGCCCAAATCTATACTAAATTGGACCTTAGAGGAGCGTACCATCTTGTTCGAGTAAAACAAGGTAACGAATGGAAGACCGTCTTTCATAGCAAATATGGCCTATACGAATACCACGTAATGCCCTTTGGGCTTTGCAATGCACCCGCTGCATTCCAGTATTTCATGAACAATGTCTTAAGTGAATTAAATTGACATCTTTGCCCTAGTCTACATTGAGGATATCCTGGTATATTCAGCTTCAAAACAGGACCACATCAAGCATGTTCGCTCTCTTCTTGCAAAACTCTGCCAACATCGGTTATATGCCAAACTCGAAAAATGCTCATTCCATGTCACCGAAGTGGAGTTCCTCCGTTTCGTCCTCACCCCAAAAGGAATCCGAATGGATGTGCACAAGGTGGATGCCTGTTACGCTCACCTGGTCTCTGCAGGGGCGTTGGGGCACGGTTGGAGCCCTCCCAGGAGTCGACTCCCTCGGATCGCTTCTACCCCCCCCCCCCCCCCCCCCCCCAACTGCTGCGTTTTCGTGGACCTGGAATGCTGGAACTGTTCCTGAGAGAAGATGAGAGGCAGTGAGGATAGCGTGATGATGTCGCGGTTCCCCTCGACCCCTTCGTGCCAAAATGTAGTCTGCAGGAGTTTGCCCATGCAAGATCACCTGTTTCTAAGTAAGAAGGACCTCTCTGTCCTGCTTTCTTTCAGCAGGGGCGCTGTGGATGGACCTAGTTGCGTCACTGGTCCAGATTGTGGAGGTCCAGGCTGCGACCATTCCGTCTTGAAGGTAAGTGTTTATAGCTATGTTTATTGTCCGTATTCTTTATGTTAATTCTTCCCCAAGATTATTGTTCGTAACCATGTATTATTCTATCTTCCCCTTAGTGATGAAGATGGCTCAGGAGCGCGTAATGGTGAAAAAGTCTATTCCAGACGACCCACTAGTACTAAGTAGACAGTTCCAGAAGGTGCGCTAAGTTCGTGAGTTGCGCTGCTTCAACGTGTTAAAGTCTATGTGATTGCTCACCTTGTGTTTCTTATTCCCTTTGCAGGTGCGGCTGGTCGGTGTTAGCTGGTGAGCGGTTTCCAAACTCCTGCAGGCTGCCGGAGATGAAGATCCGCGTGGGTGCTACGCTCGTAGATGGCCCCGTGTTGCTGGGAGTTTGGGACAGGTAAGGATGTTGGGCGGCACCCGTGGAGGATTCAAGACGACAGGTAAGATGAATGTGGCTGCTGCAGAGTCGGAAGCGATAGCGGTGCTTCTTCGGGCGGTGGCGTGGCTGAACCCAGTTAAGGAGCGTGCGACGGCTGCAGAGTAGAAAGCGGATGGCAGTGCTTCCAGCGATGGTGTGGCTGCATCCAGGTAAGGTACTGGTGGTTTCCAGGGACTGAAGACGCACGTGCTGAACCAGGTAAGGGTCTTCTGGACGGCAGTAAGAGTTCCGCTGCTCTAGCAGACTAACGCAAAGCGCCAGTATGAAGGTGGGGCCGGCTTATATAGCCTGGCCCCAGCCACTCCCCTTAGGCCCCGCCTTGAGGCCGCACCTTGATCCGCCTCCTGTTTTCTGCACGTGCCTTGCCTGGTGCTAAAAGGGCCCCGCCCAGCCTTGTTGCAGGTGCCTTCTGCGTTCTGTGTGCTAAGCACACTTTGTAATGAGCTTGGTGCCATAGACGCCAATGTCATGCCTGCGCCATGGGCGCATACATTGGCGTTCAATATGGACCTTATTCCCCATTTGCGAGACTTTGGTGCTTTTCTATTTTTTCCAACAAACCACACTTACCACAATGCACTTGGCTATAACTATCTATTCCTGGCTATTCCTAATGGTCATCATCGGAACTCCAATCCCCAGAACCCCTAAGGATCAGCTCTGCTCCCACCAGCTCAGGAACAGAGAGGGAGGAGGCAGATTGTTTGCAGGTGTGCTGATCCAGGTGCGACCAATTAGCCTGCCTCTGTGCTGGGCAGGGCGGTATATAAGATGCTGCCTGCAGGGGCTCAGTCTCTTGCATTAAGAGTCCTTCCAGCACCTTTTTGCTTCGAGCTACGGATCTTTGTATGCGGTTCCTCTTTACACCTGCTTTTGATCCAGTGCCCTGCCGGGCTCTCTGCATAGCAGCCGATCACGCTCCGCTGCTACCTTCCATCCTTGCCTTCCAGGATCCAGCCTTGCAGCCGATCACGCTCTGCTGCTACCTTCCGCCATTGCCTTAAAGGCTCCTGCCTTGCAGCCTATCACGCTCCGCTGCTACCTTCTGCCATTGCCTCCCAGGCTCCTGCCTTGCAGCCGATCACGCTCCGCTGCTACCTTCCGCCATTGCCTTAAAGGCTCCTGCCTTGCAGCCGATCACGCTCCGCTGCTACCTTCCGCCATTGCCTCCCAGGCTCCTGCCTTACAGCCGATCACGCTTCGCTGCCTTCAACCTACAGTCTTCGTCCGCTGGGCTTCCATTCTAGCAGCCTTCTACACTCCTCCTGCAGCCTTCTACAGTCAGCGGCCCTACTCCTTTGGGCTCACTCCTTGCTGCCCGGCCCTTCTGGGCTCCTTGCCGTGCAGCCTGCTTCACTCCGCTGCCCTAAGCCCTTTCCCTCTGGGCTTCCTTTCTTACAGCCCTGCTCCTTTTTGGGCTTGCTCATTTCTTCTTTGAGCTTTCAACCTTGTACCCTACCGTCCTCTGCTATCCACAACAGTTTACCTACATTATTTACTTTCAGTTACTGCAGTCCCCCTGTTTCCTGACTGCTGCTCCCTTGCTTTCTTTCTTGTTTTCAACCCTCTGTTTCTTTATTCCTATCCAATCCCGTTATACAGCTTTCCCTTCATTTCCTTCTGCTAGTTTGCTATTTTGACTGCCTTTTCCCTGGATTTGTCTGTTAGCGTCGTCTCCTGTACTGTTTGTAGACCCCTTGTCTGTTGGTTTCCGTCAGGCAACCTCTGCCCCTTCCCTTGTCTCGTTTCTGCGTTACAGACACCCATAGCTGTTGTTCCAAGCCATGAGCAAACAGCGTGGGCCTCTGTTATAGCAAACTGTGCAGAAGGCTAGAGTTTTCCTAAGGTCCGTGGAATACTCTTTTCCTATATCTGCATACACCCCAAGAGGGAATCCATTCTGTACCTTTTTCCTTGCTACACTTGCCTACTCTTCGTTCTCCTTTCTTTCAGCTGTGTGTGTACTTATCTGTCCACTTTACTTAGGCACAACCACCCAAACCCTTCCTGGGTGTCCTGTGCCACTCTTAATAGAGTGACAGCCAAGACTGGTTCCATTGGGCCCCTGCAAGAAGTGAAGTACTGGGCCCTTGCCCGTCACCAAATTCATTCAAGGGAATCCAGAGCATGTTGGGATTTTGCAAACTTTTACCGATGATTCATCCCAGGGTTTTTGCAGATAGTGCATCCGATCACCTCATTATTAAGAAAAAAAACAATAAGAAATTCCAATGGACTGAAGAAGCAAAGAAGGCCTTCCAAGAACTCAAGGTGAGGTTCACTTCCGCCCCAATTCTACGACATCCTCATCCGGAACCCCCTTATGTGGTGGAAACAGATGCCTCCAGCATGGCAATGGGACCCTGAAACTGGCCAATTGCACCCTGTAGCTTTCTGGTCACGTACGTTTTCAACACCTGAGCTCAACTACGCTATCACGGATAAAGAACTTCTAGCCATCAAGTCCGTCTTAAAGGCCTGGTGACATTATCTCTTAGGTGCCAGGCATACAATCACCGTAATAACTGACCATCGGAACCTACAATACCTAAAAACAGCAAAAGCTCAATCTTCACGACAACTGCGCTGGGCTCTCTTCTTCGCGGAATACGATTACGTGATCACGTTTTAACCAGGAGTCAAAAACTGAAAGGCTGATGCCCTCTTCCATATGGGTATTGACGAGAAGGTATACACAACCCCCGATCCAGTGGCCATTATTCCAAGTGACAAACTCCTGGGCCTTACAGCAACAATAACTCAGAGCGAGCTGCAGGAGGAGATTCAACACTTGATGAGTCCTAAGCCATTACAAGAGTGAAGTACACAAGGAGAAGACCACGCAATTAAAGACCAACTACCATATTTCAGGAACCGTTTATTCCTGCCAAGTAAAGAATTACAAGAACAAGTCATCTCGGGCTATCACGACTCTTTGATGGAGGGTCATCCGGGGATTGCTAAAACTCTAGCCAAGGTAAAACAAAGCTACTGGTGGCCCACTTGGCGCAAGGACGTTATTCAATTCTTCCTATCCTGCGGCGTGTGTGCACAAAATAAATCATCGAAGCAAAAACCAGCTGGACTCCTTCAACCATTGGAAATTCCACTGGCACCCTGGCATACATTATCTCTCATTTTCATCACCGATGTACCACCCAGTCAAGGGTTCAACACCATTCTAGTAGTTGTGGACTTATTTTCAAAAATGGCACATTTCGTTCCTTTTAAAGGTCTCCCAAATGCATCTAGCCTGGCAAAGGTATTTCTTGAACATATCGTATGGCTCCATGGGTTTCCTTCGGGACTGATCTCAGACTGAGGTACTCAATTCGTGTCCAACTTCTGGAAGAAGTGCTGCTCTATGGCCCAAATCGATATAAGACTATCCACTAGTCACCATCCCCAAACAGATGGCCAAACAGAAAGAACAAACCAAACACTCGAGCAATACTTACGCTGTATGCTACATCAAGTGGAAGGAAGTTGGAAGGACTTGTTATGGATAGCAGAATATGCCTATAATAACTCTTTACACACCAGTACTGGCCAAACTCCTTTCTATACCATACACGGTAGACATCCACGCACTTCCGGACTACCCTGGAAATGCCAGCAATTAAAACCTTACACACAATAATTTTTCAAACCTTTAAAGAGGCAGTCGAACATTTACTCCAAGCTAAGAACCAACAAAAGAAATTCGCTGACC